>NW_027466834.1:10665000-11265000 GCF_046128005.1 Genypterus blacodes
GTGTGTGTGTGTGTGTGTGTGTGTGTGTGTGTGTGTGTGTGTGTGTGTGTGTGTGTGTGTGTGTGTGTGTGTGCTGCACAAACCCCACCACTGCGGCAGTCACGAAGCCTGCTCGTTCTCTTGATCTTTAATTCATTGCCCTTTCGAGTTCAGTTATAGTTCAAGCTTCAGCTCCTTCTTTTTGATGTAGAATTTCATCCTAGATTTTTTTTTTTTTTTTTTCCACAGAGATGCTTGCTCTGGCTGTTATTTCTTATACATTGTGAAGCCGATATTAGCGCGTGTAAGATCTGTGTGAGATAGAGAACATTACCGGGCCTCCCTGAAACAGCAGAAGCAGCCAATTTAATGAGCAAAAATGTGTGTGTGAGACTAAGAGAATCCCTGCAAAGCTCGTGAAATCCATGTGTTACATTTAGATTCTAATTTTAAAAAAGGCGAAAGAGGAAGAGTAGGATGATAAAAATAATGATACGTGGAACAAATGAAGCACGCGGCAGAAGTTGCACTTTAAGCGTATTGGAGTGTAATTTCAGCAGCAGCGGCTCTTAGAAAATGACAAAGCTCTACCTGTGATTGGGTGTCGGGACAGATAAAAGGCAGCGGTGGTCACATTCTTCCCCGAGAGAGATACTGTGATGATGTCGGCATCTCCGCGTCGAAAATGAATTCTAGCGGCGATGCCTCTTGGCGAGCCGCTCCAACCTGGAGATTTACAGCCTCTCTCCCCGACGAGCCGCCTTAAATCACAGGTTTTTACCACAACACGGAGGAAGAGGAGCAGGAGGAGACGGAGGCTCATCATTTTGATTCCCTCACAGCTGCCTCTGCGGGCACCGAGGTCACACGGACGGCGCCCCCCCGCCCCCCAGGTTCAGCTCCCTGCAGCCCTGGTGGGGCCACGCTCCGGTTCATTTAACTCCTCCACGCCAGCACAGGAATAGTGTGAATCGACCCAAACTAAAGCTGTTTTTGTGCGAGTGCACTTTGTTAGATTGAGGCTGGAGAGACCCGGCGAGGTGGCAAAACACCTGAAGGGTCATTTCAGCTGAGGATTGGCTCAGACCCCCTTTACAGCAAGGACCAAAAAATGCAATCTGGGTTGATGAAATCCAATGTTCTTGTTATCTTCCTGGGTTCTGATTGGGTCTCAGTCGACAGGTCATCAGGTGGTTCGGTCGTGTGTTCTAGTTGCTTCTTGGGAAAGTTCTCATCTCCAGCAAACAGGCAGATTTCACATTACATTACATTACATTACGATCATTTGGCAGACGCTTTTATCCAAAGCGACTTACATTACATTTATTACCACCCTTCGCAGAGGGGGGGAGCAATTGAGGGTTCGGTGCCTTGCTCAGGGGCACCTCGGCAGGGACTCGAACCGGCAACCCTCCGGTTCTTAAGCGGAAGCTCTACCCACTCGACTACTACCTCACGATTGCGTCACCATATGGATTTCATGTATACCTAGGCCTGTATATCACTTTAACATGCGTTTCTCCTTATCTGCGTACACACCACGTCCTCCTGCAGAGGGTAAACGCGGCTCAGCTTTAAGAGAACATATCTACAGTCCATTAGGGAGAAGCTTTATATTGTGGAAGGAAACGATGAGTCCCTTTATGTGGGATGAGCGTGTTGAGCAGAGGAGATACACAAACTGTTTAGCAGCACAGAGGTGATCCCAGCATGTGTTTCTACTCTTCTCTGACTCTTCCTCCTTTTCCTCCGCCAGGTCAGAGTTTACCCGCTTACTCAGTGCGAGCACGGAGCAGACGACGTGCTGGTGATGGGGACCGACGGTCTGTGGGACGTCCTCTCCAACCAGGAAGTATCCGAGGCAGTCACCTGTTTCCTGGCCAACTGCGATCCCGACGACCAGCACAGGCAGGTTTTGCTTTTGCCCGGAGCGCAGCTGCTGCAGCCGCCGGCCCCGAGCTGAACTTCCTCTCAACCCCCGTCTGTATTTGTAGAGGATAAACATTGTTATCTTTTTGTAATTATGCAAATTTCCAAACATTTAAATAAGTCATCCTCAGATGTCATGGCGACCCAGCACGGAGCTTTGACTCAGAGTTCCCTGCTGGTAGAAGCTGTGAGCTTCTCCTCAGAAGTTCACCACACACGGCTGTAAACTGTTACTCAGGTCTTCATTAGCTTAGAGATCAAAGTCTCTGGTGTTTGTCATTGTTGTGACTTTACCTTTTTTTTTTTTTTTACGATCGCTTTCTGATCCGCCAGGTACACGATGGCGGCTCAGGACCTTGTAATGAGAGCCCGAGGGGTGCTGAAGGATCGAGGCTGGAGGATTTCCAACGACAGATTAGGCTCCGGAGATGACATTTCCGTCTACATCATTCCCTTAATGTACGGCAACAGGCCAAAGTAGCCGAGCCTTGGACCACCTCCAGACGCTCCGGTCCCACCTGCCTTGACAACCCGACGTCACCTCTGCAGCCCCCCCTACCCCCGCCCCCCCTCCACCCCCACCTCATCTTTGAAGTGCTTAAATGTCAACGTCAACCTTTGGTGAAGAAACCACGCGGTTTCGGGTCAGAAACCGCAAATCCTGTCCAGTTTTCCATCGTGGAAGATCATCGCTACGATCTTCACTCCCATCCAATCCTTTTTTTTATAGAAGAGAAAAGAAAATTCCATCCTTTTTTTTAATTGGTAGTCTGTATTTCCCTGAAGAAGCCATCTTGGAACTTTGCTATGGAGCGAAAGCAGTGAGAGAAGAGACTCACCAAGTTGATTTACGCATCTCAGGATCGCCGTGACTTTAATTTAATGCTCAATATTTATAAATGTGAACATGTAAATACTCCCCTAAACGTACAATGCTTGGTAATTGTTTAACATGTACAGTGTATAAACTAACCCTGATGATGTATGGATTGTATAGATATGAATCATTCCGCTTCTGTTCCATATATCTTTTTGCATTTTTCCATTTAGCACAATCAGCCGTCGTCTAGTCACAAATCACAAGATCTCCACCAGACACCATGTCAGCCGGTTTCTTCCTAAAGCTGTAGTTTCTATTTCTGTTATCTCGCGCTCCATATGATACGCTCCAGACGATACGCTCCAGACTAACCCGGAAAACTGCTTACTTAGAAGACGGAGAAACATTATTATTATTATTGATTCATTTTTGGCAAACGGCGCGCTAAAACGCAAAAGGCACCGCCGAGATTCCCCCCGTCAGCTAAATGTGACCCTGTAGCTCAGCGTATAGACAACCCTACACTCCCATACAGGAAGAAGAAGAAGAAGAAGAATCAAGTGTGTTGCATTTTGTTATCTACCTCATTGTTTTCTTGCTTTAATTCTTTTTATTCTACATCGTCGCTGTCTTCGTTGCGTTGGGTGCCATTCCTCTTAAAGTCCAGTTCAGATGCAAGATGCATTATGTACTTTCTAAACATCTTTTAAAGGATGTAAAGTACAAAGTGCTATATGCAGCGTATCTAATTTACACTCAAAAACACATTAGACGTTCTTAAGTTGGATAATTGTCCAATCAAGAGATAAATCCTTTCTCCTGTCAAACTTCTACAAGATTGATGATAGAAGTAAGTGAGTAAGTGACAGAGACAGTTATAGTACAGAACTGACATCTGTTTGTTGTGTGTCTCTACATTTTCTTTGCAGATTCAGTCACAATTTAGTTCAATTTAGTTCAATTTGGTGTAAAATGTGTCCATCTGTGGCTCAAGTTACACAAACACAAACACGGGAATTAAATGTAAAAGTCTAAATCCATTTAAAGTCGATGCTTCGTGACAATTCTCCTTTATTACTATGATAAGTGGTGTACACGTTACTGCAACCAAAAGATGTCATTTGTACATTAAAAAAGGACCATTTTTGATTTGTCTTCTTTAGCAGAATGGGTTTATACATGTGTATGTTGTGTCTTAAGTCTGTATATTAATTTAATAGTTGACTGGAAAAGCAACTGGGCTGCATTCCATTTCATTTCCAATCAGTTATGGTTCATATTTGGCTTGTAACAATATTTCCCATTAAAAAAAAAGTTCAGCTTGCATTGTTCCTTAAATCCCTGCATGGATGTTTTCTGTAGTGCTGGTTGTTGGGATGAAGCTATCCCTCACTCGCCATCATCACTCTCACTTTAACTGTGTCAAGTGAATCCCAAAGCAATATGTGGATGAAGGGTATTGGTTCACAGAATAGCCTGACAGCAGAAGATGTGGCGGTGGAGGCTGCTGTGAGAGGCGTAATTTGATGACGAAGAACGCATTCCTCCCAAGCGATGAGACGACTCAGGCACTTCGAAAAAAAAAAAAAAATATGAAAATGCACGTCCCCGTTTCAACTTGTCCCTCATTTTAAAATCTGTATTTGTGAATAAATCGAATTAAAAGACGTGCAGATGTTAGGTTAATGCTTCTGCCTTTGCTTTTGAGCAAGGCACTAGGCTGTAGACGTGAGAGTTGGGTGCTAAAAGAAATCTTACCTTACTTTGTGAATAGCAAATGTTCAGATTTGTGTGTGAAACCACCTTAAAACATTGATCCTCTACATATCTCACACGCTAACTACATGGAAGCAGTGCTAATGAAACACCTGCAGGAGAGGGAACAGATTGAAGGTGTGGCAGGTTTCACTCCGCGTCAGTAAACCATATTGTGCCTGGTTTGACTCCCATTTATCAGCCATTTATATCTGCATAGTGAAAGAAAACAATCTGATATTACAGGAGCTGGAATTGTGGGATAGGACATATCAGAAATATAAGCGATCAATACTAAGAAACGCGGTATACCGATGACCAAAGCAACAAGAGATTGGGACAGAATGTTTTTATTTGTCTTATTTCTGAGGCAATTGGGAAATTGAGTTAATACTGTGACCAATTTACAACAATGCAGAACGGCACAGTTGCAAATAAATGTAATACAATCATAGAAAAGTACACAAATGAAGTCCTGTGTAATTCAAATATATTACTAACAGCTCTATAAATGCCACAAAATACACAAAATAAGACCTGACTGCACTGAAGCTGAAGCATAGAGAGGATGGAGGAGGCAAGGAAGGTTTATATTTATCTACTGTATAAGAATCTTATTGTAACTTATCACTTCCATGGCTGAAAAGCTTCTATTCATGTTATCCTATCTACAGGTGGGGGATTAAGGTATGATATCATAACCCCCCTCCACACACACACACACACACTGACACACAGACACACACATTTAAGCGTGTGCATGTATACACAAAGAGGATCATAAAGTGCTGGCGTAGGAGTCTCACACTCCCAGGTCCTCTGCAGGAGCTGGAGAGCCATCTGGTCCCCATAGGCCAGCACTGCATCCTCCTCCAGTCAGGCCAGCACTGATCTGGCACTCTACTCCTACTCTCTTCACATGTGTGTGTGTGTATACGTGCGTGTGTGTGTGTGTGTGTGGTCCAGATTGGATGACGGCAATGATGACACAGTCATTCCTGTGGGTGGCTTGTTTTTCCAAGGTCACAGCACTCCCACCCCACCCGTGGATAGATCGGAGGGAGATGCTGAGTGGGCTTACTGTGTGATACTCATCGCTCACACTGAAGAGATGACGATCTAGCTCACTGCATTGCAACACTGGATACCAAGATCACGCTGTGCCAGTGGAGTCTGAAAGACAACGAACAGCCCTCGCTGAATGTCCTCAATTAGAAAATGAGTTTGATTTGCGGGGCGCATCCTTAAATAAATCACATCACCTCTCACACAGCAGCGTACACTCTTCCTCCTCTATGTTGTACAGTGGCAGTGTGAGTGTACACGCCACACATGAGGGTCAACCGGCCGGTACATCAGGAGGAAGGTGAGGCTGCTTCCACTGTGGCAGCTGCCATAGCCATTTGAGGCTGTAATTTACCGTCTCGAGGCTTCAGCAGCCTGACGCATGATATATCGGCACCTCAGCTCAAATGGGAGCCTCGCCGGAGCCTAGATGGATGACGGTCTGGACTGTCTGGACGGGCTGCGGGCCGCCCTCTCCCCCCATTACTTCTAATTCCCGCTGCTCACTGGTCCATTGGCTGACTCCCTCTACAGTCAAGATATGATAAATTATGTTTGGGTTTTGCCCTGGAGTCTGAATTATATTTCTCACATGAGACAGGCACTCATTTTAATATGTTCTCCAGGCAGTATAATTACTCTGCGTGGTCCTGCATCACTAACTTAACACTTTGGCAACGAGCACAGGTCCTGATTGGAATTGTTTGTCACCGTACAACACTACACAATGCCAACAGACACAGGATTACTTTGGATCAGTGTCTTCTGTAGCCTCCTCCAGTCATCTGGGTGGTCAGAGATGCGGCCCAGGATGAACACGTCTCCTCCCCGCCTGCTGCACCCTTAACATGCTATCAAGTGTGAACTCATCAATATTTCATGCAAGTCTTCTAGGGAAGGTCAAAGGCAGGATTCAGTCTTCAGTCAGTCTGTAACCAACGTGCTCTCGCTCATCTGAGCTGGAGTCTGAACTCAAGACTGCAGTCTGTGCACGATTTCATCGACCGGGAGCTGCCTGCTCCCTGCAGCCAATCGAACCTCATTATCCATTCCGGTCCCCAACCCCCCATCATGAGACCCCCTGACCGTCATATTAATGTGAAACACAGCAGCCAGATGCTGAAGTTGGGACGAACACAGAGGTTAACACTCTATTGCATGACCCACATCAGCGGCTCACTCCCAAGACCTCACTGAGGACACTGCTGTTAAAACGCCTCTCTCTCTCTTTTCGTATGTGTGTGTGTGGATCATGTGGATTGTGTAGTTTAAAGATTGACTCTAATACTCAGATTATTAGGTGAGCGGTAGCAATGCAGTGCACGGCCCCTGCAGGCTGTGGCTCTGCTGCTCTGCCCCGCATGTCTGAGGTGTTACAGCAGCACATGATCTGCCTTTATCAACAAAGAGAGCAGATGTGTGGTAGGACACCTCAGTGGGCAGCAGAGCCACGTCACTCGTCTCTTCATAGCAACAGTACTATTGACCTACATGCTTCCTACACAACCTACACCGCCTGAGGTGCAGGAAACTATGCAAATCCATATCCAGCACATATCGACTCACTTAATATGCGTCTGTCTATGTGTAAAACGTGCACAGCAAAAATAACAAAATCGTACAAAAATATTGATTATTTATCAAAGGTTGCACTCCCGAATAAGATATTAGGTCTTGATAAACGTGGATTATTAAGTCTCTCAATCACACAACAGTCTTTTTCCCGATCATGCTCCATTTTATTGGATGAGACGATACAGTTCCAACTTCAGCTAGAAGCGAGACAAAAAAAATAAAATATGAACAAAAAATTAAACAAGTCACATTCTCAATTTAAATAATGTGAATAAGCTCCTCGTCGTTCCTCCAAAAAAGCTGGCGTTGTTTGTTACCTGGATGTTTTAAAAAAAGGCGTTTTTTTTTCTCCCGATTTTTCCTGAAGCAGACACCAGCACTGGCAAGGCAGTAGCTTGCGCAGTCATCTCCATAGCGGGCAGAGTCACAACCCAACCAACAGCACAAACTACTACCTCAGCCAGTACGTGGTCACAACAAAATACCGGCAAACAAGAAGAAGAAACGTCAAAAACTGCGTCAAGAAAAAAGAAGAACAAAAACCACCGTCAAACTCTGGAGACGGGTTTGCTTCCCCGCCGCACAGCCACATTCCCACAGGCAGGAACGCTCCGTCCTCTCCGGCTCCTCTGCTCCTCTGTGCGGGCTTGAAATACGAGGGAAACCCCGCCCAAGCAGACCGGGCACCGAGCTCTCCCCCCCTTCTTCTCCTCCTCCTCCTCCTCCTCTTCTTTCTCCTCCTCCTCCGCCTCTTTTCTTTCTTCGGCGCAGACACAGCCCACGGCTCTTTCCCTCATATGACCCACACGGTGGTTTCTCAAAGTGAGGTTCGGGGACCTCTAACGGCCCTCGGATGAGCGCAAACGGTGGACAGCAGCATTTCAGGCTTTTTGAGTGGAAATTCTTGCTGCATAATTACCGCATCATTTTCCCATTTTTGCCGCACAATTTTATAGGAAAAAATGCGAAGATGATCAAAATCGTATGTGTGTTAACTTCATTTCACTTCACTTCAAAGTTGGTAACATAAATAGTTATACAAACAATGAAAATGTAAGTTAAAGGCAAAGGAGTGGGAAGATGTTAACGGTTTGTTTTTTTATTTCCATGTTACATACAGGGAGGGTGAAGTGAAGAGCAGCTGGGTGTATAAAAGGTTGGACGCTCATCTCCAGGAGGTCGTGAATCAACAGGGGCGCACACAGATGAGCGATTCCAGGGGCGGGCTTCCTCCCTGCTGTATAAGCTGATTATCAAGCGGAACTGGAATGTTTAGTAAACGTCGTCGTGCCAATAGATCAAGTTCAATTTGTCCGTTTAAACTAGGTAACGTTAATGTTAGTGATTATTAGAATGTTGATGTTTGTCATTTAGATCTATTTAAACTTTGTGAATATAAATTAGAGTGTTTAGACCATAGTAGTGAGGACGGGAAGTGTTTCTGGAGTTTGCTACGTGCAATAACAAGAAGAGGTGAAGAAACACAAGCATATTTAAAGAGAAGGCAGTCGACATAGCCAGGAGCCATTTCCAGAGCAGAGATAAAATGGATGATTATCCTCAGGGTTGCCGGAGTAAACAAACAGCTTTGGATGGAGTTGTTTGGCACACACGTTAAGTTGGCACCTGGCAGATCCCTAATAAGCCCTTCAACGGCTGGCAGTTCTGCTTTCAAATTGGTGACCTTCGCAGAGGGGGGGCCATTCACATCCCAGATCAAAGCGGCGCTGTGGGTTTGGGAGCAGAGACAGCTACTCACATTGTTGTTACAACATCACTTCAAATTCTCTGCCATTTGGGCTCGGAGATTAATTAAGAGCTTGATTAAAACACCAAGACAATAGGCGATTAAGAGCCACAGGCGTTGGATTTAAAGTTTTTTGCTAAAGTTTTTTCAGGTCAGCGTAGCAGAGAATCTGGCACAGAGACTGACAATGCAACCAATTATGTTCAATTTCTGTCTGTAGCTTTTCAAACGCATGTCAAGTCCATCAATATATTGTTATCTTTCCAAAAAGCCCACAGCAATGAATGAATAAAGATTTGTAACAAAGGCTTGATAAAAAATACTGATCCACTGCACTTTACACTATCAAAACACCCCAAACCAACACTGAGCACCAGCTGCGGTGGACAGGTCATGTGATCTACACGGCAAACACTGATTCATCCTGTCTCGTGTCCTCAGTGAAAGCGCTCTATAGTGAACAATGTGTCACACAGCCCTGTTACGAGCATAGAGATGCATAGAGTTCTCTTAAATATGGATGATTTCAGGATTAGCATCAGCACCTGCACAGTATCTTAAACAAACAAGTCTGCAACAAAAGGGAAGGTTTGTTCTCACAGTGTGGACTTCTGGATACAAATTTCAGTACGGTCCCTTCATAAATGTCATTCTTTGTGGATGTAGTTGAGACATATTGCGGTGTTACAGGCAGATTCATCAGGCGCCGTCAGGCAGTTTCACTTGGGTAATTAGTTATTAATAACAATTCCTTTTGGCCTTCTTCCAGTCAACATTCTGCCAGCACAAAGAGGCAGGATTATTTTAATGCATGGAAGAAGGAAGAAGTACTTGAAAGCATGAAAGCCAAAGTAATAAGTAGTGTTTTTCACACCTAACGACTGTTCCTAGTACATTCAAAAGAGGGCATTCCGTCAGCACAAGTAGCACTGTGCATGTAATTCAGTGTGAGAGGAGTGTACAGATACATACAGATGTACGGCACAACACAGGAGAGTGACCTCCACTGGGCAGAACTCAGCAGTGTCTTGGCCTGTAGGTGTTCTCATTCTGCTTGGAGGATGGGAAGGTTTGTGTCCGAGACAGAATTAACATTTATTGCTTGAGAGAGGTGTAAATTGGCTATTTGTCAGACTGTTACTCATACAGAGAAGGAAGAGCGAGACACCACTCGTCTTCTATGTGCGATGCCGCAGTCAACATCAATCATTCAATCAATTACCTTTGCTTACTTTGAGGTAAAGAAGCCTTATGGATGAAAAGAGAAAAGCCCTCAATGTAAATAATTTGCTACAATGAACCATCACAGACAGGACTAATGGAGGTGTGTGTCTGTGAGAGAAGGGGTATTTTATTTAGATTTAGCCTACAGGGAAATGTTTGCAGATTTTATTAGGGGGACCCCCCCCCCCCATATCAATATCACTTCAATGAGAGGAAATGTTGATGGAACATTCCAAGCGATGAAGATATGATGATATACGTACATCAAATAGTACAAACATAGCCACTCCCTACAGGAAAAATTGTAGTTCTACCACAGTGTGTTTCGTACCGTTCACCAAGCAGCGGCTCACTGGAGTGGATGACGTAAGATCTCATCGCCTCATAAACACCATAACAAATTTAGAAAATCCTGATATTGATATGTAAGAAAGAGATAAGAGGAAGAAAATTAGCTGTACTCGTGACACAGTAAGGAAGTTTGGCATAGGTTAAAATTGAGCACACAGCACCGAGTTGTCAGGACTGTCCCATTTATTTTAGACAGGTACATCCCTTTCTCAGATGGCTGGCTAAAGATGACATGGAATGTTACAGTAAGATTTTCGGTTTCATGATTAAAATCCTCACTGTTGAAAATGTTGCAAAAGTCTAAGTGGGTTCATTTTTTAAGATCAATAAAGCCAGAGTTTTTTGCATTTTTTTTTTCTTAATTACATCATTAACACTATCACTGCACACTGTACAACAACTCGCCTCATTGGGAGAATAAAACAAAATAAACCCAGAGGCAACATTGCCATTTTTTTTTCTTCTTTTAAATCTCTGTAGTTAACTTAAGTGTGGAGCCAGTCTGTATGAGAATGGAGGAGGGGGGCAGAGGTGTTAGCTCACATGAGAAGCATACAATGATGCGTATGAAGGTCTGGGGTCGTCGGCGTGGCCAGAACGGGCCTCGCCGCGCCTCCAGTTACCATGGGTTACTGTCTCTTACTGTAGACGAGGCTCACGCTGAGTTCATGTGTGTCCACTTTGTCTAAGCGTGAGGATCAAGAAACAGACATTCAACATTTTCTTCATTATAAAAAAAAAGAAGAAGAAGAAGAGCAACGCCGAGAGTGAATCCGGTCAGGACTCTCCGTTCTGGACTCTGGACACAGGGGGCTGCATAAAGTCTTTAAAGGGTCCCAGGGCCTCCTTCAGGGCAGAGCTCACCTCAGATGATGAGCATGTGATGCACTCCACCAGCGTGGGGTACAGGGCGATCACCTGACCCCATGTGTTTCCATCCACTGCAAGGGAAGCACAGAGGAGAGGGGGAAGGGACGGGAAGAGAAGAGAAGAAGATAATATGAGTTGTGGTAGAAAGCAATCAGAGAAAATAATTTCCTTGATGAAATTCCCACGGGTGTATGGAAATGAGTTCTGTGTCTGATATAATGCAAATACCAGCACGTCTCACTTCAATCTTTTGTGATTCAGGGGGAATCTGCTCTTCTAAATGACTTTGCTGAGGACATAAAAAGTTTCACTCAGATTGGAGATAAAATTAATTTGAGAAACAGTCCCAATTGTACTCTTGACACATTTATCTGAAATGAATAGATAATAGCTATGGTGGCATTGCTGTATGTCTTTCCTTTGCCTCGCCGCTCTCCAGGATCTGTTTAATCCTCGACACCGTCTGGAACTCACCGTTTTCGGGCTGCGTCTTTTTAAGGGAGTCCATCAAAGTGCTGATAGCTTTCAAGACGAAGATAATCTCTGTCACTTGTTGCCTAAAGAACACAAACGATGATTAGTAGACACACTGGAAAAGCCTGAAAGTGAGATCTCTTCTGGTCAGATTCGGATTCACCCTATTGGCAGGAAGTTCTCATTGGTAAAAAAATGAAAGAATCCCTGAATTGACTATTCAAACTAACAACCGGTGGCTTAAATGTGGCTCAGGGTCATTAAAGATGTTATTTATACCCTAGCAGACCACACCATTTCTCCACATGTCCGAGTTAATCAGTCTGTTCTGAAGCAGGAAATTTAATCTGCTCAGAAAAAACAGAAAAGTTTGTATTCACACGGCCCATTTAACAACCGTGTACCCGTGTTGAAACTGTTGTTTATATACTTTTATGCACTCCCAACCCCCCCTCTTTCTCCATTCATGCTGATGTCATAGTCATCTGTTATTTTGATCTGCTCCATTTATCACTTTGCCACTGGTGTAATTTCCCCACAGGGATCATTAAAATTTCATCTCGTCTCGAAAAGAAAAAAGTATTGCGCAATTTAGTGCAACACCCAACCGTAAAATGGAGTGCCACTGAGTAACTGTGGACAAGCACAGCGGTTCTGTGTCAGTTAAGAAACAGAAAAACAACAAAGATGACACCAGTGGTTAGAAGGGTCCCTGGCTTTTCCACTGCTTAATGTCTCTGTAAATGTACTGTACAGTGCATTAAGGAACTGCCAACAAAAGCATGAGCCGCATGATACAGCCAGCTATGTTCTACCACATCTGGGCATGTAGCAGTAATCACCTGGGCAGGGGGCAGCGTCCACTCAACCTTTCATCCTCTACGTAGCGTTGAAGGACATCCTGGGACCTCTTGAGGAGCACGGAGAGAGCCATACGGGAGATGTAGCCCTCCTGCGGGGTGGACACTTTGTTGCTGAAGGAGAACTGCAGCAGCGTCTCGAAGCAGACTTTGGAGAATTCCTCTCGCATCCGAACATCGATCTCTGCCTCTGTTGAGGGATAGGCCAATTTTTTTTTATTAACATCTGACATTTAGCTGACATCTCCCCGGGCGTGATTAATAATGAATGGACAGATTACTCAACACTAGAGCCTTTGGACAGGAGGCATTGTTAGTGACGGATCACAGGGGGTCCATCGCAAAGAATACAAGAATTTAAAGATTATGGTGAAATTCCCACAGCACCTATTTAACTTAGACTTTGTTCTTCATTTTAAATCCCATTAATCTCTGAAAAGTCCCAATGAACAAGATAGCGGATCTCAAATAAACGTAGTTGCCTAAGTCACACCTTACCTGTGAATGAGGGAGATTGTGAATGAATGGAACCTTTATTAAGCATAGTCATGATCTGGCCAACAAAGTCTTTGGGGATGAAATTGGCAAAGGGTAATATCTCTGTGCTGATTAGCTGGACCACCTAAAGCGGAGAAAGACACATTGCTCATGTGTGTAAGATCACAACATCGTGTCAAATACTGGATGTTTGAACAGAAGGGTTTACCTCGACATCAATGGCTTCATTCTTCTGAAATTCCTGGATGGACACATTGTCTGGAGGTGTGCTATAAAGAAAAACAAACAAAACCATGAGCTTGCTGTTCAAACCTTTAGACCAACACAGTACTTCCATCTTAAGGCTTTCACTTTTTTTTTACCTTTTGGTAAAAAGGAAGTCTTCAAAGGCATTGGCCAGCTCTGGCCACATAGTGTCAAACTTCCCAGAAGAAGCATGCTGGCGTGCCACAGGCAGTCCAATAGACAGCACCTTGAGCAGGGAAGCCACAGCGAGCTTCCAGGTGCTCTCTGAAGGACAGGCATACTTCAAACCCAACGGCATTCTCAGGGTCTGATGGTGACAGAGGGACGAAGATGTATATAATGAAAATGATGTAAAACAGAGCAAGGCTACATGGTACAAAGCTACAAGACTAATTTGACAGCCAAGAATCAAAAACTGAGAAGATACTAAATTTTAAATGGGCAAACAAGAACAATACAGACAATATTTCATGTTCTCCTTTCAAACAACAGATGTGTTCAGGAAGGTTGAGATGGAGAAGGAACTACTGTGTGACTTTAGAGACGAATGTGGGCTTCCTTCAGTCAGAGGTTTCCTACAAACAGCTACAACATTGTCTTGAGATGAATACTTTTTGCTCTTTTAGAGACAGAGACATGAAATTGGCTGCCAGATTGTGGAGAATCAAAACCTCAGGCAGAACTGACAAGCTTGTACCTGTCAGCTGGTAACAATTAATCTCCGGCATTCCTCGACTTTTGTGTTGTAAAGCATCTCTTGGATTCAGATATGATCTTACGCATTCACTTCCGTACTCCTTCCCAACTCCCTGGAGATTGGCCTATCTGACCCTTAGTGGTTGTTAAAAGATATAGCAATGTCTATAGACAAAAGAAATACTGAACCAGAAAGACTCCACTTCAGCAACATCGCTGAAATAGCTGCTTTGTGTGTGCGTGTGTGTGCTGTCTTGTTGTTGTGTTAATGTTCACCACTTGGGATATGCCAGAAGTGCTTATGGATCAACATTTCAATCCACAGTTCACACCAGAGCAACAAAGCAGCTATTTTCTGCCCTTGTGATTCTATTTAAACCCTAGCCTTACCCTGAGAATTCACAAACATTAACACACCAACAGACTGCACAGTTCTGTTATCCAGATCATTGGCTATTCAGCAGCTTGTAGTTTAAGGCCACTGGGAAGACAGGTCTTCACTCATCCACGTAGATTCTGTGGCATCCTGTGGCAGTGGCCTTGAACAATGACTGCTACAGATCTAATGACCTGGATGATCGATTTTTGTGGGAATGATCAGTACTTCAAATGGGTGGAAATACCTTGATGATGTTCTGCAGAACTTTCTCGTTGATGACAGCTTTGTGACAAGCTGTTTTATGGTACAGGTCCACCACAACCTCCAAGGAGCGCTCAGCAAAGGGCACATAGTTTAAGGCAACCCATTCTGCCTGCAGAGCCAAGGAGAAGAAAGAAGACAAACGTGGGAATGGACATCGGTCAAAACGCAACAACACAACTTCACCACTGTGCTTTGGTAGAGCAACATTAAAGGCACACATTGCATGAGTAAGCACCATACAATTTATACCAATGCAGAGTGTGTTTGTGTTTATATCTGGCTTATTGAAGTGCCACAGTTCAACCAATGACTCGATGCCACAAAGTGTGCCTTTAAGCATACCAACAGAACAGCACATGCTCTTACGGATAGCACCGGAAACACAAAATCAACTGAGAGATGGCCTGCACAGGTACAGCACATTGCTTTGCACACAGATGCACAACTGCCAGTTAGTGACAGGCAGAGGGGGGAGCAGCATGGAGTGAGTGTGAGTCTTAGATGAGATGTGAGAGCCTACCATGCGGCCTAATAGGCTCAAGTACCATAGGTAGGTTGTCACTGTTCAGTACAGCTTAGTACAATTATAAAAAGGGGGCTGAAGAAGATACTGGAACTCACCGGTGCAAACAGCTGGATCTAAAATGGATCCAGTGAGTAGTACCAGGAAACAGAATGAGAGAAGATTGCAATTAAATTGGTGTTTGATGCTGTATTGAATTTGCAAAGGATTGTTGATCTATATGAGATGCCTGTCAAGATCCGATGACTGGAAAACACTCACTCCTAGTACTGCAGACATTTGAGGCGATCTGTAACCTTTGTGTGAGAGCCAGCGAGGCACTAAAGACCTAAAGACCACCCCCGTTACAGCTGTCTGGGTGGGAATTCTGTTGAACCTCTTTATTAAACAAGTTAAACAGATTCAGATCAACAAACGTGTCCGGTGTGAGGCTTGAGTCTGGACCCCACCTACAGCACTAACACACTGACAGTCAGGACGTGAGACAGGAAGTGCACGACACCAGCATTCACTGTAGCGGAATCATATCGGCCGGCCAATGTTAGATCAAGACAACTCTCCCAATAGGCCTAGCAGCTGTGGGGTTTTATTACTCCACTGAAAGCCATTTGAAGGTTTCCAGAGTAGGTTTCCAGAGCAGCAATGAGCAGCAAACACACCGATGTTGATGAAAAAGTTATGATGATCCTCTTAGGAGGAGACATTTGATTTGTTTTCGCTAATCCATCACTGGGCTCCTTTGAAAAGAGGGATTTTAGACCATGTTGGAACGGAGGAGAAGTTAATTAATATTTCTGACATGCAGCCAGCAAGAGGGGCAAGCATGAGGGACAGAATGCAAGGACGAAATGGCTCAGGGCTGCTTAACGGGGTCTGGAAGTAGCTGTCAATCTCTACATGAGGACCACACTGAAGGGGGGAGGGGGGAAGAGGAGGTGCTTCATGACCACCAGAGAGAAAATTATGATATTGTTGAGAGAAGGGAGATGAAGGTAACAGTACACAATGCACTGAACAAAAGTAAAAAAAAATAACTGCAAACCCAAACAAATGTCCTTCTCCGTTTCCCCTACCTGGTTGTATTTGGCATTGGCCACGTGTTTGGTTTCAATCTTGCCATACTGAGGAGGCTTGCAGGAAAACTCCACGAAGAGTAGCAGCTGTTCAAAAATGGCGGGGTACATGACCTGCAGGTTCTCCGGCCCGACACAGATGGCCTGCAGCAGGGAGGAAGGAGAGGAACAAACACTGCTGACATTCACCACGGGACGGCATATTGCATCATTTAGCACAAAGACACATTACTTCCTGGGATGCACGAGAGAAATGAAAGAAATGACTACGGGCCTATAATGAGGAGAAAGGTCTGCCTTTCTCAAAGAAACAACATCCACAGTGGAATTAATATCTAATCAATTAAAGATACAAGGAAACTTTTTCCTATATAAATCAGTCAAATGGAAATACAGTCAAAATGAAACAAGTTGTAATATTAGAATATTGGCAGAGGCCTCATGGGATAAACAACACATTAATGTCTCAGAGCTGCACTGAGATACTCATTCAATAACCAGGCCCTTCCAACCCTTAATTTCTCTAATGGCACTTTTGTTTTTGTATGCTACATAATGTGCTGGTGTATATTGAGTTCTTGAAACTCCTCTTTGAAAGGCATGTTTTGTTTGTGCTTACTATATTTACATCAGAAATGAACCGCTTTCTGCTGCCCACCTTCTGCAAAACATCCAAAGCAGTGAGTACAGCTTCCTGCAGGCTGGTGAGCACAGCCTCAGTATAGGAAGGGAGGATGAAGGGTGAGGCGTCACTGCTGATAGGCACAGACACAGCCCCATGGAGGATGACCCCAAGTTTCCTCAGGTCCTCCATACTGAAACCAGTTTTGATGTGCTGGTAGAGTGCTGGGAAAATCTGGATCAGTGCAGTGAGGAAGGGCTGGCTGGGGATGAAGGACAGTTTCTCCGTTGTGCCACTAGGTGGCCTGGTGCTCTCCATTCCTGTTCGATACCATGTGTTCCATGCAGACCACCACAACGCAGAGTCCTCTAAGGCTGACTCTTCTCCCGGAGGAGGTGCCTGCAGCTCAGCTCCATTGTACCGCGTCAGCCGCTCCACTAGGGAGTCTGAACGCACCAGGGGTCTGCCAGGTCCAGAAGCTGAGAGGGGGTCAATGAGGACTGGAGGAACCCCCATGGCAGCAAGGGCGTCAGCAGATTTGTCAGAGTCTCTAGAAGGTGTGACGATCTGTAGGATCTCTTGAAAGCTCTTCAGGGCAGCCAGAGAGACCTCATTGTTCTTGCTGAGGGCAGCTGACTGAATGTGGTCCAGCAGAATCTCCCATGCCTTGAAGAAGTCACCTACAGAGACACAGAAAATGATGGGAATGTGTGATAAATAAAATCAAGGCTTCACTACGGAGAGCAGCAAACGTTGAAGTAGTCTCAAGGTTATTACAAGAATGTGTTTTGTCTTGAGAGGTAATTGGTGTGAAGTTGTTTGGAATACAACATGGGATCATGATAATCTCACCTAACTGCTGCAGGAGATATCGCCTCGTGTTGAAAATGCGTGCTACGCCTGCTAGAGTCAGAACCCAAGTCTCCGCCCATTGTTTCTCAGCTGTGTCGCGCGAGTGGTGGATCAGGATGTTCCCCCCGCCAGATTCAATCTTCTCCTTGTCCGCTGTGGTAGATGAACTTCTCACGCGGTCCAACAGGTGGAACAGCACCTGGTGGAAAAATGGAGACGTTTCAGGCTGCAGCTGTTTCTGACCAAGTGGATTAACAGAGTTTAAGAAAAGTAAATGTTTAGAACATAGCTGTCTGTATCCTTGAATACATAATCAAAACAAAACATTCTTTCACACTACCTTCCAGACCACAATATGCCAGGTTGGCTGCTGCAGTAGGGTCCCGTGGGCTGCAATGGTGGAGAACAATGTCTGCCCAGCACTTTTGCGCACAGCGGGCCGCGGGTCGACACACAGCTCACCCAGCTTGGCGTACAGGCACAGCCACAGGCAATCAAAGGGAGGGGCGGGGTGGAAGGGCCTGTTCAGAGTCTCTCCTTTCTCCTGAGCCTGTTTCTGCAGCAATTCTTCCTCCCTCCCCAGCTCCTGTGTGATGGCTTCTCCTCTTTGGAAGAAGTAGTCCGAGATGTTCCACTGTGGCAAACAGGAAGGCGGGTGTGAGGAGTGAGGGCATGAAATGGAGAGGGAGGTAAGTAAAATGCCTGTGCAGTGCTGCTATCCTATTACCAGGAATTAATCTCAGAGGAACTACCGCACTCCAAGAGAAACAATCCTGCAAGCCACTGATCAATATCAGCTCTTACGTGTCCTGAATACAGCACAGCATGAGCATAAACGCACCAGTTGTGTATAATATTGAACAAAATATTTCTAGTATTAGAACATACAATGTAATGGATTGATATCATTTAAGTTTTTGTGGTCAAACTACTCTAGCAAAGAGTTAGACCTCACATTCCTGGAAAACCAACAACATACTGTTCATCAGGTGGATGCACCGGTTATTGTTTTTCTTCCTATGTTGTCCGAGCATACAAGTCCTTGGTCAGGAATGTCCTTCACATAATGTAATTATTGTACACACATACAGCTGGCAGCTGAAAACCCCTGGTTGTATTTGTAATAAAAGCAACACTGCATCATCTCCTATCTCACCAGTAAACCGATGGAGGTGAGGCTGATGTTGAGTTCCTGGTTTTGCAGGCCAAAGCTGCCGGCCACATCCACAACAATCTGGAGGCACGTGCAAGGCATGGTGGGTAGGAAGTCCGTAACTACCAACTGCAGGCACTGGAAGGCTGTTCGGATCAACGACTCGCTGAAAGAAAATAAGCAACATAATTATTTCGGCATTCAGGGAGTTTGTCTGGTTATTTTCTTGAATTACTTGTAGCATGAACCATAGAAACAGAAATCCCTATGAGCTTTCACTAAAAGCAAAACATTACCCTTGATCATTGCGGATGGCCCCTATGACACCCAAGACGAGGGGCCAGCCAGGCCCCAGGCCGTCTCCTTGGTTTTGGAGAATCTGCAGGACACACTCCAGCTGTTTCTGCCGAATGTCTGCGTGCAGCACGTTGGATAACTCCTTCAGCGGGTTCAGCAAGAGAAGCTGCAGCCTCTTGAGGATGAAAAGAGGAATTTATAATAAATTCACAAAAAAATAGGGAAGATACTTCTGCATTTCTAACATCAAATGTTAAGGGTGAAGATCAAACAGAACCGTATTAAACATGGTGTTCTGATAAAATGTACAAGTTACTTATAACCCCAGTTCTCTGAGTACCAGGGATGAGAATATTTTCGTCCTCCATCTTGCTCAAAAGGTACAACATGATATAAAACATCATTTACATAGTGCGCACTTTGCCTCACATCACAAAAGCTCAAGTGACAGCAGAGTATTGTAAACGAGGAGACTTCCATTTCTGTTTCATCTGCACTCCTACAGTTTTACAGTTAGTTACAGAATGTGGTAACACTGCAGCAGCGTATCTGCAATGTGTTTTCCTACTGCCGACCAAGCAACCTCTTGTCTCTCTCAGTGTTTTTAAACAAAATTATTTATTATTTTGTCCATTAAACGAAGATGTAGTCATTCTCTGCAAAAAACACACTGGCTCCAATTTGACAAACTGACACCACAGTTGATCCTACTGTATAACTCAAGATGGTGGTTTTACAGTTGTAGCACTTCATAAATATGCATCGCTTAAAGCTGGCAGATACTGAGAAACCTTGAAGAGGTCGCGGCACTATTCATTCTTACAGGACAGTCATCATTTTAATGGCTCTGTGATGTTCAATTAACCTCCACACAGGTCCTAACACATTCGAGATAAGCTCTGCAGGATAGCCTTTATCTGTCTGACTAAGGTGAAGGTCACAAACTTTGTATAGATGTGGTTGACTGTGACATTTCTGTATTCAGCATTGTGCGGCGACTCATATCTGGCTCACACTGCAGACATATTTCTTAAATGCCAGCATTACAAAAATCAAATTCAACATTATGCAAGGGTCACACCACAGAGAAACCAAACATTAAAGACATCAAATACTGTGTTAGAAAATGAAATCATTACACTGAACAGCAAGATATTGAGCCATCACCTATCAGATAGTTTGTTTTTGATTTATGCATGCAAAGCAATTTCTTATAATAAACTTTGTGTGCCTGATCATATGCTGACAGACATACTTTGATGCTTCATTACCTGATTGTGAGCCAGCGGAGGGTCGTGTTTGTAAGCCAGGCCAGCTTTGATGAGGGCAGTCAATGCCTCAGCCCCCCACTCTCTCATCCTTGAGTTCAGGTGTTGACAGACCTAAAGAACACATCACACATACAAACACACAGACACATGTCCACACACAGGGGCGTGGAGAGATATCAGACAACAGCAAACGTGAAAGTGTGTGTGTGCGCACATGTAGATATTCATGTGCTCATTTGCTAAAGACAGATTTGAAACTATTCTGGTGGTTTCAAACAGTGTTTCCCCACAGTGGTCACAGTGGATGGATATGAAACGAGTAGAAGTATTACACCAGAGACTGTGTGAGAAAGGCTGAGATCCCTGAGTAAACGGTAAAGGTTTGCAGTGGCAGAGTGTAATCATGAAAGCCAGTAAAGATATACACGAAAAAACCAGGAGTTCATCTTGGAGCCAATCCAATGTGTAGTGGGGCTGCACGATTTTGGCCAAAAACCTTTTAAATTGCAGTGTCAACAATATCAACAGTAAATATTTGTGGATCTCTGTGGTTCATAGTCTCTTTTCAGTTCTACACAAAGTCCATGGAGTAAATAACACAGAGAAGTGCCTGGTGGCATTATTTAATTAATTGATTTCATGATTTAATAATTGCTCATGTTCATATCGGGTTTTGTCTATGAATTTTGTCTATGGCTGTAAACTTGCAATGATAAAAAAGGGATGAATAGATGCTGCGGCAATGCCTTTGAGATGGCTGGTTCCCTTCAGAACCCAGATGCTCCATGTATATCTGTACATTCATTGCACTTACATAGCTCTGCATACTGATCAGTGCCTTACAGTTTAATCTTTATAATAACCTGCATAATAGGTATAATAAAGGTGATATCAGATATGAGCAGTGAATTTTGGAATCAAAACAAACTTGCAAAGATAGATAAGCAGCATATTAGCAGTTTACAGATGCAGCTTCCGATTCAGCATCTGGGATAAATCACAGCTTCACATGGCAAATAGCACATATAAAAAAAAAAAACAGTAACAGAGCAAATTCACTGGGGGCACATTTTGACACGGCCTCTCAACGCCAACATGTTGATGCCAGACTGAGCGGGAGAGAACAGAGGGGAAAGTAGAGATGGAATACAGTGATTAGGGAGGAGGGAGTCCGAGCTTACCTTCTGCAAAACAGACAGGAGTGCAAAAGAGAGGGGAGATAGAGAAAGACAACATGAAGAAACCCAATCTCCAAACACACTTCCCTTTCAGATATGAACACACAATTGCACTATTAAAACTGCTTAAACCTCATCAAACCTCATAACTGCACCGACATTGCTATTAAGTTATATTACAATCACCGCATGAATGTATACATATATTTATCTCACCTTAACATTTCTACTCATGTGCTTCAATATCCATACATTGAATACTTTGAGGGCTTTGTTCCTACTCTTCAACTAGATCTCCATTGAGATTTTAAAAAAGAGGATTGCTGGTAAATTTAGAGAGATTTTGACAACAATGATAAGATCGTTATTCTCATCTACTTTAACTTTACGTCGATGTTATCGTACCTCCAGTAAATGACCCGTCAGAGGCCTCCATAGGATCTCAATACGATCCATGTTGACCAAGCCAGTCTCCAGCAACTTGGCCACTGCAAACAGAGATGGTTCCTGTAATGAGGACAAGAAAAAACTACAATGAATAACCAACATATCCGTCTTATCAGTTGCATTTAATCATGTAATCTGTATGTATTCTTTATATAAAAGAATGCTTTGGTAACCATTAGGGAATGCTTACAAAACTGTGCAAGTCATGTTCACAACGTTGGTTGGTATAGGAAAACTGCTTTACAAATGCAATTATCTAGAAGAGATAAGCAATAGAATTTCCTGTCCAGACATTTACATTATTGAAGTACCCAATATAACAGTAAATCAATACATACAGTATCGTAGATAAATAAAGTCGAACCTTGTTGTTTCCACAGGCCATTTCCATAGCTTCCATTGAGAGTGAACAGAGAGCGTTGATCAGGTGATGTAGGGAAACATCATCCAGGTACCTAGATCATGCAAACAATTACATGATTTTAGGTCTGAAATATAAAATGTAACCCTAATCTACTGAACTGTCCTTCACATATATGGCATATATGCTGATGAAACAGTTGCACACACTGCACACAATGTCACTGGCATATGTCATTACTGGCTGCCCACTGAGCCTTCAGTTTCACAGATTTTTGCCCTTACTGAGAGCTCTCAAACAGTCTGGACAGGATGTTGGAAATGATAGGCAGGTCGGTCATCACAGCAGTGGTCAGCACCTGCTTAGGGTAAAGGCAAAAGCATATGCAGTTAGCTCACTAGCTTCAGTGATGGCAGCAGCGACACCAATAGGACAGTACAGAGAAAACTCACCGTACTGGGTCCCTCCACAGCTCGGCCAGGCTTGAGGGCCCCGCCGAGCCCCGGCTTTAGCCCCAGGATCCATACTAAGTGCTGCAAGAGGAAGAGAAAAGCCATTTGTATGAGCATTTGTCTACTAAACTAACTAAACGTACGTCAGTCAAAAAGCTAAAAGATAACTTGTCAAGACGTTTTCAAAGTAAACGCTCCTTCATACAACAGCATAATGAAATGGTAAAGTGAGGCTATTCACTACTTTTCCTCCCAAGATGAGGGTGTAAGCATGTGTCTACGTGTGCATATGCAATACAAGGTGGCCGCATTACCTGCAGTGTAGCCAGTACCAGCTGCCAGGATGTGCCCAGCACGGCCCCATGGCAGTGGGCCAGGTTCAACAGGGTTCGCATGCACTGGATGTTCTTAGCAGTCAGCTAGTAGAGAGACACAAAGTTACAATTACATTTCTACCATGCTGAAATCACATGTATAAAAAGCTGAGGGATTTCAAAGTAAGAGCTAAGAGGAGATATCTATTAGATTTTACACTGAGAGCTTACCACCACTGTACCCTGGGGCTGGGCGGCAAGTGGCTGTCCCACAGCCACCACCTGTTGATGGGACTCACTGGAGGGGCTGATAATCTGAACGCTCTGGCCCTGGATTGAGTACGCTGTGGAAAACATAGACACAAACATACTGCATGCAATCACTGGCCGACCAATATATATGCAGGTGTCTTGATGAGAATTGGTAAGGCACACACATTTTGGTGAGCTTGCGACATGCAAGAAAAGCTTTCTTAATTAACTCTGAGTCAAACCTCCATTGCAAATTCAGACCCACTTTTCAAACTGTAACTATTTATGGTAATATGCAAATAGTGAGTGTCTGAGCTTTTGTTTTTGTGTATACATTCCCCAGACAAATGCTGCCTGAGTTCCTAATTAGAAGCCACAGTAAGCAGTTCTGGATTAATGCAATAGGAGTTGAACATTAGGGACACACTGAGTTCTAACAGTTTACATGTTAAGCACAGCAGTTTGTGTCTAACCATATGGTAAATGAGGAGAGCTCACTAATGTAACATTAATACTCATGACCAGAGGGCTGAGAGCCATCAGCAGGCTTGTAGCATGCACAATTTCACTTCTTATATCTGAGGAGGAAACTAGAATCTTAACCGTGTGAGGTACATTTAATCCACGAATACACACACAATGTTTTCAATGAAATGATAAGCACAGTGTTCAGCTGCAGTCGTACCTTTGTTGGAGAGGTTAGCGGCATTGCTGCTGAGAACAGTCAGCGCATAGTGCGGCGGCAGAGAAGCCTTGCAGATGGCTGTGATGAAGGCATCACGTGGTGTCACCAAGCCCAGGCGACCACACAATGAGGCCATGGTCAGTTCTGCTTTCAGGATGCTTTCTGTGGCCGTCTCATCGGTGCTAAAAGGGAGTAAGTGTAAGAGTAAGAGTAAGAGGCAGAAAAGAGTTGGGTCTACTTTCAACAGTATATGCTGGTATCCCTTCATTAGCAAACACTGAAGTGTTGCTGACTAAATCGACGCCAGCGGTTCTGCTTCCTGTATTCTTGATTTTTGTACTATAGAATTATCATTCGGACACATTTAAATGTAATGTATTTATCTGTAATATGCACAGATCCCTTCACCGTACAAGCATTGAATCCCATATGTGTATATCTGACTGCTAACTACAAAACAGTGTGTGAACGCACCTTGCATCGAGCAGTAGAGACAGAGCAGCCAGTAGACCACACCAGCAGGCACTGACCATCTCCTCCCACACCAGGTGGGCTCCTGAGACAGAAACACAAAACATGAATGATTTCAGTAACTTGTTCCGTTATGACTTTATTACTTGTAAATACAGTAATAGGTATAGATGTCAACATATTGCTTCCATTTTTAAATTTCACATTATCATTTTCAGCAACACATTTATTTTGATCTAAGAGTTCTGTCTATTCATAAAACAAAACATAAAACTTTCATGTTTGTGTTTCATCTTAACACTGCACTATACAGTGTTTTGAAATGTCCTACATACACCCTCACAATAGTACTACATATTCAGAATCCTTCTTCGTCTTCTCTACAAAGTTTTCCGTTCCGCCTCTCCTTACCAGGTTGGGGCTGCCACTCCTGGTCGGGGTGAGCTTCCCTGAATTCAGCAGCCACCCCCTCCTCTATGGTCAGCTCCCTTTCAATCATAGAAGTGATGCCCCTGACCAGGTCCAGCAGAGCGCTGAATGCCACCGACATGGCATAGCCCTCTGGGATGGACGGCGGTTCCACTTTGTCCAGCATTTCTAGACTGAAGGGTGGAAGTAAGGGATGGAATAAAAGTGTGAAGGTTTAAGTGTGTGTGGGGGAGATGGAACTGAATTTTGTAAATCGTGCATGTCGATGCAGTTGTGACACTTACTAAGTGGCCTTTGCGCTACCCTGGACACTGACAGTCATAAGTGGAATCCAGGTACCACGGTATTCAAAGGCGGCTTGGGTCGTCAGATTGCCACCGACGCCTCCTGCCCCAGGACCTCCCTGTGCTGTGCCCTGGGCCCCAGAGCCAGAGCCACCTGGACGCAAAGAGAAGCACAAGTGAGTAAGTGACATGAAAGAGGCAGAAATTTAAAAATTCTTCGAGCAATCCTGGATGCATAAGCCAGATTTTCCCACTGTACAAGTAAACCATAAATTAATACATTTAATTAGAATATGTCTTTAATAGGAGAATTTGGCGATCTGTGAACTGACCGACTGGGGCACTGACGATAGTAATATTGCCTGCATTGGGGATAATGAAGAGGGATTGGATAAAGGAGCCCAAAGCGTTGACAATGTCTCGGAACACTTTAGTGGAGTGTTGTTTCATGTCGTATGACTGGCAGAATGAACTGAAAAAGAGCAACAGAGAAGATTGTAAGAGGTAAGACATGGCACAAACTGGCAGTTAAGGTGTTGGTGGAGGTACAGGTACATGGTAATATAAAAACCCCATCTGTTTTAACATGCAAGTTCAACCAAGTGTTAGTTAACCAAGATTGATTTTAATTTAAAACAAGTTCTATTACGGGGTCATTAGTTGAAGGGCAGTTTTTCCAAGAAATGGTGTTTACTATCTTTCAAGCAAGTACAAACACGGCTTTGATCATAAACATCGTCTCCCCCTTTGGCAGAGTCTTTCAGTATTCTTTGGAAAATTGTATTTTGGCACCAAGTAATCAACTGAATTAATATTTGTTTCTGCAGCACAACCTATGAACCACCCAAGCTTCTATTAATGTCTGTGAACACTTACCGTAATAAATGTGGCTGCACACACAACCTATGGACAGACTCTACAGCCACGGCTCTCAGCCACTGTGGCTTCTCCCCATCCAGAAACTTCACCAGCAGAGACAAAAAGATCTCACATTCCGTCACCTGCAAAAAAAACCAAACACACACACAAATTAGGTTGTGACTGAAATTTGGCCTGCTAAACAACAAAACTGTCCTTCCTGAAGGCAAAATCTCTGAAACCCTTTCAGCTTCCATGAAGCTGTTCTGTGGCTCATTAGACTTCTTGACCTCCATATGGATGGAGACGGGCAAAAATTTCCACACGGGGGATTCACAGAATATCACAAAATAAAAACATCTGTAATGCTGGATTGCTCCACTAAGCTCATCCAAGTGCCTGGAGCAGAACTAAGACAAAACGTCAACACACTTTTCCTATTCTAATCAGAGCAGATTGATTTACTGCATCAGTTCTGCGCTCCCGCAAATCCCTTGCTGGTGATGCATCAGTCTGGAAACACTTCTGGCCTGTTGACCACCACCTCTGATCAGTCCCTTACCAGTAAGGTGTAGAAATGCTTGATGAGCACAGAGACCACGCGAAGCAGCCTCATGCAGATTGGAAAATAGGGTTTTTCAACAGGAACTGGTGAGGCGGCGCTGCAGCTGCCCTGCCGAAACTTGATGTTGGGGGAGAAGAGCTTGATGACAAGAGGACAAACTCGCTCCTTCAGCAGGAAACTGAACTCCTGGTGCTGTGCAGAAGACATAGAACGAATGTGACTGTCGGATCACGCCAAGTTTAATAAAGCCAAGAGCTACTACTCAATTGCATCAGTTGTGATGATAACATGCTGTTAAGTGTAAAGGATAAAGTATATTTAAACCCTGATCAATGAAAGACCTTATAGTCTCTGTGCTATTTCTTTAATTCACATTTAAGGCCACGGAACTGTACCTGTAAGAATACCCCAGGAAAATCATTGAGGACAGACTCCAAAAGCTCCAGGCCAAAGGTCCTTGTCATTTCTGTCATCCCCACCAACCAGTAGGGGGCATCAGCATTCACCAACTGGCACAGATCCTGAGGGGACATAATACACATGATAGTAGTCAACACAGTGGTGTGGAATGTCCTACACACACACACACACACAACAGCAGCTCAAACTGGGTCATTTCATTGGGTCATTTCAACATTTCTGCATCTAAAAACATGAGGGTGAAGAGAAGAGGGAAGGAGTCTACATTCAAAATGCTCATTCAGTCATTTAAGGGTCCTTAATCGAGACAATGTATTCCTGCCAGTTGCCGTGTCAGTGCTGTTCAGCTGACCCTGACCTGATCTTTATGAGAGAGCAGGACATTGACAGAGTTTTGCTACATGGATCAATTACACATCCCATTATTACTTTGTTATTAATTAATTACTTAGTTGAATAACCTCATTTTAAATAAGTCAGTTACCGGTTAAGAGATTGATGAGATTGGTTTAAACCAATACTTTCAGGCTCCGCTACCTGATTTTCAGTCCACAGGTGACGTATGCCAATTCAATCATTCAATATCAATACTTAACCTTCCCATTTCCTAAAGCAGCCAGGACCTGGGCACAAAGCTGCACGGAGAGTTGCCTCCGCCTGGTGGACATACCTGGAACAACATGTATGCGTCCTTTGCACTGGGCCTCAGAGTACTGACAGACCGCCGGTTAGTGTTGCCTTGGACAGGAGGAGGCTGCTCCACAATGCCTGGGGTGTAATTACAGACATTTACATATTATTACTCAGCAGGGTACAAGGTGATGTGCTGTAAACAAAGGAAAAAATGCAGCAATATTTGAGAAGAAAAGTAATATGTCGCTCCTTTCCCCCTGAACAGTCGTGGCACATTCTGACCTTTGAAACGCTCATCCTCAGCCACCATCCTCTCGAAGACGACAGTGACGACCTGTCTGACTGTTGCAGCCGCTGTGTTGTTGGTAATGGTGTCCTTTGTGAAGTGGAGACGGAAACATAACACAATAGCCTGTGCAGGGAAAATGAAAAAAAGAACCATTACTCTCTACTAAAACGCACGTGTAGACACTGCAAATCAACTCGAATGAATGTTTGAACCCAAAAAAACATTGGCTAAGAGAATAGAAGGATTAGATATGAGAATAAAACCACTCTACAGTTCTCTATTCAGCAATTAGACCTCACAAGAGGACTGATAGATTATTTTATAACAAATAGCTTTTCAGGGGCCTTCGACTAGTGATATTCTCACGGATACATGTTCTGTTCTTTGCTAGAGTTCTTATATCACAGCTCACAACACGCTTTCCACCATATGGTGCATGTCAGATGGATGCGTACATAACAGTGGATCTATAACAGCATACAATCTGGTGCTATTATATCAGGCTAAGGCAAGAATGGCCATCAAGGTTTAATTATAGATGGAGAAACAAAATGGGCTTGTATACAGTAGATATCAGGCTTTGAGTCGGGATAGTTTATGTATAGTCTATGTTTAGAATAAGCCCGTGTGATGTAATTGTGCGTCCATCCCATACCTTGGAGAGGACCTCATCGTGCACAACTGTGTTGGTGGTGAGCAGGACCAGGACCGTCTGCAAAAGCTTCAGCTCCTCCAAACCATTTTCCATCAGCTGCCACAGCATGTTGATGATATTCCCTGCTGCTGCCTGTCAAGTTAACAAACATGTATCCAGGGATGTTATCCAAGACACCTATCCACAAGTTCACAATGTTGCCTGCCTCATCTTCACACTTCCTTTGTGGATGTGATGTGACTGAGATTATCCAAAAGACCGTATATATTCAGAGAATGACAGAATCCTATTGATTTTGACAATATACTATATATGTCTGTGAATATTGAGGGCTGGTAAATGTAGCGAATGAGGAACGGGTGTTAACAGCAGAGAGGTGGCGTCTCAACCCTCCTCCAGTGTTCAAGGAAGCCATCTCCAGTTTAATTCACACAGTATATAACTTTGTTTACCCTCTCAAATATCTGTCCTGTTTCTTTATTTGGGACATTTTGGTCCTGGAAGCTTGGAAGCTGTCTCACTAACTAGGTGACAACATGATTTCTCAAAATCTATACACATTGCTTCTCATTTACCATTGAGCTGTAAACACACCTGGATTTCCACTCAAAAGACAGCATGATGACATTAAAGAAGAAGATAAAAGCCTGAGGTCAGAGAGCCATAAAACAGGCACACAAAAACACACACACTTGGAGGTGGTATGGACCAGCTGGTATTTCTTATTTAGGAATCACAACAGCATAATTTAACAACAAATCCAGCTGCTAGCAAATGTTATGTCTCTTGATGCTAACAGGGAGTGACATTACTACGTCCTTTCTTGGTTCGAGCTGTCCAAAATGTCTTCACGCAAGCCCTCTGACACACTCTTATGTGCACAAGCAGGCTGGACAGACAAAGTAACAGAAAGGGAAAATGAGTAACACGGCTGTCAGGACGACTTGGTGCTTGGCGACAAGTAAACACAACTACATGTAGGATATAACGTTGCCTTTTTGCATGCGAGAGGACTTTAGATGTGAAGGGAAGATGATTTGAGCCAATATTAATTTTGATTTTGTCGCACAAGCCTTGCGTTCATTAATCATTCAACAGGAA
Source organism: Genypterus blacodes (assembly GCF_046128005.1). Lineage (NCBI taxonomy): Eukaryota > Metazoa > Chordata > Actinopteri > Ophidiiformes > Ophidiidae > Genypterus > Genypterus blacodes. Next base: position 10,694,918 of record NW_027466834.1, read on the forward strand.
CTGATTACAAATAATTTTAACAGCAGGAGAAGATAATGAGCACTTTCTTACTACAGCTTCGGTTCCTGACACATTAACCATGTCATTGTGGAACAGGTTCAGGAGAAGGTGGAGATTCATTACTCGCCAGCACAGTACAATACGTCCTCATCCAGTATATTGTGAGTTGTATTAATTGTGTCCTCAGACAGTGTGAAATCAAGTCTCTTCTGCTGCACTACAACAATATTTTAACAGATTGCTTTCCCTCCCTGGGGGAACTTAAGGACAAAACGATCACCACATTCTCTCCACATGATAAAGTATCTCGCGCGGTCCTCTCCGAGGACACCCGAACAATCGATACGGAGACGGTCCGGCTTTGTCTGGTGAGGCCTTTGGCTAGTTTCTCAAGGGCTGCCGAACGAACAAAGGGGAGTGACGACGCACAACGGAAGAGAGGAGGATTCGGTTTGTGTTTTAAATGTCCTTGATGTTTTATCTATTTATTTATTGGGTGCATTGGTTTGATCACAACCTACCAAAGACGGATATGGCACAGCAACAAAGAACAGAAAAAAGTAGAACACTAAAGGTAAAATTATGGGTGAGTCAAACCTTTCCACATACCGCTACAAATCACTTCACTTCCATCTGGTCCAGTCAGCCACAACAAAGGACTGTGGTAAAGATACTTTGTTGAGAACGCGGAAAACAAAACAACAAAGAAAAGGTACTTCCCATACAGTAAATAAGACGCTTTTCTTGTGAGAGGCTATTGAGAATGTGGAGCACTTAGTAATTAAACCACACTTTGATACCTAACAGGCAAACGTCAAAATCTGGAGAGCAACAATTCAATAAGGTTTTAATAAAAGCCTTTCATGAACAGGGCAACACCAGGGTGCCAGTTATGAAACGCTCTCGTCACAGCGTCGATTCTAGCCGGGCATTTAAGAGGCACGGAAACCCTTCAACCATGAAAGTAACTGAACTATATTTTCTTTTACATATGCGAGTCACTCATTTTCCAAAGAAATGCGACCCAATCCCCCCCATTTCATTGCTACAGATGAGGTGAAACCAGTTGTGCTTGCTCTGGGCTAATGGTTTCCATTCTACAAAACTCCCATCTCCGCAGACTCACTGAAGATCTAAAAGAGATCGTGCCACGGCAAAAAAGATTTGTTAGGAAAAGAGTCGCTGGAGATGGATTAACAAAACCCCTGGGATGGAATAAGAAGAGGGGGAGGGGAGGAATGTAGCCTGTCGTAGATTAACCCTTCTTATGTTTACATTGCCTAATGGGCTATTGATGAGCCGCATTGATTTCGATGTATTTCCCACAGGATATCAAGTAAGAGGCATGGGGTGGTGAGTGTGTGTAAGTGTATACACAACTTACAAAATTATACATTTGCCAAAGCAAGATACACTATATGAATAAATTGGAAGATGTTTAATACGACAGCAGAGCACTTACTGTATAAATATAGCTAATATTTGATACTCGTACAACTACCAGCTATGCTCTGCGACTGAAGTGACTGTGTGTTTTTGAATGAACTCCTCAAGGGCGCGAGTATTGATTAGGCGCTCCTAGACCTGATTATCACCTTGTGTCGTTGTATGAAGTTGATTGCCTTGATGGATTCTGATGATGTATTGATTTGACTTACGACTTCGTCATCTCAAGGGGAATTCAGGCTCAAGGAAAAGATGCCAGATGTGGAAAAACACAACGACACGAGTGCCTTTACTGCATTTACACAACCCCACATAGGAACTGTAAAGCCTCCAGCATGGCAAACACTACATTAGACAAGATACAGTTAATCTGACCCAAACTATCAGTGTATCTCGTCCATATAATGTTGAAACTTATCTGTGCTAAAGAAAATGAATCTAGACTTTAAAGGAGCTGGCATTACGAACTCACCTCTACAAATACAGACACAGTGACTGTTCTAATTACTTCATTTTTTCCTCTTTGAGCCTTAAGTATATGGTAAGAAAAATGTTCCAAGTCGGAATCCCGGAAATATCACAGCCTAAGTATTTCTGCGGAGACTCTGCCCGGCTTATGAAGCTGCTCGTGAGGCGCCTGATGAGAGCTTTGGGTGCACAAACGGGCTTAAATCTGAATGCTGACGCCAACAGTTCTTTGTGTACATATTACACCCTGAATACTAGCATCAGTGTGCTCGCACGGCGTCTGTGCCTGCTTTTCAGGTAGGAGGCTGCCCAGCGGTCCTTACCTCAGACACCACCTCGTGGGACATGAGTCTCTGGATGGCAGCCAGACACAGTTGAGTGATCTTTGGCTCTTTGGTGCCACAGCCCATCAGGAAAGGCTGCACCACTTCTAAGCTGTTCTCCTTCAGGGCTGCAGGGGGGAAAAGGAAGGGAGCATAAAGAGCTTCTGTGAATTTGGGCATGCGCCGACTTTGGGTCACATTTAAACTTTGAGAATTAAAGCTCATTAAATTTCATTGGAGCATGGAATCAAAAACAGCAAAGACATTATTTATTTCTAAAATTAACATAAAACTGCACAGGTGCTTGAATAAAACACTGCACCTGGTCATAAATTAAAAGCTGTTGATGCCCTTTGATGCCTTTAAAAGATACAGTGCAGAGGAAGGGATGCAGAACTAATACTTAAGTGAGGCAGCGATGAAACACTAAAACTGTAATCAAATCAGGGGAAAAGGTCTGAAGGGATCCTGTAGAAAGAATTTCTATTAGCTAGGACGAGAGGCTTTTGAGATACATCTGCACTTTGGGTTTTATTAGAGGAGACACCTGCATGCAAACATTAATACCAGTAAGGAAATGGTCTCTATAATATGATGGAGTTCAATATAAACAACTCAAATTGATATCAGTACATACGGGAGAATTTAAGTGAGATCATTTTCAGACGGAGCGGACTGAAGTGCACATCCCCCTGATGAATAGTATAGATATATGAGACAGCTCAGTTAACCCCCTCCACCCCAGACCAGCACCCCCTACTCACCTGCCAGAATGTCTGTGTTCCTGGCTGCAATGGTCTTGATCTTCACAATGCCAGACTCGGCCGCCTGGAGGAGAAAACAGGAGACACTTTAAACCAACATAAGCTCATGTAGCTCCTATAATATTACTGCTGGTGGTGCAGAACCAATGCACCATGATCCCACATGGGACCGGCGGTACATTTGACGTCTAGTAATGATGGCCACGGGGGAGAAGGAGGTACGCCTGGCTGCGCAGTGACAGAAGGAGCGCTGACATACCTGCATACCTAGAATGCACTTCAACATGAGAGAGATGGGGGGGAGTGATTTCCCACTGGGGCGTCTGGGAAGATTGAAATGCTAAGAAAATGGTAAAAGAGCAAAGGAGGAATGTCTGGAGAACGAGTTGAGAGTGACACGGAGTCAGTCTGCGTCTGTCAGAGAGGAACAGAGACGCCGAGCATCTACAAGTCAACAGACGCGGCTCTAATCTTTCTACAAAAACCACAACACTGTCAAGATCCATCCTTCTCGTCACCAACCTGAGCTCCTTCCCCAACATCCTTCCTTTCCTAAACACTACTCTTTTCCTGATACATTTGTCCGGTCTGCAGTCGTCTGTGAAAAGGAAACCAAGACACTTTTAATGGTCACACATTTCAATCTAGCAGGGAACGATTGTAGGAAGTATCGAAAGAGTATTGCTTAACATTCCTCCAGCTCCCATTTGCAATTATTCTTCTCGTCTGCAGACACCTCGTCTTTCTCTCAGCGTTGCCCCGAGGCAAGAACTGCACCATTAGTCCTCAGCTGGTCAGGTTAATGCACCATAACCTCACTTCTCTCCTGTGTCATTAATCTGAGAAGTTTACTTTAACACCTAACTGATACAGACTGCAGTAAACAGCGTAAGAAAATCCCACAAAAGTCGACCGTTCGTAACCTGCTGAGCCACACGGTAACAAGCAGCCGCTGGGTTTGGGTCTGGGCTCTGAGCACAAACTGCTAAGTGGTCCACCTTCTATGTTAATCTTCAGGAAATGCTAGTCTCCCTCTTCTCCATTGATCCATGTGCTGGGTCAGAGGTCTTCACAGAGCAGTGAGAGGAATACAGAGAGCTTTTCACTTTAAAAATGTATAAATCTGCTGCAGCTACTTTGAGAATACCCATCGGTCAAGACAATTACTATAAAAGGAGAAATGGAAAGGGCACGATCGCTGAAGGCTGTGAGAGGGGGTCGGATGATTTGGGTAGAAACAAAGTGATGCAATAATATCTCTCAGTTTATGATGTGCGGTAAGCCCGGACATGGCAAAGGTCAGCTGAGTTAAATCTTTACCAGGCAGGACCAATAAACACAACATGCTGCAGCAAAGCACGGAGGAGAAAACGACACAGGGGGGTGTAACTGAGCATTCAGAACTTTGAGCTGAGAATTGCTGCCTCGTGCTTCAGTGGCTTTGGACCCGTCAGACCCCACGTCACTCCAAAGAGCAGAAGACGACCTGAACACTGTGACACAGCTGTCAGTCAAGTCCACTCGGATTTGTCTGAGAAATTGTGCAGCCTGCAGCCCCCAAGGGCACCATGGAAGCTGAGTGTTTGGTGAAGTTATAAATAGTGTTTGAAGTCCCCTTCAAATCAAACAAGAGCAGTCATCATGCTTATCAAATGCTCCGGCGTCGGATAAGCAGTGACCTTGTGTATTCGAAACACAAGCCACATCGAAAGGAATAGTGGCGCTTACATGGACGTGTATATTAACAGGAGCCTTTACAGGATAACACCCTTTTTTTATTTGCTCTGGTTGATGACAATGAGTCTCTTCAGGAGTCTTGGAAAAACAATCTTGAATAAACTCATCAGTGTCGTTTACATCGTAGAGGTGGAGTCAGTCACAGGGACAAACCAGTAAACCAAGTACACAAACACAGAGACTGCTAGGATTTCCTTTGTTCAACTTTGAATGCATCCATATGTTTCTGACTGTCTTCAAACTACAAACGAGGAATAGCCTATGGGATCAAATACGATACGAACCTAATTTACCATATCTCCTTATGTATTCAAATGTGAGTGTTGCTGACGGTGCCATTTTGCTGTAAAAGCTATAAAACTTTGAGTTTCTATTTAATCTTACTACTTCCTCTATCTGTAGAAATTGCACGAATGAACAAATACATAGTCTAGGTCAAGATAATGCCTGTACCAAAACATTTCTAACCAATGTGTTGGCAAAAACAAACTGCACATCGTGAGGACAATTACTGCTCCGAAATGTTAGATACCCGAACAAGAGTGTCTTGTAGTCTTTTGGCCCAAACTTTCTGCTGTAAAGTGCAGACATTGCTTCTCTCTGGAGCTGTGTCAGCACCGATGATGTCAATGTCCGCTTGGTGTCGGTGGGATCTCCGCCCAGCAGCCTCAGCTTGTTGGCCCTCTACTTTTATTGCCCAACTTCCTCTTTAACGCAAAAGGGTAAATCTCTGTGTGCGTTTTACGCCGCCTGTCACCGACGGTCACTTATATGTGTGTGAATGATGTCCAAACAGGCCCTCCGTAACGTTACGGTGCATAGTATAGTACGACGTTTTGTTTCAATCTGTTGCTCCTGCGTAATGGAGTGAAGGAGATAGCTGATTCATTTGTGTATATTCATGCCAAGTTTTGGGATTCTACCACCCATTAAAGATGCTACTTAGGATGATGGCAGGGTCAGTGTGTATCAGGGCATGTCAGTACTTTCCGTTCTACTCCTACTGCCTTCTTTGTGTAGAGTTAAAGAGGAATTCACTGATGCTAGCTCGTTCCTTTCAAAAGCAACATACAGCAGTTCATCACAGACCCACTTCCTCAAACACACGTTGCGAGTCTGTGACCTCAGCTGTTTCTGTGGAACCCACTTGATATAATATGAAAATAGCTGCAATAGCTTTAGTCAGATAGCATCTAATGTCAAAGTCTTGTCTCTCTTTACAGCGGGCCATACAAATGTTACCCATAATGCTTTCTGGGAGGCTGTGATACACTATGAGTTTCAAATGGTTGACAGGCAGCGTAACTCATCAACAGAGAGAGAGGCTGGCTGGCTGATGTGTTTTCATGGAGGCAAACGCAGGCCAGCACAACAAAACAGCAAAGCTCTGGTGGTTTCCACAATGACGCCCAGGTCTCAAGTGTGACGTTACTATACAGAAAAAAAAGGAAAAAAATCAATGGGACGCCTCTTGGCTGCTCTTAACCCCAAGAAAAGCAGAGAGAAACAGCTGTGGTGCAATGTCACTGTGGGAGAGGCAGTGGGAAAAGGGGGGAAGGAGTGGAATGAAGAGTGGATGGGAAATGGGGGAGGGGAGCAATAAAAGGGACGCACTGTGTTCACTGTACGCTATTTACTACCAGACACGTCGGAAACTAATTTGAAAATGTGTAAAACAATGGCAAAGGGCGAGACAAACAAAATGCAATTTCCATTATTAATGAATACATGTAATGAATACGTTTGACATTAATTCCTGCAATGAGGTGCATGTGTGACAGAATATGAGCCTCTGTTGGACAAAATAAAGAGATTTACAGAATAAAGCCTTAAAATTTCAAGAAAAAAGTCAAAATACTATGAGAATGAAGTCAGTCCTTAAAACACCAGATCTGAGTTTAATGCCCCGACACGTGGAATAATCCGGTGTAAGGTATTTCCTCCATGTGAGAAGCAAATACTCCCACTCTCTTCTGTTTGCTCATATGCTGACGATTCACACCTTATAGTTAGATTTTTTCTCCAAATATCACTTTGCTCTCATAATAAGCACATTACAATTTTATTCTCCAAACATTACATTACTTTCCAGATCTGGCGTTCTTTCTAAATAGACAGTCGCACTTGTACTCTGTCGTCTTTATGTTCAATATAAATTATTCAAGTTCAAACAATGAACCTCAGCCTTTTGTTGGCACACCGATGCCCCATCAAAAACAGCCACGGCTGCTTAAATTGCAAAGCGCTGCTCCAATCGAAACACTGTCACACGGTCAGTGGGTCATCATAAATCAAGCTTCATAAAGCCCCTAGCCAAGGGCAAGGCCAGGCCAGGCCAGGAGCTTGGTGTAAAGGTGTGCTTTCTATTGTGACAATTCTGTGATGTCGACCTTATTTTGGAAACCCTGTCACTCAACTGAAGAGCACAGACACAACAGAGAACTGGAAGAACTGCATGAGGTGTTTCCCTTTCTTTTACTGTTGCCTTTCTGCAAGGTAAACCCTGAGAGAAAACAAACCAAGTCAGTGCACCAGCCTGTGATGTATTGTCCCACAGAGCTCGCTGATACATAAAAAAGCTCCACATAAAGGCAAAACATGTCAGCAAATGCTATGTGTGACTTTTATTACACATACAGGGGAATCATGAGCTTTCTATACGTGAGAATAAAAGGTGAACAAGGTGTAGGAGGCCCTGGCGGAGATGGGGTTAGCTGAATTACAGTACATAACTTGGGCAAACACTGGCTGTTCTCCGTATGCACTGCAGTGGCGTGTAAATAACGGCATAGAAGCACAGAGACAAAACATAGGTGAGGTAAGGTGAGATGGTTCATATTACACCTAACCGGACCCTGAATTATATGTTCATATGTTGGCTCATACATTAAGATTAAGAGGAAACATGGTGGTGAAGTGAATGACCTCTGACCCATCACTGTGCACTGCTGCTGAGGTATTTCCAATAAGCACAGATTGTAAGAAAGTAGGTTGTGTACTGTAAGTGGAGGATACAGGTTGTGTTGACTATTGTCCTCTGGAGTAATGTCTACCACAAAAGACCCTGACATCATAACTCCTCACACCATTCTGTTCTCAAACTCAACTTGGGGGTCATCAGAGAGTTCACCAATCCAACAATGAAGTCAGTCACCAGCAACAAACATGAACTCACTCCAGTATGTGTGACTTCTATGAAATCACTCCTATTCTGTGTCAATAGAGGCGGGCTTATTGTGAAACTAGACAGACCTATTTGGGCCAAAAAGGGATTTTGGTTTTTAAGACAAAACCCTTCCACTGTAACCAGCTTACCTGAGATTTGTTTAAGTTCAATTCCGCACCACTGCCTTTGTCGGAGAGGTAATTGTGCCAAAGCAACAAGTTTCCCCAATTATTAATGATCTTATCTAGAGCAGGACAAACAGTGGATTTCGATAGTGACAAATACTTCAAAATTACAAAAAAATGTAGTATGACATATGACAGAAAGCCTTATTAAAGCCAAACTTGGATCATAAACAACTATCTTTGATGATACATGTGACTTGTGGGATTTGATATCATAATCATATAATGAAAGTTAGTTAGTTAGTATGACACAATAAGGCTGTGTACAATTAACATACTGTATAAAACGTTACGTCAGTGTGAACTAGTTAGCGAAATCAACCAACCAATTAAAATGGTGGGTTTGGACGGGTTTTAAACATGCACACAAAAGCAGGTAGATACTTATTTAAACACGATATGTGCATGTTGGTTAAGTACGGATATAACTTTTAATTAATTTATACGGTATGAATGTAACCTGCTACCTGGTGGCCCGTAGCAACAGAGGCCCGCTCATGTTAACTAGTATGTAAAACAGTGTTCCAATTCTACAGTATTACGGAAACGAAGGAGCTGCTAGAGCTCCGGGTAGCGTCTGAATGAAGCTAACTGTCTGGCTAACTCACCTCTTTGACGGGGGGGAATTTCTTCTTGCACTCCATGGACAGAGACCGCAGGTCCGTCTGCATGTTCTCCAGTAATTTCTTCACCGCTTCGGGGCTGCTGGTCGACATATTTGATGCTGTCTTCAACAATAATATCTTCGAACTTCACAAGAAAGGGAATGCGCGAGCACAGTCGCCCCCCGCCCATCCACAACGCGAGTATAATCCGTTTCTACTTATTCGCCCTCCTTGGAGAAGAGAGTAAAAACGCCGCGGTCCATTGACACGGTATCCCACTTGTGAGCTTCTTTGGGCGGCTGTGCGTAGAAGAGCAACGATGACACACAGATATGTTGTGGTAGTTCACAGCCCGGAGACATTGGCCGGAGAGAGAAGCAGTCTTTCGTCAGTTTTTACTCCCTATGGTCGTTCACACGTCAAGATATTCGCCAAATTCAGCTGTGTGCCGTCAGCGGCCATCAGCTCCTCTTTTCTTCCCACAATGCTTTGGTGCACACTGACACGTCACTTAGACTTCCGTAAACAGTGATGGAGTCAGAAGAATGAGTACAGCGACCCCTGCTGGAACCTGTGAGGTAAATAAACCAAACTTACAACGACCGCTACAAAGACAATTATGAACACAATCACAAAATAACAAATAATAAGAAATATTAACAGGCACCAGTTTGTAGATTGTACAAAGACACGATTGTTCAATCAAGTGTTCAATCAAGCTTTTAAAATACGATAAGTCTCACGTTTCTGGACCCTCCTGTCATGTGCAGGTCCCTCTTTTTGGCAGACGAGACGCAACGGTCGCGTGTTGCTGCCCTCCTCAGGTTGACAGCAGTATTGCTTCTATATTTATTCAAATGCAGGTTTCACTCTAATTTGCCTCGACAATCTTTTTGTTGTCATAAAAATAAATAAATAAAACAAACCAGAATGTGCCCCTGCCAAACTAAAATATGGTCTACCAGGGGCTCATTACAGAAATTGCTGTGCAGTTGCAAATAGGGCTGTAAACACGCACCTATCAGATGTATCTGAGATTATGCCAATTCAGTGGAACACCATTACGTTTTGACATATCTTTGATAGTTAGAAAAGTAGATCCAGCATATATGTTTATGAAAGTCATTTCTCATGACCCTTTAGAAAGGCAACGGTGAGACGAATACTACTGTGTAGAGTCAGACACTGTGAAGCAGATCAAAAACTCTCTGAGCCTGCCACTGTCTACATAGCTTTGAAGAAGGTAGGGAAACATCTCAGTGTTTTTGGTAGAGTGTGTTTGCTGTGCTTATATATTTTCCTTTGTAAATTGATATTGTCCAAGTAACAGCTTATTGTTTTGACAGGTTTTTTTGTAGGTACTATTCATCTCACAAGAAGAAGCGCCTGCCTTTGTTTTTGTTCTTTCATTGCTCTTGTCCTTTGGGAATTATGGGTCTCATGTTTAAATCCTTTCTAATCACTGATAAAAGCAATAACATCACACAACTCTGACTTTGAAAATGTATTACAGACGTGTATATATAACAAATAAACATGTCAAAAGAAAAACTGGGAATGTCGCCCAAATGACACAAAACATCACATCAATAGGAACTTAAAAGGAGAAATTATTGTGTGCGCACAGAAGAATATAACAATGAATTTATGTTTCTATTTGTGACTACAGCCATTATTCATGTTAAAATTAAAGTTATACATATACTTATAGTAATCAGTGATGGTTAATTCATTCATTTCACTTTTCATGTGAGCCTGAGTATCACAGAAGGGACACTAAGCTGCCTGTACACCAGTCAGGCCTTAACATGAACAGATGCAGTATTTTGACAGGAATTGTCTCTCACAAACAAACTTCAGTAACTGCTTTGTTGTTTTTTTGTGGAATCTATAAACTACACAAAACAAAAGCAAGCTGGCCCATTTTCTGTCCATCCCTATTTACATTCCTCAGTTATAATGGATTTCCCTCTGTGAGAGACTGAGTTTAAAGGAAGCTGAGCTCTCTGTAGAATCAGTGATAAATCCCTGTGATAACATCATGCGGATATCTGTGAAAGGAACCCCTAGAGTTTTTCTGTGCAGAGCTTCTGTCTGCTTCAGTTTGCATCTTAATTGCCTAAATCCTCTCCTAAAATCCCCACAGGTGCTGCTGGCACACATATCATAATTGTAAACATAATTACTAAAAACATTCTAATCAAGCAGACACACATTAATGTTATCAGATGTTTCTAAATATTGTGGGGGTCATCAATGGTGGCAGTTGTGGTGATAATATTATAAATTATGGAATTCATCCATGTTTCTTGCTTATCAGAGGCTTTGTACTGCACGGGTGAAAGAAAAGTACTTTGCCGTTTTAACTGAGGATTTTATTGAGCCATAAAAAAGAAGAATAGCATATAAAACTTGTAAATGCAAGTATTCCCAAACCACTTTCATCCCAACAGCTAAAAATACACTAATGATGTTATGTTCAATTTTAGCAGAAACAGTGTTGGAAAGAGAGATGCAGTGTGTTTGTTTGTTGTTGTTTTTTACAAAATGCTATAAATATAGCAGACGGACCATATACAATCTCCTGCCTTGTTATGAACTAAGAGGTAAAACTGTCTGTTTTAGTTTCATAAGATTCTGTGCATTGAACAAATATGTACAGTGACAAAAGTGAGTTAGAATTCTGTGAGTACAATGGAACTTGGAGAAATGTACATGTGAACCTGCAAAGTGCAGCAAAGTATATTCAACAAAAATATACACTGAATCCATGAACTCCATAACATTATTGTCATATTACAAAAGAAAAAACGTTGGTCAATTCAATATGTAAATTTAAAATTCCAATATTCAGGGAAAATCTGGTTATTAATGTGCTTTGTAGCATTTGTTTTATTAGAGGTGATTCCACTATACAGAGGTAAGAGTAGTCACCAGGATGCAGAGCCGTGCTGTACTCTGTAGTGTGTGTTGTGGAATGTATGTGAGAAGTATGTAATATTGATTTATTCATCCAAATCTGCACTCGTGTCCCACCTGGAGTGCTCTACCCACCGCCGACACTGTTAGAGTAAATGTAATATTTTACATCATGTTAGACCAACTGAACATTACAGATGTCCATGAGTAACTGAATAAAAGCTTCCTTAGAAAGCAAAAATGAGTGTAAATTCTAAGCCACTGTGTGAAGGCAATGGCCATTTTCTTTAAACGTCTCTGTGACTCTGCCACTGGTGATAAAAAAAAAAAACGAGAGCAAACTCCCAAAGGGATGGGTGTCACATTTTAAGAATGCTGACCCCTTCATACATGAGTGTGATGTACAAATATGAAAAGCACCAGCTCCAAAAACTGCTCCTGTTTCCCTTTAGGACCAATGAATACAGGTAGGCCAACTCTGCCTGCCTGCACCTGTGCTGTTTCACCAAGTTCTCTGGTGAGGTATTACAGAGAGAAGGGGTCAGACAGAGTGTCCAAGCCAAGGAGTGACCTTTGACCCCTTAGGAGGCTCTCATTCCCATTCTCAGGTGTCTAACAGTGAGACTCCTTTTCAGGTGCTGTCTGACAGAGGCTGGCAGTTTCTCCAGTGAAGTTGGCCAACAGCTTCTCCTGCTCCTTCTTAGTCTTAGGTAAGTCAATGGAAGGTGTAGTCAGCAGAGTGAGGCGCTAAATAAGACAAAGGGATAGTAGAGAAAAGGTTAAAACTGAATGTATTAATGCTGAAATGTTTCAATATTTACGAGTTGGAATTTCTCATGCTGTCATCATCACACAACATTTTCTGAAATAAATAATGGCAGAGCTTCATTATCGCATAAAGTAACCCCTTACTTCTCTCAGAGTTCCTTGGGTTTTCAGCAGTTTCACCGCCATAAACACAGGGATACACAGCATGGAGGACAGAGCCAGAATCCAGCCTATACCATGTCCCCACCACGGGTACTGATACTCATTGTTATACTTAAGAGGTGAGTACTTGATCAAGGAGAAGGCAAAGGTCCCCTGATTGCAAAGAGAGAGATAATTCAGAGTAAATAGATGTCGGATTGTGATTTTACAATCATAAAATTGACATAACATTTATGATGCCATATATTTTGAAAATTGAGTTATTTTGGACAAGAACAAGATGTCCCAATTGTGTGTATTTGCACATTCAAATGCATTTACAATGCAACATGTAACATGCAGGTGCACAGATGTCCACCAGAGGCTGCTCTTATTCTACTAGAGCAGTATAAGAAGCTGCAGCCTGAAAATAGATGTGAAACCCACAAAACACGTTGCAGGGGTGAAGAAAAGCCAGCAGTATTTGATGACAGAGTTGGGGCGATAGCCAATCATGTCCTCTATGTTGTCATAGAAACGGTCGGCACCTGCAATCAGGGAGAGAGACAAAAGGAAAACACTGTGGTTATATATTTTCATCAGTTTCTGGCATTCATCTACTGTAGTTCAGTAACCAAGATTTACAGAAAATGTCTCGCATTAATCCTTCTGAATGTCAGAACAATAAAGAACATCAGGCTGCTTTATTTCGATATTTTAATTGAACTGATTTATATATGAGAACCTTAAACATGAACCATCAAATTGAAATAATATTTGCACTCCCAGTTTTAGGCTTCTTGATCAGCGACTAATAGAAGAAAGAGCCTTTAATTTGAACGGATTTGCTGAATGTTCGAGGGCAGTGGACGGGGATGAATAGTGCCTATGTCGCGAGTGAAAATAAAGCCTTTGTCTCGTAAAAACCCCCCTCTAGCCTTCCCACATAGCCTGGCCAACACACTCACCATAAATCCAACCAATGCAAACAGTCTCAAAAACAGCCACGAAGAGCAGGCACATCCCACTGGCTGCGTAGTAATCAAAGAGCTGGAAGATATACATGCCTCCCTGTGGGAACACACACGGGTTTATAGCTATATAACAAGCAGAGGGGCACCTATGTGTGAAATAATGAATGAGGATAACAAACAGCAACAAACACATGCAGTTTGTGGTTCAAATCAATACTGCAGAGAGCTATGGGACTAATATTTAGTTCATGCGATTCCACTGTAATGTGACTGATTATCTTGCTTTAGGGAGCTTTTTTTTCCTTGCCTGCATCACATAATGAACCAAGATCACCAACCTGTGTCAGCATGATGAGGCCCATGAGGAAGGAGATCACAGCCACCGCCAAGATGAAGAGCTCTCTGCGGTTTTTACGGCGAAATGTGGAAGGATACATGTCGACCATCGCTGTCACCAGGCTCTCCACACATACAAACTACAACCGCACAAGAAGCAAAGAGAATATGGGGAATTTGAATTGTGTGTGTGTGCCTGTGTGTGTGTATGTGCATGCGTGTGTGTGTGTGTGTGGTCTCACTTGACTGTCCAATCCCAAAAAGCAGATCATAATGAAGAAGCAGCAAGCCCACAGAGGGGAGAAGGGCATCATGGACACAGCACGAGGGTAAGCGATGAAGGCCAAACCTGGACCTGGATCATACAAGAGGTTTCTCACTCAAATGACCGTTCTCTGTTCATTACCTGTATGCGGTGATTGGTTTGTTTGTTTTTAGCAGGTTTACTGGAAAGTATATGAACCAAACATGGGGGAAGGGTGGGACACTGTACTAGGAATAATCCATGAAATGTTGGTACCAGTATAGATGCAGGGGTGAATATGGCCCTTGATACATGTTTAAAACGTCTGACCAAATATTCCCTATGATCCTATCTACAGTATGTGAAGTCTCTATTTTCTCAGTTCTCCCCAGATACAGTTTGCAAAGCAGAATCCATCTCTCCTGACACATATTTCCAAATAATGTGGAGTCATCTAACCAAAGCAGAGGATAAAGTGCCAGAACAGATTCAGTAAGAGAAACACCAACCAGATTCAGCCACTTCTGAGATGGGCAAGTTCTGTTCATATGACATAAAGCCCAGGATGGAGAAGATGGCAAAGCCTGCAATAAAACTGGTCCCACTGTTCAGGAAACAGAGTGACAGGCAATCCCTGCAGATAACACAGCAACAGAGACATTAGAGCATTATGTCATAGTACTCGTCCTATGCGTGTTGTTTTTTAATGTGGTGATAAGATATCCATAATTACCTGTAGCAGTTGTTGCTGTATTTGTTGTAGCTTCCCAGTGCAGTGAGGCAGCCCAAGCAGATGGCATAAGAGAAGAAGATCTGCGTTCCAGCATCCATCCAGACCTTTCAGTGAAGGAAAGTCATCCTGTCATTCACACACCTCTGGAGGTAACCAACATACTAAAAATGTTGACTCTCGCACCTATGCAGCTTCCAAAAACCATCACCACAAATCCCTAGAACTCACCCTCATCTAATTGGTAAATCCTCTCAGTCTCTCCAATGCACCAAGCGTAGGTAACTTTTCTATTATATCTACACTCACATTTAATGTAGTCCTCAAACTATGGTCCATATACTGGTGATTCTGGAAGTGGTGGTTATACCGTACTTAGAATGTATGGAAATTCTCTTTTTTGGCAAATTGTTAAAAAAACGAAATTTGAAGAGCACTCTTTTAGATAGTTTGCAGCCGGGGGTCAAACTGATGACAGACATTCATCACCATATTACACAAAGGCAATGAAATCCCTGGGCTGGAGATGGAATATCACCCGTCTTTCCCAGGCTGAATATGATAATAAATTTGAAACTCTGAAATAATTTGAGACAACCGGATGGACCTGTGCTCCTCTGGAGACTTAGGAGAACTGAGGAGTCAGTTGCAGTAACACCTGACTCCAAAACACACGCCAAAGTCTAAAAATTTTATTGCCACCCAAACCCCAAACCTGTTACTGTTCTCTTGTCCTTGGACCTTGATTCTGGGAGATAACATTGATGTTTGCCGCGTGAACACATTACACAACAGGTGTAACAAAACATTCTGGTGAACAAACACCAGGACGAATACTGAGAAAAACATTCAGTCCAGACTACCAAAGATAAGCAAGAAGGCAACCTGGGAGGATGGGATAGTGTGAAATGACCTAAATTGAAACACTCTAAGAAGCTGCAGGCTCTATTAAATGGGTGGAAAACGTATGCTTATAAAAAATATGCAGTACAACACTGGGGAACTCAAGGACCCAGTTGAGAATCACTGACCTCAGGTAATCAAAGAACTGAAATCATTTTGTCCCTAAGAATGTTAGATACAGTGAGTGACACTATAGAAATATGGGCTTAGCCGCCTTGGCTCCCTGATAGTGTGTGTGTTTCTAACACACCTGTGGGTCAGACAGCCGCCCCAGGTCAGGATATAGGTAGAAGTGGATTCCCCTGGATGCTCCTGGCAGGGTGACTCCCCTGATCAGCAGGACTATGAGCATCGCGTATGGGAAAGTGGCTGTGAAGTAAACCACCTGCAGAGAGACACAACAGCACCAGGCCACAACATCAGGTCTGAACTGTGTGTGTGTGTGTGTGTGTGTGTGTGTGTGTGTGTGTGTGTGTGTGTGTGTGTGTGTGTGTGTGTGCTTGTGTGCACAATTGATTTAACTTATATGAAATAGATAAAAACTAAATATCCGGCAGACCTACAGAATAAAAACCAGACATTGTAAGAACTGTTGTTCTGTTGTTCTGATACTGATCACATTGATCAGTATCAGAGGCTGTAAGGCTTTAATGTAACAATGGTGCAGATTGTTATCACAAATATAGAGCGAGTTGCGTGGTGTGTTTTACCTTGCCAGAGGATTTGACTCCCTTCCAAATGCAGAAGTAGCAGACGATCCAGGCAATAACGAGACACAACACCAGGTCCCAGTTCAGAGAGCCAATATCTTCAATACCGGAGGAAATCCTCAGCACTCTGCGCCTGCAAACACACACGCACATACACACACATTAGATTTACACACAAATGTTATTTTCATATGATTTTAATCTATAGAGGCTGGGAAACATCCCAGTTCAACTTAAAATGAAATGCAAGATGAAGTTAGTGATGCGATGATGAATATTTGTCTGGTAGAACTCGCTCTCACCAAAGGCCATTTTAGGACATAGCCAGGCAAAAAGGCACTTACTCCCAAAACTCAATGACAGGAGAGGTGGTGTTCTCATGGTGATTGATGGAGCTATTCCCCCTCTGAAACTCTAAACAGGAATCTGAAAGAAGGGCAAACAAAAAGACATTCAATCCTTTGGAGAAATCCGAGCTTTCGCTGAGGTTTCCAAGTCGCACAACAGGCAAGTGAGACAATGGTGAAGTGCCACAGCAAATCTCCTTCCTCTAAAATTAGACCCTAAAGTCTACGTGAATGAAACAATTAAAGGAGCTCAAGAAAAATGAAAGTAACGTTCTCTAAATAAAAAGCTCAATATTTGATTACATGTTCTTTGTCTCACCTGTGTTCCATGTGTTGTTGCAGGAGGCCCAGGGCAGATCCCAGGTAAAGGAGTGGTACAGATAGAAGATGGCCCAGGCTAACACGATGATGTAGTAGACATTCAACAAACCAACAATCACCTGGGTGGCATAGCCCACACCTGCAGCAGAGGACATCCATACACGTGAGGCTTTTTAACTTCATAAAGAGTTCAAAACGTCATGCTTGAAACCTCTTTTGGTCTGAAGAAAATGCAAAGAATCAAATGGAAAAGACACTTAAATGCCATAACTGCTACCAAATATGTCTCCATTTCTAAAAGTTAAAGTATTGACACTGTTCCCAATTTAAGAAGTTGTGCGTCATTAAAATTTCAGTATTAAAGAATTAAGATTTAATCCCGTGAACTCAACTGAATATTACAACAAAGTATATTACAAGATGACATGAGACACACTTCACATGAACATCTGGCCTGTCTCATTCACAGTGTGTGTGTGACTGATTACCCTCTAGTGCATATATGAAGCTTTGCACATCTTCATTCAAATCTCTCATAACAGACTCTGCTTACCTTCAAACAGGGGGCAGATCTTCCTCCAGCAGGTGATCCCTCCCTCACTGGTGTATTGTCCCAGAGACGTCTCCAGGAAGAAGACTGGAATGCCGCAGGCAAACAGGAAGATGAGGTATGGGATGAAGAAGGCACCTGTGAGAAGCACAAAGATTAAAGGAAATATAGAGACTTAACATTTATTTATTTATTATTCGCTACCGCCTGCAAGTTATGGGGATTTGTGTTGCTCGGTATAGCCTGGAAATCTCAAAAAGAAAACTAATCCCTGGGCATAAACAGACAAGAACTCCTGTGCAACCTTTCAGTGTTTCTTTAGGTTGCATAGGAACAAACTCTTTACCTCTTTTCTCTATTTTCTTTCAGGGAATTCACCTTTTGACCTTTTTAGTGCAACATGTTTGTCCCAGAGCACAGATTCCTCGACCCAAGACGACCCTGCTAACCGACCGCAACTCCGGATGCAGACAAAGCAGCAGTGAGGGCTTCAGTGTTCATTGTCAAATTATAGTTGTACTTGTTTTTGAACCTGCAACGTTAACTAAAACCTATACTTGATAGAACTAATACAATACAGGTCAAAAACAATGAAGAAAAATTTGGGTTTTTTGTAATTAGTCAATATTGGAATATAGTGTCATAGTTGAGCCTAGTCTTATGTAATGTGTTTTGCAGGCCTGGGTGATGAAAGTCAAACATTTGGGTCAATCAGATAATAATAATTAGAATTAGAATGAAGGGCACTCACCTCCTCCGTTCTTGTAGCAGAGGTAGGGGAAGCGCCAAACATTCCCCAGTCCTATTATTTCTCCAGCCACTGACAGGACAAACTCAACTTTGTTGCCCCACTGACCCCTTTCTTTCATCTTCTCCTCTGCAGGGGGCACAATGTCCAATGGCCTGCTGTGCCCATTGGAGACGTCCAGCTTGGGGGGGTTCTCCGTTTCCGTTGTGTCGCCTGAGATACATGTGGGAGCGGGTAGGAGAGAGAACAAAACAATGACCTTTTGACCCTACCTTTAAGTATACCAGTAAACATGAAATGCAGGTATAGCATCTCTCTGACCACCCAAAACTCTGCTGGTGGTTTTTTATCCAACTTATTTGTGTATCTGTAGTACAAAATGAATATTGTCTCCCTTCAAATCCATCTATTTTTATAAAAGGTCTCAAGTATGTCCTTACTATCAGGGGCAAGAAGGAATGTCAGGACCTTGGCTAGTTCTCAGTGAGAATTCCTACAGATATACGATGTCCAAAAATGCCTGCTCACGTTTACATGAGGTATATGTCATAGGTTTTCCAGTCTTGGAGGGGGCCAGTCATGTATTTCTAAAGTGAGATCATGTTTGAAGTTGGTCTAGTACCCGGGCTTGTGCTCCATCTCTCTGTTGAGGAAACTGACTACTTCTGACTACGCTTAAGAAACCTAATCTCAAATGTGGAAACGAGCACATACAAACAAATCTCCCTCTCTGAATCTCACTTTCACAGGCACAGATGCTGCCTGATTTGACTCAACCTGACCACTGAAGGTAGCCCTTTCACCTCTGAAAAAACAGTTGAAATGGACGTCCCTTTGAGGAAGAAGCCTTATGTAAACGTCTTAGGAATGTTCTCCCACTGGCAAAGGGCAGGCGAGGGGCACAAGTGTGACTGTGTGTGTTGTGTCAATGAGGTTGTGGTTGGGATGCATTTTTGGTGCCAAACCCCTCAGCAGTGGAGCCAAATTGTGGCCAAAGGTAAAAAATAGAGACCTTTGTTCTTAGTAGGCACTTGGTGGGAATGAAGAGTTGGTGTAACAAAGGCAGAGGAGCCCCTTTGCTGCTCTGTACAGCCAAGTGAGAACCTTTGCTAGCTGGGCAGCCAGATCACAGTTTTTTTCACAGATTTGGTGTGGACCTTGGACAGCAAGCACACATATCAGACTTCAAATAGTCCCCTTAGTAGGTGAGATTACATTTCTGTATATTTAGAGGCAGTGTCAGGACATAAATAGAAGGTTTTCACACATATCTGTGTACAAAACATTGAGGAGAGTTGAGAAAAAATTACTAAACATGACCTCATCCAGGCATGGTAGAGCTTTATCCCCCAACACCACCCCTGTTTGTAAAGCTTTGAGTTAATTGAGCAACCAACCTGACAAACTCAGTCCACTCACTGGACTGAGTGACCGATTGGTCAGAACTCTCTTTTCTATCATTTGGTTTGCTGCACGTCTGCAGTCACGCACTCACAGATCCTATACAGCCGCTTTGTTGGAAAAGATAAGATACTGAGACAGATCCTCCCAACATTACAATAGGTGGAGGTGATACTAGCTTAAAACATGTGACAGAATTGGCTGTAGGGGATCTTTGCCATCTACATCTGATGACATCTCATGGACAAAAGCAACGGTCATGGCCCCTCTTCCAAACATATACCTACCTATATAAACATGTTTATCTATCTATCTTTATGTATTACTGGAGTAGTTACATCAGATAGGGACAATATGAACAGTGGGAACAGACTGAAAATGCACAAACAGGTGAATAGGTGATATACAGCTCAGTCTGCATTTGATTTGTTTGGTATCAATTGTGCCATGTAGAGAATATAAACTTGTGAGCATTCCAGGAACACTCATCAACTGCAAAAATCCATACCCATATGTTTCACAATAATTCTCTGTGGTTGTATATATCATTTTGCAAAATAGATAAGTCCAAAAGGTCCCTTGCATACTAAGTTAGTTATCATGTCTTGGCCAGCTGTTGCTTTGGATCCGCAGCACATTCAGTCTCATCTGTTCTGGTTACTGAATGTCTTATCAGGATGGAATGAAATGAACATAGCCCACACCTGTGCTTAATATCAACAGTTTTGATTAGCAGACACAGTGTTCTGTATCTGGTGATCAAACTTGTGCATCTCAGCAGGTCATTAATAACACCACCATGTACGTTAATGGTTAATCATTAATCATGAATTAATTGCATTGCACAGATAAAATTGATTCAACATGCACAAGATCTGTGTAAACAACAGCTTGCACGGATTTGCACAATTAATAAAACATTCAATTTAATTTCGCAAACAACAATTTCATCTGTTTTCCAACCAGGATTGACAGTTTGGGATTGAAATCAGATGAGACTCACCTTTCATAATGTCGCCTCTAGAAGACAGCGGGTCACCAGATAATGTTTCGCTATATAACTTCCATGAAGGGGTGGAGATCTTTGAGACGCTTAACTCTGGTGCAGCCTTCAGTCAGATTTGCCTCCGCTTTGCCCCTCTGCACCCTCTGTATCGACCCCCTTAGTCGAATGCCATTCAGACACCAGCACCAGCACACACTCTCCCCACAGCACACAAGAGGTCTGTGCTGTCTCAGCGTGGTGGGACGATTGCGTAACCTTTTGACACACACATTCTCTTAGGGCCTTTCTTTCATCAAAGCAACCAGAGGGCAAAGGCTGGTCAGTATTGTGTGAGGGTGGCCCTACAGGTTAGGTATCAGTGATGTGCAAATGTCCAATATTGCTCTGAGGAATAGACACATTAGTGATACATCAATGAATGGTTCTCTGGATTTAAAATACAAAAAAGTAGGCGTGATCTCTGTCTCGAAGGCAGAATTCTGCAAAAAAAGCAAAAGTGAACCTGACTCACACTGACAAGCACCAATATTCCTTTGTTCAGTGTAATTTCTGAGACATTTCCTCCAACTGGTGTAATTAAAACATCCCTCGTGATTCATGAACCCCCTGCTGTAAACACATTCTTGATTCAGAAAAGACTCTTTAGTCCTTGAAGCAGACCCCTTCCTCAAAGACCCAGTGGCCCATTCAGAACATTTTCCCACCGCAGGGGGCCAGAGCGGCTCGGTTCAAGGCATTTGTCTGAAGGTCACAATCTGTCGGGTCTTTGTGAAGGTGGAGATGGGGGAAGTGATGTGCTCCAGCTTTTCCTGACAGGAAAAGATTTCCTGTCTTGCAGGGTAGGTTCCCCCACCCCATAACACTCCCACCCACCCCAACTCAACACGCATTATAATTCAAGACACAAACGCATGAGCTTTCTCTGAAAATGAAGCTGACTGACTGCCTGACTACAGTTACAAACTTTGATTTTCAACTGAATAATCAACCTGTTTCCATCTTTCCAAATCATTTGAAAATACTTACTTGACAATTACTATTTCAATATTAAATCTATCTAAAAACCTCCAAAACATGTGGAAAAGCTGCTCTTTTACTACTGTGGGTGCAAAGTAGTTTCACACTCAACCTACACTTTGCTGATTAATTATGTTCAGCTTCTTATCTTATCTTCAATTATTGTCATTTTGATAGGGGAGTGGATGAACATTAGTCTGAGTCTTGATGTTATCTTTATTTATAAGATTAATGAAATGAGTGTTTGTCTAAGAAATACAGATAAAGTAGATGGAGATGAATTGTGCAAAGCAAGTCAAAAGCCTTAATTTGACTTTTAGCATGCAGTGGTCCTTTCATTTGCCAAAAATGTGTAATTGGAGGTTGGAGCTCACTTGGAGCTTACCCAGAAAAAAATCCACGGGACACAAAGAAAAGGGGGGAAAACAGGATTAAAATTGAAGTATATCTTTTTTTATTCTCTCTCTGCAGGCTGTGTTACCGTAAAGCCACAGGTTGGCGCTCAGAGTGAAAGCTTGTTTGGTCTCAAGTCTGTCTTGTCAGATCAAAATCAAGAGCTGTGGTTCATTAGATGTGTGATGGTGAAAAAGAAGAAAAGCCAAATAAGAAGAGCCGGCTGAGCACAATGGAAGTCAAATGGATGAAAGTAGGTAAAAGGTGTGTACACAAGGATTGCAAAATAGGTCAACACTGCAACAGAAGATTTAAGCTGAGCAAAGTATCCCCTCGCTGACCAAACAAGACACGCAGGGCAGAATGTTGCATTTGTTTCAGTGGTACTTGGGTAATTTACATCATTATCACTTCAATCAGACTTTGATTACCTTTGATTTCCCATAACTGAATAGTAACTAAGATTTGTCTTTTATTTTGTGATTCTGCTCGTACACAAAAGGAAATGTCAAAATATTTGGCTACAGCTTGTAAAAAGACCATTTTGATGTTTGCACAGTGTGAAATGTGTTTATTTTGCAGGATTTCTGTCATTGTAAAGTCTTGTTTGTTTGAGAATCCTTTAAAAAATACCAGTGGCAGAATTCATTTCAGCTGGTCAGTTCAGTTCATACCATTTGTTCTATTAGTTCTTTTGGTTACAATACTACAACAGTACCAAGGCTTTAATCACAAGAGATTATAGAAACTAAATTATGAAACAGATTACACAATGTTTACTTACTGTTATGGGTCAAAATCTATTTTGTGTCTGCACTTGTGTCTGTCAGCTCTGTATGAAGTGCAATACAAATATGTATCCATACCATTAGTTAGAAGTTAGAAGGTTATGCAATGCCTTAATAGCAATAACCAACAGGTCATCCACTTTAGAAGCTACTAGAGGGCACTCAGAGAAAGCATACCTCCACCAATGCTGAGAACTGTTATGACTGTGTCTCTCAGTGATTGATTAGACCATGATCACCCCCTATTAACTAAATGTTGACCTCTACCATGTCTGGTTTCAAGGTTATTGATAAAATGTAGCTGTTGTTGTTATAGGGACTCCATCAGGTCAATTGAGTTGCAGAAGTAGTGAGTGCACGTCTCGACTCCATTTTGGCAGCCAATTACATCAAAATGGTGAGAAATATGCAAAAACAAAGACAAAACATCTGTCCAGCTTGGTCCAGATATTCTATAAGTACTATTCAATCACAATCGATACAAACTTTTTATGCATCCAAAGAGGCTTTTTGTAAAACAGACCTTACACTGCTGAAGTCACAGCGATTGCTCTTCACTGAAGATAATTTCACAGTAATATCAAACTTCAATCTCACCAGAGCCTCATCTGTGGCTCATATGAAACATTAAACCATTGCTGCATGTCATCCTTGGGAATATTTAGATTGTTTTCTACATGATATCTAGAGCCCTCTAGTGTTTACAAGCACATATTTCAATGAAGAATACAGATACTGAGGATGACAGCAGCAGTCACCTCGTCACCCAGATAAAGGGCAAACACGTCTAATATTCATCATGAAAGGGATACTCTGGATGGTCACTCCACCTGTGTCAAAACAAACCAAAAAGAAATGTGATATTGTTGACATTTATGAGCATTATTCATGATGTGAAAACTGTTTCTAACAACTCATCTGTTCAGTTCAAACTCAGTGCTTTCACTTACATCAACAGCTCCACAAAACGAGTATTTTTGTTGAGTGCTTCAATGACTTTCATCTCTTCCTCCGTGAGTGAAAAATCAAATATCTGCAATAAAATGTGAATGTGTGGCTTTATTGAATATATCAAAATCAATGCATTTTTTAAACAAATCTAAGAAGCGTAAAAATGCCTATATACTGCACAATTAACACAACAGTACACACACCTGGAAGTTGTGTTTGATCCTCTCGGGGCTGAAGCTCTTGGGGATCACGACGACTCCTCTCTGGATGTTAAAGCGCAAAGCCACCTGAGCGCTGCTCTTGTTGTATTTTTTGCCAATCGACACAAGCAGCTCATCCTCCAGCAGAGGAGGGCTTTTTAAATTCACCCTGGATCAGAAACGGCACAGCAAATAAAGAGTATAAGAATCTCCAATATAACCATGCAAACTATTTTAGTCGTGTAGTCATGTTCCCACTGCCTCTGTAATAGCAGTTTGAGCAAAAAGAACAGGCTGTAAAATCTAAATATTGCCATTCCCATGTAATATAATGACTCATTTGCCAATTTGGACTGACTTGGGTTTTCTATAACTTAAACAGTCTTGAAATAGTTTTGTGTGCTATTGCTGCTGTGTGAATCCTGGCATTTTCACCATGCCAATTATTCCAATTGAAGAGGAAACAAAATAGCAAAAAACACCATAAATATGCACAGTTAGATCCTAAACTGATTACCAGGATGCATCTCTTGAGGAGCCGATAGGACAGTAGCCTACAACAACGATGTCATTCTGGCGACAGAACTCCAGGAGCTTAGGTTGTGTGAAGTAAGGATGACATTCAACCTAAATAAAAAGAAAACAGATTTAGCTTTAGATACTCAGAAATGCTGTCTTGAAAAATAATCGTCTTGAGTAAATGTATATGTAATATACAGCTGTTCTACATATACTATCTATTGCATATTGTGTAAACCCTGCCTGACATCAGTGGGGCATAAAGAGGGAGGAAGTATCCCACCTGGTTGGATACAGGTTTGTGTTTGAGGCCGGGCTTATTCAGCAGCAGTTCCAGCTGTCTGCGGTTGAAGTTGGAGACTCCTAAAGACTTGACAAGCCCTGCGTCTTTGCAGGCCTCTAAAGCCTGATGAGAAGAAAAGAAGAAATACTGTAATAATAAGCACACTTAAGAGAAAAAATGCACTAATATGAACAAAATAGAATTATATAGAACATTTTTGTGCTTCATTTATTTGTGTCATTTGTCACTCATTGTCAGAGATTTATAGTAACAAGTGTACACCATCTATTGTGGAATAAGCAGGACTCACCTCCCATGTTGCACAGAGGTCAGTATGGTGGTAGATGTGCTTCCCACTCTGGTCCTGAGGATAGAACTCATCTCCAGGCTAAAATTGAAGCACAATTCAATTATCCCATGAACACTTGTTACTAAGTAACTATCTGACAATGTATCACTAAAGCATACTACTTCATAGAGCAGATAGATTAGATATGATGATTTGCTGTCTTTCTCCATTTAATGTTATTGTAAATGGGATATGTTGGAATATGTGTCTAACATTCTCTAAAGCGTGTGAGCTTTATCTGAACTAAAACATGCCACTGAGCTGATTGTGAGGGCAATGTTCACGCTTAATGGCTGGAAGACAAGTTAATTGCCATCGCAAACCTTGAAGGCCATAGGAAGCTCTACAATGTAGAGATCCACATAATCCAGGTTCAAGGTCTTCAGTGTCCTCTCCAAGGCCGGCCGCACCAACTCTGGAGGGTGGAAGGTGTTCCAGAGCTGAGGCAGACAAAGAAGACGACTCAGAAAATGAATTTAAGGTGGATTTTAATGAAACTTGGCTCATTGGTTTGGGTTTTGTTTTCGTTCAATTGATAAAAGGTCAAAGGGCACAGTCATGAGGAATATTCTCATATATTGGAAATTACAACAAATAAAGGTATACATTGGATAAGAGTTTTAACAATAGATTTTTGGTGATATTTACAAAATTAGAGAGCAACATATGACAGAGCGTAATACCTTTCCACAGTAAAAGATGTCCTCTCTTCCTCCAATGGTTCCATCTGCAATCTTCTCTCTAATGGCTTGACCCACTTCATGCTCATTGAAATACACCAATGCGCCATCAAAGTGCCTGTAGCCCACATCTATGGCCAACTTGACACACTCGAGCGCTGTGCCTTTTGGAGTCTGACAGAAATACACAGAAAATCGAAAATTGTACTCGTTTGGACCTTTGCAGATATGGTTAAAAAAGTTGTTTGAATGGTAGTTCAACTTTTTGCAGGGCATAGCAAAGGATTATCCAATCACTACAATAGACACATCAAGTCATTCACTAGCCACATTAATATAAATTCGGAATATCGGAATTCTGATGTATCTTTTGAGAATTCTTACCGTTCTAGGGTCCCCGTAGGTTCCTAATCCAAGAAGTGGAATACGATTTCCATCACTGAGGGGAATACTGTGGTTCTCCGCAGTCAGATTCATGCCTGTGCAAATGCAGTGTTACTACACGGCCTGAATACCTAATAGGTATTATATGCCCTGAACCTTGAACCTTGAGCGGGACTTTTAATGAACAAGCTCTGACTTAGCATCACAGATAAGCAACACAGTCACAGAGGTCACGGGTATTGCACTTCTTTTTTTTCTGTTGGAATTCTGCATGTTATTTGTTGTGAAACGAAAGGCTGCCTGTCACTAAACAAATGCAGCATGAGTGAAAAACCGTGCTTGAATCCACTTAACATGCTGTCCTGCAAGCATACTTAGGTTTTCTGAAGTAAATCTACAATCATCTAGTTTTAAATGTTATGGGTTACTTTGACCGACTGGATGTACAAGCAAATTGGCATTCACTTGCCACTCTTGCTTGTACATCCTTGGCCTGATTTATTTACTGACTGCCATGACTCACTCTTTGACAGACAGCTGATGGACTATATGAGGACTCTCTCTCTCTCTCTCTCTCTCTCTCTCTCTCTCTCTCTCTCTCTCTCTCTCTCTCTCTCTCTCTCTAGCATACTTGGGTTTTCTTCAGGAAATGGACACTCATCTATTCCTCCTCGCACTCTTTCTATCTCTCGGAACAGCAGTAACAGGTGTGGCACAAAATTGCTGATGCTTTACCAATAGCCACGGGCGTTACAGGTAAATATTTATAACGCTTACACAACCGAATCTAGAATTCAGTGAATCTCTGAGTGTTTTCGCCTCTCCTCTAGATGGCGCCATCTTCCCCAAATAGAGACTATCCAAATCCATGATGAAGATTTAGACAACATGTCATTCATCATTATCTTATAGGTGACAAATGTGATATATATATTCCGGCATTCCATCAATTCCTGGAGTAGGAACCATCTTTTACTGCATCTCTTAATTCTTTCGGAGTAAAAAAATACTCCACTTCTTTATCATTTAATTTCCACTGATAACCTCCTAATACCTCCTGCCTTCTCCTTAAACCTTCCTCACCCAAGGATTCAGAGTGATTTACATCCTGAAACACCTTGACACACATATCTATTTTTCTTATTGATTGCAATTCCAATTCCTACTCTTCTTCTCTTATTCAGCCATATATGTCTACAATAGTGGCACCTTGTGGCAAAGAACAATACTAACATGGAAGCGATGAAACACAACACGTCAGGATCAAGGATACTTGCACAAATTACAATAATGAGGATACATTAATGGCGTTGTACATATACAATTAATTCAAAGTCTATAGCTAGTCATTACGACCGATTTTTTATTTACCGTGTACAGTATTGAAGCAAAAGCACACTGTATAGACACGGTAAAACAACGCCCCCTTGCGTTAGCCAGCCTCCTGCACATCAGAGCGCGCACTCTGTCTAACCCCACCCCCTTCGCGTTGCAACCAGCGCGTGCTGGAGATGCAATTTGGGCAACGTCTGCGCCGTCCATATCGCACAGCAATATACGTGCTGTTGCTGTTGTTTTTTGTCGGTCGCTCCTCTCATCATTTGTCGTGTAAGAACGTGTGCGCGGAGTCATTAATGCGCCGCGTTTTGACATAAAAGACGACTGGGTGACAGCGTGGAGAGCAGGGCAGTGGGGCGCGCCTCTTAACTCACCTGGCAGGACGCTACGAGGGGTCAAAGTCTCGCAAATGGAGGCAGACGGACAACAGGAGTCCAAGGATGTTGCAGCAGCTCTCGTTGTGGAGAACGAAGCCGAGAGCACACAGGAGGAGAAATGGACGGCGGCGGCGAGTCTGAATTACATGGAAACTTGCCCCGTCTGCCGTTTAAACTTTCACAGCCGAGAGCCTAAGCTTTTGCCGTGTCTGCACTCTTTCTGCAAGAAATGTCTGCCGTCACCATCCAGGAATTTAGCCACGACGGAATTGCCAAACTTCCCAGTTGACAGCGCGACCAAACCACGTGAGTCATTTGTTTACAATGGCCACAGATGGTCTGCATGGAAAAGAGATGAGCACAAGGAAAAAAACGTTTTGGTACATCCCATCCTTTCACTTCACTGTAATGTTGTTGTTTGTTGACATTATGCAGCGCTACACTGGTGACACAATGTCTATCAGTCATTGTCCAGATAGCACAACTGATGGTGTGTGTGTGTTTCTGTTTGATTCCCAGTCAATGTGATTCGCTGTCCGGTGTGTAGACAGGAGTGTATGGAGGTGGATGTGATGGAAAATGTCTTCGTGAAGGACTCAGTGGAGGCTCCCAGCAGCACCGTGGAGAGGACACTCCAGGTTAGTTAGGGACCAAATACACCACTATATGGGGTCAGGGGTCGCGTCAGCCTCTGACTTTTAATGTCTGTCCATCTGTCCGCAGCTGTGTATGACCTGCGATGACAACACAGAGGCCTCAGGGTTTTGCACGGACTGCGTTGAGTACCTTTGTGCCACCTGTGTGGAAGCCCATCAAAGAGTCAAATTCACCAAAGACCACAACATAAGACAGACGACTGACATATCACAAGGTGGTTTGACCAATGTGATCACTTGTAAAGAACAATAGTTTGAGGGAAGAAACCAATATTGTCTTCACCCTTTTACCAAAGCTTTGAATAATGAAACTCTCTTATTTTTCAGAGGGCGGCAGTGTGTCGACTCAGAGGCCGATGTTCTGTGACGTCCACAAACAGGAACCACTGAAGCTGTTCTGTGAAACCTGTGACCTGCTCACCTGTCGAGACTGCCAGCTAGTCAAGCACAAAGACCACAAGTACAGCCAGAATGTATACTATCATATAAAATAATAATAATAATACTTCGCACAAGTATAGTGTAGATTAAAACATCAACAAGCAACAGCATTTAAATTGTCACGGTGAAAAGTTAATTTATTTCAGTAATTCAATTCAAAAAGTGAAACTCTCATATATTATAGATTCATTACACACAAAGTGAAATATTTCCAGCCTTTATTTGTTTTTAATTTAGATGATTATGGTTTACAGCTCATGAAAACCCCAAATTCAGTATCTCAGAAAATTTGAATATTGTGGAAAAAGGTCAATATAGTTGCCTCATAGTGTCTCACTCTGATCAGCTCATTAACTCAAATCACCTGTGAAGGTTTCCTGAGCCTTTAAATTGTCTCCAGTCAAGATACATTTTATTGTCAGAGTAGGGGATTCTAAAAGAACAAATCCAATATTGGATCATTTAAATGTATTTTTAAGTTTTTTGTTGTTGTGTCCATTGGCTTAATGTTTTTGTTTTGCTTTTTGGACTAGTTACCAGTTCCTTGAGGACGCATGTAAGAACCACAAACAGCACATGGAGAGCATGACTCATCAGCTGCAAGAGAAAAAGAAAGTAATTGAAGATGTGTCGCACTCTATAAATAACGGGTATGTTCACATGCACCACACAGACACAAACATCTGTCAGAATGTAAACTGTTAATAGAACAAACCAAAAGAAGCATTGAGATATCTCCTGTGATGGCAATTCTGCCCTCTCAGCCAGTATTGGTACGTAACCTTGCACTTTGCTTGCACTCTCACCCAGTATTCGTATAATTAGCAACCTTGTACTTTGCTTTGAACCTCTGTATTCTTTATAATGAGCTAACCTGGCTTTCGGTTTCTGCTGTCTGATAAACACCGGCTGCATCTGGGTTTCGATGCACCCACACTGCACCCACATTAGTGGGGAACAGGCCTTTCTTCTGTGTCCAGAATATGTCATTATCTGCCTAGCAACAGCGTCATATTGGCTGATCATCAATACAGGTTAAATACACCCTGCCTGCTCTCGTTGGGGAGAGAGAGAGAGAGAGAGAGAGAGAGCTTCTTGAGCACATCTTGTGTACGTCTGACTTCTCCACACTTACAAAGTGTAATAAACTTCTTTACTTCAACAAACTGACTGGTCTCTGCCTCAACACCGAGACATCGCTGCAAAGAATCCACTACACTCCAACATGTGTTAAATGTAACTTTGTTTGAAAATATGGAAACCCAAGCACGAGATAAATTGTGGTATTTGTTTTGCAGGCTGCTTAAAGCTGATGAGAACCGTACATCTGTTCACAATGAAATAAAGAAATCCATCTGCAATTTGATCCTTGAGATAAACAAGAAGGGAAAGATGCTCGTTAATCAACTTGAGGTATGACAGCTATGAAATATAGGACAAAATAATGAATAATTGCTACTTTTGCTATTTGTAGCGTCCCTATTGCTCACCATTGTGTCGTTTCTAGAAAAAGAAACTACATTCTCTCTACTGTGCTGCACCCTGAGGCCTGGAGTGTGTGTCCTCCAGCCATTTAATCACTGTAAATGCTGACTTTCATGTTTCTTGGTTGCCAGGCTGTCACAAAGGATCACGAGGGTGTTTTGCGAAAACAACAGGAGGACATTGGTTTTCTGTCCAGGCACCTGGATCATGTCATCAATTTCATCACATGGGCCACAGCCAGGAACGGGGGTGCGGCCCTCTTGTATTGTAAGCGTTTGGTAAGCTCTGTCGGATCCTTATCCGCGCCACACAATCGCTTCATCACATTCTGCCTTGTGCCGGTCTTGATGAATGAGAGTGTTTAAATATGGTCACTCGCATTTGCCATCCCACAATGACTATAAATAACATCCCCTCTGCTGCAGATTCTGTTTCAGATTGGAAACCTCCTCCGGGCAAAGTGCAGTACCGCATTTATACAACAGAGCTCTGTACGCTTCCAGTGTCGTTCCTCCTATTGGGCCTCAAATGTTGATCTTGGTAATTAGCTCTCACTTTTCTGTTTTCCGTATTGCAGTGGTTGAAGTAGTAAGGTTGATAGTATCATGTGCCAAACATGGTTTCTAACTGCTCCTCACCACATTTCTCTGCAGAAGCTTTCTTCTGTATTTCGTCCCTGCTTGTTATGCTGAACATATCCGTGTGTGTGTGTGTGTGCAGGCTCTTTAGTGGTAGAGAGTGTACCAGGCTCCCAACCGGGTGGTATTCAGGGCATCTCTCATCAGGTGTCCCACCCTGTTCAGGGCCCATCAAGCTCACCCAGTGGCCTGGTCCTGCCAGCCCCCCACAGCACTTTGGCTCAGCTACAGATGCAGGTGGACAAGCTAAACCTGCAGGCCCGCTGGCAGCCCCAGCCGGCTCCTCCACCGTGGACACGATACCAGAGCGTCCATCTCCAGCGAACTGTTCCTAGGCCCCTCCAAGGAGGCTCTCCGTCCCACATTGTGCCACAACAACCTATCAGCCGGTTTGTGGCACCTCCTCCCAACAATGCCAGCCCAACCAGCAGCTTACCGACCTCTGGGTTCACGCCCCAGGTAAGCGTGTGATCTTCGCTTTGTGTGAGAGTGTACGTGTGTGCTCGTGTTCACGTGCCTCCTTGACTGACAAGCTCTCTTAACACGCACAGGCAGCGGATGGCGTTGTCCTAAATAGAGCTGACAGCCTTCACATCCCGGGCAATTTCTGTCTTTCCTCGTCGAGATGGATTTAAGCCTCGAGCTCTATCTTATAATTCAAAATCATATGAACTAAATCTAAAATAGCAGCAGCTGACATGTGACACAGGATGGACCCAAGATTCCATAAGCAATGGCTGAAGATGTCTAGTCCTCTGAGTTGTTTAGTCTAATTCACTGGGTGTTTTTGTTCCAGCTCTGAAGTATAGGCGCACTAAGAGGACAGGGTTGGCTTCTGCAGTGCACACATAAGTTGTGTCACTCCGATGTGAGCAAGCTGTTATCGAGAAGTCTTTAGCATTCTCCATAGTCAAGGAACGTTTTAGAAACCCTATATACTTAATATAAGCGTTAAATATTCTTTATAGCAAGCTGCAATGTTTTATATCTGTGTTTTTGTGGTTTCACCTCTTTTCACTTCAGAATGAAAAACAGCTTGCAAAGGCTATAGAAGTAAACAACATGTCCGCTTCGTGCTCTGTCAGACTTACATCTGTCATCATTGCACAGTAATGCAGTTTAAGTCTAGATGGATTGAATATGTTGCTCTGCATTATTACACAAGAAGGAACTTTGGTAAATAAAGCTGACGTTTTTTTCTAGAGAGACCATTTCAAGGGAGTTTCACATCTCTGAAATGGTAGAGTTTTGTTTATTTGCGAGGCTGAATCAACTCTGTGTTGTACTGGCCTCAGTGACAAGATGACAACAATGAAACACGACAATGGTTGCAGCGTTTCTTGTATCGCCCTCATTCATATCGTCCCACTCCAAGCGTGGACTGGCAGCTGGCAGCCGAAGAGTTGCCAGTTTGCCGCCAGGGCACTGCCGAGGTGCCCTTGAGCAAGGCACCGAACCCCAACCTGCTCCACGGCTGCTGGCTGCCCTGCGGTGCCCCCCCGGTGTGTGTGTGTGTGTGTGTTTGTGTGTGTGTGTGTGTGGGAAGGGGGCGCAAACTTCAGATATGTGTGTTATTTGCATTGTGTGTGTACGATTGTATAGTGTGAAACTGCATGTATGTAAAAACTGCATGTATTTTAAGCCAAATTTCTCAAGGCTGAGATCAAATAAAGGGTTGTTGTTCTTCTTCTTCTTCTTCACTGGTATCTGTCCAGCTGCTAAGGGGGATGGGAGGCAACTCCAGCTACCAGCCCAAAGCCACCGACCTGTTTTCCCCTTCACCTTTCTATACCCTTAACTCATCGCTCCCCATTGATGGTGACGTCGGATCTCCTCACTCGCGCCAGGCGGCAAGTGGCTCTATTCATTTTCTTGGATGACTGAAGCAATGAAATGCTGTAAACTGTCTCTCATCCTCCGACGTTATTTTGTGCATTAGATGACATGTAGTATTACATTTAGAGTGAGCATATGTACCAGAGCTGGAGGAACGATTCAGGCAGTCCCCTATGCTGTATAAGCTGAAAGCAAACATCCCCAGAGTCTGCTGCCTTCTTTGCCACACAGAGGTGCTATGTCAGTGTCATTGTTTGTCATCTGTACCATATTCAGTGGAGTACATATTTTTTGTGTTGTTGTAGGTTAATAACAGCAAACACAAAGGCACTGATTTCCATACGTCTCAAGCTGAAGAACAGCAGAATCCACCAAGGTACTCTGCAGTGTCCCAAGAGGAGAAACCAGGGTAAGCTGACAGACAGATACACACACCCACACACACAGCACTGGTTTGATATGACCTCAGGCAATTTTTGCCATTGGTCTTTCCACTCAATTTCCCTTTATTCCACTGGGCTGTGGCTTTGTTCCCCAGGACTGTTTCCTGGAAACCTCCAGAAGCACCGCAGGCAAACAGTGCACTGGGCTCAGCTGTCAAGAAGAGACCAAGGTCATCACCAGAGCCCATCATTGTCATCAAAGATGAGCCAGAGGATGATAGCAGCTATGTGAGATGAATGAACGGTCAAATAATATATTGATGAGAATTTTTGCTCAACTTTGTTTTTAAAACTTTTCATCATTCTCCAGAATCACAGAGATTATGAATTTAATCTGTACATGTGGTTTAGGTCAATGCAGTTTGTTGACTCTAATGGGATGCTATATCAATATTTTCACTTGTTTTTATCTCTGTGTTTGTATTTCAGCTAGAAGCCAACCAAAGAGTGAGCCTCCCTGACAGCACCGGCGACCAGCACCAAACCAGTGTGCAGGGAGGGTGGGACCAGGACCCTCAAAGCACAGAGGACAAACTTGAGAGCCACGTGTCTCCCCCAAGGTGCCCACAGGACCAATGTGAGGCCAATCCTCCCTCTCACACGGCTTCACTGAAGGACCCTGGTGAAGTCCTGTGTGCTGTGTGTCAGAATGGGGGCGAGCTTCTGTGGTGCGACAGGTGTCCCAAAGTATTCCACCCTACTTGCCATGTTCCAAGTCTCTTCAAATCTTCCAGGCAAGCTCAGCCATATGGAATTCATGTATACAGTCATTTTAGATTAAAACACTATATTCCCTTTTTCATTTCATTTTCCTTTTTGTTCTCCTTTCAGGGAAATCTATTTTGCATGGTCCGTCCTTTCAGTACAACATTTAAGTCCCATATTTGAGAGTGAGATTGCTTTGAAAAGTTCTGAAAACATTTCTCCATGAGGTTTTCATCTAATGGTCACACTTGTAATTTTTTTTTAAATATATTCATGCTTGCTGGCATTTTGTTTCGATCTTTGGATTTTCTCCTTTTAGCGGCCAATGGTTTTGCTCCTTCTGTCGCGACCTGTTGGCGCCTGAGATGGAGTACGACTGTGTTAGCAAGCCTGAAGCCAAAACAGTGAAGGAAGAGCCCGATTCTGAGGGAGGTTTCCCCCCTGTGGACAAACGAGTCAGTATGACAGTTTAACTACACAACCTGGATTATAGATTATAAAAGAGATATGACCATACAACCATCATGCTGTGTTTGGTTGATGTATCAGTTGTCATGTCTTTTCCTGCAGAGATGTGAGCGGCTGCTGCTGCACTTGTTTTGCAGCGAGTCGAGTTCAGCCTGTGAAGAGCCCAGACCCCCTGCTGTGAGTGTGGATTCATAGGATTAACGTCACATGGTGGTTTTTAATGTTTAATGTGCAATATTTATGAGTAAAAACATACACTGTATAAACCACAAGAAGAGATAACAGAGAATTTGTTATTGCAAACTGACAGACAGGCCAAGCAGCAGACTACATAGTGTCTCAGGCTCCACATATACAGTGGCAGCGTCTCTAGATTATTAACGTTGACGTAACAATATTATGTAATGTGGTGAGTAATGCATATAGGTAGTCATTTAAATGTTTGAAGTGTTATGACTCCATCATCTGCTCTTTAAATGTCTTTTGCTTTCTGAATAGGTTTTAGCTGCAAACAGGAAAACGACACCGATAACTCTAAACACTGTGAAGACACGACTCGAGGCTCCGCAGAGTCTGAGCTACCAAACCCCAGCAGAGTTTGTGTCGGATGTCAGACTCATCTTCAGGGACTGTGTAGTACTCAGCGAGGTACTGGAAAACACACACACTGAAAACACACAATCTTTTGGCTCCCTTGACTTCACTTATATGAGCTGTTTTACTGCTTCCACTACAGGACGATGCCAAGGCGCACATGACAGGCAGGACGCTTAAGGAGCTGTTTGAGGAGCATCTCAAGATCATCTACCCTGACCAGACCTTCTCACAAATCAAAACGGAACAGAAACCTGTTACCCCTCTTGTCTGTCAACCGTCAGCCTTTAATGACGCACTGCAGCCTGCAAAGCGCCGGCGCACATGCTCAAACTCCCAGAGTGCACCATGATGGAGGAAAGGCACAGGGCTTCTTTATGATTGAAATAGTACATATGTTATTATGATAACACCAGCTATTATGTGGTGCATTTCTACTTTATTATAAACATCTTTGATACACAGTTACACTGTATCGCCAAACATGTTTTGAATGATTTACAGATAAAGAGCTTTGATAAAGAGAGCGCACCAAATTAGATATTTGTTTTCTGGCCTGAACTGCAACTAAATGATGTTGGATCTTCTCTTATCTGACTAAAACTCTGGTGCCGCTCTGTCAAATACTGTTATTAGCCTCTTTACTGGGTAGATGTCAACCGTCAACAGTTTTAGCATGTCATGAGTTTTGCTTACATCCAAATACTTATCTGAACAACTACCTAACACGGTTACTGACTGATAGCCTTTCAAATTGGTTTAGATTTGTTTAATTGACAGTCATCATACATATGGTTTGGTCAAGGCCAGAGTGTTTTGTCAAATGTGTATTCTCCCTTTGTAAATATGACAGTTTATGAGTTGATGATGGATTTGGAGGAAACTATGATCTGATGTTGAGTAAGCTGTTCACGGTCCCTTAACTAGTATGAAAGAAATCAAAGCTGTCAATCAAAGCCTCAGATTGTTAAAGATGTTACAGGGTTACACACCAATACACTTTGTATACGAAATGTTTTACACACTAGTACTGTGTGTAATTATATGTGTTTATGTTATTTATTTAAAATTAGTGTATTTATTAAGGTCTTACTTGATGAACTAAAGTGCAAATGTTATTTATGATTTCTTCCTGGTATCTCATTGTTAAGTGTTTTCTTACGATCATTCAAGAACATTTTGGTATAAAGTAAATATAGAGTACACATATGAAAGTTAAACCACAGGTGTTTATGGGTACAATAAAGTATGATTGAGCTAAATGAATTGTACAAATTGTTCTTTAGTATAGAGCTTGTTAACATGACGTGATGTTTTAAATAACTGCCGACTAGAGTCTCACAATGCCCTTCATAGATTTATTAAGGTATTGTTATTAAATGCTGCTCAATTAAGCAATTCCTCTGTTGCGCTGTAACAGGTTTATGGAGTTGTCTCGGGCCCCAGGGGGAGGGAGCCATCAGGCTGTGTTAGCGGCCCTTTGCTGATCCACACAGACATGGCAAAGACGCGCTTTGTTGAACTTCAAAGAACTGTACCACCCCCCAACAAGCTTTTAGCGCTGTTTGATTAGGACCTCGGCAACTCCCAGTTTCCTCCACCCTCCACCTTCCAGCCAGGAGGTCAGCTCATACTGCTGTTTCTTGTTAATGCCTGAATGTAGATTGGGGGGTGTTGGGGGTGGAGTGGAGAGGTAGCTTCTGGAAGGCAATGGACGGTTGCCATCAGATGTTCACAGGCTGGCCTTTGGTCTGCCCCCTGAATCTTCAAGGCCTTATATGGCTTCAAATGTCCTCTACCTTCCAAACCGTCTCCACATGACACCAAGGTAAAGATAAGATTAAGGAGCGATCAGCAGTGAAGGAGCACTTAGTCGTTTTTACTGTTTCAGTATAGGGGGGAGCGCATCCTCGATTGTTAACGTCTACAGAAACCACGTGCTGCTGCAAAAGCAAGGGCACAGCACAGACACACAACTACTCAGAAACTACATTTAAAACTCTTTTATAACTGCAATATATTTGTGGGCTTCCCCGTATGCATGCGGTTACCCGATATCAAGTCTTATGGTGATGTTTCTAGACTGGATAGACTGGTGGTGTAGACATGTGGCTCTGATTAGAAGATCGTTTAACCCCTCTCTGTCTCTGTGCCCAGAGTCAGACTGATTGAATTTGCAGATTTTGCCCTGGATGGTACAAAATGTTTATAATGTGCATTGCAATTGTTTCTCCCATGCCTGCCAATTCTGGTAGACCCGTACAGTGTGTGTGTGTAAGCGTGTGGGTCCTGTTTAAACCACAGCTCCAACTCTTAGTTCATAATGAGCCTGATTTGTCTGGCTGACTGTGTGCCCGCTGCAGTCTGTGGCACCGTTGCAAAAGCTTTGATTCATTAACTTTGTGAGAAGGTAACTTAACTCTCTAATAAATAAAGCGCAAAATCACTTAAATATGTAAATGTAAGCAACAAAATATACCATTAACTCCTTTTTTTGTCTTCCTTAATTTCCACTAAGCATTTGCAGAAGGCTTACAGTCTGGACAGAGCTACAACAGATTTTTTTTTTATAAATATCCCCAAATCAGCTCCAGATGTTCAGTAATCAGCAGGATCATTAGTCACAGGCAGAAAAAGCTCGGCTGTGCCACTGATGAGGAGACAATTTCCATGTGTGGATGCAAAGTTTATAACACAGTAGCATGGAAACACTTGCAAGGTAAGTTATAGCAGCTCACTGCGGCCAAGGCAGCTTCTACTGCTCCCACATGCAAAAGCAAATCGATTACATCATTTAGAAACATGTGCCTATTAAAGCCCCTGTTATATACAATATGTCTTAATGTCTAAGTGACCATTGTTATTGCTCATTCTTTGCTTTGTTTGTTGACTAATATTGCACACATGCACAATGGAAACACGTGCAATCTGATCCCCTAAATATTGATTTATTAATATTGTAATGTTGAATTATACCCCGTGGAAGAGTAATGGTTTGTCTGTCGCGCGCGCGCGTGTGTGTGCGTGTGTGTGTGCGCGTGTGTGTGTGTGTGTCTCTCTGCTCAGCCCAGCCCGCCCCTCCCTCCCCGTTGCAGGGATCAGACGCTCATTCCTTCAGTCACGCTGCAGCCGCGACGCGCTCAGCTCCATCACGTCCGCTTCTCCCACTTCATCCACTTATTCTCCCCCGCAGACTGTCGTGTTTTCGGGGAGCAGCCTGGGCATCTTTCCTCTGGGTTTGTACTCGAATCTCAATTTCAACCGATGGGTCCTCAGATTGCGTTGCTGTGCTCTCTGCTCGGAGTTCTCTTGGGCCAAGGTAAGTTACTTTTCTGTCACAAACTCTTACACGACTGGCTTCACTTTCAAAGATGCAGAATTATGGGAGCGTTTAGGCGTCAAGGTGCTTTGTTATAAAGCAGAGAATGAAGGTGTCTGATATGTTGGAGGACTTGTTGGGGCATGTGAGTCTGTGGCTTCCAAAGTAGTTCCATTTCCTATGTAATGAAATGAAATATTTCATTACATAATTGACAGCATAATGAGTGACAAACTAGGATGCTGCTTTTTAAATACACTATTATTACTTGCTCAATGTCCTTTAACACCTGAATATCAAAGTTAAGCTATGTAAAGTTAAGTTAAAGTCCCTCTGTTTTATTTAATTCTGTATATCTCATTAATGTAAATCAAAGGTATGAACTTGAGTGTAAAATTAGCTATAAGGAAACTGTTCTGTTCTATGGCTTCTGTACTCGCTGCCCCCCAAGTCAAAGGCCAAGTGTCTTGGTATGCAGCCATATTACAGCAGAACACCAGGCAGCTCACTGGCACAGAGTGCTGGAGACTGCGGGGTGTGATTTATACAGCAGGGTCTGAGGCGTAGGATGGCCCATGTCCAAATGCTTATGGTCCCTAAAGCACACATGGGGCCACTTTCACAGTCAGCAGGGCCACTTACTTCAGCTGCCTCATTTCTAGGGGGTAGGGTCATGGGTCAGAGGAGGGGAACCTTAACTCAGCTATCAGCTGGACATTTGTAAATCTCCTGGAAGTTTTTCTATTTTAAACCTTAAGTACATTAAAGGATGGTGCCTGCAAGTCTGAATGCATTAACATGCAACTGAAAGATTATGCATATGATTGGCAATATGCCTCTTGTTTTAAATAAGGAAAGGCCATGTAGCACAACGAGAATGGATTTTAAATTAGATAGATAAAGATAGAATTCACGTAGTAAAGCTAAAAAATATTTTCTGTAAATGGCACATGAGCCACTTTGCACGCCGAATTCCTGGATAGTTGTTTGAAAGAAGCAGACAGTAAACAAAACAAGAACAAGAATACAGACTATAAACAACACAGAAGCTACAGCTGAAAATCACATAGAAAAACTCCACATAATACTAGGCCATTTGATGAAAACACAAAACACATAACATAGCTAGATAGAAGGATCTGAATGAGGTTAAGAGCTCAGGCACAGAACACTCTGACAGACACGGATCCTGCTGCTGCTGTGATGTGTGGCTCAGGCAGCCTACTCACTCTGGGCGGAGCTCCACCCCTGG
This sequence comes from Genypterus blacodes, assembly GCF_046128005.1. Lineage (NCBI taxonomy): Eukaryota > Metazoa > Chordata > Actinopteri > Ophidiiformes > Ophidiidae > Genypterus > Genypterus blacodes. The sequence goes on from NW_027466834.1 coordinate 10,734,826, forward strand.
ACTCATTATGTCTTGTTTACATGAGGCGTCTAGACTCCGGCAAGCCATGTGCTGCTCTGCCAAAGCAGAATGGCCCTCACAACCAGCACCGCCATCCAAGATGGAAATCAGCCGTTCCCAGACAGACAATGCATCACAGAGACAGCTGTGGCAGACTGGAGCTCAGCTGCGCCTGGTTTACTTCTTTTGATAATACAGCTCCGCACAGTTTAACGACATATCTGGTCTTTCACTTGAGGCCTGTAGACAGCGGTGGCGTTGGAAAGACTGTGTGATGACTAGTGGGTTACAGTTCGTTATCAGCAGTGGGGGGAACTTACAAGAAGGGAGCAGTGGGATCAGTTATGTGACCACCTATCCCTGTTAAGTTGGAAGTATGCTGACTCTGTCCCCTGGAGAGATGGATCAAAGTATGTCAGTGGAATCTGGCAAGCATTGGTTCGGTGTGTGTCTATTTTTTGCAAACACAAATGCTCTGCAATCTGTTGTTGGGTGTTTTTGGCAACAATGTGTCAGTTACTGGTAGTACTCAAGACGAAACAGACCAGTGAACACCCAAGAGGAGGAAGAGCTGCTCCTGCTCCACGTGGGGTGTGTTAGGCTGCAGCTCGTACCTAGCAGCTCTTTGCCAGTAATGGAACATGCTGGTGTTACTTACTACAGACAGATAGTGGTATTTAACATGCAGATATCAGGTGTAGAAAGAGAGAGAAGAGAGAGAGAGAAACCTGTGAAACCTTTTTGAAATGCCCTCTGCACTTCATCCAGCTGCTTTTAAAGGTTTATTGGCAGGAGGATTCTGTGATGTGCCAGACTCCCAGAAGTCAGTTGTGAGTCAGCTAATGTGGCTGCCTGGTAATAAACCCTCTGCCCAAGTTGACTCCTTTCTGTCCGGGTTAATCATTGCACGTGTTGCAGCGTATAACAGGTCACAATGTGGTTTTTGTTTTCCTGACTCCTACACTGGAAACTGTTTCACTTCAATTCAGGTGAACTTGCATCGTTCAAGCAAGCCCATACTTGGACTGGAGATGCTTGGAAATTGTTAGGAGACATCTATGTACAAACGTAATCAGTACAACAAATGTTATTGTGATCTGATCTGAAAAGTCTTATCCTGACTGCTTTGATTTAAAGGTTATAATAGAATTCCTCCTACCCCCCCGAGAAGTACGCAGGAAATCTATTATCTGAGGACGACGCATTCGCAATCTTGTCCTCCCTTCCTGATCTAAGGTATTAGCTCTAGTTGCTGACGTACAGAGCCTCTCAAAACAGATGAGCTCAGACGCAGAGTTTTGTTTATTATATTTCGCAATCAATCCTTAAATCCCCAATAATCCAAAGCGTTCAGTGACAAACCAGCGCAGCAACATGTCACATCCCATTACAACAGGTCATCAATATGAATTCCACGACCAGCTCATTCTCTTGTTTTTGTCACGGGGAGCCTTATTTGTTATGAACAATTTGGAGCACCGATCACTGTTTGTGCTCGAGGCAAAATAAAAAAAAAGTTCAAGTAGCTGACCTGCCAAAGCTATTTCACGTTTGGCAGATCACACCAACCGCAGGCGAACGAATGTGCTCGGTGTGATTGTGGCGGCCGATTGTTTACAGAGTCGAGGCATTCCACACTCTCTAATCCACATGAATAAACAGCCGTCACCACGGACTTGGTTGTGTTCCAGTCAAAAAAGTCTCTTTTGTTTCCGCAACAACACATCCATCATTCATTATCTTTGGCAAAAAAAGGCTTACAGGCATTTCAAACACCAGAGAGGTTTTGAAATGTGTTTTTCCATCGTTCTACCAAACATTGGACAGTGAAAGAATTTGACATGGAAGACAACTAAGTTTTTGTTTTAAGGGTTATTTATCCAGATTGGTCTAGAAACGTGTTAATGTGTATGTGTGTATGGAAGAACTCCTACATATGATGTAAGCCTATCTATTTGATTATGACTCCTCCTGGGATATGTTGTCAGTCATGAACAGCCTAAGGCTCTGCGGGTTAAGGGAACTAGTCCCATGTGAGTCTCAAGGTGTATTAACTCATCTTGTGCATGTGTGTGTGTGGGTGTGTTGCGTAAGGATGTAGCAATGCCTCAGTTTTGGGTCCACAGATCTCCTGCAGTGGCTGTAAAAGGACTCCTCTCACTGCACCAATGTAGAAAGTAAAACTTCTCAAAATGCACAATGAATGTTTTTTTCATGTACTGTGTGTTTTTTTTTTTTTTTAACATTGTTAGAAACAGAGCAGATCTCAGTAGAGGACTGCTGTAAGGATGGCCAGAATCACGGCACGAATAATGACGACTGTGCGTCCCTGCGCCTCATCTCTGAGTTCCCCACATGCAGGTAAGCAGGGCTGATTAGCTTTCACCGAGCGTATCGGTAACCTAAAGCTACATAGATATCTGTCAGTAATTGCTGCACCATCTGTCAATCTACAACCTCACATATTCTATCTGCACTAAATAAGCTATCTATTATTCACCCAAAGGGATTTGGACTCTACCACATGTGGGGGATATGTCTGTCGGCCCTTAATATGAAATTGCTTTACCTTCCTCCCATAAATCTCCAACCACAATTATTCTCTTCACGTGAGAGCAAAAAGACACTAATAATGATGGGATAATAACAGCTATGCTGGTAACCCTAGAGGGTGTGTTGTCACAGGTTCAAGGCCCATAAGCCAGGGCGATCTGTTGCCGTGCACACTGATGGCAAACACATTTACCCCTAGCCACCCTAAGTGATCCCTAATTTGTTTAAATTATAGAGTGAGGAGAAGAGAGGAAGGGGCAGAGGTTTTTTGGGGGGTGGGGGTGAAGGGGAATGGGGGTGTATGGGAGGTGGAGCAGGGTGAAGGGGGGATCAGTAAAGGGGCTATTTCAAAACCCAAGAAATACCTCAGAGGTGAATTGCGACATAGAGGGAGAGACGGAGCGAGGCCATAACAGGAAATCTGAGAGATTATTTCAGACACCAAACTAAAAATGAACGAAAGGAAAAGAGGGGAGAAGAAGAGAAAAGGAAAAAAACCGGAGCACGTCTCTGCCCTTAAAAGGTTCTGCAGTAGAAGAAGTGGGCTCCTCGAGGTGAAGAGGAGATCTAGTTTATGTGGAAAGAGATTTCTGGTAAGAGTTGATAAAAAGGCTTGTTGGAACTGGTAAGAAGGGGGAAGAGGAGAATAAAGGGGAAGAGGAGTTACTCTTACTGTTACTCTCTGTCTTGTAAAATAGCCGTAAGATCCAGACCAGACAGAAACAGTCATACTCTTAACTGATTGGACCGCTCCAACAGAGAGTTAATGGAACACAAGACGGTGCTATCTGATTGAACTGAAAGATGAAATATCTGTCCTGCAGGGCACTGAGGTGCTTCCAGACGCTGCTTTGGCTCAGTGATGTATCGTATTCTATTCATCCTCTTGAGATATTTGACTTCTCACTGCGTCTTTCTGCGCTATGTTACACTTATAGCGATGTTTGAAATCAGTCAAATGAAACCAAATCAAAGACATCACCGATTTGATGATCTCAGCCCCGGTTACGTAATCACAACAATCGTGCCAAACTCCAGGTCACAGCATATTGGTCTTAAAGAAGGGGTTTATTTCTCTAATCCTCAGCTATGTTTGCTTAATTCTGGGCCTAAAACAATAACACTGAAGCTTGGAGAGGATGTTGCGCATCTCACTTTGGATCTGGTGATGTCAGTATTGCAAAATGCAAATAAACTTTCATTGCCCTTTCTCTCAATTCTCAACCCACACGTTTTCTTTTGTTGTAATGTGACAACTCTGAGCTTCCCATCCGGCTTAGCCCGAGGCAGATTTTAACAAGCTGCACTTACTGCGGTATAGAGATTATGAATAGAGTTGGGAATAAAACTGCGTCACCTGTGTCTTTCTGGTCCTCTCTCTTGTCGACAGGATAGTGCAGGAGCAGTGCTGCATAACGGTGCTGGAGGATAACATGTGCACCACTGGGATCAACGTGGCCAAAGATCAAGGAGCCTGCGATTCTCTATTCGCCAACACCTGCCAGACCAAAACCACCAAGGTGTGCGTGGTTGTGTGTTTGTGTATGTGTTTGTGTTTGCAGGCTTAAATCACTGCACACAGAAAAGGAAGGAACGAGAGAGGATGACAGGGTGTGTGAGCCAAAGACCTGCCCCTGCTTCATCAATATATATCAATCCATTGGACAGGAAGTTTGGGGGAGGATGATTGATGAGAGGGATGGTGTGTGTGTGCATATGGTTGGATGTGTGTGTGTGTGTGTGTGTGTGTGTGTGCGGTGAGCAGGATGAGGCATGTCACTCCAGGGAGGAGCAGGGCCGTCAGAGAGATTATTAATCGAGCTCAGACTCTAGAATCTTCTTCAGGCTTGTTTCCAAGAGCGTTTCACCCCTTTTTTTTTTTTTGTTCCCCCCCCTGAGCCCAAATATCTCCATTTGCATCACACATGGTAATCAGCAAATCATGAAGACAAGCGCTTGGCACATATTTGGGAAAAAGGGTTCAAACGGGTACATTTCCTGGATAGGATGATAGGATTGTCAGTGGTGCAGCGTGCCTTTACTTGATCTGCTGTGAAGCGGAGGTAGGAAGGTAGCGGCTCGTAAGGTGTTCAGGTTACAGGAATAAGACGAGAGATTTTTAATAAAGGCTGAGTGACATGGAAATATTATAGAGGCGAGAGCTGTGTATGTGTGTGTTCGCGAGTAGATTTCAGCCTTTTACTATAACCTTAACACACAAACCCATCCCCCCACACGCTGCACCTTTCAGCCCCCTCCTCCCCATCCTGACATTATGAGCTCTGCTATAATGATTGATAGTACGCGCCTCAGCTAGACGGCATGATGTCACCTCATTAATGGTTGTCCATCTTACTCACTGACGCACAGACTTTCAAGTTCTGTCCGTCTTTCTGTCTGCATGTTTGTCTGAGGCCCGTCAGCTGGCCGTCTCCTCACTCAGCTTGCTCTTCTGTCTGTGTGGTCGATTGATAACTGCCTGTCTGTCTGTCAGGTCATTCTCTCTTTCCTTATGTGTGCATTGTGTTTCCTTTTATTTTTTACTTTTGCATATAGGCTGTTTAAGTCTTTTTTGTCCTCTAGATGTGCTGTGACTGTTGTCTTCTGGGGAAAGCAGTCCAAGAGCAGGGACTAGCCTGTGACCTCAACCTGTCCATGGGCTACCAGTGTGGCCTGGTGTCGCAGGCCTGCTGTATGGACAACATAGGCAACCAAACCATACCCACCACCGGTGAGACACACTACATGTGGGTACAAAAGTGGAATACAATAGGATACAGCAGCACATCGAATCTTTTCTCAAATGTAAACTACACATATTCCTCTAGCCAAACACAGAACATTTGTTAAATAATGGATGACTATAGATACTTGTAAATTATACTTCGATTTCTAAAGGTTTTTCAATTGGTCCCATTATGCAGCACTTCAGATTTCTTCCAGCTGTGTTGTAAACAGTAAACCCACACTGCCCCCTGCTGGATGGATGCAATCATTGCTGCATTGATAGCACAGTAATGGGTGAATAAAAGTCCAGTGAGACCTCAGGAGTGTTTGCCTGTCTCACTAATCACTAATCCTGTCCCATCCTTCTGCTGCCCACAAATACGGCTTCCACCTGCTGTCTTAATATAATAATAATTATAATTGACAAATGTATTTGATCACACAGTAAAAGTGGCAAACATATATACACTCTTAGCCGCGAGGATACTCTGCTTTTTCTTGTTTTATATCGCCATGAATTGCAAGAGATCAACTGGATGTGACACATAGGATGTTAATATGTGAGTCATGTGAATCAAGATTCTATTCTTGTCTCCCGCTCAGCTTCAAATCAGGGAAATGATACCAATGAGAACGATGGAAATGAGTCATTAAATGATCCATGCAAAGGTATTGTGTAAGAAACACATTTTCTTGCAGATTGTTATATTCTAATCTTGCAAATGCAACCATAAATTATGAATATGATTGTGTTTCTTCTCCTAGAGAATGGGAACTGTGCACATCAGTGTGAGGGCAATGGCACTTGTACTTGCTTCAAAGGCTACAAACTCAAACCAGATGCAAAGAACTGTGAGGGTAAGTGGTCTTTATACCACACACGCACACACACACACGCGTCTTAAATGGCATTTAATGGAATAGTTAGCCTAAGTATGCAAACAAATGAAAAATGAAATGGCGTCTCCATCTCTCTAATATCTAACAATATTCTCCCCTCATCTCCTCTCAGACATAAATGAGTGTCTGTTGGGGGCCAGTAACTGTCAGATGGGACAGCGTTGCATCAACACAGAGGGTTCATTCCGCTGCCAGCGGGAGGCCAGCTGTGGGACCGGCTATGAACTCACCGACAACAACAATTGCAAAGGTCAGACCAGCTGACGCCTACTGGGCAGAGACACAGTCACCAACGTGCCTTGTGTGTTTAAATAGCAATTCCACTGCTTTCTCCTCCAGATATTGATGAATGTGAGGCTGGCATCCATAACTGTGTCCCACAGTTTAAGTGCCAGAACACACAGGGATCATTCCGTTGTATTACGAAGGTGCAGTGTGGTGACGGATTTATCCAGGATGCTCTGGGAAACTGCATGGGTGAGCAGCAATGTGAAAGGCTCTTTCATGACATGTTGGATAGTGCTGTGTTTACTTTTACTACAACCTGAGGTACAAATATTTCTGTCAAATGTTTTTGGTTATTATCTTTGGTCGGTCAGTCATGGATCCAGCTGTGATCCAGTGCAAGATGTCTGGACAGAAACAGGTGAATGATGATGGGATCGGAGGATCATTTTGATGACCCCCTGACCTTTCACGTTCCACCTCTGATAGGTCAAAGTGTCATAAAATAAAGAATAAATTGCAATGTAAATTCACCTAGCACATTCATGTCCCTTAAAGGTGAAACTCAATTGAGGGCACCCCTGTACGTATTGTGTTTTTGTTGACACCCTGCACCCTCAAGGGGTCACTAGCAGGCTTAAAGACCATGAGCACTTTGACCTTACTTCATCTGTCATCAGCATAATTGAACTGGGTACCTTTTACTACCAATATGGTGTTGCGGGAGTGGGTAGATTATTATCAAGATACTAGTTTATTTAGTTAAGACAACAGACATGAATGAAACTTTATCTGCTTTTCCTCTGCCTTTCTTTTATCTCATCTAGCAGATCTACTTTACATGACCCAGAGCGACCTTGTCACGAGTCAATCCTTCCATCTGTGTCTGTTTTACAGATATAAACGAATGTCTCGCTCAGACGGGCCCGTGCCAGCGAGGGCAGGTCTGCCTCAACACGCACGGCTCTTACACCTGCCACCGAAACAGCGTCAACTGCGGCAGAGGATATCATCTCAACAAGGAGGGAACACGCTGCGTAGGTACGTCCTGAAAGGCCGAGCCTACAAAGAAAGCTTCATAACAGTATCATACCTTTCCTCATGGTGTTCTCTGTTGTTTACGCGACCCCACCCACCCAGATATCGACGAGTGTAAGGGGCCTGATCCGGCCTGTAGGGGTCACGGCTGTATCAACCTGGTGGGCTCCTTCCGTTGCGAGTGTGAAGCCGGCTACATGTTCGACAGCATCAGCAGGGTTTGCGAGGGTAAGCGGCTGTTCAAAGTTCACATCTGTTCTGCATGTAGATATTCTGTAATCCTGATGAAAATGTCTGGCTGAGTCGTTCTTCATCATTCATCACTTCATCATCTTTCAGTGGTAAATAGTATTTCATCTCGTGCATTCCAGATATCAATGAGTGCAGGCATTACCCGGGCCGCCTCTGTGGCCACAAGTGTGAGAACACTGTCGGATCCTACAAGTGTAGCTGCACCACAGGCTTCAAGCTCGCCAGTGACGGGAGGAACTGTGATGGTAAGGCACCGACCCAAAAAGCGTCTGTCATCGTCATTGGTGAAGTACGAGTCATCTGTTTAGACTCTGACACTTGATAGTTCACTGCTGTTGTTTGTTCAATCCCACCCTGGTGACGGCCACAGCCAGATCAGGCACAGTGTGGAAATATGGTAATAACGCTGACAGTGTGCAGGGATCCACGCTTGTGAGTGTATAATAGTAAGGGACCACGTTTTTGTGCGTAGATCTGAACGAGTGTGAGAGCAACCCGTGCAGTCAAGAGTGCGCCAACGTGTACGGCTCCTACCAGTGTTACTGTCGTCGTGGATACCAGCTCAGTGACATAGATGGCATGACTTGTGAAGGTAAAATCGATTCATTCTATTCAACCAATGTTTTGACAAAGACCTGTAATTCACTGTTGCTGATTTGGTGATTTATGATATATGTATCCTCTGGTAATTTATAATATAATGTAAATATAATGTTTGTTTCTAGATATCGATGAATGTGCCCTGCCCACCGGCGGTCACATCTGCTCCTATCGCTGTCACAACACCCCCGGAAGCTTCCACTGTACCTGTCCTGTCAGTGGTTACACCTTGGCCTCCAATGGACGCAGCTGCCAGGGTAAGATGTCCATGTGGAGTTATTTAGTAGGAGAAAATGACTGCTCACATTAATCATAAATCCAGTATGAAAGAGCACCGTGAGACAACATTGATATTAAATTCTTCAGAGTTGACACATGGTTGTTGTCAGTTTTGGATCGCTTCAGGTGAAGTTTAATGACGTTTCTGTCTTTTTTATGTGCGCAGACGTTGATGAATGTGTGACAGGAACACACACGTGCGCAGAGAGCCAGAGCTGCTTTAACGTGCAGGGTGGATTCAGATGCCTGTTCTTTGAGTGCCCGGCCAACTATCGACAATCCGGAGAGACGTGAGTGTCGGGGTTTGGTCTCTCTCTTTGCTCACATTAGTCATCAGATAGACCTGTAAGTGACCTACAGTCAAACATATGTCGCCAATATGAGACTTAACGGCTACGTATAAATCACAGAGATGCTGAAAGACACACACACACACACACACACACACACACACACAAACAGTCATGTCCACATAGTGCAGTCAATACGATCACTGCAAGGAGAGCGCTGAGTTCAGCGTTTTGAACTGAACCTTATTCCTGCGTCTGCATGTCAAATATGCTCCATGCTGGAATGACATCAGAAAGTATTGGGCTCTAGCATGTCTTTGTTTTTGTTGTCATGGAACTAGGCAGCTGAATGATTAAATGCACATGGATACAGTACAGAAGACAGTAGAGGCTGTTTATGATCATCTTAGGACACAAGTGACAGAAGTTCTTGCATGATCCCACAGAGGGCATCACGATCCTGCTGTTCACACACAAAGTAGTAGGCTGCTGAGTTTGATGTCCCCCCCCCCACCAGCACCACCACCGCATGCCGTGCACGACAAGTGAAATTTACACCCTGTCTCTCTCTCTCTCTCTCTCTGTCTCTCCCTCTGCCTGTTTTGTTCTGTCTTGTCCTATCCTGCCCCCCCTCTCCTATCCACCCCAACCCCATATCTCTCTCCGCAGTCGATGTGAACGCTTGCTTTGCAATGAGTCTATCGAGTGCCTGCCCATGCCACTGAGAATAACCTACTACTACCTCACCTTCCCCACCAACATCCCCACGCTCACCAACATCTTCCGCATGGGCCCGTCCCACACCGTGCACGGCGATGACATCCACGTTGACATCACCGCCGGTAATGAGGAAGGTTTCTTCAAGGCGGAGAGGGTGGCCACTGGCGGGGTGATGTCCGTGGCAAAGCTCATCGCCAAGCCGCAGGACTTTGAACTGTCCGTGGAGCTGAAGCTGCGCCGATATGGCACACTGAGCAGCTACCTGGCTAAAGTACTGGTGTTTGTTACCCAGGAAGAGCCCAGAGTACCTTATAGTCCCTTCTTAGCATAAACTCAAGGGTTTATATGTACTGTAGGTTACTTCAGATACACTAAATGGAATGTACGTTGACAGTCACACACAGCGCTGAAAGATCTATTGTGTTGTTTATGATGACATGACAGAATGACGGACACGAGACAAAGGCTAACACATCCTTTTTAAAGTAATAGCAATATGATAAACATACAATCAGAAGAGAAAAAGCACATATTTTAGCATAACATTTTTACATTATCCACTTTTTAATGCATAATGATATTGGTCATATTTAGAAATATACATTAGGTCCAGTTGAATGTTTCTTATCTTCTAAGTAATAGAGCATCCTGATAACCACTAGGTGGTGTTCTAGGTCAGGGTAAATCAGGAAATGGTGACAACCCGAGTCTGCCTGTGACTGACTGACTGACTGACTGTAATTTGATGCTCATTGCATGATAAAATCTGACATTTTGTAGTATTTTATGGTTTATGTATTGGATGAACAGTTTTCTATTAAATCTGAAATAGAAATAACATATGTTCAAGTCAAATCCAGTTCTTGCTAATACTGCATTGTGGGGTTTTAATCTAATTCAGCAAAAGGGAGCAGCTGGAATGTGAGGTTATATCACAGAGGGACGCATGAAGACTTCCTCACATAGCTTCATATTACTGTTGTTGTTATGAGAAATCTCCTATATTTGTACTGGAGGTTTCTAGTAAAGCTCATATTTACAGTAAAAGGCGCAATCCGTCATCCAATTTGCGGGATTACAACCTGCTTTCTCTCCAAAACTGATTGACACGACATTTTATACAAAAAATAATACCAGACAACATGTAAATCTATTGCGCAACGGCCCTACAGTGTATTACTTCTGTGGTTAAATATTCCAGAATGGGCCTTTAATTGCATTGTTCTACAAGCTGCATACCGGCTTCCCAAACGTCTGCTACCTTGTACCGCAAATACATCTTTCTGTGGCAGCTGTTTTCATACACTTCTCTTTGGCTACGATTTCATCTCAGGCTTAATGTGAAATGCACAGATTTCCACTGCGTACTGCGGGTGTAAAACCCCAAAGCAGACAGATAATCCAAATGATGGCTGAGTAAGTGACATGAGATGGGATGCAGTGGCACAGGAGAGGGAAATGTGCACCAGCAGGATAGAGTATAAATAGTTTGACGTGCTGTGAGGCTGCTGCCCGGGACTGTGGCTTATAATAACTGTAAATTCAGATGTCCTAGGTTCCTCCTGTCCTGAGCTGTCAGGCCAGTAAGGATGCACTTGGTCCCTAGTGAGGATATCCTTAAAATAAGAACATAGTGGTGTGCAGGAGTTTTTTTTCCTCCCCTGTGACATTGAGTTATGGGGCTCTGGGCTCTGGCCGGTGGTCTGAACAATTTGTGGTACAGCAACATCACCGCGCACAGAATGAATGATGCCCTGCAGTGTTTGTGTTGGGGCGTTATCAATGTGCCGACTATAAATAATAATTACCAAAAAAATAAAAGGCCCTACGCTTGACCATAAGACTTTCATCCAAAAAGTCTGTTTTTCTTTCTGGGCTGAAAGTATTGGGGTTTTTCTCCTGGGCTTGAGCCACCGAGGCATGGAGAGATGAGAAGATGTGTGCATGTATGCATGCGTGTACGTGCACACTTTCACACGCGTACACACTCACAAAGACACCCGCATGCACACATACACACTTGTACAGTATATAAACGCATTAACGCACACACACACACACTGTAATTAGCTCCACTTGTTACAACTTGGAAGTGCCCGTCTGTGTCTGAGGGGGCAGTTCACTCTGGGTCATTATCTTCTCGTAAATTTACTGTCTAACCCAACGGTGCTTTCACCTCATCCTCTAGAGCCACGCTTGGGTCTTTCTGCAGCTCGGGCCGTGGTATTATAAACTAGGAGAACATTTTGTGGGTTTGGCCTGGGCCAAAGCAAAACTTGGACCCACCCGCTAATTGCTAATTACAAGCCCCTACCCAGTGGTGGCTTGACTTTTTGTCAGGGGCTTCTCTCCTCGCTCTTCATGAAAGAAGCCCTGCAACCCAAGCCGGGCCGGGGCTTTGAGCTTCGGCGTATGGGTCCCCTGAGGAACACCAGAGATCCATGGCCCATGACTCACAATGTGGCTATAAGGCTGCCATGCACATTAACTGGACTTATACATGGCAACCCGGCTGTTTTCATAACCTAGTGTAACCCTACAGATACTAACTCGCCTCCTTTGTAAAAACCGCATTTGTATTATGCATCATGGATGCAAAATGAAGGCTTTTGTTCTCAGATGAGAGTTCCCTGTCATTTCCAAAAGATGAACTTTGATTGATGAGGTTGTTAATCTCTCAAAGTCACATGAGCCAGACAGGTAGTGAATAGTGTTACTTCAGGTGGCGTTAGCTTTAGGAGCCAGTGGAGGCCCTCCGCTCCCTCCGACCTGTCACTGATTAGGCTGTGGAATAAACAAAGCCCTAAATAATAGGATGAGAGCTGCCCGGGGGAGAGGCTGGGGAGTTGTCTAGTCATGTTGCTTACAATTTAGGAGTCTTTTAGAACACTCCCTTGCCCCATAAATCCTCCTCAAGAGATTATCTGATGTGAAGCTGGGGATGTTCAGCAAATCCAAATATTTTCCTGAGCAGGTTGTGGATCATTCTCTGTGAGTGTTGTAATTCATTTCCCACACAGCTTGAAATAGTGCATCAGAAAAGCATCAATGGCATTGCGAGTCTCCACAAGCTACAAAGTTTGGCTCCGGTATGAAGCTGGTTTATTATTCCTACAAACCACATAGAAGTTGATTGTTTTTGATGCTGACTGCCATATTCAGAACCTTTGCTGTCTTATCCAGATATTGTTTGTATAGTGGCCATATGAGTGGTCCCACTGTGTTCTTGATTACGCAGTGGGCTGCTCCCAAGGATGCCCTGTTATTGTGAGCTTACGAAACCAAAGGCGGTTGGCTCTGAAGTCTTTATATAGGCTTTACCTAAAGGTCAGAGGACGTATGTGTTTGTGTTTTTGTCTGTCTGTCTGTCCTCTCCTGCAGATTGGCAGGAGTGGAGCGTACCGACACCATTCGCTGCGTAAAGTCCTGTCCGGCCAACGACGTCTCCTGCGTTAGGGACCCTGTCCACTCGGTGTCGCACACCGTCATCTCCTTGCCAACCTTCAGGGAGTTCACAAAGCCAGAGGGTAGGTACATCTCCGTCTACTCTTACACACAGAATGACCACATGCAGCCAAAGGGACAAAAATGGAAACATAAAAAAAGCAAACTTTGTGGAAAGAAAGCTCTTAAAAAATGATAAGACAAAACTGTGCGTATTGCTTTACCCTTTAAATCTTCCCTCATCCACAAAGAGCCTTTACAGCAGCGTTCATTTGTGACAGAATGTTAAGTTGAAATCTGTGGAAACTATGAATTTGAAGACAGCATGATAACTTGTGGTTTTTTAGTGTCAATGTGGTCCTCAGGCCTTTTTTTCCTTCTCTCCCTGGCTGTACATTATCATCTCTTAATCTCTCTGGTCCCATCAAATGCATTTCCCTGCAGCTGTCAGCATCCATATGACTACCTCTGACCCCAAATTAGCTATTCCATGATGTTCTCCATGCAGCCTAGGCTTGGCTGGCCCACACCAGAGAGTAAGTGCCATGCTGGTTGGATATGAGTAACCACTGTAATCACTTGCAGACAGTGACAGCTGACAAGCATCTATTGGCCAGCGTGCATGCATGTTTCAGACACACTCATGCTCAGCGTTATGGGGAGTTAAGCTCGTGTCATTTCTCATAAACTCCAGATTCGGGGTGTAAAGGACTCAAGAACCTTTAACTGAACAACAGCATTGCAAAGCGTCAACCTTGCTGTGACCCTCTCATTGTACAATAAACACAGACCGTTCTGTCTCCCATTTTATTGTCTTTGTCTTCGGCAGAAATAAAAGCAGACTTGGCACAGGATTGGCGGCTCAATCCCAAAGTGATTATGAGGATTTAGGCTCCGAAAGCTTTTTTGTGTCTAATTGTTATCTTCCAACAGAGATGGTTTTCCTGAGAACCACGGTGTCGGCTTATGGATCCTATCAGTTTGGCAGCTACGATGTCAAGTTTAACATCCTGGAGGGCAACGTGGAGAATGCCTTTGACATCATCAAGCGGGTTGAGAATGGAATGTATGTGGGTGAGTAAAGGGATTTTGCTTCGCTTTGTGAGCTGTAAAGTCTGGGTAGACTGGATGAACCAACCAAGTGCAGACGTGACAATAGCAGCTTACCGTGCAGCCTCAACTCCGTACCACCCCGCAGCCCCCGTGACTGGAAACTACATTTGCTCTTCGACGACGGAGTCGGCTTTCTGACCTAATTCCTCATTTTGAAAGGAGTCCTTTTTTAACAAACCAAACGCACATGAGTCTATGTAAGTGTGCTCGGCGGAGGACAAAGAAAGGGCATTTCACAACCCAAAAATCTTTCATAGAGAAGTACTGAATCTCTTGACTTAAGTATATCCGACACAGCCTGTAATGATCTTTGCAGTGTGGTGGCATCATGTAGCTGTCATCGTCTTCATGGGGGCCCTTGGTGTTTGTGTCCTTGGAGAGTTTTGTCCTTTGAGTGGCTCTTTGAGACAGACAAAGGACTGTTTCTGTCTAACTAAATATTTGGCATCACTTTTCACAGTCTTGAGGGTAAACAAAGTACCATTTAATTCACTTATCCACGGTTATGCTTCTCCCAAGCAAATCATTACTTTCCGCTATTAGTTATGGTGGTCAGAATGCAAAGGAATCGAATGAATAAAACTCTACGACATGTATTCACAAGCACATTACTTGCATGATTGATCACAGTTGACAAGCAGTTCATCATAACTACCTGACATGTGTCTGACTGCCAGCATGCAAAAAAAAAGAAGAGTCTTTATACTTCTTCAGTTAGGAGCAGTAGATACCAACTGCAGCGGTGTGTAACAACAACATATGTTTGGGTTGTATCCATTCCCATCCTTTAGTCTGGTGGTGACCCAAGGCTGCTGCACGTCTGTGGGAGAGCTGAACTGAGCCTTGGCCCCAGAAGGATGAGGGTGCCGTGAGCCCGAGGATGACACATTGTTGGGCCTGTCGGGGTTGTTTTTGTTTTGGTTTTGTGCTAAGATGCAGGCAGGGTGGTAGCAGAATGTCTTCTTCCCTCGCCGAAGAGAGAAGGGGACGGCCTGTTAGTACGCACATCTGTCTTAAAGGGAATGGAAGGGCGGGGGAGACAAGAAAACAGTGTGAAAGGAGTGAGAGTGCGTGACTGTCACTGGTTGAAGCAGGGATCGTAGACGCACGCGAGTGTCCCGCTTCCAAACGGATCTGCCTGCATTCAATCAAAGTCATACAAGCACTAGGGGAGATTTGCTTAAACCTGCATGAACGTTTCTCATTCATAATTTTAATAATAAGCTGTAAACTGTGGCGTGAAAAGGGTTAAAAATCTCAGCTTGTTTTGGTTGGAAAGGCAGGAGAGTGAATATTAGATTTTAATGCATCAGTTTGACACAAATGCAATGGATTATAATGTGATATGTGAACTGGCTGCTAATTTTGCAAATATGTTAAAGTTCTGCTACCCAACGATTCATTCCTGCTGCTTCATTGCCGGAACAGTAATAGTTATTATGCACTGAATGGTTGCTGTTGGAAAGTGTGATGGCATAATTCTGCATGTGTGAGAGAGGAATGTGCATTAAGTCTTATTATTTCAATATATTGTAATACTGTGTGTGTGCGTGCGTGTGTGTAAAGAGGAATTAGATCCAATTCCCTGTTTACAGCAGTGTTCATTGGCAGAAACAAGAATGTCTCTGTGTGTGTGTTAGTGGAGAAAGCATACAATTACAGAACGACAAAGTGAGAGACTAAGATTCGGTGAGAGAGAAAATATGTGCAGAAGTAATCTTGCGCGCTTTGCTTCATGTGGTTGAATGTATTGTTCCATTTCCCCACACTAGGCCTCTGTGTCTCGCCGAGCATTAGAGTACTTAAACTGACGACCACATGAAAGGCGTGTTTGTGAGGAGCCACTTCTCTCCCAAACCCATTGGATGCTTATTGGATGCAGCTCTTGCATGTTAGCACCAGTCGCCCGTCATATCCGAACTGAGGCGCTTGCATGCTGGAGCCTTTGGTCGCCGACCGAGTGCTGCTCCTCTCACCATGAGCTGGCGTCCATGGTGTGATGAAGGCCCTCTTGGTTTTTTATTTCGTGGCTTGTGCTGCTGGTGCTGCGTTGGCCCACAGTTACTCTTGTTGCATAACCATTGTATGAGGCGAGCTGACGTGTCACTTCAGGAAGTTTAGTTTCCAGTATCTCCAGTGGATCCAACAGTGGTATTACAGTTTGGTGGGATGTGAAGAGCTGCAGACTTTGTGGCTCCATAAAAAGAACAAGTGCGTGAACTCAAACAAACTCCGGCCTTCATTTTGGCCTCTTTTCGTGTTGTTGAAATCGTCAGACGCTGGAAGAATCATCACTGGTTTCTTAAATAGGTTAAAGTGGCTGATGGACTTCTCTGTTCTGCTCACTTACTCCCGCACCCGTCAGCTGCACTCTTAGTCACACAGTGGAGGCGCACACACACACACACACACACACACACACACACACACACACACACACACACACACACACACACACACACACACACAGGCTAACGGCACACCACACAGTGCAAGAACTACACCGCTCTTTCCTAGTTTCAGATCATCCATCATTGGCTTTCCCAGCACAATCACATCTGGATGACAACCCTGACAGCTTGAGGCATCTGTGCAAACACAGCCTCCCCCACATCATTTGGAAAACATGATCAGAACCAATCAAACACGTCTCCATTCCCATGACAACCGCAGCACAGCACAGCCGTGACCACACAAAATCCCTTCAGGTAGTCAGAAGTGATACCGCTGTATGTCACCGTCACAACAAAGACAGCATTTCTGACGCATCATACACACATTTTGGAAAGCAAAACAGTGGAGGAATGCATTACTCATAATGTTTGAATAGGGCTGATAATGGAATGATTGATTTTGGCAGTCAGCAGGTGGATGTATGAGTCCTCCCTTTGAAAACACTGGAAACAGGGGGTATGCCTGTGTGATTTCCTGCTACATAATGGCTGATAGTCGGTCTCTCTCTCTCTAGCTGATATCACACTGCTGGTTCCCATGTTTCATATTCGCCCCGGTGACACTCATCCTTCTGGGGATCAATGTTGTCTTTGACTCGACTCCCAGTGAGGGTTTTATGTTCGTGCGTCCTAGGGAGGTTCGCTAAGAGAAACCGTTTCTCTCAGTTTTGTTTTCTTTAAATCTCCCAGTTTGTCAAAAGAGCTGTCAAATCTCCAATCTAGTCTCTATAGAACCAGAACTATGAAAATTATTGGATTAATGCTGACATCACTATGCATAAATCTAGTGTAAAATAAATAATATAGTATGTAAAGGACTCCTCTTCATGAGTAATTGTTTATTATGTCATAGTTGACTGTATGCACATTGTTAATACAGTATTTCTCTGTATTCATTCTGTAGTCATTTTCAGGTGGAAAAATGGAAAGTTGAATTCTTAGAAAGTTGTTGTGCTGTTCCGTTTATTTGAATGGGACAGAAACACACGATCCTCTTCATGAATCATTCTGAATAGTTCTGGAGTGACCGCAGCTCTGAGAAGCCGCAGCTAAATTTCATCCATTTTTGTAATGCAGGTAGAAATATTCCTCCTATCCTGCGGTGGGAATAAATACCTTTTTCGCGATGTCACTGGCACACTACTGAGAGCCGCTGAGGCTGACAGTGAGATGAATGACGGAGGAAGTGGACAGTTTGTCTCTAAGCAGGTAGTCCCTAGGCCGCTGGGCGCAGCCTTCCACAGTGGCTGGTGGAATGTGGGCCTACTGTGTGAGACATGACTACTTCAGAGCCAGTGCAGCTTGTGGCTCTGGCTTGTGGCTGCGTTGGTTGAGGAGTGAGGACAGCACTGGAGATAAGCAGACAACTCCTCCTAAAGTTTGAGCGGCCGTCATTTGGATGAATCATGACATGGCAGCAGCAGGCCGGTCGGAGCGCGCCAAGCCCAGAAAGAATCGTAGTCTGCTCCACCAGAGATTAGTATGGCTAATCAAAACAGGGTCTTCTCCACCCAGCAACCCCGCGCTCGCATACACACAACGCCTCCCTGGGGTGGTCCTGTACCGACAACGTGCTGATGGAGAGATAGTGATGCAGTTATGTCATTCTTGCACACACTCAGACATAATAATGTACACCTACCATAAAACAAAGACATCAGCATGTACATACACAGTACATATTACTTGCAATAAAGCTGTCTTCATAATTCATCAGATGTACTTTACCTCCCTTGGTTTGGTCATCATCGCTCCTTCCTCTCTGGCACTGTGATTTTCAGAATTTATCTTTGTTTAGCTAATCACTTATAATTCCTTAAATGAATGGTGTTTTTTAACCATCTGTTTAGAGTTAGTGGCCAGAACAGATAGGAAGAGAACGGATAGCAAGATGCAGAATGCGGTCGCTAAGCTAGAATGCAAAGACAGTAAATTAAAATCACATATCATCTCTCTTTAAGTCTTTATTGTCAATTCTATTTGAGTTCCTTAGTTGTGGGTCTCAGATCTGAAAGGTCACTTGGTAACATAGTGCAGTGGTTGCGGTAAAGATAATGGTGTACGTTATGTCATCTCAGCTGCTTCAGCCCACAACTGCTAAAACAGCAAATCCAAGAAAAGAACCAACCGTTTCCCTGAGGCTACTTTTTTTCAGTGATGTCACAAAAGAGTGAGTGACACCGTCCAACACTGACCCACGGGCCATTTGACAGATCTGTAACTATGACTCACTGTTAATTGACCTTAAAATATCAAGCCACACAAGCTTGGCCTCTCAGAGCAGGGGTGCACAGGGATCCCGCCCCTCTTTGGAGTGGTCACAGTATTGTTTGGACAGCCTGACCTGACTGGACAACCAGACCAACCACTCGGTCCCTTTTAAGATCTTGTCCCTAAAGGAAACCTGTGCACTTATTTTTTTATGTATAGAGCGAATAGTTCTGTTAATCCATGCCATCAAAGTGAATTAAGACGTGTTGAGTACTCTGCTATGATGTGACAGTATTAAAGTAACTATTAGAAAAGAAGCATTCTTTTTAACTAAAGGTCTTCAGCTTCATAGCACTGATGTGGTTAGGTACACAACATCGCAACATCATAGTTTTTAGCCTTAATATTGGTAAAGAATGCACAGCAGTACACACTCTTGGTCTACCGGATCTTTGTACACCACCTGGCCTCTCTCCAATGGTTTCACTGCAGTGAGCATGCATAGCACCACAACCAGCGTGTCATTATACAATACTGTGGTGAGGCCAATGCATACTTTTCATTTGTCTCTGGTGTTAAACCCGTTCATTTTGGATTTTGTCATACACTTCCTCGCTGAGTTGTAGAAACCAGAAAACCCCGAAATTGTACTGTTTACATGTAACCCTTCAATATTGCAGCCCTCATAGCCATGGAGGATGACAAATGCCTTCTGGCATTTGCTTCATTTTGTTTTGTGGCAGTGTCTCCTCTACTAGCATGCATTTACTTAAAGCTATTTTCTACTTAAGGGGCTATTTTATGGTGTGGAAGAATGTTTTGTCGAACAGACAGATTGCACAGCTGTTTGTTTGATGTTGGCTGTTCAAGGCAGCCGGGTCACCTTTTAACCCTGTGCGAGATGGAAAGACACATTTTGGGAAAACCACAAACCTTTCCAGGACAGTTGTGTCTTCACTCAGAATACTTCAGGCAACAGACGATATGGCCTTGCAACCCAGTCGCAAACCAAATTGTCAACATTAAGGTTTTTATAAACACTGCAATGTTTATTTATACAAATCTCAGGTAATGGTAGTGCGGTGGCCAATCAAAGGCAACCTGTTATGTGGCTGTTGGCTTTTGGCTCACTGCCTATTTGAAATGTTAAAGATGAGTATGTGGTTGTGGTTTCACCTCAGGTTCACTGTGTGGGTATGTTGAGGCCCAGCTGTTAGCTGATGCTTCCCCCCTCACTGAGGATACCGCTGTGCTTTTTATGGGAAGCTTACAGGAAGGATGGAGTCACCATGTTAGGATTTCATAGAGGCCTTTGAAGGGTCAGATACACTGGCTAAGCTCCATTTTGTAGAACTGCACGCAGGAGCACACATAGGAATAGCGAAATTACCCTTTTCCCACCCTCAAGGCTGCATAAATCAAGTGAAACAAAGGTTAGCCGTCAGAAAAACCACGTGTTTAGACAAAGAGCTGTTTCAGACTATGGTACTAATCACCAAGGTAAGGGGGAAACATCATATAGGGTACAGATACACTCTACTATGTTCTAATTGCAGCTCCAACTCGGCTCAGATTTGGAGGCACAATATCAAAATGAGGGGGGATTGTCAGGTGGTCCAGACGAGTACAATGTGCTTGCGATTTGAATGCTCCTTGTTTAATTCCAATGGTTGTCTTTGGTTACATCTCCTTCCCAACTCTCCATCTCTGTCTCTCTCTCTTTTTCCACATTTCCTGTCTCTCTCCACCACATGTGTCAAATCATGTACCATGGAAGGCGAGAAGCGGCCGAATCCTCGTCCCCCATTTGGTTCTGCTCTCCTCGTCTGCTAGTTCGACTACAAAATTTACACAAGATGAAACCATCCTATGTCACGCTAAAAGGCTAAAAGCACATTCCTCTACTTAACATGCCTTTAATAAATATTCAAGTTAGATGTGGTCGAACTCATGCGTGTTTGTTGGCGGTTTCAACAGCTGATGACTCCAATCTAACTGGTCTCTGTTTTTGCAATTTATTTATGAAGTACGATGGTTTCCTTGTTTTTTATCGAAACAATCTGCTAAGGATTTGCAGCGCAAAAACCTACCCTCAGTTGACCCTGATTATGGATAAGAATGAGTCTCCATTGGATTTGGGTCATTCCATCTCAAACCATCGGTCTATTCTCAATGAAAGACGCTGAGCTGAAACCCATCCGTGTTCGCGGTGGTGCGTATTGTGCTTATAATGATATTTTATTGTGCTCATCTCCATTTTGTGCTTGCTGAACCCAGCTCTGAACCCTTTGAACTGATTTAGTTAAAGCACACGGACCGATGGTGAACCTTCTGAACTCGCTCAGGGAACAAGTTTTGCTTGGATAAATCCTCGGAAGGCCCATCTCCCCTTCGCTCTGTTAGGTTTGGATACCACTGGAAGGGCTGAAATGCATGTCAACTTAATTGGCTGACGTCTGAAAATAATTTTTTAGACTCAAGATTTAGTCTTTTTTTCCATGTTAGTTATTTTTTCTGTAGTTGAGGCAAAGGTTAGGCCTTTCTGATGGCACTGACGTTTTGGAAACAATAAAATCTCCGTCTTGCTACCCTCCGTCTAGTGTCACTACGCAACAGAGTCCCAAAACACCAAAACAAGGGGGCAACCATGGTAGGAATGGGCCCCGTTCCACTCTCTTCCAAGTGCTTATCGATGGAATCTTCTGGAATATTTTGTGTGCCCACAGATCCCGAGTCGAAGGAGAAGGAAGAGAGAACAAGAGAATGTGACAGAGAGAGAGAGAGAGAGAGAGAGAGAGAGAGAGAGAGAGAGAGAGAGAGTGTAGTTAAACTCCTATAGCTTGCCCCTCCCAGAGTTAAAGATGGATTCCTGGAGGAATGCCTCCATGGCTGTATCGCGTGACTGCGACTGCTCCCCTCTGTCAAACACATGGGACTCATTTACCCTTGTGGGCCACAGAGATGGTGCCACAAACACCAGGCCCCCTCAGGAAGGGAAGAGAGGGGAGGAAGAGAAGGAGGAGAGTAAGTTGGGGGATCTACCATCACACAAAGCCAGTGGCCCAAGGGAGGCAGAGACTGGAGTGTAATGGATCAGCACCCTTTACCCTGTAGCAAATGTGGCCAAATTGGTTTAACTATACCCAAAGTAACATTCAGAGAAACCTCATGGCACAGATGGAACAAGGCATTTTAAAGCAAGTTGGATTAAAATCTTAACTCTTCTTTGGTTTTCAAAGACTTGACTCAGCTTTATATCGAGTACTTGAGCAGTGAACACTTAAAAAAGGAGAAAATAAGAGGGAGGGAAAAACAGAATGGTAGTAGGTGTGACAGTAGAATAGTGTGGTGATTGTGCTGCCTGGCTGCACTCCGGCGATGGCTGTTCAAACAGGACAGAGCTAAAATGTCACCAGTCCTCAGCAGAGAAAAGGCCTGCTGACAGCCTGTATAAACACTGGCTTCCCCCCCACTGGAATCGCATGTTCACTTTAAAAAGAGCACCCAATGAATTCCATGGGCATTCGGTAATACTTAGGGTCTTTGTTGTGGTTTGTTTATTTTCCCACTGTTTTACCATGATAGAGAGTGTTACTTGTCCATGAGGAGAGGGTGGAGGGAGAAAGGGAGGGAAGCAGGGAGGAATTACATCTGATTGTCATGGACAGTCCTAACAGAAGCCATTCCGTAGAGACTAAAGCGTCAGACATTGAGTTAGATTGTCAACACTACCGTCTGATGCCATTATACGCCTTAAGATGTGACAGGAGTGTGTGGTGCGTTATGGCCAGTTTGTGAAACCAGTGTCTTGAAACAGGACTGCTGCAGTTTTGTGGATGATTTCTCTAAGTAAATCTTGGAAACACTCTTAAACCTGAAATATAGACTGAAGCAATACGAGCTGGTCTGCTGTTACACCAAAGCCTGTGATCAATCAGGTTCTTTCTTTTTTACATATTTTGATAGCTCACTGGCGTACATCTTTGCTTGGTCAGTACACCAGCTCTTAACTCCGTAATTCTGACCACATTACATAGCGGAATATTTAGCCACTCATTTTTTAGCTGCGATTGCAGAAACTGCTTGTCAGTACATATAAAGGTTTATCTGTGGAGCCCCAAACTGCCTTTTTATTAATATGCAATGGTCCATGAAGACAAGAAGATAAAGCAAGAGAGAGGAAACTGGAATCAGCACAATACAGGCTGGCACTTTCCTGAAACAAGGATGTATCTAAATGTTATTTTCAAAATTGGTCTAACCTCCATTCGGGTCCAGTTAGCCTTATTTTGATATTGGCGTTGTAGATGTCAAAATATTTGGAGTCAACGGTTTAATTGTGTCTAAGGCTGCAAAATCTGCTTGTGAATTGAGGCTGCACATTTTAGCACATTCATGTTCTCTAATGAAAGATGGGACTTGTTCTGCAGGATGTATTATGTTGTTATATCTTTCCATCATGGTCATTGGTTTTTCTTTGTCTCCTCTAGGTGTGGTTCGCCAGGTGAAGCCTCTGATTGGTCCATTGAATATTCTGTTGAAATTGGCCATTATCAACCTCACGACCCAGGGGGTCTCCCACCAGAACATCATAAATGTTCATGTCTTTGTCTCTGAGTTTTGGTTCTGAGAGGTGGATGCCAAATTGGTATGTCTTAACAAATTGCATTCTTTATAAAGGGAAGTGCCAATGCAAATGTGTTTGAAAGGAGTTAGTTGTGCATGTATTCATTGGTTATATAAGATCAATGCAAATGCCTATGTAGGTCTTTTAATGTAATGTTTGTTGATTACTTTTGACTATTTCTGAGATGACAGACCTCTAGCTGTTTCTAATGAGAGCACTATAATATGTTTAGATGACAAGCTCAGTCTCAGGTGCACTCCTGTTCTACATCTGACATTACTGAGCTACGTAAGAAGAAGCTGCAAAGCTATATATAGTCTACAGAAAAAGGTGAAATAAGAAAGTGCATGCATTTAGAGAGGCCATTCAAGCATATAATGGCAACACTATTTTCGGCTTTATAAACCTTTTTGGTGACATTCACTTTCCTTTCTTATGTCGGCATCAAATAAGGTATTTTTGCTATGAAATAAACACTATTTTTACTTACAAAGCTTGTAAGTTGTCATTGGGAAAGTGGGACAACATTTTGAGGCACTGTCTAAAATGGATTGTTTTCACAGAGTGTGCACAGTGGCGCTGTAACCTTCTCCTTTAAACGTTTACATACTTTTTGAGTTAATTTAAAAGCAAAAAAATCATACTGGAATCAAATAGCTCAGGCTGTGCTGTGTAACTTAGTCATGACGTGCCTCCTATAAACACCAGACTAAGCCTTTGTGCAAGAACAGATAAACCTGATTACGAGAAACTCAATTGTGATTTGTCAGACAGGTCAATATTAGCTAACAAACAGAGACAGGCAGATACAACTATCTTAGTCAATTTACTTTGGTTCACGGTGGTCTGTGTATCGTCTATTTCCATGGTGACATTCGGAACATTTATGTTTAGTTTTTCAGCCAACAATATCTGTCAAGGGGCAATAAAGACACATATTACCAGCTTGTCCTCGGAATGCCCTTTGGACGGATATGAACTAGTCTCCAAGATACTCTGTGCATGTAAACACATTGACTGTGGGTGGAGATGGGGGAGTTAGATTTACAAAAAACCCTCTGTGGCACAGTCAGGGAGGGAGGAACTAGGTGGTTGAAATAGTTAAAGATCACAGGCCTGAAGACTAGCAACCAGATTCCTTCTTACATTTCTCAGCGAACCAGATCTCCTTCAACATCAAACTGTGTGGGGGTGCATCAGACAGTGACTGAGCTGAGCATGTCAGCATGGGCCTAACTATGAGACTGTAATCATCACTATGGCCGAACCCTCCCAACACTTCAAAGACAATAGCGGAGGAGGGACATACATCAGGTTCTCAAGTCATCTGCTCTGATGGATGTTAAGGCTCTTGTGATGGGGGATATCCTCCTCAGAGGAAACAGAGGCCAGCAGGTCAGCTTTGTGGTCGACATGAAACGGGGGTAGACATACAGTGTGTGTGTGTGTGTGTGTGTCTGTGTGTGTCTGTGTTTATCTATTTTGACTCCAGAACTCTAAATCAACCATTTTAGCCCGCATTTGATATGGAACAACTTTTCAAATAGTTCACAAATGTGACTTTATGACACTACAAACACTAACATAAGCCTGAGACCATCATTTTAGTAAACAATCCCTAATGTTCTGGTTTGGAGAATGAGCAGTGAAAAGAAAGATCAGAACATCAGAACAAAAATGGTATTTGGTTTATCACAACTGTCCTTCAAAATCTGAAAATTAGCATTGCTTATCGGAAGAAGGGCGCCTGGTTCAATTAGAAATGCAAATACTGACAGATCCTCAAAGCTGTAAACAGAAGACTTAAAACAATCTCTGTGTTTAAATTACACAAAGACAAGAGGTACATTGTTTGTACCCCTAACACACCGCTCGTGTATTTCAACAATGTGTCAGAACAAAGGTGGTGTCCATTTCAGTCAGTGTTGGAGAAACATGCTACACTGGCACAGAGTTTATGTACTTGGCGATGGCATATTGCATTCCGAAATACATGAAAAAACACATAGAAAAGATGTAAACAGCAGAAAAAGGCTGATATAAAAGCTATACCGCCAGACTGTGTGGGAGGACATTACCCAGGGAAGGTCTGGCGGGCTCTGAATCTGGACAGTGAGACAGGCTGGGGCAGCAGTCCCTCGCAGCGTTACCAAACCACATACATGTGTGGGGACAAATGAGCAAATATCTTCTGCCAAATTCTCCATCCAAAGCCAAAAGGGAGCTGCTCGTACTGGAAGCCGATGGTATGACTAAGCCTGAGTGTACTTGATGAGTCGACGTAATGGCAGGGGGAGCAAACCGGTGTGTGCCTGCGCTGTTTGTTTGTGTACTCTACTGTGGCACAATGGTGGTCAGGCTTCTCAATATAAGTGGTCATGGTGGTGTCTGGCCCAGACGGGAGAGAGGGTATGGGGCTGATGGGAGTTTAGCCCATGAGTTGGCGAGGCGCGCCGATTCCAGACAGAGACCAGAGGACCTCAGGAGGCACGTGCTCGGCTGACTCCTGCTCTCACCCACTCCCTCTTTTTCCTGGCGTCCTACCCTGACTTCTACCGCAACACATGTTATAGGATATAAGTGAGTTCTTTTAATAAATTTGGGGGTATTTATTTTTTTCCTCTATTTTACAAACCACTGTTCCTCATTACCATAAACACAAAAATGTTTCTTTTACATTGGTAATACCAACTTGGAGTGGTTTATTCTCCTCTCCCAGAAATTCTCATTGCACTACATTTCAAGTGTGGATGTCAAAAGATGAGATGCAAAAGATGGTAATTTGTTTCAGGCATGACTCTGATCATATAAATGTAAGTAAACCACAGCCGTCTTAATGGATAACCTCTTAAAAACTCTTTCACATTAATGCTTTCTTATTTTGCTTTTAATGGAATTTGCAAAGCGGTGTTTCTTCAAAGTCCAATAGATGGCAGGCACATACAAGGCACTGCTACACGGCCAAAGAGCTCTAACAGTGTATCTCCCTGAACAACTGTCACCACCTTGCATTACAATGGCAAACACAGCCAACTAAGACCAATGTTTTCTTTTTTCTTTTCACTAAAAGCCTCTCACGAATCCAACATTTTATCCAGTCAGACAGGCTTTCCAATAAAATCAGAATTGACTTAAATTTCTGTCTATTATTTTTTATTGTTTGGGGACCGAAATATTGCATCATTAAATTCCTATATATTTCTGCTTTAAGCCATAAAATGTTTTGGAATGTACAAAAGCATTGTGTGGGAGTTTGGTCCTAATGGGACATTCCCTCAAATTCCGATCTTAAATGATTGGTTTTGGCACAAGTATATATTTTTAACACATAGTTTACAGATTTTCTGATATGAGACTCTATGAGTGTTACACTGATAGACAGTCTACAATTACACAGGGGCTCCACCTTGACCCTGACAAAAAACACACCGTACACACAAGTGTGCCCATCCATAACTTAAACGTTACCATTTATAACCACTGCTTAACTCAACCTGCTGCCAGAGTACACAGTGGATCAATCACATTTAGAAATACAGACCAGGACTGAACTCATGAAAATTCAGTGTGCAGTCTCTGTGTTGTTACAAGAAGCACTGTGCTGCTGCTTAAAACCCTGTGACGTCTGTAGTGCTTAAGTGGATGCATATCATAGGAGAGAAAGGGGAAATAAATTCAACCACATGTAACCGTGGTGTGATGGCTACCTAAAATACATTGTGACCTTTGAATGAAAGTCGTATGATGAAATAGGCAATTTTAACATGGACTGTATTAGTTACACATTTGGTCAACTTTTATTGCCTGTTATGTCATTTAAACAAATGTGTTCTTCATAATGTGTTTTGGTTTTTTTAAAAAGAGGAAAGTACCTCTATTCCATGACACAATTCTACATGATCTTGTAAAAGGCATATATCTTCATGATTGCCATGGTAAGGCTCCAATGTCATTTTCCATTTAAGATAAGATAAGATCAGTTAAGATAAGATAAGATACAAAAAAAACCTGCAAACTTTTATATCTAAAATATTAATAAAAAACGGTAGTATGAATAATTGGCATCGGTAGATTATCTGAATAAAATCAATAAATAAATGCATATTGCACAAATTGTATTTTTAGCAAATGTGTTGGAAATGTGTTGTATTGTGGTTTTTCAACATTTCTGACAGTCTAATGCTCCCAATTGCTATTGCTCACTAGATTACTACAATGCACTCAAACTACAAAATCATCATAGAATTGTTGGCTGAAATTTGAAACCTGCTTAAAAATGTAGCAGCCCCTGGAAGACCCAAGACTGGGTCAAGGTGTGTCTCTGGATCGCTCACAATTGGCACAAGAGTCCCTTTCTGCACTCAGAAACGCTGGTCTAGCGGTGAGGGTCGACCCTTGAGGACTGTCACTGTATACTGCGAGGAGGACCATGATCTCACAAGGCTTCACTGACATCACTGGCCTCCAGACCTCAAATATTTGAGTTGTTCCTCAAAGTGAAAATGAGCATGGAGATTATTGTGTCTGCCAGAGTTTTGTTTTGTCTGTGGCTGTGTACACACATCCAACTGTCGCCCCTCAGTGGACACCGTGTACTGTCTCAGATTTCTTAGCGTCTCTCAGCAGTAGGGAAAGACCAGATAAATGTTTTATTTTTTGTAAAAACTGTGAGTTGTCACTGAGTTTAAGCATTTTGTTACAAGAGAAACATTACATAGCGTATGTTTTGATTTGTGGTGTCATGCATCAACTTACTTTGCACCTGCCCTTAGAGTTTGACAAGTACAGTCGTCACATATGCTGATTGAAATCACAACCAGTAATTCATCACTAAAATCACTCAGCGGAATTTGGAATGGACAGTGTGTAGTTATAACTGTTGAGTTTCTGTTGTAAGAGACACTTGGATTGTTTACATGTACGTAAATGGGAGGTTTAGCCTTAGAAAACCCAAATGTTAAACAGTGTAAGTACACTTCAGTATGACAAAAAGGATCTTAATTATCTAACATAAAATATGTCAAAGATAAGATTTGATCTAATGTAGTTGGACAGGGGGGTTTCAGTCATAAATTAAATGCTTTGGCTCAATGTTAATTCTATGAACCTCAGACGAAAAGAAAAAATGTCTGTTTGATATAAATACTATTTTGTGTTTGTAATTGCAAAGCTTGATTCCAGAGAGCACATCTGTATGTCATTGTTTCTAAACCGCTGTCTCTGCACACAGCTGAATGTTGAGAACAGAGATTCAGAGAATTAATTATCCATGTTCAGAGGCATCAACATTTCTGTCAAGGGGGGAAAAGGACATAAAGTGTCAAACGCAAAAATCTTCAGCTGGTGACATTCGCAATCTGTTTGCCTTCTTTCCTATGAACATTATTGGATCTTCTTTAAGGCTCATTTTTCTCTGCATGACTGCTTGATGATTTAGCTTTCCAGTAACCGCACTGAGGCAAAGGTCATGAGTGGATGGCCTTTTAATCTGCCAAACTGGCGTGAAGCTGTTCTAAATGACTAAAATATGGATAAGCATTGTCAATAATAAGTAATATTTTATATTTCCTTTCTCAATAGCACATTTTGTTCCTTTGTACCTTCAGAGGGGCCAGTGAAATCCATCAAAATGTTTGTGTTTTGGTTTGTAGTTCACACAAAGTGGGTTTTGTTAATGATTACCAACTACAGTAAGGGGGCCTGAAGTGTAGGTCTGTGAAGGTAATGCATCTTCATCACATGACTTTTCTTTCCAGAGTCTGTAAACAATCCCACTATTGACTTTGCAGTCACCCCTGCAAACACACACACACCTTCTTCACAAAACAGTAAAATGCCAACAAAATGGACTGCACTGTACATGTGGCCTACATTGCCTGATCGGCCGTTGTTTCCTGTCACATTTGAGTGAAATAAATAGATTAAGGCCTTTTGATTTTGACCTATTAGTGTGAGGTTCAGACAACCCAGAAGCATTTCAGACTGCATTTCCTGTGTATATGATGATGTTATAGCAACCGTGTGGAAGACAGACTTGACTTGTTGTGCGGTAGGGACAAAGCAGATGCAGCAGATGAGGTTGGGGTTAAAATCTAGTTAAGCTGTAGGAGACTCTGGAAGCCATTGAGAAATCAATCTCTGAGTTCTTCAGTCCATACTTTGCCCTGGGTTATTCTCTATCCCCTCACTCGCCTTCCTTTCTGATCCTTTGTTGTGGTCACTGGGACAATCGGTTACAGCCCAACGAAATGGAAACCACTCAGTCAGTTCCCTGCTATGGCAAACTATTAAACAGAAGATCCAGTTACTATGACCAGTCTGGGAAAGGAGGCATCTTCAAGGGAGATTTAGTTCCTCAGAGTGCTTCGCAAATATCCCAGTCAACAGAAAACATTCATACATCTTGTCAAGATCACTTACAACATTTCACCCAGTGGATTTGCTCATATTACAGCGACTACCGAGAAATGAGCTTTTACATAATGATTACACTGTAGATTACATCCAGAGTTGTTTTCTTTATTTCAGTGTAAATGTTGTGATTTAACCAACTGTTCCCCCAATATCTCATGTGCATTTGGGATTTCAGGTTGGAGTGGTAGAGGCGTTACTCCCAAAACGATCAAAGAAACTGCACAAGACAAACACAACAATGATGATACACTGAATAAACAACATTCCCGCCGGAAACCCAATACAACTTCTTCCTGTGAATTGGTCTGTCTGCGTGTCTCGCTGAAGCAACAATGGTGATTTCTGTTTGAGTCTTGTGGGTTCTAACCCCAGACCCTGTCTCCCCATTGGAGCGACAGAAATGGAGGGCCGTGGTCGCCTCAGATGGTTTGTTTCCACAGTCCCTGCTCAATGCTATCCTGGCCATGATAGGACCATCTGCCTTCTCAATTAAAAAGGCATATTTATGCTCCACATTTGTTTGTGCTCACAGATAATTTTTGTAATAAAACTCAGACTTTCTGGTATTTCTTGGATTCCTGGGTGATGACATTGTGCTTTGCTTTTCGGGCTTGCGGCTGTTTCCCGTGGAAAATGTAGCTTGCAGAAACTACTGTAGCTGTTTTCTGGTGTGTCTGTGGGATGTAATGAAGAATAGAATGAGTCTTGCCGATGTTCTCTCTGCCACAATTAAGAGCAGACCCACTGTGTGATGGGGAACGCACAAGATGAAGAAGCAGCCTTTGCTGTCTCCTCTGAGAAAGTGGATATGGGACAAAGGTCTAGTGTTTCATCCCGGCAAACACAGTCATCCATAATGCTTATGTCTACTGCATTCTCTTTTTCTAATAATCCTTCAGTCACTGTACTGTCTCAAATGTTTCAGACTGTGTTTTGTGGAGCCAAATCAACATTTTTACAGGGACAGTGACAGAAACCAATGAAAATATTTATGTATTCAAGGATGTAGATGTCCTTCTGTATAGTCTCCAAATATGATTTCCAGAATCTGTGTGCGTACGTTGTGGATTTGGCATTGGCTTTCTTTTGGACAACTTTAGACTGTCCTGTACGCTCAATGGACCACACACAGCACTTTGCCCTAAGCACGTTCTGGCCAGCGCCCACGTGCCTAGGCACCAAGAGTGGGAAGAGGTTGGTTAGGACAATGAATGCTGGTCAGTCTTTCAACCAGTATGGTCCACCAGATGGTTCAGGAAACCACCCATTTGTTATCAGGAAGGAGTTATGGTGATTGAAATACATCACCATTGAAACTTAAAGAAGCAATTTTAAATCTAACCTATATTTTTGTCTTGTGTTTAATGCTTATAACTCTTTAGAAAACAAATCACAAAAACACAGCAAAGCAAACAATTGTTCTAGACACCTTCACCGTGAGATTCCATGTGTTAAAAGAAAAAAACTATCATTATAAATGAAAATACTGGTAAAAACCAATACAAATAACAATAACGAACATGACATTTTTGTACTTTTATATCAATAACTTTCCAAAGGCACATATTTCACCCTAGAAACAATGCATTTGTTTTCCTAATGCTCCTGTCTGAATCTGTACCAAAGTTGAGCTATCTAGGCCATGGGGAACCTATTTTACACAAGCTTTTACTAAAGTGTAGTCTTTTTGTGAAAGTGTGCGGTGAGTACTGTTCAGGAAAGGTTAAAATAAGTTTTATAAGTCACATATTTACCAAAACAAAGCTCAAAACCTATTCTAAGTTCCTTCTTGCAGGAGAGCTGTCTCTGCTCTGTGACCTACTTTACACAGGCTTCAGGCCCTTTAAATGTGGGCTCGGTCAACCTGAGCTGGCGGAAGGCGTATCTACAGGAAACAACATCCGATTGGAGCAAAGCAAGATGTCAATCGAGAGCTTAGAAGCTCTACTATTGGATGAAATCGCCGTCAATCTGCAGGTGAGACACTCGAAGTGATAGGTCAGTTTTTCTGTCTGTCAGCTGTTTGCTAGCTGAATGCTGGTGCCAATGTCGGCCATTACAAGTCTGCTGGAGAACATTACAGGACACTACAAGCTTCAAAATGACAAAGTGAGTGTGCATATGTATTCCATATTTTGGCTTGGTTATGGCTGCTTTAACTCCATGTCAAAGTTTATATGCCCTGCTGCTGTAGATCTACTGTTGTTGTGCTTGGTCAGCTTCTGTGTGATTGTGTGATGCTAGACGCTACGTAGCCCTATGTAGCCAAATGTACCTATGGCTGAAAACATGATGAACATTCAGCTTTATTGTTGATTTTGGGTAACAAAATGTGTTTCATGAACAGCTGAAATCATCCTGCTCATTTCTACTCTTCTGGGTTGTCTTCTCATTGTTCCTGTTCTCCTTGTTGTGATGTATATTCTGTTACATTGTGATGTTTCTCCAGAGTTTAGTAGGTTTTCCTGGTTTCTGCTGAAGTATTTTGTTCTTTAGTGGACTAACTTTGGAATTATTATTATTATTTGCAAAAGCATTTTGAGTTTTGGACAGTTGTTGCTGTTGTCAGCATTTGGGTTTGTTGTATTTGTGTTTCCCCATTTGCTCCATTTTGGATAATTGATTTTATTAATAAAGGACTGCTTTTCACTTTAAACATGGCACCCTGCAATTGAGTCCACACCTTTGCACCCTTCAGTGATCTGTGACACTGGAGGGTGATGCATCTCAAGGAGCCGTATAGAGTCCTCATTAGGAAATGCTTGCAGTGGTGAGGGGTCTTACTGCCTGATGATCTTAACATGTGACTCCAGAGTTGTGGCTTTTTGCTGGTTTTTCTCAAGAGAGTCATGGATGTAAGACCGCCCTCTGCATTTTGATGCTTCAAGTCTCCTTTCCACCATTATGAATGAAGCATGGCACCATCTGGCTTGGGGGATTAAAACCATAATGTAGTGGCATGTGATTTTTCTCCATTTCTTTTGGAGAATTGACCTCAACCTCTGAAAAACAACCGTACCATCTTTGGGGATATCCCCCAGCTGTCATCTATCGGCAGTCACCACTGACTGAAATCCATAAACAAGCTGAATACTTGGTGAATGAGTGCTCCACTAAAGTGCAAACCAAAACCGTATAACGGTGCTGACACTGTCTTCTCAAAGGCGTGATGACTCTTCCCTCAATGGCTCACTTTCCTTATTTTTTTATGTAAACCCTTTACATTTCAGTGGCTCTTCTGCTAATGCCGCTGTGTCTCAGTATCAAGCCAGATGTGAGCTGATATTTGTTTGCTATTTACATTAGATTAGAATGTAAATTATATGTTAGGAAACACAGTGTTGTTTTTGTACATATGCAACAGATCCACATGTAGTGTGCCAACAGAAAAAAAACGACTTTTCCTGACATATTTCTCCCACAAACATGAAATTGTATCATCCTTAATAGAGCAGTTTCAAGTACCTTCCATCCAAGAAACATACACCTCTGGTAGATCAGAAATTGTCATGTTGGGCATTAATTTTCAGCTTTGCATGTATTAGCTCTTTCCATTGGAGGATCTGCCGTTTCATAAACATACAGCGTCTCTCAGGGTTTTATAATTGTGTTGTTCATACTGCATCATGCAATCACCCATAAGCCAGGTCGAGTGTAGTGCCATGAATGGTAAGAGGAATATGTGAGCGGTAAACATAAGAAGGTCTGCTCCATTGACAGGAATTCCACTCTCTGCTGCTGCTGTGAAACATGGCATACCTAATTGTACAGTGGTCACCCACTAGGTCTAAATAGGGTTCAAGACCACACAGAACGATGCAAGCCCACTGGAGGAAACTCTCAGAGACACAGGAAGAGAGGGTGAGCTTCCTTCCATGATTGTTTTACTTTAGGGAGATCCATCTCCACATGGTATCCAAATCCAGCGTTCTCTGTTTATTTCAGTGTTTTATTCCTACGCCACTGTTCTACGTATACCAACAATGGACGTCATGCAACACAAACTGTAATGCAGAATTTTCATTCTTGCAATTGAAATATTTTTGATTTGTCACATAAAGCAGTTAAAATGCCGCACCTGCAATAAATCAGTTCTTAAATAATTTGTTCTGTGATTGACTGAGGACAAAATATTGCCACTGACACCTGTGAATGTGTTTTGTAAGGCAGATTTAGATGCTAATAAAAGCAGGTTGTCTGTGGTGTCTCATGGTGAGGACCTGGAGGACCAATGTGCATTGACCTCTACTAGAAACAACAGCTTCATGTCCAGTTGAGTTAGAGGTGAAGATTTATGAAGTGATAAGTACTGAACCTTCTCTAGAGGCTATGCTGTTCCCCTAAACGCTCAACAAAAAAGGGAAAACAAGTGCTGTCTTCATGAGCACACACAGCTTATACTCCATCAACTGGCCAGCCCAAGTTTAGATCCCCCAAACCCCCCACCCCCCCTGCTAATGACACATTCAAATTAGCTGTGGTTAGGGTTTTCTTCAAATACACAGCTAGATTCACACAAATTCTTCTCCCCACCTCACCTCTCTCTGGTCTGGCCCAAGAAAACCACATGCCGGGGTCACTGCGCTCTCCTTACGCCAAACCAGACCCATAATTTTGCTTTTGTTTCAGATGTAGCCTCAAAGCCTGAAATATAAAGACCCGGGGCGGCCTGGGAAGGTCAGTCTGGAGAGAGCAAGAGTAAGATAGTGAATGGGAAAGAGAGGATGAAAGAAGAGTAAGAGTGAAAGAGTGGGACAGAGAAATATGGAGGAACCCAGAACTCAAGACCACTGGTGAGAGTGGAGCTGTTTCCAATATGGTGAGGAAGCCTTTATTATACTCTATGTGTGTGTGTGTGTGTGGACAGGAAGACGTATGAAACGAGTACAGCTTGCCAAACCACTGGCCATTACTGACCATTGCTGACCATTACACTCAATGAGCTTTAACTATTTTCGATCCAGGTTAACACAGCACATTCACACTTGATCACGTGACACCTCAATGTTCCAAAGCTACATCATTTGCGAACCGCATAGTTCTAAAAATATCAAAATTTCCCCTAAAATGTAGCTTTGTTTTCGATGTGTCAGACTATCCCTTCTAGCGAAACTGCTCTTGCGAACATGAATAGATGTATGCATTGTTAAATTGGCCACTTGTGTGCTCACTATCCTTGCATTGATGTTTTTTAATAGCCTCATATAAATATGATTTGTCACAAGTCTTTCCAACAATGACAGCATGTTTACTGTCACTCTTTATTAAGGTCAAACCAGCTGACGTTCAGGATGGACAAACCAGAACTTCTGTCATAAAGAGACAACTTTTCTCGCATATGCCACCTTCAGTCAAAATCAAAAAAGGTCATAATGCAGACACCATAAGTTTTCCATTGTGAAAAATTGTGAAGAGTGGAGGTGGTGTGGGGGTGAAAGAATTGGAACCCAAAAACCTCAACCTCCTTTTAAGAAAAACAAACCAGTTTTGTTTGAGAGACAGCTTGTGCATTATACTTCCCTGACCTCAGGAAGCTTTCCCTTTCGGTCCAGCTTTAGACACGCTGTTCCACCATCAGGGGACCAGGCAAGAGCTATGACACTTATGACGGCCAAACTACAGTGTGGCCCTGCCCGCAAATCCAGCAACATTTGGCCCCTGGAGCCTTGTTTCGTGAGAAGCCAGCACTCTTACCACAGATGGACAATAACATGGTTTTTGCTTGGCGCACGTTGGTGTTTTGTACATTATGTGATATGCTGCTTGGCCGAGCCTTACCTATTGTAAAAACTCTCTATAATCTCTTAACCTCATGGGGACTTTAAACTGACGTCGAGCAATGGCGAGCCCGACAAGACAAGACTGCACAAAGATTCAGAGTTTCACTTTCACAGAAGTTCACCGTAATACAATGGAAGATTATTGCAATCTAACTCCAAAGCACGTTTTGAAATATGCTATACCCATCATGCAAAACAGGAAAATGTAATACAGTTAGAAAGTGAGAAATACTTGAGCTGAAGTGTATTATAGGTGGGAGGGCTTTATTCCAGTACAGTAACTATTCTGTGGTGCTATCTATTATTCTGCTCCAAGAAGGCCATACATACCTCTCCATCACACAATCTACTGATTTTATCTCCTGCTTGACAGAAATGCCACAGACTAAAACAGTTTTTTTTTTCCTCCAGCATGTTTTTTTTTTTTTTAGGTCTTTGCCTTGTCCAGCCTTGTGCTGTTGGATCAAGTTCCTCGGAAACCTGCTTTGTAGAGAGATGACATCTGGAAGCCTTGATTTCCATTGCTTCCCTTGTAATGGTTTATGTTTTGAGAGCACAGACAAGTCTTATCCTGTCAGGTTTTTATTAAGAACTGTATTAAAGAATCTACAGAGAGGAGTCCATAACGGAGCTGTTAGATAACATATGGGGGAGTTCTGTCATTCAAAGTGAAATGCACTGCAAAGGGATTTTCTGTGCTCTCGTAAATTTTCTTCGCTGCTTGCTACACTGTGCATGTCAACTGTCACGCTGGCTTCTGGCTGGTCAAGCAATGTGTTATTTCCAATGTCAGTGAAATTGCCAAATTGCAGACATGGCATTGTACCATACTTACAAAGTAAATAACTTTCAATGCAGTCTAAAGGCCAAAACTTTAACCCTGAGTGCATTGCTACCTCTGTTGTGAATTGTTTATTTTTAAGAAGATTTGCAGTACCTAATTGTATCTGACAGGGTCCCCTGCGACATGAAACCACACAAGGCATTATATGTTCATAGATTGGAAAGAAATGCACATTTGTCAGCATTATGATTTATTTTGCCTGGGTACGGTAAACAAGGCGAGACAGGCGATTCCTTCCTCTCTGAAACCAAGCATATCAGACTGGATTCCATCCCTCTCCCATTTCATTCCATATTTCGTACAGCCCATTTGAACAATTGTGTTATTATGGCAGTGTAAATAGACCTTTGCACTGGGCAAGACTTCAGGAATGCTGATGATGTGTAAGCTGACACTATGCTGGCCGCAGGAAGCTAAAGCATCATTTATGCTCGAGATTGGTGGCCCCTCAGATAGGTGGGTGGTGTTTATTGCCAGCCAATCATCTGCATAGGCTGTCACAGAGTGATTGGTACAATTGTATCAGTGTCGGCTTGAAATGTATATAATGATCAGTTTGGAATTGCAAATATGCAGTGTACCTCGAGCATATAATAAGCCGACTCCCGAATCCAGTTTTTCTTTTTTATGTTTAAGTCATTTTCCAATCTGATGTTGCAGTGTAGTAATGTAGCCTGTACATACTGTTCAAAATAAATTACCCCATATTCTCTATATGCCACAATAACAATGATGCTATAGAGAATATTATATTAGATCCCACAAATTATCTGCTCCTGAATCGCAAGAAACACCAAACTAACCTCCAACCCTGATCTCCCCCTCTCCGCTGTCCATCAAACCTATCGTTGTTCTGTGTTTTCCCCTTCTTTCTCGCAGTCCATTTGTCTCTCACCCCTGCTAGTCTGTGTGGAAAGTAGTGACATTAATGTTGTGATTCTCACATATAAAGCACCGGTTTGGAAATATTATATGGGCCTCAAATTGACTTTGGGAAATGTTCAACGGAGAACAGATTTTCTGTGTAAACTGCTCACATTACCAGATATCTGTTCTCCCCCAGTTGTCAGAAGAGACGAATTTGGTATAAATCAGCTTGAACATCCGAGACTTGCCAAGTGTATCTTAGCTTTTTCACATCATACATTTCGCTTACACAGCTGACTAAAGCCATAATGATAGAGGCCAAGTGAGTATAATTTACCTGGATCATGTGCTAGCCATTGAATTAACCCTCTCCCCTGGTTCCCCCCGTGCCCTGGCCTTGGCTGCCCTTCCCAAGCCCCCATTAACCTCCGCCTAAGACCCAAAGGAAGCCAAGGAGAAGAATATAGTATTTAAGAACACTTTATAGGCCCTCTTGTATGTAACTCTACTTGCTTTTCAGCTCCTATGTGTTATATTACACGTGCCTGTGCTGTATACATGTTGGACATCTCTTAAAGCTTTCCTTGATTTTCCTATGTACACAATAGATTTTGTCAAACTGCAATAATTTCATACATATTGTATATATGTCTGCCATTTTCCTGTAGCATGTAATTCATAGTAAAAACAAGTTAAACACGAGGAGTGTGTAAGAATGGGGATTGCAGGGCTCTGGGTGTACCTGAAGGACAACCACAGTGTAAATCTTCTCCCCCGAGAAAGGAGATTCAGGATGTGGCTTTGAAAGAAAGCAGAACAGTGTGTGTGTGTGTGTGTGTGTGTGTGTGTGTGTGTGTGTGTGTGTGTGTGTGTGACAGAGAGAGATAGAGAGAAAGACAAAGTGAAAGAGGGAGAAGATGAGATGTGTGTGAGAGTGTATGTGTGAGTATATGTGTGTGTGGTCCTGTTAGAGCGGCGGAAAAATTATTTTTAAGTTCTAGTTCAATATTTGCTTTTCCTTCAAGTTGCCAATGACAATTTTAGAATGAAAGCATAGGACTTAACACTGGTAGGACTTGTGTGCAAATGAGGACTTAGAGCGGATGCTAATGTGTGAGCGTGTGAATGAGTAACAGCATTACAAAATGGAAAGGAGATTTCCCGTGGCTTAAATAGCTTGATGCGGTGATCTACTAAATAACAGGACTAGAAATTGCAACCAATTAATGTAGGGTTTATCCACGAATCAGTGTTTAAATGTTTTAGAATTGATGTTGAGTAAATACACAGACACAGCTGCAGACATCACAAATGAGTAACTTGGCATCCATATCATTATAGCAAAACCACCCAAACAAAACCCAGGTTTGTATAGTTAACTTGACCAATGTGGGCAGTTCTCTGTTTAGTTAGCTTGTTGCATTACAAAGCTTCATGTACACTTCCAGCCCTGAAAAGGAAGTGTCCTCCTAGGAAATCAGTTGTGATGATACCACAATGCACTTCATAGGGCTGCGTTCATGAAACATTAAGGAACAATGAGAAATAATGGGAGTGTGAGTTGGAATTTCAGTTGAGTAGTAGTTTCAGGTCTATTGTAATTCACAAATCGTCACACTGAAACCATTTCATAACTCAAAAGTTAGGGTTGGGCAAGTGGGCTCACTGAGACTTAATCACAAGGTGGCTGCTGTCCACAATTCCCTCTGTATGTTTTTAATTATTTTTAAGGATATGATTATGTTTAGTATTACAATTTGTAGTCTCTGTAGTGTACGAGCATTTAGATTTTTTAGAGCTTGTCTTTACGCACCCAGACAAAGAACAGAAGCAATGCAGTAACCCTACAGGACAACTAAGGTCTGTCGCCTGTTTAGGATACTAAAGCAAAGATGTTTACACAAGCTGTGTTCATAAGTACTGAATTTATTAACCCGTTTACATAGGCTACTCAAGCATATCCATCCGACTCTACTCACCCCGTCCACATGCATGTAGCTAGCTATTCAAATTTGTCCAGCAATTCACAAAAGGTGTAAAATGGTGTATCCTCTTCGGGGTCAGCCCTATGTTCCCTCAGCCCAATGGTCCCACAGCCCTATGTTCCCTCATTTCTAAGATTTTTTTCAAAATTAGGCCCTATGTTCCCTCAGCCCTATGTTCCCTCATTTCTAAGAGTATTTCAAAATTAGGCCCTATGTTCCCTCATTTCTAAGATTTCTTTCAAAATTAGGCCCTATGTTCCCTCAGCCCTATGTTCCCTCATTTCTAAGATTTTTTTCAAAATTAGGCCCTATGTTCCTTCAGCCCTATGTTCCTCATTTCTAAGATTGTTTTCAAAATTAGGCCCTATGTTCCCTCATTTCTAAGGGTTAGGGTTAGGGTTAGAGTTAGGGTTAGGGTTAGGGTTAGGGAACATAGGGCTGAGGGAACATATGGCCTAATTTTGAAAAAAATCTTAGAAATGAGGGAACATAGGGCCTGATTTTGAAAACAATCTTAGAAATGAGGGAACATAGGGCTGTGGGACCATTGGGCTGAGGGAACATAGGGCTGTGGGAACATAGGGCTGAGGGAACATAGGCATGCTCCCTCCTCTTCAGTATAAAACTGTCATCACAGCGCTCATCAGACTACTTAACAGGGTTATTGGTGCTTAGACATGTTTGAATATTTGATAATTTACCTTCGATTCCCCAATTCACACACAATTAGCTAGCGCTGGTGGGCGATAAGACTCAAATAAAAATAACTGCACAAACCAAAGCTGACGGCTCACTTAAGGACTATTGTAGTATAAACACTGAAGCATTGAATTCATGATTCCACTGGGAAGCAACACAAAACCCTATGCAGCTTGGAGTTACTTTCCGCTCATTGTTTTGCTTATGTGGACCGACAAAACCAATGCGTGCAGCCGTTACATTTTACACGTGGGTTGTGTAAAACAGTAGGCAGCTGCTCACAGCAGTGGACCTAATACGAGCTAACTGAACAGGACTTGCCCAGTGTGAAATGGCAGAGACCCAAACTAAATGAGTGGCTTGTAAAAAAAGTTTTAAACATTTACCAAGCAAAAAAGAAGCAGATCTTTTTCTCAGCAGGTGGTAGACCAAATTAAGGCTGAAACGCCAGCGAATGCAGACTGTTCCTGTGGCAGACAATGTTTGAATGACCGCTGTGGGAAAAGCACAGGTGTAATTAGTAATGCGAGGCGTGTGGGTGCCAGGTTAGTGTCAACTGTCCACGCCGGCTCACTTGGCCTCCCGACAGACATGACGGAGATGAAACACAGCCGTCGAAAGTTGTTAATTAGTCTACACCTGTGCTTTTCTTGAAATGACCACCGTGAAAACAGTCTACAGAACTTAACATTTAAGTTTTTATGCCAGAAAGAAAGACTCTGCGCTGCTTGTTATGCGAGAACACAGTTGTTGTTGATGACTTTAGCCCAAAATAACCAAATAAGCTAGCGGCCCACTGCTGTGTTATGTAGAGTTAATGAACCATAGTTGTCAGGAAGCTAATGTTAGTTTTAGCTAGTTATTGCCTGAATCTTCTCTTCTCCAGCTCTGAATTTGATTCCGAGTTGTAAAATGGAGCATGATTTGCAAAAGGAAAACTGATGATAACTATTCATTTGAATTGTTTGAAAGTTTCCTGAACCATCCTTGGCTAATTGGCTCTGCTAGTTTGACTGTCAAATGAACCATTATGGCTCCTCTGTCTTCATTCAAAGAGACCACATCATCAACAATCATTCTTGCTTTCAGCTGCACGGCACTGGAAATTCAGAAATACTCTATGTTCAGATACTGTGACTGTATTAAGCAGTATGTTCTACATTCACCAAACTAATGCATCCAACAGACTGGTCTGCAGCGATCTCATGTACTGTTAGTTATATGCACGTCATTCTGTGGGAGATGAGCATAAGTTTATGAACTCCACAATGTGGAAGCAGCTTTTCAATTTGTCCAGAAAATATACGTATTAGATTTACCATAATGTTGATGTGAAATAAATACGCAGTATCCAATAGGATATGGAATAACCAATTTCCTTCATTTTTCTGGACTTCACCATAATGTATTTTCAAGATATAGAGATTTGTACTCCTGCAAATACACTTAAACTTAATAATCAATACTATTTCATGCCAGTATCAAATGCATTTAGTGATACTAAGTCCTCTCCTATCCCAAGACACACACAGACACCCACGCAGACAGGAAGTTCATCTCTTCTGGCAAAAATGTTTTCCAGCACCCCCTTAGTGGCTGGATCATCCTTCCCACAGCTCTCTGTAAGGGAATCACTGCGTCTGCTCTACCGTCCTACTGCCAAGGACTCGCAGGCTCCTCATACCAGCGTGTCTCTCAGCACCAACTCTCTCATCCTCCTCCATACTCTGCCAGAAAAGCACCTGAGGGCCCGGCACTCCTCCACAGGTATTTCAGCTGAAAGCTATAATAAATCATTTGCCTTTTGTGTCTCGGCTTTCTCCCTATTTTACTAATGTGTTTTCTCTCCTCCATCATGGTTCCAGAGTTGAAAGAGGTCTACTTTAAGTAGGTGCAGGAGTGTGCTGAGACAGATTCAGTGCTTGCAAGTGATTCTTGCCACTTGTCATCACTCCAATGCCCCATTTCCCCAGGCTGAATAGCACAGGAAGCAGAGTGCTGGAGCGACACTGTGATAAGTCATAGGTAAAAGAGAGGGAGAGAAAGGGAAAAGAATAAGGTTTTCCGAAAATTTTGTAATTGAATATTTGATTCATAGTTTTCTGCTGATTTTTGTGTGCTGACCATATATCAAATGCCAGCAAATTTAGTTGTGGTAAAATGACCCAACAGGGAAGAAAAGCATCGTGTTTATTCAAGGGGAAGAATTTCATATTTTGACCAAATTGACTCTGTATTAGGAACAGCTCAGCAGGGCATGTAAATATAAAAAAGGTTTAATGAAACCATGTGGGACAACAGTTTCCAAAGTACATATTATCTATGGAGAGGTCACAGTGGGAAAGCAGCCCGCCATCCATCTGCGTTGCTTTTGGTGGCCAGACAGTCATGAGCGATCATTGGAATTTTTTGGTCAGAGCTTTGTGTTTGAGCCCAAACTAGTCTGACAACCCCTTTCTCACCTTGTCATCCCCCCATGCACATATACACGCACCGACACAAACACAAGCACACGTGTACACATACTGGTATGCACAGTTGCACGTGAACACACACTGACACATGCACACACTGCCATCCAGCTCAGTGGCTTGGAGCTCTTGCAAAGTTAAATCCGGCTTCTGCATTCTGGGTTGGTGGGAGCGACTTCCTGAAAACAATGGATTGGACTAATCTGCAGATTTACCCATGGATTTGATCAAGGCCCCAGACTCCAAGACAAAGTTTCTTTGACCTCTTGTTAAGATTGTCTCATCTCTTCCTGAGATCACCCACAAACCCTCCCACCCTTGTTCTTTTTATGAATAGAGTGAGAGTGGATTGCCACAGATGCTGTGTGTCTAATTAAACTCTTCTGTTCCACAATCCTCCCTTGCATCTTTCCCTCCATCTTCTCTCTATCTCACAGGCTCACACACACACACACACACACACATATAACCCTCACATTCTCGCTTTCTTTTGGAATTTTTGGCAAAGCGTGTAATGAGAAGGCTCATGCTGATGATTCGCAACAGAGTAAAGCACAGGGGTGTCAGGGTCATATGTCAAAGGTCAATCCCCAGAGGTCAGAGAGAGGCTAATAAGGTGTTTTGTCACTTGGAGAAATGTTTAATCTCCCTGAGAAGGATGCATCTTTCTTTTGGAAAACTTAACAAGTCGCCGCCAGACCCCTCCTTGTCTTCTTTCAAGTCCTCTCCTCTTTGTTGTCCACCCTTTGTACTCCATTTCAACCAGCCAAAAACTCTCTAAAGCTGAGGTTTTGTCAAGGATTAATTTACTGCAACATTTCCTAAATCCTGCTCATCATCTTTCATGGAAAGTTGTCCTGACAGTTTGAATGGCTAACTAGTTGATTCCCGTGAAACAATTAAAATTCCAGCCTTTGGCCCACACTCTCTGAGCTGTCTTGAAGCACAGAGCTTGGTCGGGCTCAGATGCAGCTTTGCTGACAGGAGCCCACTTGATGAGGGTATTATTTTAATGGAAAAGGGTTGCCTATTCATTATGCGCATGTGGCCATCAGTGAGACACAAAGCACAGATAATGACGGGAACCAGAAGCTGGCAAAGTGCCACCACTGCTGCCCACTCACCAGTCTACATTGCCAGCGACTCAAGCAGAAAGCCGCATATACCAAAGTGGAAAACTGACCTTCTATGGTTTTTATTGAGCTCAGAAATGTTACATTTACATACTGGATGTACCGCCGCTCATTAAGCTTGTCATTTATTTGACTAAAGAATTTAAAGTAAAATGATCCCAAATCCATGAGGGTTTTTTGGTAGTGATTGCCCTGCTTGCTGTTTTCACAATCCTTCCCAGAAATAGATGCATTTGCACTGAGGGCAGACTGCAGCTGAAGCGGCAGAATGTATTTTGCGTCCTTACGCCCATGTTTCCTGTTTACCGTATTATTTTCTTATGTGGTTCGCTGGCTTCCTTATAGGTGGCCGATCTTTGAATGTATTTTGTTCTGCTAGTATATGTGTGTATGGTACAAGGCACGTTCAAGAAAATGACTGCGAGTTCTTTGTAGCCACTATCTC
Organism: Genypterus blacodes; assembly: GCF_046128005.1. Classification (NCBI taxonomy): domain Eukaryota; kingdom Metazoa; phylum Chordata; class Actinopteri; order Ophidiiformes; family Ophidiidae; genus Genypterus; species Genypterus blacodes. The sequence continues at coordinate 10,778,896 of NW_027466834.1, forward strand.
TAATGACCGTGTCCCACATTCCATTGAAATGATGTTCCTGGAAATTCATTTCATACACACGTTTTTGTGAAATGGATTTGTGTTTTTCTAAACTTTTCTTGGCTACTCCTATGGTGAAACCCACATTAGGTCAAGGACATGTGGTGTGCTGTGCCACTGATGGGAAGGATGTGACATATTGAGGACAAACAGGCTTTTCCACAAATAAAAAGATGGGGAAAGCCCACGTTCGCGTTTTCCAGTTGTTTGTGAACCAACCACACTGTTATTGTTTTCCTGTCAATATGAATTAGAGTTGTGTCGGCATGATTTTAGCTTTCTCTGTAATCGTCCATTTCTCTGTGAAAGGAATCCCCAGATATCTTTAGACTTTGTCGGGTGAGTAACTCATTGAAAGAATCATGAATGTCTATGATTGTTTTCCTTTCTGTTAGGCAATGTAGTTTTCTTCACATTACAACTATGTATGAAACATTAAAATAGAAAAGCACTGTGCAAGTTAAGTGCCTATTGGTCATAAATATACTACACATGCACTTTAATTTATGTTTGTTTGTATTTGCATCAGTGAACAGGCTTTGGGATCCATACTTGTCCTTTCCAGAGATGGAAATGGGCCATCTGGGTATTTTAGTGGGGTCTAATGGGCTTCAAGTCTTGGTCAACATGTGGGCAATCAGGACTCCAAGAGGCAATGGACTTAATTGCTTGACCATCTCCAGACATAATTGCACACTTGTAATATTAGTGGTTCTTGTGGGAATTGTACAACTAACCCTGGCAGTGTTAGTAACACGTACTACCCACAGAGAGACCGGATTTTTGTGATGAACTCCGGTACCACCGATTCTTACTCAATGCAATGTGGGCTCCATATAATCTGAACGCTCTGTCTCGTTTGGCAAAGAAACCATTAATAATGTCTGTTTTGTAAGTTACATAGAGGTAGGACTACTTTAGTACCATTCCAGGACGTTTATATTGCAATAGTGCCGAAATGTCAACCAGTTGTGCAATGCGCCGCTGTGTCAGTCAGTGATTTGTTTTTGTGAGTTCTTTGTTTCACGTCTAAAGTGGAATGTATAGGGATCTTTGCCCCTTTGCAGGCGGTGAGTGGATGTACTGCACTGAAGTTCTCCGTGTGGTCAACTATTTCAACGGTGGGTTACAGCTGCTCTGCTATTGCCGTGGCTCCCAGGCGTCCTGCGGTTTGGTATCACCCAAAGGTGTCTGATGCATTTGGCTGTCGTGCTCGGGTGGCCTGCCCTGCGGTCGGCATCTGTTTGGGTTTCTGCTTCATGCTCAGATTAGCAGCTATCTCCACCGGGCTCTGGCTTTTCCTGGAAGCTGGCTCCTTCATTGAGTATTTGCTTATGTTTCAGTGTGAACTGGCACACTCTCCTGCGTTCCAGATAGTCTCCACTCTGAATGGTTAAACTCTGTGCCAGGAGCCTTTGTGTACTCCACTAAATCTCCCGCTATTGATTTACAGTTTCAGCTGCAGAAGGTACAGCTACTTAAACCTGCATCTGATCCCTTATAACATAAACAAATTTCTAAATCGTATAATCACGCATAATAACAAATTTAACTCAACACGGTGATATTTTATATATTTTTGGCCAATATGTGTCTGTGGGCTTTTTTCCTTCCGTGATGTATTGCTCTACACTTTCCTTACTCTTGTCTGTGTGTACATCCCTGTGCCTGTTTGCTTTGTCTGCGGGAGACTTGTGTGATTTACAAGCCGGCATTATCAATATATCCTGTTGCATGTAATCTTTGTTTAATGATTGCATATATAACAATACCATGCATAGTGCCAGGCTCAGAGCTCTGAGCTTAGACCGAGATGAAGCAACATCAGCTGCTCTGCCAGACGCGAGTTAGTGATACCCCTCCGGAGGTTTCACCACACAACTCAAACATGATCAATCCCACTAAAGCTGTCACATAGCACATAAAGATTTCTCCCTCACTGGCTGCTCATCTCTTCAAAGCACTTTATCAAAGATCAGTGTCATCTCTGCTTATGGTAGTGCGCACAGCTTTATGACACGCTCAGCTTGTAAGGTTATTCCTTCCCTAATGAGTGTATCTGGTTGCCCCTAAACTGCAATGAAAAAAAATTAGCAGAGATGATTACAGTGCCGTATTTTCCCTCTGTTTCATTTACCCGCTTCCTCACTCTATCTCTCTGCATGGTGGGAATACATCATTGTCTCGGCAGCGAGTGTGTTTCATTCTGTCTTTGAGTGATGAGTAGAACGCCCGAGATGAGCCAAGTGCTGTTTCCCAGAAGTTTACCAAAGGATGTCACAGCACCTCTCCTGCTCTCATTGCTTTCATTCACTTATTTGCATTCACAATTAGTCTTGCTCTACTGGCAGAGTGGCCTCATCCCCACAGGGCCTCCGCTGAGGTTCTTATAATAAATACAAAGACTTGCTTTTTTTTTTTTTTGATTGGCTCTATCATTGTCTTTTAAGGTGTTTGCTATACTGGTGCAGATGGCAAACGTCTCCTCTCATAAATCAAATTTTACACTGCTCCTACAACAATATATTTTCAGACATCCTTAATGTCACTTGTAGACATGCAGATTTATTAGAAAGATACAGACTGGAGAAAAAAAAAAACGACTTAATTGGCGGCGGGAGAGGCAGTTGCCTGGCAGACGTAAAGGGAGACAAACACAGTGGCGGCCCAAACTCTGCCATTCTCACGAGAGCACTGCTGGTTTAGATTTGGGAGCTGGGGCATTGTGCCAGGGGCTCTTTTCACCAGGGATGAGCCACTAATCTGAGTGTGTGTCCCACTGATGGGACTTCCTGACCAGTCGAGGATGTTGTCATCATTGGTTAATATTGAACTTGCTCACTGGGGGTCACATGAGCCGGTGCCAAGCAGCCACTGCAGTCAGGCAGGGGAGGAAGACACAAAGCACAAGTGATAGGATGAACAGGATAATAAAGTGTGTGGCCCGGGCCCCTCCAGTTTCAGTCCTTATAAGGGGTACCTAAGGGGCTTAGGTATCCCCCCCCCCCCCTCCCCCCTCCATTACTTGGCCATACCACCTGCCACCAGGGGAACCCTCTACTCACAAACCCTCTGCACCTTCTTTGTTTCCTTGATCCTTTTAGTACCAGATGGCTGGGTTGTGCCATATCAGGACAATCCAGAGAGTACCTGTTAATGTGTCGCTGAAAAGAGTAATAACCTTACATTTGATACTTTCCTATGATTGTACAAACTGCCGGGGATTCATTGGATTGCCTTGTGTGGCGAATCCTACAAATCTGGCACCTCAGGTTGCAAAAACAAACAGCAGAACAGTATTTTCAAACACTGCTTGACCTCAGTCTGCTCCAGGGGAAGAGCGGCTACAGTAGAAGGGCTATATTTACTCCCCTAGTTTAAGCTGAGAGCTTTCTGAAAGGAACCAGTTCCGACACCACAGGAAAGGTATCATGGTTAAGCAAGGTGTGGGCACAGCACATTCCTAGCATCGCATGCCAACCCGCGGGTGGAAGCCACCCTGCTGCCGGCCTTCACGCAGATGGTGAATGGAGGCTGTTGGTTGGGATATGTGGAGCTTCAGGGATGGGTTCATATTGAGGTAAACAGAAAGTGTGACTCACCACCACCAGTCCAGACAAATGCCACCCGAGACCACAGACAGATAGGTCTGCCACACTGTCTGTCAGCCACAGATGATGTAACAGGAATCACACCCCCCTCCTCTGCTCTTCTCCACTCTGCTGTGTTTGTCATCTGCTCTTTACTGACAGCTTCGGAAAAGGCCAGGTTAGCCCAGGCCAGTGGCCACAGAGCTTTCTATTCCGTCTTTGCTATGCGTCTTAGTCACATCCTAGACTAAACCAGCTGATTCCCACTTGCCACTGCGCTGCTAAAATAGCATTGTATTATGTGATTGCCATCTGTCCGGCCAGACATGAGCTGCATTCAATAAATTTTGTCCTTCTCCGGGTCGGGAAAACACCTTGGGAGGAGTGCAGCAGCAGCCGCAGCAGTTACATACCTAGAAGTTCAGACCCTGGTGTGGTTCAGCCCTCACATCACCTTCATGCTTAGCATTCATCAAGCAAGGTATAGGAAGGAATGTGTTTCTCGGCATGGACCGGTCTTGGCTCATTGAACCTCAGATTTCACACTACCACCATGTCTACCAGGGCAAACATTCAGCAGAAAGGAAAACATACTGCCGTAATTCCCATGGGAGAAAATGAAGAAGGAGGGAAAAGCTTCTGTGGTGTTGTGGTGGTCGTGCTGACCTCATGGAGGGCTTCAGGAGATGATCACTGCAGGAAGAGGCTTGATTGGTCATTTCATGGCACATCACTGACACGGGTGTATCAATGAATCCATGCCTATTCATTACCATCATTGCCTGCTTTCCACAAATTTGAATGGAGCTTTTATGAAGGGGTTAACGACACGTTCAAACATGACATGTGACCCTCGTCCTCGACATGATGACAGCGGATTCAATTACATGGTATATGTTTCCATATTTCTCCTTCCAAATGTAATCAGCGCAATTGACAATTCCCCTCCCAGTGTTTACTCGATTGCTGAATGTAATGATCAGATAAGGTGATGCTCAGTAAGCAAACATAGCCAACGTTTCAGACGTAAAATACACAGAATCAACATAGAGCAAGAAGAAGAAACCATATTCAGCACTGTTAATGTTTTACAGCTGTTCTGCTCCGCCTCGAAACAGCCCTTTCATCAGAACACATCACTAATAAAGTGGTTTAACGACACAATTTCTCTGTTTACCTCTACTTACTCACTGTCTGTTTACTTACACTTACTATCACTTACTCAATGAAGGCATATTGCAGAAAAAGGTAGAACCCAGAGTTGTAGAGAGAGTTTGTTACGGACAAAAATCGAGTAAGAAAGTGTGTGATTTTCTATTCTATTCTCTATATCAAATGCAGAAAAAACTTTAACAGTAGCCAAACAGAGCGTTTACAAAGTTAAACTGAGGTGGACTTTCATTCAGAGACGTTAAAGCCTCCATGTAGACACTATCTGTCTGTTTAAGCTCTAAGTCTGATGCCTGTGTGTGTCCTCCTCATCCCTGCGCCTATCTACCTGTGCTCATTTGTGTGGGGGTTTGTTCTGCTCAGACCCACACACACACACACGTCTGCATGTTTCTGTGTGAGGGATTACGGCAACAGTCGAGCAGAGCCGTGAAAGTGTACGATAGGGGGCTGGAAGCAGTAGCAGCTGGCTGTATGTGGGTTACCATCACAAGCAGGGCCAGTAGGATGCACCTCTCAACACCAGCCAGCAGAGCCGCTGAGAGGGGTCCTGGAATTTACACGCATAATTATCACTCTCTGCTCCATGGCTTTAAGAGGCTCACTGGGTGTGTGTGCCTGGTGTGTGTGTGTGTGTGTGATGTGCTGTGCATGGTGGTATCTGAGCGAGTGCCTGTGTGGTTTTGGAACAGTGTCCCCTTTAACTGCATAAGAATCACTATCACTCACCTCTTCACTAATTCATATTTTGGTTCAGGCCTCCGTTTTGTTTGTTTTGACAATGCAGCGTGGGAAACACAAATATACTGTTGAAGTGGTATTCTTCTGTTTGTGTTTTCCATTCCTACATTAATCTTCTTGTACTCTGAAGCGCCACTCGCAGGCACCGTCTTGTGTGTGTGTGTATGTGTGCAGACACCGCTGCTGCTGTAATAAATCCTTAATGAAATTGATGTGAGCAAACCTCTGGAGTCATCTCTAGGTTTTGAGCTTTAACACTAGGTGTCAGTGTGGAGCGTGGCCCCAGATGCTCTCTATGATTGATTTGTAAAATGACACAAATGGAACAATAATTGTTGACGTTCAGGCTTATGTTTCACAATTTCACTCCCACCGACAGTGGAATAGTATGACGTTGTTTATTCATTCCAAAATATTGAAAGTCCCTCATACCACAGTCAGTCAGTAGATGCTTAAGAGCTGTATCTCCATCGTAATAAAGTGCTTGAACTTTGGTGATTAATCCATCAGTTAAGACTGTTTTCTTCTCTGCTACAAACTCATAGCTTTTATGAAACACCCAATAAAACCTCTATTAAATCGTTAGGGAATGATACACATTCCTTTCAGAGTCCATAAAACGAAACCGTATAATGGTCTATTTGATATTGTAGTACTAAAACAAGGAAATCACTAAGCGTACCGTCTGTGAAGGACACGGCCTGGTGAACGTGCTGCTCTTAAACAGCCCGTTTACTGTACACACCATTCTGTTCAGGAGATAAATGTACCGCCTGAGTCTCTTTGCTTCTCTCAGCAAAGATCTCCATGAGGCTGATAGAGGTGCTGAGGAGAAGACTAGATTATGTCTTCAGCACAGGAGAGCAAGCTGAAGCACGGGGGGTCTGCAAAATGTCGCGAACCTGGAATTTGGGGAAACCGTATCCTGCAGAAGAAAGGAAGGAATTGACAGCGAATGTGATTTTCCACGTGTAATCAGATCACTGCCTTTCCTCACTGATCTGTTTCTCCTCGTCCTTCTCCCCGTTTGACACCAGCCATCCCTTTTCTCCCCCTTTTTTCTCTTTTTCCCTTATTTTTTTTCTAATCTTTAGTTTGGAAGCACTGTGAGTTTTTATAGGCTGAGCAGCTGCTCATGATGATTATGTAGATTAGTTAATTCTGGACTGCTAAATATTGTTACTGGATGTGGCGCCCTCTGTTTTCCAGGCTAAAACAGCTTTAAGGAATTATTGCTAAGTCGCAGCAAAGTGTGGTATTTTGATTTGTACAGATCCAGTGTCTTTGCACAGGCAGTAGCATGCTCATGGATAATGCATGTTTTGTGTTGTTTGGATGTGTGTGTCTGATTTGTATGCATGTACTCTACTAGTTGAGTGGAGTTGGCAGATCCAATCAGAACGTGCCAACTCAACCCTGTGAAGGCCATCCTGCTGAAAAGGCAGCGATCAACACATTCCTCATCTCTCAATCTGCTGTGTTGATGACAAAAACCGTGACTGTGAAAGATTTCAGCTGACTCCTGTTTGCTCTTCTGGCTGTAGTCACTGGCTATCCACTCGTTGAGCATTTGCAATTTGCATAAAATGAATGTTTAATTTACGAGGGTAAGCGTAGGTCTGTTGAGCGCATTTGGCAACAATTTATATTCAGTGATGTTGAAGTAGAAATACTAATCGATAAAGTAATGAAATATCAAAACATTTTCACAGCGACGCAATTCATCTTCAGCTTCATTACTATAATGGGGGTCTTGTTGCCATGCGACCATTGTTAAAGGAAACCACGACACAAGAACACTCCTTTAATAGATCTTCACTGATATGCACCTGTTCTCCAGGAGGGAAATGCACCTGATTCACAGAGCCGACATACAATCTGCTCCTCCATGCCAATGTTTGATACATAACAAGCATGTTTTTTAGAACAGAATGTCAAATCTGTGCCACAAACTGGTGCAGAAAGGTTGAGAACATCTGTCCCTCAGGCCTTATCGCAACAATTGCAAGTATTAAAGAAGGTCCTTAAAGGAGACGGGGATCCATGTGGAGTTGGGTGTCTATATGGAGTAGCATGCCTTGCGCGTCATAGAGGAAATTGCAAGATTATGCCCTAGGTTTGGCCAGTAGTAATTACTGAAGAAGTGGCCTATAATCTGTGGTTGTTCTGTGATGTGTGTGAGTATTACTGTGATTGTGTGGAGGCCCGGGATGCCATTGTTGCACATATTTCTGTACTGCTCCATTATGGTTGTTTGTGTGTACGACATGAGCTTCACACTTCACCTTTAAGATAAAAACAAAACATAGAATTACCAGATATGATGTCAGGAAAAAAACAGCCCTTCTTGTGATATGAGTGATGGCAAAATGGAAACAGTTTAAAGAAAGTAAAGGCAAGGTCTAAAATACCAGGTTGAGGAATTAATTACATAAACATCAGCTACAATAAGTAGATGATAGATTACAATTAAATGAGATGAAGCTGTTGGTGTGCAGCCCCAGGGACAATAAGAGCTCCTGTTCAACAGAGTCTCACCTTTGATCTCGCAGGAACAGCACCACGGCTCTGATTAAACACCCTTTTTCTTCTCTACGTCTTTCTCTTTCTTTCGTCGCCTTTCCTCTTGGCATCAGATCACACTTGGGGATTAGGATTTCTCAGAAATTATTGACTAATATCAAATAATAGTTAACCAGCCAATCATGGTGTTAGGGGCATTACAGCTTGATAAAAGTGCCAGGTTTTGGAGGTGAGCACCTGCTCTACCTGCCATCAGCTCCTCATGTGCTGGGTGCAGCTGCTGCCTCGACCGGCCCGCCATTGGTTCAATTCCAGGCCCTGAAGCTATTTAACATCAACACTCACTAGGAGCTACCACATTAAGGTTGGTGACAAATGACCCCGGAGGTCATTTTACTTCATAACACCACATCATAACACCTCACAGCGTATTGGGACAGCTCAGAACATCTCGATCCAGCCGGGGCTTTGATGGGAGCTGCCCTTATTCAGCACAAATGAAGGCGGAGTGTCAGATGCTGGTTAGGAAAAGGGGTTTTCCAGACAGAAGAGCAAGGTCACGAGGTCAGACGATAGACCCTATAATTAAAGGGAGAGGGATGAATGTCTTTACCTCATAATGCCTCAGCTACAGCAGTGCAATTGCAAACTGTGTTAAATTTAAATGATTTTAAGAAAGTTATGAGAAAAATGTTTACTTTACTTCCTTCTATTTCTTGCCCTCTTGCTTGCTTTCTAATAGTAACAGGAGAATGCACAGAATGCATAGATGACATAACTGTTACTACTTGTGGACGTCAAAGGAGGCCTTAAACGAGGAGAGAGAAAAAGCGAAGAGATACAAATGTGTGTGTGAAATCCTCTCTGTCTGCCCAGCTTGTGCTTTAGCTCGTCTCCCTTCCCTTTGTACTAGTTTATAGGCTTGCCTGTTGCTAGGCTGCAGACGTGCGCAGGGATTGGTTGACGCTCTCAGTGGCCGAGGTGTGTTGCCAGAAACTTTTCTGGTCTCGGAGCAAAACACGGATGCAAACACTGAATGACCTCCAGTAACTGTAACCTAAACTACCAGTCAGCAAAAACACATGCAAGCATTAGCCAGCGTGCATGCAGCCTGTCAAACACAGCACACAATCAATCAATAAATCTGATCGAATTACAATCAACCAGCCAACAGTCCATTGTTAAATAACCACATATTACATCTGCCTGGTACACACACACACACACACGCGCGCACAGACCTAAGGAGCGCTTCTACTGCAGCTACTCCTCCTCTCTCGCTACGCTACCTATCCACTAACATGAAAGCTAATTACTGCATAATGACTTAACAAGAGCTGTGGGTTTGACTCAGCAGGAAACAACTGTTCTGTTTTACATCCAGCGGTGTGATGGCGCAGCATGACTCACCCCCACATGGCTCAGGCCTTGGCTCCACGCAGGTCGGGGAGACTCAGACTCAGACTTGGGCGCGTCTGATACACTGACTGTTTGACACAAAGAGGGGACGCAGGTGTGGTTGGTTTAACAGAAGAGTGTAAAGTACAATATTGGTCCTTATAGGGGACTGAGAGACTGGCAGCAGGAAACTTTAATAGGTCACAGAGATATGACCCAAATAGAGAGTTGAAAGTGTGTGTACTAAGAGTCTTTACTTGTCATCTTAGTCTGAGCCCACTTGTTTGTGTTTGAAGATATATCAGTGCTGGTAAAACTGCTATTTAACTCATTAAATTTGATATTTATATTTTAATCACTAGAAAACTGATCAAATGTGTACAAGAAATAAGCTTCCATGGTTTTGTTGTCTTAATTGTCAACCATTTAATTAGGAATATTAATTATTATCAATAAATATATTACATTCATTACATTTAAAAGACTAAAAAACAAACACCTGAAATACCAAGATGAAGTATATTAAAAGAAACCTCTTGTTGCTCCACCTCTTGGCGCAAAAAGTGGCGGGTCAGGTCGAGTTTAACCTCTGCGATTCTCTAATCCTTCCTCAATGCTGGGTTACTCTTCCACTTAACTGGTCTGCATGTCTGAAGCTAAGCTGACAACATGGAGGTATTGACATGAACCTCGGCAATAAAGAGGGCTGCCGGCTCAAGTTTGTAATTCCCTGTGAGGCCATTTGGCTTATGCAAATAGCAGACCACCCCGTTACCACCGAGGAAGAATTAGACACAACGCTGTAATGAGCCCGCACTGACTTTGACTGTTTAGATTGATAGAGGGAGAAATGTTAATCGGGGAGGGTTGTAAATGTGAAATGAAACGGAAAGGAATTTGTGTAGAAGCCTACAACACACATTCCACCACATACCACTAAACTGTATAATCATACCCTTTGGTAATTATAGGTAATTGTTTTGGGCAGCTGATCATCATACTCAGGTGCATCTCAGTAAATTAGAAAGTTAGTCTTCCCCATGATTGTGTCTCCTACTGAACCAGACTGAGAGACAATTTAAAGGCTCAGGAAACCTTCACAGGTGATTTGAGTTAATGAGCTGATTAGTGTGACACCATGAGGCTACAATATTGAACTTTTCCACAATATTCTTATTTTCTTAGATACTGAATTTGGTGTTTTCATGAGCTGTAAGCCATAATCTTCCAAATTAAAAACAAATAAAGGCTTGAAATATTTTACTTTGTGTGTAATAAATCTATAATATATGAGAGGATCACTTTTTGAATTGATTTACTGAAATAAATGACTTTTCCACAATATTGTAATTTATTGAGATCAGCAGCATTAACTTTAGTATTAGATCATACAAGAATACAGCATATGGTGGCAACTTTCCACTGCTGTCAGTTCAGGTAGTGACATTGACTGCATAAAGTGACAAAACATTCAACAAACGTTCTATTAAGCGATATTGGAGCAGCAGTGTGTGATAGCTGGACTTTGTTGTTAATTAAGTGCCTCATAAAGTATTTGAGTGAATCACTGATAAGAAGAGTCGATTTCACTGCCAACCTGAATCACTAACTGACTCTGTAGTGACCTAAGTAACAAAGCTCTACTGTAACAATGTCCGTCCATCAGCAGGTGGTGGAAATGACTGATGAGGACACCCGAGTGCGTCTCGGCCGTGAGTGTTGTTGGACTGGGGGGCAGTCAGGCGCGTCCACTCTCACTGGATGAGGAGGAGGCACACCTGCAGTCGCGCCATATCTCTCTCTCATCACATCCACTGAGTGTCATTCACACGGACCAGAACTCTCTCACACTCCGATGCTGGATATGTGTGTGTGTGTGTGTGTGTGTGTGTATGTGTGTGTTCTTGAGCACATGTAATCACAAGTGTAGTAGAACTTCAGCTCTCTTTTGGTGGTCTTCTCTGCCAGAGTTTGGGAAAATACCTCAGAAGAACTTTCTAGAAAGTTTTGTACTTTTAAATCAATAACTTTTACAAAATTGTGGTCATTTTCAGTAAGTTTGTGGTGTAAACCATTCTCAAATAGGCTAAAATGAGTTTTATAAGTCATATATTTACCAAAACAAAGCTCAAAGCCGTATATTACAAGGTCATTTTCACAGGAAACTCTATCCGTTCCATTGATTTACACAGGGATCCAGGCCTGGACTGACTTGCCGCCCTTTAACTTTCCCATCCTGGCTTCATTCCTACATCAAGGATTGGCCAAGCGGTTATATGGATATAGGTTATGGAGTTATAAATCAACAATCTCACAGGTTCTATGAAGAAAAATTACTCTGGCTTAGTTCTCAGACATCAGAGCGAAGGGCCACCCAAGTCCAATTTGTCTGGCGTCTACCTGTGCCTGATTAATATTCTGCTGCTGTGACTGGAACATTAGGACACTGTGACAAATAGGCAGATCTAAAAGGTTTTGGACAGTTAAGTGTACACTTAGTGGCATGGTTAATGAGATATATACCGGAGGGGCTTGGAGATGGTTGAGAGTGTGTGTTCATGTGTGTGTGTGTACGTTAATTTTGGCTCCATAGATATCAATTAGCAGACATTAGGCTGCAGATTGAACTGGTGCCAAAAGAGTTTTTCCTGTCCAGCTCGTTCACTCAGATGTGAATGTGTTCTGATGAGCCAGACAGATCCGAGAGGTGTCCTTGTAATTTACCTCTTTAATGTTTCTATTGGCAGACGCTCAGGATGTTTTGCTTTTAAAATAGTGGGTTCATTCACAGAGCGTTGGACCTGTGCCTCCCTCCGAACAGGGGGGAGGTTGAGAAGGACACTTTTATTTATCTGCCTTTGCCTTGGCTTCTTCTTGTGAGGCACATTTGAGTGGATTCATGTATTTGCCGTGAGCTCATCATGCTCTCTGTAGCTTCGAAAAGACGATCAACGATGAAGCAAACGCCAACGAGAAAGCAATATTTTGCTTCCTGAGACACCAGATTTGTTGAGGTAAAAACAGCAGCACTGTTGCATTCTCTAACATGAAGATACAAAAACAAAACTGTCCACCTGCTGTTAATTTCCCTGGAACAAATATGATTCACTAATCAAAGACAGATGACACGATTGGGCCATCTTCAGAAGAAAACAAGAGCTTCAAATAGAACATTCTGTGCACAAATGCTACATTTAACCTCTCCCGAGCTTGATTTCAGCATTTCCCTCGCCTTCTGTACTGAGCTGCGTGTGTGTATGTGTGTATGTGTGTGTGATCGTATCAGAGTTCCTGTGCCGAGTCCATTTGTGTCCGTGTCTATGCTCGGCCGTATTTTGGTCCAGGTTCATTCATCTTGCTGTGGTTTCTGTGAGGATATTGGAGGCTGTCACGCAGACATGCATGGGAAAGGTTTGCCGCGGCCTCGCGCTATGCATTCGCTCATGGCGTTTTGCGAGGTTTGGCTGTTTTCCTTTTGGTTTAACCGGAGGACAGAGGTCAGCAACCTTTCCTCCGGGCATTTCATTGGTGAAAACAATCATGATTTAAAAAGCACATTTCATGGCTTTACTTGTCCTGCGACTGTAAGGAAGATAAATGGAGGCACGGATTTATTTTTACATTTACTGGCATATTTTGCACGTGCTATAAAAGCCCTAACCATCATCGTAAAAAATATCAACTGTGAACAATTTTGATGAGGAGCTCTCTAAATGTGATTTTATTTATTAGTCATTGGTTTCGAAAGCTTCCATTCCAATCCCAGATAAAGATGTTGATATATTAGGATCTGCGACCATGATTTTGGAGTTGGACTGATTGTAAAGCTTGAGTTGGAACTGTTGTCAATTCTGAGCAACACAAGCAATTTTCTCCCAATGCTGCCAGGTGGTTAAAGCTCCTTCATTGCTCTTGTAATGTTTAACCAGCTATTGCGGCTATTTTCGATGTGAGGGTGGTCATGGGAGCGGAGCGCCGATTCATGAACTGGGAAAGACACACACTCGTGCACTGACAGACACATGCATGCATTAACATGTTCGAGCGCACACACTATTCTTACTCCAACAGCCTCGGAGGGATTAGTTATGGTTTCTTGGCAATGAGCCTGGACTCTAGGACCACTCATCATTTGGATCCCCATATTGTGTGGATTTCACTTCACTTGTTTTCCATGTTAAAAGATGAGTGATCATGGCGGGCACATCTGAAGGTTCAAAGGGGGACCAGATGTTTGTCGAGTTGCGGTAGCACTTTGTGTTTACTGTATTTCTGATGTTTGCCTCGTCGTTATAGTCTGTGCTGACTCACAACAAATGCACTAATGGTTTAAGAGCGGCCCGTCGTCATGGCAGCGCTGGAAAGCAAAAGAAGTGCACCCCTGCGAAGACAATATGTGTGTGTTGAGTGTCTGTGGGATTAGGACCCACAGGGCCATTTTGCATTTCACCTTTGGGCCACCGAACAAGAGAGTAATGGGGAGTATTGCCTCTCCCGCCATCTAATCTCCTTTCAGTACTCCAGGCCAAGCAGCAGAGTGGGAGGGCAGAGTGTGTTTGTGTGCTTGTTGGAGTGTGTGTGTATGTGTGAGAGCGAGAGAGGAAGTGAGGACCAGACGATGCATGCTAACGAGTGTACCAATGGAATATTAATCACTGAAACTCCTCAGCCCGGCCAGTGCTTTGGCTGAGGAGAGCATCAGCATTCGTTACATGTCCACACTTGAACCGCAACACACACACACACACACTCGCTGCTTTAACTCAGCACGTTTCGCCTCATTATCCCCAGCGAGCCGCATTTGCGTTTGAATTAATGATTGCGCCGCTGTTGCCGTGACATAAATGAAGGCGACTCATGCGTGAGTTTAAGGTCTTTATCTGGCCGTAGATCGTTCCAGCTGTTTGCTCTCGCAGGTACGACTGCACTCTCCACCGGCTGTCATAAAACCCTACAGTGGAAATGGCCTAGTGCATGTTGTCAACACCTTCTCTGCCTATCAGGTGCAGCCCTTTTTCTTATCCTAGTAGCATTTCAGCAACATGCCTTATCAAGAAGGGGGAGAGAGGTGGCGTGACATGAGGAAAAGAGACGTATCTGTGGTGGACTCATAGTTACGACAGCAAAGGTGCCGTATCTGTTGTTAAAGGCTGATAGGAGCCATCGTGCTGACGTTTTCGGGTGTAGTGTCTTTCACTTCCAGCACGTATTTCAACCAAAAGGCTGCCTGACTCGACCGACACCTTTTCCTTTACCTCCTCTGACCCCTGCGACACTTTAGTCTACGTCTATTTCCACACTTTTCATTGCTTTCTTCTTCCTTCTCTGTTGCTCAGTGTAACCTCAGATCGTCTTCATCCCGCCGTCACGCTCTTCCCCTCTCTAATAGCCAAGTCCTTAAAATTATAGACAAAAATTTGAGACAAAAGTGTCCCTTACGCTTCAAGACACAAAACCATCATATCGTCTTTTGCCTAAACACACTATGAGGAACTTTCCACTCTGTTTCTTGGATGTTTTCATTTCTGCTTTATACAGAGACGTCTGTGACTGGGGTGGGTGGTGTGTGTGTGGTGGTGGTGGTGGTGGTGGTGGGGGGGTGTCAGGAATGTGGGGGAGGTTGCTTTTCAGAGTTGATAAAAATTTGTCTTGGACCATTCTGCCCACGCGTCAGATGGGTTTGTACTTTACTGTGCTACGCTCGCTTCTCTCCAAAGAGATGTTTTAAGATGCAGGAGATAACATTCAGAGATGTGGGTGAGAGTGATGTCATGGCCGATGCCTTTAATGGGCCCTGTCTGTATAAGCACACTGAGAATGACCCCTACTGGTGCACAAGCTTTGTATGGATTAGTATCAGTGCATCAGTATTAGTGTGTGTGAGTTTGTGTGTAGATTATTCTCAGAAACCAAAACTACTGATGGGAATAAAACCTTTAGAGATTCCAGATTTTAGAGCCTCACAGAGCACTGAAGGAGCTGTCAGTCAGTGTGAGTGTGAAAGCGAACTTCCATGTTGTGTTTGGGACTTGAAGGGGATGCACTTTTCTCGTTTACATCACGGATTGTGTCTTTAAACAGCGAAAAATGGCTCTGATTCTCAATGAGTCGGCTTTGCCTGCTTTGTCCCTGTTCCAGTTTTGGACTTTTGGACCAATTAGTTATGATTGCCCGCTGTTCAAGAGCAATCAAAAGCTCTTTCTGATGGTACTTGTACGGTTCTCAAAGACGAGGCTACGTTTGATTTGATGTCAACACAAGGAGCAGATCAGAAAAGAACACTTTCTCTTCTTCCTTGTTTTCTTCTCTCCTTCTCAGAACCCAGAGCATTCTAACAGATATTATTAGCGTGTTTGTAAGTTAAGATGTTCCAGCCTTGGTGAGGACTTGCGTACACCTCATCTCCAACAATTGAAGCGTGTGTTTCTTGATTTATATTACATTCACCACCGCTGTGTCCTTGACATGCAGTTCAGGCTTTTTTTTTTTGTCTTAGATCAATGAAGTGAATGGCTGCGGATGCTGCAGGATAAACTGAATCAGATGTATGTGGTTTTGATCAGGAAGCTGAAGGAGAGCGACATCAAATACTTCCTCTCCCTATTGTAGCAGATGAATCTTTCCTTTCATAATACATTACATCCAGACATAACAGAAGAATAGCTCATATAATGGATCCTTTGATAGCATTATTAGGGACAAAATGGTTTTGTTGTTTCAGCACTGCAACACATCTGTCTGTTTCCTGTGTCTCCCAGATGTTTCTTGTTTTTAGTATTTTCATCAGACGGTAATTTTGACCATCCAAATGACTTTTTGATCTCATGTCTTCAGTCCCACAACAACCAGTGCTTGGTAATAGATGTCATATAACATTAGAGGAAGTGTCCTGACTGAACCTTGTAAATGACGCCGTGTTCTATCATTTTTAATTCAATGATTGTGTTATGAAGCAACAGTGTTCATTTTGAGCACCAGAGAGAGAGAGAGAATACATTTGTAGTTATTAAAGGAAAAGCGACACACAGGGAACTGATCTATTATTAT
This sequence comes from Genypterus blacodes, assembly GCF_046128005.1. Taxonomy (NCBI): domain Eukaryota; kingdom Metazoa; phylum Chordata; class Actinopteri; order Ophidiiformes; family Ophidiidae; genus Genypterus; species Genypterus blacodes. The sequence goes on from NW_027466834.1 coordinate 10,795,404, forward strand.
TATTACGCAGCCATATTTATTTGTGTCATTCCATACAAGTTTGTTAAATTCCTGTGTTCTGCTTTTACCAAAGTAATTGTTATGAATTTAACATTGGCTGGTATAATTGTTCAACTTTAGCTTGAAATGTATTTATAATAAGCTGTTAACTGTTTCATTCAAAGTTTGGAGGTTGTGTATCTGCTGCATCTGTGTTATACAGTCACACATCAAACGGCAAAAACTGATCATCACAACCATACAATCATTTTAAGGCATTGTTACAAACAGAAGTTGCAGCCAATGAGAGCCTAACAGCCTAACAGCAGCATGACAAAGTGACTGTGTTTATATAAAACAAAGCGTAAGCATAACTTAGTAAAGTGTGGGAACAAGAGTAGTAAGGTGTGCAAACGAGTTGATGTGGGCGTGGCCTCACCATAGCAACCTGCACCTGACCCTGCTTAAGATTCCTCCCTGGACTTTATATCTGTAGTAAATCTCAAAGCCCGTATTGAAGCATCTTGTATCATCTTCATCCATTTACTTTTCCAAATGGGGGAGAGGCTAAAGTTTAATAATATTAATAAGAGGCCTGGACAGGTCATGGGTTTCCTCATCCTCACTAACCTGTCTGAAGTGGACCCCCCTAGCCCCCCAGCCCACCCCAGCCCTGCTCACAGAGTCCTCAGACTCTCAACAACACATACAATTAATCCATCTAATAAAGCTAGAGGCTGAATGGGTTTTGTAGAAAATAGAAAAGGGGTAATGCACTGTGTTTTCTAAATGGGGGGAGCAGAGGGCCTTTCAGAGGGAAAACATGCTGATTACTGTATTGTAAAATGGCTTTTGATTCCCTCTGCCTGCTTTAATCCCTGAGACACAACAGTGGCCCTGTCTCCCACCAATGGCAATTGAGCCTCTAAGGAGACTTGTGTTACCAGCAAGCGGGGTTTAATTGTGAACTCGATCGGTCATTAAAGAAGCCAGGGCCGGCTGAATTGGAGACCGGTGGGCCAGTCCTCCACTGCTTTCGACCGTTGTGCCTCTTTCTTCCTAGACTGTGGTTCACAGTTTGTTGTTTGCAATGCATAGGCCCGGGATGAATACAGGCTCCGCACTATAGAGTTCTTTCTTTTCCCTCCTCCCTCTACGTTTTTCCTCCTCTGCTCCGACTGGCTTCCAGGGAAAGCAATTAAAGTGGGGAGGATTTTATGGGAGGATGGGGCAGTTGTGAGGAGTAGAGGGAACTCGGCCAGAAAGGCTATTATTCGTCCCGTAGGGTCTGAATGGCTGGCCCCCCTCAGAGAACACAAAAGGAACGGTCAGAGCCGAACTGGAGAGTGGCCCCATCTGAAGAATGATGGCCAGCAGTGGTGGCCGGTCCCTGCTGGCTTTTGGTCTCAATAATAACCTTGTTAGTTCTTTATGCCTATATTTTTGTGCTTTCTAAATGTTTTAATCTGGTAGATTTGCATGGACAAGGTGAGGAATCCTGACGATCACCACACAGGAAGAGATAGTAAATGTTGACAGAGAGCAAAAGAGTCGTCAAGTACTAAAAGCCGCACACAAATAATGTTGAAGAAGTGCCGGAATGTAACAATGCCTTTGAAGACATCTTAACAAGCATACAGTCGGTTCATCACCAACAACAGAGCAGCATATGTTGTACCACATGCCCCAAAAGACGACAAAAGAGCTCAATCTCTGGCTTGTTTTGATGATATTATGGCAGTATCTAAAACAGAACACCTGTGCAGCTCTCCGCTCTACCTCCTCAGTCCAACACCATTCATCCAGCCGCTGCTCCATCACCAGACAATAGATTGAAGACACCCTGGGTAGTTCTGCCTCTGTGGGGCCTGCGAGCTGTGTGCCAGCATGGGTAAATAGAGGCTGTTTAATATCCGCCAGGGGGCTGAGGGGGGGGGGAGAGAGGGGTCACGGTACGGAGCTCACTGAACTGGCAGCCATGCAGCCTATTGTTGCTGTTTGTTAACAGGTGTGTGTGTTTAAATGGGACTCTTTCAGTCTGAACTGCTACACGAGCCCATGGGGCCTGCGGAGCCCGAGCACCTCTCACCCCCTCGCAGCGCTCTCATCAATGACAGCTTTTCAGGCGCCCGTGGGGGGAGAGGGAGGAAGAGGGGAGGAGGAGGAGAAGGACGACGAGGCAGGCTGGGAGATTAGAAGGAGAGAGAGGACAGGCTACAGTATGCCAGTGTGTGAGCAGGTACATTACAGTCAGGGAGACTGAATTTCAAGTTCTTTTGGGGCGAATGGAAATGCACGGATGAATGCATCGCCCATACACACACACACACGTACACACACAAGTACACGAGGATTTGCATATACAGAGGTTAAACACACACACACACACACACACACACACACACACACACACACACACACACACACACACACACACACACACACACACACACACACACCATTAAAGTTTAATCTGTCTATTCATGAAGGACATCATCGTCACGTTGACACTTTTGTCAAACTGTTCTGCAGTCGGTCAACCATCACATTTTCCTCCCCATGTCACCCCTGCCTGTGACATGCAGAGGGCCATGAAAAAAAGGTCAAGTCTTACGCATTTTCACCACGCGCGTATCAGGAAAAATCGTTACTCTGCGGCCGGGGAAGGTTTAAAAACAGAGGGCACAGCCAACGTGAAGTGAGTCTCCCCGCTATATTGGGCTGTGTGGTGGGGATTTCTGCGCTGGGAGAGAAGATTGTGAGAGAGGGAGAGGGAGACGGAGAGAGAGAGAGAGAGAGACAGAGACAGAGAGGGAAAAGCTGTGTGAACGATAACCTCGCCACACTGCTCCATGGAACTCTGCCCTGTTAATAGTTTCCACCAGGGGCGAGTGGAGGAGGAGAGAGGGAGCAGCAGAAGATGCTTCCTGTGTGGCTGCATGGGTGCCGGCCACACCAAGGAGAGGGGGGAGGGGGTGGGGGGGAAAGCGGCCTTGAGCTCTGTGGAAGAAGTGATGAAAGATGCACTTTCCTCCCAAAGCAAATAAAAACTCTTTTATTGTCTCATCAACATGCCTCAGTTTCACGCTGTGTTTGTGATCGCGTCTCACAGCATAAACATGTTGGTCAAACACTTTTGACTGAAGGAGGAAGTGCATTTTTAACGACATATTTCACGATTAATGGAGCGACGACTCGCCCTGCAGCCTTTGGATGTGGCTCTGTTTTTTCTCATTCTTAGATTGGACCGAGTCGAGTCTATCTTGGCCCGCTTTGACCTGCTTTGGTCTGGCTAGACCTGAGCGGTTTCCAGGCTCTGTGTGCCGCCGCATCAGTAAAAGAGAAATCTTTTAACGTGGAGCCCCATTCCTGTCTCACAGCGGAGTCCGTGAGAGCCAGCGAATGCAGTCAATCTCACAAAAGAGGCTTCGTGTTGTTGTGCTCGTCTTTTACCTGTTGTGTTGTTTCCTGTGTGTTCTTAGTGTACTGGGACGTTCTGATGTGACCGTAAATGTGTAGATTTTGCCACATATGATCACATACATTTTAAATTCCAGTGGTCCATGTGTTTCTGAAGCTCAAAGTGAAGCAAACACACTCCTGAATCACCAGTCCAGGCTCTCCTGTCCTCAGGTGGTGGGATACGATATTGGAGCACATGAGACAATAACAAAACTTCAGAGTTGTGCGCCGCCCAGGCCGCCACAGACCTTGGCAGCGTCAGACCTCAGCGGTAGAACAGTAGTGTGTAGTCAAAGCCAGCTGTCCTTTTCCAGATGATAAACGTTGGGATGGCCCTCCTGATACGGCAGCTTGAGAACCTTGTCTGCTCCGTCCCTCAGGGAGATTCTGACCCCGTGCAAAAATGAAGCGTAGCAACGTTTTCCTTTGTAGGCGAGAGCGGCCGTGACGCGTTACGCACCTCAACAAAAACAGAGGAGACTATATTTAGTGTGAGTCAACATATCCAGCAAACAGTCCTCCGTGTTTGACGTAGGAAGCCACAAGGTTCTTTGACGACTGTATTGTAAAGTATATAGAGAGGGAATGGTTCCAGCAAATCTGAGAGGAAAGAAAGAGACAGATTCAAATATGGAGCGCTGTGTGATCCAACACACACTGTAAATGGCTGCAGAAGCTTATTTTTACCATGCGTGTCGTTCATTTGCTTTCTTTGGTTCAATCTATAAGTACCAAAGGGGGGAATGAACACTTCTCTTACTGAAATAGACTAAACATTGGTGTGGAAACGGCTTCAATGTCGCCAAACTGTTGATTATTGTGCCACTCGCTCTTGCAAACCTCTGTGAGTTCTGTTCTAGACTATTTTATGTTGCATTTGTTGCTTTTTCTGTGCTTCCCTTAAAAGAAAATCGATTTTATTGTATCGCCTCGCGCTGCTTTGTATCGTTATTCCTATAGATGAGTCATGATCCCTAGTGTCAAGGTGGCAAAGGTGGTAGGAAACAAATGGTTTCCATTGTCACATTCAGTGTCACACAGCATGTTTACTCTCCAGACTTCCCACTGTATGAAATCTCAGGATTCCATTTCTCAGCGAAGACAACTCGCATTATATCGGAATTGGTCACACATCATTTGTCAGGGAGCAGATCATTTGCAAACAATAATCTCATGACAGAGATTGGTTGGATGGAGAAGCCACATGAAGAGGGGGGTGGGGGTAAGGGGGGGTGGGCAGAGAGAACTTGCTCTGACCCCTGTGACTGATCTACACGTGGATCCTGCGCCCTTCATCTGGGGAAAACGTGTGCAACTATTGTGATGCTGAAAAACACGTCTTTGAACTTCCTCCGCTCTGGAGCATACGCTGAAAACAAGAAGAGGGGCTTCCAGAAAGAGAAGTGCACTTGAGAAGTATTGGGAACGCAGATTGACAGTTTCTGGTTTTGCTGTGTGTTTTTACAGAGCATCTGTCTTCCTGCTTCCAGCTCAAAGAGACACGGCGGAGGAGGAAGCGTCCTGCTCCTCTCCAAGGCCTTGAATGTGGGGAGGAAATCATCCGCACATTGCGTGAGAGACCCGGCCCGTTGTTTGCTGGTGTCTGTGACAGCACTCATCAGCGCGGCATTAATTAAGGATAAATACAAAGCATAAACAATAAACACGTGACCGCCAAAGCCACAACTACCACCCGTACCAATCCAGAGCCTCGCCAAAGAAAGTAAATACAATAATCCTTTCAAGATTTCTTCTCCCCCCCGAACCAGCCGGAGAGCCCCCCTACACCAGGACTTAAGTGAAACGCGCTATTCAACAGATAGGAGCGTAAGGATGTCATTCATTGGAACCGAGCAGACCGGCATTAGATCGCATTTCGCATCGCAGCCTGGCAGGATCCGAGTGCAGATGTGCAACTTGGCATATCAAGTAATTTCTAAAATAACCTGTTTTTGAGTGGTGTGGGTCCAGGTCCATGTCTGTGTTTTGCCGGAGCAGCCGTTGGAACTGATTTGTACGTGTTTATGGAGAACTGTGTTTAAACAGTTCGGCCTGTGTGTGTGTGTGTGTGTGTGTGTGTGTGTGTGTGTGTGTGTGTGTGTGTGTGTGTGTGTGTGTGTGTGTGTGTGTGTGTGTGGTTGAATGGGAGTAAGTGAGTGCGTGCAGAGGGGGATGGTTGAGGGGACAGCTGTAACGGAATCACTTCATAAGTGAAATACCACTCCCTGTACAATAGCCAGCCACAAACCAGAGCTGTGGTGCAAATGTTTTTCCAACATGGCATGGATCTATCCCTGCATACTGAGATTAAAAAATGCATTTTTCACTTCCTTCAAATGAGAAACCAAAGAAGGTTATGACTGGTACACCCTGGGTTTGGGGTCTGCGATGGACTTTTGTGCAAACAGTTTGGAACAATGTTGGCTGTTTTTGCAGATTTCAAAACATTGACGCTTCAACGTGCAAGCGCGTCATTTGCATTACGCGCATGGACACAAGCACACACACACACACACACACACACACACACACACACACACACACACACACCGAGGCCCGGGCTTATCGCAGATGTCTTCACCTCGGTTTCGCTGTTTCATTTGGGACACAAGTTTACCAAGACAGGCCTCAGAATGCCTGTGTCAGTGAAGATAAAGGGGAGCTAAGATGCATTCGTTCTACAGAGTTTCACATGCTGAGGGCTATTTTGCATCCCGCTGAAGAGTTAAGATTCAATGGCCTCTCACCCTGAATTTGTAGAATGGCCGTATTGAGCAGGCAGAGGGGATGAACTACATTCCAAAGGCCTGCCGGGAGAAAACAAGATGGCCGTGTGTGACATGTGGCTTTGTTGGCGGGCGAGAGATGCTTCTCATGGCCATCAGGGTGTCAGAACTGGTTACCTCTAATCTGGTGTGATGGGCGGAGCAGGGCCCAGGCACAACCACAGCGCCTCGTGATTCAAATCACCACTGCTTACAAAAACGCACCATGACCACACATTGACAGATTAACATTCCGCATGTTTAACTCATATCTCAGGAACTGTGAACGAGCAGCGACGAACGGCCTCCCAGATTCCAGATCACATTGTTTGACCGTTTTTCCCTCGCCCTCTCCGTGATGTGAACCTGGGGGAATAGCACCATTGGAATGTCGCTGATGGAATTCCACTGAATGGCCATTTGACCTGACTCAACACTTAGTGTCGGCACAAGGAACTTACTCAATCATTAACAACTGGACCATGGTGACCGCTGACTAGAATGGCTGTTGTGACCCGGGGCTTATGACTGGCGTGCCTGCTTACGTGAACAGGCAGGGGAATCCTAAGCTCTCACCATTCGCAAGGTCCTTCCTGCTACAATGATGAAGAGGAAGGTTGGATTTTCTCATTTCTTGGAGTTGGCAGATGGAAGTGAATGAACGCGTTATCAACGTGGTAATGATTTGTTCTGTTCTGGCAGCCATTTTATGGTGATTGATGTGATGGCAGCCGAGCTGACAAGGTTTGGCGAAGAAGTCTCGAAGATCTCATCAAGTGAAAATGAACCCAGTTTTTAAACAGTGTCCTGTTAGATAATCATTGACAAATGTTTGATCCCTTTTCTTCGTAATGTTACATCTCATTTGCCGAGGATGAGGAGCGTTTGTAAATCAGGAATTAAGATTACAACTGATGCAGAAACAAATATTGACAAAGAATCCCAAATCGGATGAAAAAAGGGACAACAGAAGGAAATAAAGTGAACAATAATGAAATAAAAATCCTGGTGTTTATGCAGCAGCTAATTATATTGACCGCTAAAAGCATTCCACAAGCTGCACACGGTGTCCAAATGTAAATTGCATGGCTGGACAACCTTCAGTGGAATAGCTACGCTAACAATCCAGAGGGTGTGCAGGGTTGGCTGCAGGGTCCGACCTGATCCAACAGATAAACTACAGGCTCATCCTCCCAAACCAGCGCCATGTCTCGTCTCGAGCAATGTTGGAATGGAGCCCAGTGGGGAGCATATTTGCAAAGATCACATCATGGTGCAGCCATATACATTCAATTCCATTTTGTTTTGTGATTTACGCCAAACACTCCAAAGTTTATTGTTGTCTGGTTAGAACGTGTGCCGATAGACACTGAAATCTGTAAAGGCCTTCAACAAATGAGAGTGGAAACGGCATCTGGTGAAGCAAAACACACGTGGCTGCCAATATTGTGAGGCCTCTCTTCACCGCCATGACCACACATGGCTCTCCTATAGCTCTGCTGGCACACAACCATCCCAGTATGGCATATCTCTCTTTCGTATATCATTGATGATGTATCTACCACCGAACCTCCCGCGCAATCCACAAGGTCTTTATGTGGATTGGGATTGATCGCGGGTAAGTTATAGACATAAGTCTCTTTCCATGAGGGTCGTGGTGGTGCACCTGTTTATCCAAAGCCCAGAAAATGTCAGAGCCAGTGTGGTAGATGATGCCTTGTCTTTTCGAGTCAGAGCCAGTGTCAGTGAGTGTCTGAGACATCTCATTGCTTTTCGCCAAAATTGCAGAGCGGAGTTTTGCTCTCCACACGAAAACATGCCACGTTGGTTTCATTTGATATCTGATCACAGATTATGTTCCCCAATCATAATTAGGAAATATCTCTTTCGAGACATTTTGTGCCAGAAACATTATATTATGGTTAAAGGAAACCATTCCTGCGATGTTGAAACGACGGCAGTCAAAGAATACATCACGTTTGAAAAATGCACTAAACTGTTGAGTTTCGTCGGCTGCGTTTCGTCTGTTTGAGCAGCGAAATTACTTTAACCAGTGCATGTCAGCAGACGTGCCATCAAATCACTTAAATGCAAAATATTTGAAGCTAAATTATAGGAAGCTACCACAACAACCGACGGGACGCAAATCAGACCAAATAATGACACGCCACCCAATAACAGCTGTTGAGGAATCATGGGAAGTGAAAGTGGAGTGACAGGGCGGTGGGGACCCATGTCTCCTCACGGGGGTTCCTTTTCAGCCCTGGGGAGGAGGACCTGTGAAAGGGCCTGCCATAGGGGAGAAAGGAGCCTCTCATGGCCCATTGTGCATGAATGCTCCAACCTCTAGACCTGTCTCTCCATCTTTAGCCGCCAGCCTCGCTTCTGACCTGTTCTCATTACCCAGGCTCCCCTGCTCTCACCCAGCAGGAATGTTTGTGTTTGTTTGTGTACCTCTCTTTTTATGCATTATTTCACCTCTGTGACCCATTTGAGGCTTGACACTCTATTTTACTTCAGAGAAAGCAAGAAAACTATGCCACACACATGGGCAGGCACACACACACACAAACACGGTCAATTCAGTTATGTAGCTATGTTATGTACAAGGAATGAGGGATTACAATGGTTTGTGGCCATAACCAAGCTTGATATTTTGGTGTAAAATCTAAAAAACTTGACACTAACAACAATACTAAAGATGTTTCCAGACCCGTAGTTTGCTGACCTTATTCTGATGAGGACTCTCAAAACAAAAAACAGGAAGAAGTGGATGCCGGTATACCAAAATAACACAGAACAACTACAACTTTACTAGTCATCATAATTTGGGCTATATATGTACTTTAAAGTACTATGCCAACTTGAATGTATGTCAGTGTCATGAAATCTGCATATTGCCTCACGTTATGGGGAACAGACCAGTTGCCTTCAAACACTTAAACCAAGGACAGGTTAGGTAAGATTGATGTGTTCCGCCTTTATCTGTCCGGTTTGCTATTGATAATCAAAAGGGTTAAATTAGTGTAAACCATTGATGCCTAACCATACCAACCATTGACCCTTTGGTTGTAGATCCGTGCATCACCTTGCAGGGGGGGGTTAGGACCTAGTTCAGATCATAATCGCACCACAAGCAAACTGCACCGGAGTTAATTTGGAACTGGGAACGAGACCGCATTCTCAAAACGTACCCATCAAACCCCAGGCCCATAAAAATGAACTATACCAAGGGGAAATGAACTGTAGTCCTATTGAACTGGACCAAACCACATAGACGTGAAAACACCCTGAGTATGTGTTTCTTGAAACACTGGCCACCACATCAGCAATGCAGTCTTGAGTATGTTGTCCCAAAATACATGATAGTATTTCAATATATGGATGAATATAATATGATGGAGGACAGATTTGGCCACATTTTTTGAAGATTTATTATTAAGATATTTTTATGCAAACTCAGCTGGACCTTGGTGGTTAATTCTTCCATACCATGCTATACAACACTGCCATCCTTGGGCCTTTAATGTACCAAATGTTGAGTTGTACAGATTGTTTTTCTTCTGCTTAGCCTCTAATCTGCAAGATTTATCCTGGGGCCCCTCCCTTGTAATTAACCGACTTCCTAATAACTCACCTCATTCATTTATAACATTCACTATCCCCACATATCAGCGCAACGGGACCTATAGAGATGTCATCTTCAAACTGAAAACATGAGAGGGTTGCCATGGTGACAGTCATCACTCATAAGCCTCTCAAACCAACGTTGCTTCAAGCTGGGCACGCTGTTTATTCTGCAGCCAAGAGATCTAAAGATTTCTCTGCAGGAAACTCCTCGGGGAGAATATTTTAGGAAAGCGCAAAAAAGAAGGGAGAAGACCCAAAAACCGGATTACTGCGGGTCACAAATCACAGCTTGTTTAGGAAGCGTATTTATTTATCCAGCTTCTAAAAGCTTAATCAAAAAAAGAAAGAATCCATGACAGAATTAGCCAGCTTTGATGCACTGAGCACAGAGAGGAAGTCCAGGTCATCCACACCGTTTCCATACATGCTGTCATGGACCCTGACAACCACAGCACAACAACCAGTAGTCTGAGGCAGGCTTTGGGGTCAACGCTCTCTGCCCGTGGCTCAGGCTGCCTCGCAGAAGTGTCTGGTCAGACCCTCTGGTCAGGCACCACACCCTGCCAACAACCGCCGTCTGACAGCTGCTGTTGCCTTACCAACCTGGGGCGCATGGGAAAAGTCCACAGAAAGCCAAGGCAGACATTTGGGACATGACAGGACAGGAGAGGAGAGGCCTGTAGCGTCTGCGTGCCCCATCACTTCTCCTCCACATGAACCAGCGGTATTCTTTAATGGTCCGGGTGATGAGAGGTGTAACTGTACGGCTCAGGCCAGCAAACTGGCAGCGGTTAAAAATGGATTTAACTGCTGCTCAGACAGACCTAATAGCACTTCCCAATGAGGTCTAATGCGTTTATGTATTTGTGGATTGCATTTTATTGCAATTCAGCTCAATAAAAGAGAGAAATGTAAGGGCAGTAAGTTTTCTTTGGAAGGACGATATACATATGTAGAAACCATGAAGTACTCCAAATTAGAAACATATTAATTTTTCCCCTGCTTTCTGCCCAAGCCCGCTAATTGATAGAACATATCCGAATCCTGGTAAGGTGATCCTGAAATGAACAGACGATGTAACTATTCTTTCAAACCGAATTTCTTTTTACACGTGGTAAATGGCTTTTGAAAGACGTCACTGTGCAAACTCAAAGAGAATCGTTTTATTTTCGCTAGTTCTTTGAAATACAACTAAAAAATTACGTTACTGAATTAAAAACACAAAAAAAGTTTAACCCCATGTAATGAAGCAATTGGCTCTTTAAATCTCTGACCAGATTTCAAAGTTAGACAAAAAAACCTCCAGTCTGTTTTTTCCGGATTAACACTGAACTTTGTATAGAACAGTTGTTGAACATGTTGTGTTGTGATGACAGTGTGGTTCTAACTGTTACCAACAGATTGACACATGCACTGTAAATGAAATCATCACGTATTACTTACACACGCTGACAAAAAGAATGCGCTTCGAAGTTCCCAACTTCACTCAGCGGCCCTCTTGTTTCTTTATTATGCAGAGTCTCAGCTGTATTTATGTGTGGCTGGTTTAGCATTTGCCGCTTTTATATGCAGGAATCGGACATTTATGTTGAAATCTGTCCTACGCTTGACTTGTTTATATGGCAGAATGATGGATGTACCATGTTCTTATTGTAAACGGCAAGACTGACTGGGCAGCTCGACAGGTCATTTGGTAAAAATCTACCAGTTTCCCGGAAAAGCTTGAGACTGGATCTCCCTCCAGATCTTCTCCCTGGTAACTGGGGTGAGGTATTAAGAGAAGGAGAGGAGCTTGGAAGAGGACTGTCAGTGCCAGAGCTTTGCCTTAAACAAAGACATGTGTTACCAAAGGATGTCAGCCTGCCTGCTCCCCGAGCACTGTGTAACTCAATCTCCCACATTCTCATCCACCAAGGGGAGTTCTTTGGAAGAAAGGGTTAAGTATGTTGATCAAAGGCTCAATGATGGACCAAAGGACGTTTCTAGATCATCAGTGTGACCTCGGTGCATCCATCAGCCATTAGGATGTCAGGACTGTGGCGAGGAAAGGCCCAGTTGCTTTTGGAGGTGGGGGGCAGCGGGCAACTGAGGATCTTTAGCCTGTGTTGTAGTGGCGGTGGTGGTAGGCGGGGGAGGGGGGGGGGGGGGGGGGGGGACCCACATAGACAAGAAAAAGAGGGGAAAAACAGGGAGGAGGGCCGGCAGATTAAAGCCCCGACCAGCCTTTAACTTCTCCCAAACCACACGAAGCTGGTGTCCAATGCCCTACATATTCAAAGGCATGTACACGAGCCCACTTCCAGCCAGTGACACAGATGGAGACAGAAATATACAAGCGCTGGGCAACCGGTTTCTTCTGATGTTGCTTTCCGTGCGGTGCGCTCTGCTGACAGACTCAGTTAGCTATCAACCCTCAGGAGCCGGAGATGGACAAGTTCGCTTGCGTTGAGCAAACACTGCACATCGCTGCTCATCTTTACCTGTCATGAACGCTTACAGTCGTGATTATTTGCAAGGTTTGACACAACAGAAAAATCCCCATGAGAACCCTGAGGGATCAACATTGAAAATCGGTGAGATAATTTGTTTGAACAACAGTGCGCAGTGTTTCTGCAGTTGAACGAGAGCCGCCTGAGTGATCTACTGGTGACCTTCAATCTCCATGGAAAAGCCAGAGCCTTCAGCAGAACTTTCCATGTATGTGACCCACATCATGGAACCTCTTCACCTCCACCACGGCTCTTTCCACAGGCTAGACAGGGAAGGATGATACACTGGCACCGACTGTGTGTGTGTGTGTGTGTGTGTGTGTGTGTGTGTGTGTGTGTGTGTGCTAGGCTCGATTATTCCTGGAGTATTGACTGGAACCGCTCGGAGGTGTTTATGTAGTGAAAGACGATAAATCACCACACTACTGCTGCAACTTGTTGATTTCAAACAGAAGTATGCAAAGCGGCCGATCATATCTGCTCTGTTGATCAGACGTCTTGTCAGGGAAAATAATAAAGTTGAAGGCATCTCAGAGTGAGAGAACAACCTCTTTGTTGGAAAAAGTGGATCAAAGGATCAGAGGACTGAGAGCTTCAGAGCAAGTTAGCGCTAAAACTACATGTTGCATCATTGGAAGAACCTTTGTGTGTTTTATAAGAAGCACCCTGGCAAAAATTGTAATTTGCTTCTTGCTGAACATTTGTCTCCTGCTCTATCTCACGGAGAGAGTGAGGGGAGACGAGCTAAGAAAAGGGCTCTTAAGGGTCTTGCAATTTCCCCTTAGGTGGAGTCTCTGCTTTTAGAACCCCGACCTCACTTCAGGAAAACAAAACGTGTAGGAGAAAAATAACCTCAAGGAGAAGCCGCGGCCTCGCCAACCACTGGACACTGAGCAGCACAAAAGCACGTGTGGGCCGTCCTCGAACTCCCGCCGCCAAACGTCTCCCCGCGTAGAAAAAGAAAACCCACTTCCCAAAGAGATCCGTCTGTCTCACGAGCACAAGCGGGACGCACGCAGAGACAACACAGGATGAGACGGATAAATGATTAGATCTGCAACCAGGGAGCTCTGCACACACATACACACACACGCACACACACACACACACACAGGCATACAGCAGTGCCTGGGGTTAGACCCATCCCATGGTCTCAGACTGCTGATGCTGTCCTTACTGTAGCTGTGGGGCCTGTGGGCGTCACCGCACGTAAGTATTAACCTCGCTCATATTTTACGAGCGCCGCTGACTGCTCGGGTCCAACATAAACAGGTGTGTAGGCCAAATTGGGCGTCATCGCTCCCCAGGCAAACGTCTCGTCTGCTTATATATACAGCATATGCAGCACAGTCAGAACTTTCACGTCGACGCTGTGAATCTGAAGCTACTTCTGCTGTGTATACTGTGTACTCAAACCTGATCGGGGGCCCATTTGTTGCTTCTGTCTGCATATGTATGTTTGTTTATTTGGCAGTTTCGGCTCACAATTCTGTTGCGACTTGCCCTGGAGTCGATCCAATGTGTGGATTAATCGGTAATAAGTCTCACAGTTGTGTTTATTGTGGTTTTGTGTGCAAATCTGAACGTGTAGGAGAGACAGAACAGTTTGGGGTAATTTTTTTTTTTTTCACAAGAAGCAGATGGAGGCTGGCACATGGAGTCGGACAATACAGACGCATGAGGGGGAAGGGGGTATGGGGTGGTTGTTGGTGGGGGCTGGTGGTGGCAGTCAGGTAGCGTTCAGAGTCCTGGGCCTGGGGTCTCGACGATCCCAACTTTGCTTTGTGGTCTATGATGTCACACAGGGCTCTGCCTTTGAATGGCCATGTGTTCCTCACCACTAATATCAAACAGATGATGAGAAACCTCCAAATGATGGTCTTTCACTAAGACAAGCAGTCAAAACAAAGTCAGAGGAACACAGAAAAACAGCACTCCACGCCATCACCAGAAGAGGGGGGGGGGGGGGGGGGAGGGAAAAAAAAGACTATACATCTGTAATTGCTGCAGGCTGTGTTGTGGGCAGCATTAAACAGCATTGTGCGCTCGTTCGCCTCGTTGCGATTTGGAGAATTTCAAACCTGTAATCCGGAGGCATTATCACGGCGCAGAGACTGATTGCAGGTCTGTCCGCAAAAAAGGCAGCGACGGGATGTTCGCAGCACAGTAGTACTTCCATGTTTTCTTATCACCTTAACCGTAGCACATCACATCCTGGAATAACAAACACGATTTAAAATATTGCCCGAGAATAATCCATCATCCACTTGGCTGTTAAACGAGCCTTTCCTCAACAGAGAAGGCTGTAATTGATGTGCGGTGTCTGGAAGACAACAGGCCTTTCTTCCCACTTGGGATCTGGCTAATCTCAAGCATCAACTCAGAGGACCTCTGACTCCTCCATTTTTAATCTTAGCCTGTCTTTGGTGTAATTAATTTTTTTTTGCCACCCTTTGCTTCTTCTCTCCTCCTGCAGCTGTGTCTTATCTGGGAAAGGCTCAGGCCCTTGATCTGAAGGTTCTTGTCTCACTTTGCCAAAGTTACAAATTACACAAGGAGGCAGAACCCTGGAGCGAATACAAAGGAATTTGGGAGGGGATTTTGTCACTTCACAGAGAAAAACAGAGATGTTTACGGTTTCCAGAAGCAACTTTTTGAATTGGCAAAGTTGCCCCTGTGCACCACCAAAAATACGTAACTAAAACGTGTCTCTGTGTGTCTTTGGCTCGGATCATAACGGTCATAAAGCATTGGCTCTGCAGCAGACAGTAAAAGGTTTTGCCGGCCAAAGTAGGAAATCACTGTGGAAGATCAACCTGAACTCTTATGCTTTAGGTTCTCAGAAGGCAAAAAGGAAGTACATATCCTTCGCTTGTGTATATTAGCTCGCTCTGTTTCCTGTCCTCCTTGTTCTCAGTGATTTAAGTGAAAACTGGCACGGCTTCAGATCCGCTTTGGACTCAGTCAGTTGGAAGTGAACACCTTGATATTTGTCTCTCTGAATAACCGGGATGGTTTGATGATATGCTGCAACCGTTCCGAGTGTAGTCAGCGGGAACGTTACCTCGCCTCTGTCCTTCCCCCCTGCTACTGGACCCTGATTTGGACATGTGGGTGCGCCGGTCGGTCCCGGGGGGTGTGAATCAGACCAGAAGCATTAGCTTGCAGAATATCTCCCAATGAACTAATGATCCTGACATCCAAACAATGGCTGCTTTAGAAGAAGGCACACACACAGCAGACTCTGTTTTTTCTATCTCATATTTTTAATGACAAAATGTTTGTCAGAAACAAATGGATTTATTTTTCTCAATCCGGGGGCATAGTATGGGGAGCTTATGCTGTTCCGGTCCCCAGGGCTTCAGACTACTAACAAAACACATCTTACTTCTGCTCTGCTGCCTGCCTACAATGCTTTTCACATACAGGAGGACGAGTGGGAGCGTCCAGCAAATGAATGAAGTAGCCCGATTCTCTTTCACAGAGCGCTGGATGAGAAATCCTGCCAGTTTTTTTTGTCATCCGTTGACATTGAGAACATCCGAAAAGTAGCGGCGTGATTCATCTTCAACATCTTGTAGCGTCTGATTCCAAACTTATTTCTGTCATTAACGAATTTCCACTTAAATCCAGATCTCCACTAAGCATTTAAATAATAGATAAGGATGTTTGGAACCTTTTGCGACGCTTTGTTTTAGCTCTCTTGTCCAGCAGCTGCTCCTCCTCATGCAGTTGCACCCTCTCACTCTCGCTCACTCTCAATTAGCTCCTCTCCTCTTTTCACCAGCAGTTTCCGGCTACACATGCACCTCCTTGTATGGTGGAGCCATCCCATCCATCTCAAACACACCCTCACAAAAGAACTACACTCTTGTTTGTGAGTCTAAAAACAAGAGGCACACTGAGCCACTTCCCCATTCACTTTTCAGGCCATTTGCATGAAGGCTCCTCTTCCCATTTAGTGACTCTGAACAGCTCTGCTATGGAGAGGCCATGAGTGCCGAGCTTGTTATCCCACCAACCTGCATCCCAAATCCTCATTCTGTTCATCCCCAGTAACATGAATTGCAGTTATAATCCCGATACAATAAACACAGAATGCGATGATTTAAAGGGGTTTTTATGGGTTTCACAGGTTGCTGTGACAACCGCAGACAGACAGCCTCACTTATCCTGGAAAAACAGAGTAGGTGCTGAAGCAAAAACGAAGGATTCTATTAGAATAATCACTTCATGAAAGGATTTCAACATAAATCATTATCTACACTTTGATTGGATATTGCTATTGATTTGTAACAGGAAATCACTGTTTTCCTTAAAGCTCCTTAACTCATTTTTCTCTTCTTCTTCTTTTTACCGCGCGTTCATTTTGATCCCCGCTTGACGCAGACATGGAGAAGCTCCTTTCCATGCTGGGAGAGATAATTGACTTCTGTTCCATGCGTGCCACAATCAAGACACAAGACCACAGCATATTATGAACATGTGCTGTGTACAAAATAATGTCAAAATCAGCACACTGCTTGATTTATTTATTTTTTATTTTTAATGATTTATGCTTCCTAACGCATTGCCAGTTGCTATATTAGGAGTGGTTGGAAGGTTTGAATAACAGACGTCGACATGAGTTCTGGCTTGAAACCTGTACCCACACACACAAACACACACACACACACACACACACACATAGGCACACACAATGACCAGATTTCGTGTGTGTGTGTATTTTTCGGTCAGAGGGAATTTATGAAAATAATAGCTTTGGATATTTGTTGGAAGCATTGACATGGACAACTGAACACTGAGCAGGAACCTTCTTGTACCAACATGCATTGAGCAATAAAAAGAAGAATGTGTATTCGTCACTCAGAGTTCAGGGATTAGTTTCCCCTGTGTGTGTTGGCTAATATTAATCCTTAAATCAAAGAGTAATTTAGGGTCATCTGCCTCTTGTTGGAGTTGTCTTAATTTATATTAGAAGAACTAAACAATATGCAGGAAGTGCTATGTAATAATAATAATAATTTACTTTTACTGTATAAATATGTAAAACTGTTTATGTTACAACTGACTTGTAGTGGAATTATTAATAATGTAAGTTAAAGACTGAGGAGAAGTGCAATCTATGCTCAGTCTGTAAAACATGGTGGTTATTATTGATTTAATGTGCAAAAATACATTCTAAAAATCTATGACTTAATATGTAAACCAAGCGAGGGGATAAACTGGCCTGGACGTCACGTGAGCAAAAAAGGAACAAACTGTGTGTGTGTGTGTGTGTGTGTGTGTGTGTGTCAGAGGTTAAAGCTGAATGTGTGGCAGCAGCATGGAAATGCCTGGAAAACAAAGAGTGGTTATAACATAAAGTGCCACATTTAGAAGTTCCTTTCTTTTTTGCACTGCGTGTTCTCACCGTCAGGTAGAAATATTTAAATACTACAGTATCTCCATAAAGTAGTTAACACTGCAGCCAGAGGGTGATCTGTTCCTTTGAGCTATTTATTCAGCTTGTCAGCATATCAGGCTAAATAATAATGATAATAACAATAATAATAGGTTGAGAAATGCATCCCTCAGCATTATTGTTTTGGATGAGATTTGTTGATGTTCAGCGGAAATGTGAACTGCATCTCCTTCCTTTCTAAAAAAACACGGGCAATTGTTGCCGGCGGTCACTTTACTCATAACCACTGAACACAGGCAACCACAATGTTACAGAATGAAATGAACGAACGCATCAATATTTCGACTCGGGGACGACTTCAAACTTCAGCCGATGTTTTAGCAACAAACTGCCAAACTGAGTCAAATGGGAGTTTATTTAAGTCTTGAGTGAGTCGTAATCTGAATAATAATAAAAAAAAATATCAGTGCAGCACTCGACAACACATCCAGCAACATATCACTTTCATGTTTAATGAACTCAGGGAGGATCTCTGCAGTTAAACCAGCGTTTTCTTGCTACTGTCTATGAACTGAAATTGCAAAATACTGTATAGATGTTACTGCTTGTAGAGAAAAGGACTGCAAACAAACTAAAGGCTACAGTAAAGTGGAACCAATGTGTTTGAATGTGAAATACACTGTCATGATGCTTTATGCTGTCAACACACACAGCAGCAGGGAAACATTTTTGTCTTTCAGGGGGGTTTTGTCTTACGGATCGGCGTGGTCCTCTCCTAACAGACACACAGCTTCAGTCAAAGTCTCTAAAAAGTATTTTTCTTTACACTTAGTACAAAAAAAAAGACATCTCTACCCGTTAGTGCTTCGTTTTAAGATACTATAACATAAATAAACAATTTATTTTCAGTGTTCAGAACAGACAGTTCCAGTGTGACTGGAAAACATACTCCACCATATTCCAGTTGGCAGCAGAGGGTTTTACAGAGTTCTCCACTCAGCATTTGGCCCAACCCAAGGCACCATACGTACAAAGTGTTCATTTCTACAAACCTCCAACATAAGACCCAGCCAATTTGGGGGTCAGATATCCGTTTCTGTTCCCCTTTTAAGTGGAAATAAGATAAAACTCTTAAAAAGTTTCAATCAAAGACGTCGTGAGGAATCTCTTCTCCGTCACCCCTCGTCAGCTGCTGTTTGTCGTCTTTTTTTCTGATCCGACTCCCAACTCACTGTGTCTCCTTTTCCGTGCGCGAGTCTCTTGTGAATTAAAAGGTTTACAATTCCCAGAGAGAGAGAGAAGCACAGTTCCCGCCATCGGCCTCAGTCGTTACCTGTAAGTCCCAACGTCACTGCGAAGACAGCAGCGCAATCTCTCTGTGACCGTAAAGTTTGGGCTTTTACCTACTGATAATTAGCATTGACTTTCTGAAAAGCAATAAGATAGATTCTGCTGTGCAAAACGATGCCTGAAGAGCTGAGAGTGTAAATTCCAACCTTCCTCTTCTTTCCTTTATGTTTATCTCGCTCTCGTGGGTCTTCCTCACTCAGCTATAGTCCTTAAGCGCCTCATTTGATGTTCCTGGCGTCCTTATTTGCAGGTAAACACCTCCGTCCTCTCGCTGCACGTGTTGCACTTGACGAAGCAGCACCATTGGAACTTACAGTTGCACTGCCACACTTTGGTGTACTGGTGCGTGTTGTAGCCGCGCCCGCAGCACATGAGGTCGCAGCCGTCCGTGTGTAGCGACGTGCGGTTGCACAGGCGCCCCTGCGTGCCCACGCTCCCCGTGGCCGCGTCCTCCTCGCAGTAGTTGGGCGACCTCTCGATGTAGACGAGGTCCGTCTCCATGGGCTTGCGGTAGCCCTGAGTCTGCTTCACCTTGAGGTGGGTGGGCTGGCGGAGTCGGCTCGCCCGAACTACCTCCACGTGCACCGCGTCGTTATACTTTTCCTTGAGTATGTAGCCGATCTCGCGGAACTTTGGGAGCGTCGTCCAACAGGTCTTGGTGGTGCAGGAGCCTGAGACGCCGTGACACTTGCACTCTAGCTTCATCCTTTCCTCCAGGACCTACAGAGGGACACAGAACACAACCAACCGTCACTCTTAAACTCTTCAAATCTTGACCTATTGTTCTTGGAGAGAATCTGGACACAACTGAACAACCTTTGTGGACTTGGACACGGACCCGTCATGGAAACGGACCTCTATGACATCACTGGTGTTACTCTGTTCCCCTGAAAACTGTTGGAATGGAATGGAATATTTTCTTTGATAATGCTGGAATTTAATGGCTGTGTCCATCTGTAGCTGGAGTTTTGAGTGTGTGTACCTTACACTAACATGCTCCTAATGTGTGTGTCTGTGTGTGTGAAATGAAGAGATCTATTTATTTAATTTAACCTTGTGTTTATTAATGGACCACTAAGTTTTGAGTAGATTCAGGCTCCTTTCCTGGCTTTGTCTCACAGACTTTAAGAAGTGGAAACAAACTTTTGCAGATTTCAGACGAACTCCGATCGAAAGGGAAGACGTTTGTTTGACGTGTTGCTAATGCGTTAATAGGCCGTGATGGCTGTGCGGTGCGTCTCTTATCTGCGTTCGTCCATCTCGCCGGCAGGGTGATACTCGCCGATGGCTCCTTAGTGCATAATTCACGCCATAATCACTTAAATTCAAAGGTTTAAGCCTCAACAGTGTGACAGTGTGAGGAGTGAAGATCTGTGTAGAGTAGACAAACTCACATATCTGACATTTTTCCTCTCTGATGCCAGTTACGTGTCATGAAATCCGGGAAAACGACTTTACTCGCTTAAAACAATATGGACCCCGTGTGGATATCTGTCATTTTGTTTGATTTAATTGAAGATTATTCCGTCGTTAGACGTGCTCCGTGTGTACACAGCAACACAAAGCGCTACTCCGTTAACTGTTTACATCTGGACTCCGGGAATGGAAGGGGGTTTGTTTAACTTTCCTGAAGACGTAAGTGTGATGAACGTAAATGTGTGTGTGTGTTTGCGGTTGTAGCCTCAGTGCTTATTTTCACATACAACATTAATGAAGGCTGAGGATTTCTCAGGTTATTCACTTTCTGTCCACTTAAAGTCTTTCATGTCAACATGTGGCACGCAGGGCCAAGTCCCTTCTCCTCCTCCTCCTCCTCCTCCTCCTCCTCCTTCTTCATCTTCTTCTTCTTCTGCTGCTTAATCCCGCCGCATATGGGATTTATCGTGCGATGTCGTCAGCGTTTAAGCGTCTCCGCTGAGTCAATCCGTCAGACTCAAGAAGAAGAAAACCTCAAAATACAAATTGTAATCTCTTCCCTTCTCTGCTGCTTGTGCTTTTGCGCGGGGGAGGAGTTTGCATGGGTCGAATTAACACGTCTGTAATAGTCCTGACATGACTCCTTTAACCCAATTAGGAACTCCTGACTTGTTTGAACATAGTATTTGTTGTATAAGATGTACAGTGGGGTTGGCAGGGCATTTTTCCAGTGCAGCTTTTTCCTGGCACGTCTTCTTGCCAACGGTACAAGTCATCATTTCTATCAGACACTTAACAGAATGTACACAAGAGCAAAAAAAAGAAAAAGAAAAAAGTGCAGAGTTGTCCAAAATGTTTGTCTGTCCGCGCACTCTGTGGTCAGACTTTTCCCTATTTGAGGACATCTGATTGAAAAAACATGAGCCCGGGCGAGTTCATGAAAGCTGCGGGGTCAGCTGTCAATCTTTCCTCGGATGTTGATTCAGAAGGAGGATTTCCAAAAATGTCCAGCGCAGAAAAAAACCACAAGGAATGCCTGGGTAAAGAATCTGACTTTCTGATGGATGCATGGAAACATTTACTTAAACTGTGTCCATCAAAGTGTCGGATCTGTTACCAATTAGACCAACAAGACCAGATTCCCCCTCTAAAGATCAACTTGTCAAACAAACCGCCCCCATGGAAGATGAAAGGAGTAACATGATTCATTAGATGCTCCTTTCCGTTCAGGGAATCGTCCACTCTAATTATAGTTCTAGTTCTGTTTTAATGCTATTTAATGTTTCTTATCAGGGCATTATTGAGACGTTAATGTGACTTCGCTCTCCTTGCTGTAGAGGCCCATTGAAAGCTTTCATGGGGAACAAAGTGCAAAGAAAAACAAGGACCGAATGAGTTCAGCTGCAGCAGGCGGGCGGGCAACGCGTTCATTAGCCTGTTGTGTCTGGACTGATGATGTCTATCCAAACCATAATTCACAATGGAGGGAGACCACCCAAAAATGTATTTTTCTGCGGGTGATTAACAAACAAAAAGACCTCTGCCTCTGGATTTGCGATCGCCCCTTCCAGTAAACGTTTCTCTGGTGTTTTCCCCCTAATACTCTATTTGTCCTTCTCGGCTTTCCTACTGTCTCAGCAAAGACGCACATTTGATTTTTGTGCATCTTGACAGATCCTGACTTTCCAAGCCCCAGAATGAGAGCGGCAGCAGTGCCAGGTCTAACCCTGACAGTTCAACATGCCAGTCCCCTGGCATCCAGACCGTATCATTCTGCTGTGTTAACACCGACATTGTCGGCCTGCTTTCACACACTGAATGGACGCAGTCAAATGGCAGTGACATGTTTTGGTATTGTGCAGAGAACTGCAATAATATCCTGCTCCTGACTTTACACTTCATAATTCCATGAAAGGACTGGAAAGGAGGGATGGCAGGTCTCCATCTGGACTCCGTTGGCCAGGATCTGTTTTCCCACTGGACCCAATAAAACCAAAGTTATTAATTAGATCCATTTGTCACCATAACATCATCTTCTCTTCTCTTCTCTTCTCTTCTCTTCTCTTCTCTTCTCTTCTCTTCTCTTCTCTTCTCTTCTCTTCTCTTCTCTTCTCTTCTCTTCCCTTCTCTCCCCCCCCTCCCCTCTCTCTCTCTCTCTCTCCCTCTCCCTTCCACAATTGACTAATAGCAAACAAACATGTCCACAATGCAGTTTGCCAACACACTCTGAGAAATAAAAGACACCCTCTTAGAATGGAAAGATACACCAGTAAATTGGCCCAAGCAAAACAAACTGCTGAAAGGCGACTGGTGATCAATCAGTCAGCAGCTTTGTCTGTCACACACTTTCGTCAGCGCACGACTTTCAGTTCTGTAAGTGCGACTGTTTGCTCTCCTGCACAGGCACACACACCAACACACACACACACTGATCCATGAAGTAATAACTCATTAAATTTGAAAACAAGTGCAACCCCGTCAGTGTGTGAGGTTCAGTGCCTTGCTTGGTTTCACAGTATTGTCCCTTCATTCAAGAAGACTTGAACCCACAACACAAATTATTTTCGCCCCGCGTTGTTGCATTTTCCAGTCGTTCTCTGAATCACTTCTGGAAAAATACTTGTGGCAAAGCATCTTGACTTGTTGGAAACCCTGTTTACCTTTCTCCCTGCCTCGTTGTTATGCAAGTTCATCAGGCGTCTCGGGGTCTTTTTAATCTCGCGAGCGTCCACGAAGCGGCGCGAGAACTCGATGCCGTACTTGATGTCGGCCGAGCAGCCGCCCCACTTCCAGCCCTCCTCCTGGTTGTAGTAGCCCTGCTTCTCCCGGTCGCAGCCGCACTGGCTCAGGTTGCCCTGGCTGCACGCCGCCGTGATGGCGTGGGCCACCCCCGCCGCCGTGATGGCGTAGGTGAACGCTGCTTCCCGACTGCCTGGATATGGAAGAAAAAAGTGAGATGACATGAGAAACGGGAGCAACCAAAGTCAAATAAGCACAATGTTGTCTCAACGACGTCAGTTTCAATCTGTTTGTAGCTGTTTTGAAGCTGTTCAGCCCGGGCATAGATATGAACTTTCTTGAGCGTTGGCTCATGTGTGTGTGACTCACACAGATGTTCAGCATCTTTCCACATCAATAGAGATCCGTGAAGACAAACCTGACAGCTCATGACAACCTTTATCATCATCTGCCCGAACTGCACGTGTGGGAGTTCAAGAAATGAAATTAATATCACTACAGCTTCCAAAGCAGCTTGAGTGAGAACACAGAGAACACTGAACATACAACTCCTGCCACTTCACTACTGACTTCACTAGTGAGCTAATTCAGGTCACTAAGATCTGGATTGTGGACCCAAACCTGACGTGGCTGAGCAGGAGCTTGGTGCTGGGATCGGGAACCACAGAAAGAGAGAACCTGATCTTGGAAAAAACAGCACAGGAAGTCCAC
Source organism: Genypterus blacodes (assembly GCF_046128005.1). NCBI lineage: Eukaryota > Metazoa > Chordata > Actinopteri > Ophidiiformes > Ophidiidae > Genypterus > Genypterus blacodes. Next base: position 10,819,349 of record NW_027466834.1, read on the forward strand.
GTCCACTCCATTATCTTGATAAGCCGGCGAAACATTCCCTTCAGACGCGCGCCTGGCTGTCCCCCCCCCTCCCTCCTGCACCTTGGTAGAAGTGTGGCCACGTTTCCGACCGCAAAGTCCTTGAGTGCAGCCTCCAAGAGTGCAGCGTTGGAATTCCAACGGGGGGAGAGCTGGCCTAGGTGCTGTCCAAAGTGCTGAATTCCTCCACAGGAGCACCTTGCACCGCTGCCCACACAGCAAACAAGCCAGGGTCTGCAGGTCTCACCGTGCCCCTGCCGGGACACGAGACGGATCGGACCGCGCCACCTACTGCTCAGCAGCCGGTCCTAACACCAGACGTTTCCCCCCTGAGCTGCTGCTGCGCTTCACTCCTGCACCTGGAGTAGATTTATAAGAGGAACACGCCGGCCATTTCACAACACCTAATGAATTTCTGTAAAATTACACCCCTGAACAAACGAGGGGTTTAATTGAACAAGATGTTTTTGTAAGTTGTTGACATTTTGGTGTTTTCTCACCGGGCCCCATAGTCTGAAGAATGGAACCTTCCGGATCCCCTGTGCTATTTCTTTAGTTATGAAAAACTAAAAAATACAAACGTCAAAGGAAAACACTTTCTGAGGCAACATATCTGGATAGAACTCGACTCCTAACCTTATAAGGCACCTGGGAAGTGAACGGGTAAGATCTCGGAAAGTCTCCAACTCACTGGTGACCTTGTCGGGACGTGATTTTCCAGGAAAGCGAGTAAAAAATCTGCAGTGTATCACTTCAAGCTGAAGGCTTAATGGAGGCTCTCCTCACCTTCCAAGCACCACTGCATAAACCACAACACAAAGTCATCCAGCGGAAAAAACAAGAGCGCTTCTCATCGTCTCTAAAAGGTCATAATTTGAAGACGTGAAGGCTTTCACCAAACACCAACAACATATTACTCTGCCTAATGAAGAGCAACGTTTACAAAATTGTGACTTATACAATTAAATCACGTTTTATGGCCTTGTCGTGGAGCGACTGTTTGGAAGATCAGTGATGGATTAAAGATGGAAATGGAGCTAAAAGGATAAGATGTAAAAGGTCGCTGACAGTGTAACCGCCACACAACGTGACACAAAGTCCCCCCGCCGCCCTGGAGCTACAGAGGAATCTGACTTGAAAGGCTCCACCGCGTCTGAAACATGGCTGCTGCTGCTGCTGGGACGCTGTTGCCCCTCAACTGGCATTAATATGAGGAGGGGGGAGACATCACTGCTTCAAAAACTGCATGTTTCTGTGCTTGCAAAACATCCCGAGCAACATTTCACTGGATTCTACTGCCGGCGTCCTCACTCGAGGCCGTTTCCATCAGTATCCTCCCAATGTATTCAAAACAAACCGACCACAGAAACAGGACTATATTTCAGTTTAACTAAACTTTCGGAGACTTCAAGCGGCTACGACGGCAATCCGGTCAAACACAAAAATGAAATAATGACATCATCTAGTCCAGGAAAAGCAGGAATGATACATCCCGACATGAGCAAACTGAGGGATTGTTTACATCCGAAAAGCAGCACAAGTACAACAAATGGGGGTGTAAATCACCAGCAGTGCAAAACCAAAGAATCAAGGAGATGACAGATGATCCCCATGCGCTCCGTGTCGTCTCCCGTCTCGAGCAAACACACACACACGGAACAATTTCTGAAAGCTTACGAGACGTCAGAATCTCCGGAGCATTTTTCAGCACTTCAGAAGTGGTTTACTTTAAAGAAAGAATTGTGACACTCCGCTTGTACAGCTGCTTTGGACTTATTTTCCGCCCGGTTCTTTTTTTTCCCTTCGGGGGGATCTCTAATTTTGATCCCAGGGGCATTTTCTGAACCCTCAAAGATGTTTTCACCCTAAGCCACTATTCATTTCCTCTGCTGGCACCGCCGGCTGCAGAGCTAATACCGTGGCCCGCAGGTTCGCCTGGTGGGGACTGACTCACAACCACTTGCTCCTTTGGTCGACTGCAAAGCTGCACCCCCACCAGCTTGTGGTAACGCTCGGCTCTGCTCCTCCACACACACACACACACACACACACACACACACACACACACACACACACACACACACACACACACCAGCGCATACTGTACGTCCAAAACGTGCATGCACCTCACACACACACACACATACTCAGTGACAGGCCACATAATAAAACACACAACGCACTCTCACTGCCCTCCACCCTCACACATGCACATGAACATAGAGCTCAAACCCGCTGTGAAAACACATTTGCGCGTAGATGCACAAAGTGAATATCGGTGTAATGTCTAAAACAGAGAAAGGGAGGCGGCTCCCTGCGCCGGAGATACTCCCCATTTCTGAGTTGATTGAGTTGTTACCGCTCATGGGGAAAATGACCATAACGGCTCTTGTGCTGGTTGTCGCCCCCCTGGTGAGAGGAGCGGTGCCAAGTCTCGGCCCGGCCATAATGAAAGCTGCTAAACAAACTATGGAACTATGGTGAGACCAAACCAATCCAATAAGACATAGGACACATTTTGCACCCTGAACTTTGTCCTCTGTGTGTTAATATTCATATCTGTGCGTATTTCACCTCCATACTACACATTTACCCATCCGTCCATGGAAAACACACCCTATCACCTATTGTTACTCTGTAAATGAACAGAATGATCTCAGAAGGGAATCATGTTGCAGCAAAATGAGAGAATAGAAGTCAGTCCTGATATACACACAAATATTATTTACAAGCAGGACACAACACACATCAGTTCTGCAACAATTCTCTGTGTGCACGGTGGCACGTAGGACTCACACACACACACACAGACGCACACACGCGGCCCCGAGCAATGGAAGGGCCCTGCTAGTGGTCGACGAGAGCTCGGAGGAGAGAACGCACCCATAGCAGCAGCAGAAAGCCCTCAAGAGGCCGGGCCCAGAGTCCTGACAGCCCTCCAGCAGGAACCACCCTGGGATAGCCTCGCTGGCTGCCAGTGGAAAATTGGAGTGACCAGAAAAACCTCAATGAACTTGGAAACATCCAGGAGAGAAGAATAGAGGGAATATTAAACCAGATGTCTAATGGAGTTTAGTGGCAAGTGTCTGCAACGCTATCCAACAGAGAGGCGAGCAGAAGAAGAGGATGTGTGCCGTGTGTGTCGCTTTGAGCAGGTAGAGGAGCTCCAGAGCGGCACAGGGCCTTGAGCCAGACATGTAAGTGAGGGCAGCCCAGTCAGTAAGCCTCGGCCTTCACATGCGCCGACCACACCACTTTGGACACCGGCCTCTGCTGCGATGCCCGTCACGTCTTTCTGACCCAAAACAGGAACGCAAGGGCAAAAAGGGACTGGCAAAAAAATAAAAAAAGGATTCTGGATGTAGTGGCTCGCCGCTAAAATGGCAATCTGTGTTTAGAGCCGAGGGAAGGCGCACCACTAAACAAATTTCACATGACACAGCGCGGGAGATTTACGGCCCTGAGACGCTGCGGGGCAGAGCTGGTGGTGCAGCGAAGGCGAGCTGATGTAGTAACACTGCTGCTGACCTCAAAGAGGCCACGATGTCCTCGCAAGGCTTCGGCCGCGAAACAGGCCGGGGCTGAGGCTACGCTGCCGACACCAGAGGAGAAGGGAAGGACACACGAGGAGGAGGAAGACGAGGGATCTAGGCCGCACCTCCAATCCAGAAAGAAACCAAAGTTCCATCTAAGCTATATTCTGTACCTTTCCTGCCATGACTGAAATCTAAACTGGAGGAATTTGCTTTCACAATCCTTGTTGCTCCTGGATACTCTTCAGCTTCTACTTGGGTGCTAACGTGGTTAAACAGAGTTGAGGTTGTAGGAGCACAAAGGAAGGTCTGCGGTGCCAGCGAGCTGCAACCAAGCATGCAGACGGAGAGCTGTAAGCGCACCGCAGCATGAGGAAGACTTAATTACTTCAATGGGGAGAGGAGGCCTGCAACAGTGAGGGGAGAGGAGGGGAGAGGAGAGGAGAGGAGGGGAGAGGAGAGGAGAGGAGAGGAGAGGAGAGGAGAGGAGTGGAGTCTTGCCAAGAAAGGGAAAAATGTAGACATGCAACCATACATACAACTTACATACAACATACATACACACACACACACACACACACACTGATATGCAGGCACAGCTCTATATGTGCTTCACAGTGACTTCAGTGCAGCTACACACACACACACACACTAACACACACTAACACACACTAACACACACACACACACACACACACACACACACACACACACACACACACACACATACTTTATATAGACAAACACCAGCAGAGCCTAGCAGTGCAGCTGAATGGCCTCTGCACACACAGGCCCAGCCAGTTGGTCGAGCAGTGAAGGGGAAAACCATTTAAAGCCCCCCGCCCCCCCCACCACCTCCGCCCCTGCCCTTGCCCTTACCCCCTCCTCCCCTCCATTTTGGACATGCACTGGCAGCCCGGGGGGACACCAGAGGATTGGATTGCATAAGAAATCACATCTCAACAACACAAAGCTGCAGTGGAGTTTTGGGGTCTTTCTCGTCCTTCGTGTCACAGAGAAATGGCACCGCAGAGAACAAAGGGGAAAGTGTCACCTGCTGGTGGCCGCCAGTCTCTGCACTTGTGGTTGTTGACTGGCAGCACATTACAAGCAGGGCAGGAAACAAACTTTTTTCAGGGCCTGGAGGAAACGGTGGTCGCGAGGTCCCAAAATTCATCTGCTACTATCAAAGTTTTACCATCCGACTGTGTTCTTTAAATGGAAACACACGCCTGGTCCCCGCAAGATAGCGGTTAAGATCGCTGTCTCTGAAGCCACATCTACCTCCACCCGCCCTCAGACTTAATCCCATTGGAAGTTCCTTTTCCTCCTTTGTCCTCCACTCTGCCGCAATCCAAATATAGGACTGAAAAACACGAAAGCCAATGAACCGTCTGCTCCTCATTCACAAAAACAAAACAAACTTCTAAACGATGGAGTAAGTGCCTCCCCACAAGCCGCGCTGCTGCCGCTAAATCATTACCTACTGAGTTTGTCTTACACGGCAATTTAAGAGTTTCCAATGTACCTGAGGTGCTTTACTGGCTGACAACAACCCGGCAACAAGCCACCGTGCTTCCCAAACAAGAAATAACAGAAATATAAAAAGAAAAATACAGAAATTAAGAATGTAAATGTTCTAAAGTGAATCATTTTGATGTTTTTGACTCAATAACCCAAACCCTCGATCGCCCCACTGGCAGGTATGCAAGCAACTCACTTCATCAAGGCCTCTTTCCATTCAGAATATACTCTCAAATACAAAAAGGAAACCCTACAAATGGCTTTTAAAACGGTTTTTCCACCCCCACAACATAAATGTACATAAATATAATAAGATTCCAACACCAGAAGCTTTAAAAACAAGCCGTAAGCAGAGCGGTGCCAGTGCTGGAGCGCTCGTCTCCAGGGCCCCATGGAAGGGGAAGAAAGTTGGGAGGAAAACCCCGAGCTTTTGTATACCAATCACTGAACTGACTAATGCGCTCTGCTACTACTGTTTTCCGTTCCGCTTTATGTACCGTTGCTATGAACATATGCTCCCAGCAAATTATAGGCAAAGTTGTGGTCCGTGAGGTTTGCAGCTCGCGGAATTAACATAGTCGTGTTCCTGTACAATAAAATAATATTGTTTTACCAGAACTAGAACGCTTTGCTGTTTTTTTTTTTTCGGGAGGAAGTGACAGGCTTTGGCTCTGTTCCTGTTCCTGTCCCTGAGTCTGATTCATATAATAGAGCAGAAGCTTTGAGCGGTAAAAGCTTTAAAACAATTATGAGGGTGTTTAACGCGGCTGGTATTAAATGCGGGAGAATCTAACGTGAGCTAATCTTGCCTCGCAGGGACAGAAGACAGGAGACGTTTAGGAAGCATCCATTCCTCCCCCTGATCTCCCTCAGGTGATGGAAAGTGTTTTGAACGGAATACCAAGACTTGCTAAAACAGGCACAAATCCGTCTCCTACACCCTTTTGTGTCTAATGAGACCCAATCGGGACCTCGGATCGCTACGAGGGTCTTTATGTGCCGCACACGGTAATCATCCACTTCTTGCGAGGACAATGTGAAGGATTTAACTCAATTTCGATTCCATTGCATTCCTCTGTTTCATCTCCAGCAGAAACATATTTACTCAGATATAAATCAGCGCCGCATCGTATCATTATCCTATCGTCATGACTATAATCAAGGAGTCAGATCTGCCGCTGATGACACTCCTTTCCTTCTCATTACGCAACAATGGCCCCCCGACCTGATATTTTCATATTTGCTGATATTGATGGAACCCTGGATAAAGCTGTCACTTTCTTAACAACTTCCCCTCTCTGCTGCCAGCCTGCTCTCTCTCTCTCTCTCTCTCTCTCTCTCTCTCTCTCTCTCTCTCTCTCTCTCTCTCTCTCTCTCTCTCTCTCTCTCTCTCTCTCTCTCTCTCTCTCTCTCTCTCTCTCTCTCTCTCTCTCTCTCTCTCTCTCTCTCTCTCTCTCTCTCCCTCCCTCTCTCGCTCTCATCTAAGTGGGCCCGGTAGCGGTGTGATTGTTGGCACATGTAAATGTCCAGTGTCGGCCCTGCGTGTAGAGAATACAGTGATCGGCCTGGGATTGTGTGGGACAAAGCTCGCAGTGAGATTACAGTTGATCCTCTCACATCCTGTTCCCTCCTGCGTCTACTGGCACCGGGCGGACACAGACAGATGCAGATCCCACCGATAACGCCGCGCCACAGGGAGGGGAGAGGGGGGAGGGGGGGAGGACCATGTTGGGGGTGAGGGGGGCAAGGGACCGGGATGACCCCAGGGGGCGAGGGAGAGGAGAGAGGGTGACGCACACCCGTGCAGTCTGAGATGCAACAGTGATGGGTGGGGTGATGACACCGTTTGGTTGCGGTCTGTGTTGTGATCAGGGGATGTGAGGCGAAACACTGAGGGATGGGGGGACAGCGTGTGTGTGTGTGAGTGGGGTGTGTGTAGTCAGAGGTGACCTTTACCAAGCCAAAGGGGAACACAGCCCACACAGTGTAGAACAACAAAGCATCATCAGACTCCCCTATCTGATAAAGTTAGGGGAAAGATCCCACACACTGGCACATGCACATACTCACTCACACACACTCACTCACATACACACAAACTAACACACACTCACACACACACACAACTGCTCTGTTTTCTCTGGCCTGACATGGAGGAGGGCAGAGGATTAGGGCTACCCACATGATGATGGGCTGAAAAATAGGCCTTTTATCCACCACCGTTCCACCATAACACAATGCACGCGTCATTTCCTCGCTGTTATCCACACGGTGTCGAGCAGTTCGCCGCCCTCAGAGTGGAAAAGGCAGTTTTGGTGGCGGCTTGGCACCGCGAACGCGACGAGAATCAACCCAGATATTCCATCTACCTGCGACATCAGCCATGACATGCTATCCTCTTATGATAACAACCGCTGTTTCTTTTATCTTATGTGGGATAACAGATTTGGCTGAACGATAGAGAGCATATCTGTGTAAGTATGACTTGCCTGAAGGGTTTACAACCAACGGGACGCTAATCCCACAAAGGAAAAGCCTGTGTGGCAGTGGGATGATTGATGGCATTACGGGAGAGTTCAACAGTGTCAAAGTATCCACTTGTGTGCTTGAAAAGCCTGGTTTTTGAAGAATGTGTGTGTGACAGTCTTTACTAATCTGGGCCTGGGCCTGACACACACACTTATAATGGACCTTAAAGACAAATACAGTGAGCTTATAGATTCAAAGAGTAAGGATATCTCCAACAAAACCTGCATGACAACACTAAATCTGGCATAACCCCGAGATTTGACCTTAAACGAAGCTGCAGCTACTTTGTTAACTTCTTCTTAAGTCTTAATCGCACTCGAGGAAAGAAAGTTGATCCTCTTTTCCTCTGTCGTATCTATTTTTATAACTACGCTACGCTCGCTCTACATGATTTAAAAGCCGCTTATTGAAATGTTCAGCTGGTCGAAATTAATATTTCATCTTGCATTTCCTTTTACTTTCTCAAATGAGGAAACAAAGCACGAATGGAACCATATGGTCATCCGAGTCGTCCATTCATTATTAGCCTTAGGTTGGACTGTGATGTTTCACTTGCATTCTGTGGGGATATAATTTCACCACAAATGACCATCAAGTGATTCCGAGAAGAGGAAGGATTTCAGCCAATGCATTCATATTCTGCAAGGATTTTGTTGTCCTTAAACCAGAAGCCTGTAGTGCAGAGAATGAAGGAGAAAAAATGCTAGAATTGAGGGAATTTCTGGACTAAAATTTTGAATCTGTGATTCCGTGTAGGAAATAGTTGCGATCACAATACTTTGTTCATTTGTTTCAGTCCGTACAACCTGCTATGTCTCTGTCTCCTCTTATGTCATTTGTTCAACAATGTTCAACTATTATCTTCTGTAGCGCTCCAATAGCCAAAGCAAAAACCTCATAAACCACATACCCAAGGTAAATGGTAGTAATTAAAGGTTAATTAAGATAAAACGAATTGTATAATATCCCTTCGCTTATTCGACAACAATTTGCCACAATAACAAAGTTTCCATAAGCTTTGATTTGTTTTCATTCACTCCTAAAAAACTTTATAAAACTATAAATAATCGAATCTACCACCAGGGGGGGGCGTGCAACACATGTCTGTTTAACAGTTGTAGTATAATACAGTTTAAGAATAAAATAAATGCCAGCAAACGTAATAACTGGACTCCAGATCGATACTGTTCAGCATTTGAGAATAGATGTTAAATTAAAAGGCCAAAAGTTTAACGAACATAACTAAATACATTCTTGGGATGCTCGGGTGGCGCAAAGGTCAAAGGTCTAACAAGAGTGTTTTGCACAGCTTGGTCGTGCATTCCTACGGTCACAATCAGCCGTGTCCGACATGGGTGGGACACAGGCAGAGTGATCTCGACCTTAACTATTGGTAAATTGAGGCGCACCTGCATAGAACAGGGACTAAACAAACTACCAGGGAAGAACAGGGGGTTGGACCATACCAAGACGGGGGAGACAAGGGGGGAAAATGATCAGGAATCAGTCCATAGTGACGTCTTCTCTTTCAACTGCGTCTTCAGCTCCTGGCCAAGCGTGCGTCTGTCCAGGAGTCCTTTCCACTACACTTATTTTCAATGAAGCTGCTGACTTGTTTAGGCCCTGGCAGGTGGTTTTCCCCCGCTACTTTCCCCACACTCAAAGCCTCTAAGTGCAGATGGGGTTTGGGGGGGAGAGGGAGGGACAAAGGGAGGGATGGAGGTGACAGGGATTCATCCTTCATCCTCCTACGTCCCTTCATCCCGAGCACAGGCAGCGAAAGCCGAGCCAAGACAATGTGCTGCCTGTAATTGTATCTAAGCCTCTGATTCCTGCCCGCTATCAGGAGCAGACCATTTTTAATCAAGGCTACCCAGCGCTGCCATGCAATAATGTGGTAGTATATCCTCTGCGGTGAGAGGCTCGCCTGCTCACGAGCTGCATCCATTCTTGCGCAATGAGCCAGCAGGCAGCGTGATTGAACTTTTGCAATATTTCACTGCCAGCACAACAAGAAAGCTCTTTCAGGTGAACAGCATGAATCAGGATGGTGACAAACTGGCTGGAAAGTCAAACAGAGAGTAACCAGAGGAGGCCATTTTATGACAAGAGGGCAGAGCTGGCCTTTGATGCTGAGAGTAGCTGTTGAAAGGTGTCCATTTTCAAGCTCTAATCGCTAACATCAAGTGCACTGCTATTTGAATGGGGGCGACTTGAGCTGTAAGGTGTTCCTGGTCGGCTTCTTTAAGTGTAGGCCATCTCTGTTACATGTGCTTACCCAGAAGAATGTCCGATTGTACGCAGGATGAGGCTACTCCCAGTCAAAACATGCGATTCAAAGAATACTAATATAAAAAGGAGGAAAATGTGCATTATTGGCCTCGCTGAGCACAATAAATGCAACATTCCTGCGTCAAAGTTAAGAAATAGGCCAAAGATCACTCGCTGGATGTGTTTCACTTCTACATATGAGTACTGTACACATGTGATACATGTAACTGAAACCACATGGGGCTTTCTTTATGCTAGTGTGTGTGAGCACAGTCAAATATGTATTACAAAATAGCATCAGCACATTGTGGCCATTAGATCGGACAGCAAAAACTTAAAACACAATGATTCATGCAGAAACCAAGCCAAGGATTATGATTTGAGGATTGATCATTTTTCCCATTCTTATCCTGTCTCCTGACTTGCTGATGGATTTGTCTCTAATTCTATTATTACTTCTTAATAGGCTGCAACAAGGCTCCATAACACCCATTTCTGTTAGCACCAGATAATTCATTCCACATTTTACAGAGTGAAGGTACCAAAGCATGCCAATAGCAACGCCGGGCACGAGGGGGAGATTGCTAAATCTGCTTTTGCAGAGGAAACAGAGACACTGTGAAATTGCCAGTTTCAAATGGCACTGCGTGTTTATGGAGTTGTTCTCCAATTTGTCAGTTAGTGCATAATGGAGGAGCCAACACTCTTTGCTCAAAGGGAGAAAGTCTTTAAGAGCAGAGCTGTAACAAGGAGGGGATCTATTCATTTTCCATCTATCCATCTCCCCCCTATGCCTTGTGTTGGTCGCAGTGTCCAGCATTAGAGGACGAGCCAACAGAAGCCAGCTTTTAAAGGGGGAATACACACAAATAATTAGAGAACGACCAGGGCTTTTAAACTGAATCACCTCCACTGAATGAAGATATCTAGGGGCTCTGAAAGGCTCAATAACCAAACTATTAATGTGTGTCTCTTTTGGAAAGCCAATGTTATACCATGGAGCAGCTCCAGAGCAGAGAGACAGAGCCTCCCAGAGCAGGCAGCACAGAGAGAATGCATTAGACTTGCGGTCGGCTGATCTTTAGTTTTTTGAAAAAATGCCGACATCTCCTCCCCTCAGTCCAAAATTTAGACTGGATCACAGAGTGGGGGGAAAGGTTTAGTGCTCATAATTTGGGGGATTTGAATGAAAAACTTCAATGGGAGCGGAACGGGAATAGCTTTTCCCCTCTACTTGATTATGATGATGTGGGAATTTGCAGATTCGGAGAAGGGATTGGAACATTTTGTCGAAGGGGTGTATTCCATGATTTCATATGCCATGCTAAAGAATTCCATAACACACACACACACACATAACACACACACACACACACACACGCACGGTGGCAGAACATGGTTACATCTTCAAGCACAAGCGACAAAGCGCTGGAAACAATCACGACGGGAGAATGTCGCGTGTGAGCCGACGATGGCGGCTTGACAATAAGGTGTTGAGTGAAAAGACTAATCGGCCACTTTTCCACATTGTCTCTCTGGCAGTGGAGTTACGCAGTAGCTGTGGTGTCTGTGGTCTTCCGCGATGACCTAGTGGGACACTGCGAAACTGAACGAGCTCTGTCAAATCCCAGCCAAACGCTTTCCAACCTGCACGCTTCGAGAGCCTCCAGCCGTATTGACATTAGCCAGTCGCGGGTCGGCGTGACTCACTGTTCCGTAATGATCAATCCATGTCAGTGTTGATAGTTATCACCATTCCTCGCAAATCTTAATATCAAGAGGAGAAGAAAAAGAAGAAAAAGTCTGAATGTAGATCAGTTGTGACATGTGAGTTCTATCAAATACGATTACGGCAAAATATTTCCATGTCCCGGCTACAATCAAGATGAGCCTGTCTAACCCTCTTATGAAGTCGTTCTTATAAATGAGTTGTGGCGTAAGAAGGAGTAGTAGTAGAAGAGGTCAGCTTCCTTCAATAGCTGCTGCACGGTTGACTCAGCAGTGCATGAGTGTATCTCTCACACCCACAGATCACTTTAACTGCACAGGCACACGCAGGGGGAAATCTGAAGACCGGACGGTCCAGATCCGAGCCAATATGAAAGCCAGCATGTGGACACACAGCCAGGACCAAAGTGTGAGTCTCAAAGTGTTGGCCATTATTCCTCTGGATTATGAAAGCAGATTATTAACACAGATTATTAACCAAACTATTGTCATAATCCAGAGTAATGATGACCGATATTACACCCAGACCACATGAGATGGAAAAGCTCCGTTTTCCAGTCCGATCCTATCACAGCCAGGTCACACACGAGTGCTAAAACTGCCCAATAGGACACAGCATTCCCGGGACAAACTGCCCACACACACCTACCTGCTGCTATGTAGCAGCAGTTGCAGGCCAACAGATGATTTTCACTTCTTTATTTGTGCCAGTGACACATGGTGATCCATGAAGAGGACTGTGCGGGCGCTCAAACAGCACACACGCTTCTGCATACAGAGCCATAGGAAAACTGTATTTTGAAAAAATTTCTTTTACAAAAAAGTTTGATTGGTCAATTGCAATTGCGTGATACCAACAAATCTTACTGCTACAAACCAAAAATTGTGGCTCATTCCAATTCCTGTCCCTAGGGAGCCTCACACAGAGCAAAGAGGAAGAATGACCCAGACACATTGAGCAGGTGAATCTCAATGCAATGTGAGAGAATCTATGATACATCTGTGCACAGCTGCTTCAATGGAGAGCGGGTGTTGTTGGAAATTGTGGCAATTGAGTATTGTATCATTAGCTACGACTCTTGTGCAACTCAATGAAATCATTTGGCACCATTCTCAACTTTAAATGTGCAAGACAGAAGCAGCTGGTGGACGTCTCCTCTCAGCTTCACTGCTCCTTGTATGACTGGACACATTCATTATGTGGTGTTTAATGATCTCGGAAAGATTTGCAAGCATTGATGCACCAAATTCCAACTTGAGCAGAAGTCCAATCACCTAGAAAGACTGCAAAGGCCTGTGTGGGCGTGGAGGTAATTTAACAGACAGCAGTATCACATAACCAATAGAATAGATGAGCTCTTTTGAGACAATTAAACAGACAAAGAGCTGCTGTGTGCACACAAGAGGCACAAAACTAGACAACGTGTGCTCCCTGTGGGCCCTTACAGTGGAGGATCAACTCCAGTGATTTCTAATGGAGGCAGAAGGAACCAACAACTACCAGCCCACTGTCATGGAGGGAAAGGTCACAGGTATCAGTGTTGGAATGTGACCTTGGAGCTAAAATGTCTCACACATTCAGCATAATAGTTTGTTGGCCAATCATCAGTAACACAGCAATTTTAATATTTTACAAATTTTAGACCAGAAAGTAAATAAGTTGCTGGTTAAGGTCAACAATTAGCAACAAAAAAGGCAGAAATCTTTTTGGAGAGTTGACAAGAGGGAGGACTCCAACAGGATGCTAATGTTGCTCTGTGTCTGCGGCCACGAGGAGGCAGAAGGCAGCTAACACAGTCACCCTAGCTGTGAGTCTTTTCTTTCTAGTGGTCAAAAATAGCAATGCTCCTTTAATTGTGTGTGGTTCAGATATGTTTAGAATGTGAACGATGAGCGGTTGCAAACAAAGATGAAGCTCAGCCAGAACAAGCAACTTCAGAAACAAAAGGACTTCTTCAATTCAAGAGACAAAAGTCAGTGCAGAGGCAAAAACTAAGGCAGTGTGACCAACAGCTATTAAACAGTAAGAACACACTGAGCAACATCAGAACCTTTGAATTGTTCTGAGAATCCAGTTCCTAACATCAATCCACAAACTCAACCAGCAGACCAGAGGACGGACGGACGAAGAGAAGCAGCGAGGAAAACAACATGAGCTCCATTACAAAAGAAAACGCCACATTCACAACAAAGACAAAAATGCTTTTGGAGAGAGGCTGGAGTTAATTCAACCACTCCTTAAGAGGAGTGATTGTTAACAGAGCCACTGGATTAAATGCACAGCCCAACCGCAATGTAATGGCAACAAAGCATCCTCTAAATGAAAGGAAATGTATAAAAGTCCCCTGTAAAACAAAAGCAACGCAAAGAGGGTTTGCGGAATGCCCAGTTTCTCAAACAAAAAGCATGGTGAATGTAAATGTTTGTCTGCTCGTCGGTCTTCGCTGCATGTATGCACACACTTTCATGAAGCAGCCAGACATGGACACAACCAATTTAGCCCGATTAACAACAGATGTGTCCATCTATTTTGGTTCGACAAGTGTTCGACTCTACAATAATGCCATAAAGATGCCTCCTCGTTTCCTGATATCAATTTTTAACCGTACGCTTTCCTCATCAGGGCCTCCGTAGCTTTCCCAAAAGCTTTGGCGTAACCAGCAAATGTCGGTGGAGAGGTTCTCGCTACGGCAACAGAAACCAGAGCTCGGCGGCGAAGTACAACACCGTAAATCTGGATGAGGACAACTTCAGACGGGCCGGGACGAATAGCAGCATGTGAAGGCCTCTTGAGCGAAGCCAACACTGATGGTTATACAATAGAGACTCAAAGGGACCGCGTGTGTGTGTTGTTGGTTTGACTTGTGACTGTGTGATGTGTGCAGCTCTGGGTTTGGCTTGTGGAGAGGCAGATTTCATGGAGCTCACAGGGTCAGAGGCTGGTACCGCATTTCTGATACTCTTCTTGTGTCGCTTCTGAAGGCTGAAACAATACGAAGTCGTCCCTTTCGTCACGGCAACCAAAACGCCTCCTGCTCTGCATCCCACATACACACCACATCCAAGTGGTGATGTTTCTCCTTGTTTTTTTCTCCATGTGTGTTTGCAGTGTTCACTTATTCATCTTACGATCCGCAGCGAGCGATGATGAAACCAAAAACGTCTCCAGAGGCGCTCGCATCCAACTGACATTCAACACATTGTCCCTCAAAATGCTGGTGAATAAATTTCCTTATCTCCATCATCACATCGCAGAGTTTCACAAGCAGCAGGATTGGGTGTGGGTTTGGGACAGCGTTTCACCAAAGCGACATCGTGCCTCTACTGTGTGAAATATCCAACTTAAAACACATTTTCCTATCCGCAGCCTTGGATGAAATGCATTAATCTAACACACATGTTCTTATATTTCAGCATGGCGATTTCCTGTGAAATATTTGGGACCCCCCTCCCCAAAATAAGGACCCATCCATTATGAAATTGACATCACCGTCCTCAGCGAGAAGGTGAAAAAGACACACATACACAAAACCACACACTGCCATCTCTCTGTTTTGATAATATTCAGACTGACCTACTCGCAGCTCCTGACCGAAGACTGTCCTCTCTCCCAGGGCCGAGCAGTTCCAGCGTCCATAGCGGAACTGGTACTGACACTCATTGATGCCCATCTGAGCACCTTCGCCCACCACAATGATGGCGTCCGGGCGGCTCTGGCAGATGGCCCGCTGGCGAGGTGCCAGCCCTGGAATCTTGTTGCAGATGATGTTGGCACCCAGAGCCACCACGGAGGACAGGGCCCTGCCGAAGGTAAGAGACCACGTCACACACACGAGCCAGCGTCATACACAGATATGCATGCATAGGTGTGGGTGTGCGCTTATATGCACAGAAAACATTTACACAAACATACAGTATGCAGGCACACACACGCACACACACACACACCGAGTCAGTTATAACTCCCAGAGGATGGTCAGACTGACTCACATGTAAGCTTCTCCAGACTAGGAATCAGTTCAAGCAGTGATTGATGTGTGTTCCACAGAGAGCTGAAAGCTGCAGCGCATTTAAGAATTGCTATTTAATGGATTTGAGGTAAATCAAAAAGAAAATGGGAGAACTCAATCCAATAGAAAACACAAAAAGAGCATAGGGGGGCCGTGCAAAAACATCCCAGAGAGAGAGAACCTAAGTAGTGCTTCTTTGATGACTGACGCTGAATCACGGCAGCTGCAGAAATGACTTGAGGGGGTTTGGTCTTATTTGTTTGGTAACGCGGTGGCACGAGGAGCAGCCAGACTCTTAGAGTCTCGTGCGCGTACATTTAATACTCTTGCAACTGCTTTTCTTTAACGTAAGCAGAGAGTCACAATGTTTGTTGGATTGTGTGTGAAACAGTCACAATGTAACGCACCAGCTGTAAAATATCAGGGCTTTTCTGGAGTCACGTCGTAGACCTGGCATGCACGGAAAGAATGGAAGGTTCTTAACACAATTTGCCTTATATCATGGGGCATTAATATACCAAAGCGAGCGAGACCTCTTTCTCTTCCTCCTCCTCCTCTTCCTCATCCTTAATTCTCACAGGCTTCATCACATCCCGTCTGATCACTCAACGTGATAATATAGTAACACATGTTGTAGACAACTTTGCGACCACCGAGAAGACCTAAATAGATTACAGCTAAACAAAACTCCCACTTTCTCCGTAACTCTGTTTACAGCCATTGAGACCATGTCGATACACACTTTTCAAACAAGTCAAAGGACAAGGAGCCATAAACCAGCTTGGAGACAAATGCCAGCTTTGAAGTATGACGTCGGCCTCCAAAGGCTGCGGCGCAGGGCTAACACAGGCGAGTTGTGTGTCAGCGGAAAGCAACGCGGGGCGTGAGAGGGGTGAAGAGGAGGGGAAGAGACAGAGACACAGAGAGGCTTAGGGACAGACTGAGAGAACTTTCAAAGTCAAATCTTGTAGACGGTTAATAATATGAAAGCTTAATCTCCCCTTCATGGATTTGTTTTTGCTCAGTCTTACTCTTTATATTTAGTCAATTTCTATCAAAGTGATGATGAAGCAAAACACAAATCAGCTCCAGTTTGTGCAATTTCGGGACAAATCAGAAGCAAGAGCGTTGATCTCACACCACTGTGCTTCTGAGGGCCTGGACTACAAAAACACAGATAAAGAAAGAGAGTGTTTGTAAAGGATAGTAAGGAATCTGTCAGGTGCATTCAGTGTGTTACAGTAAATCTCCTTCTCGTAGCACTGAGGCTTCTAATGCTTCCTTTAAAACCTACTCACTTTCCTGCCAATCGTGCTGTTTAACAGACTCAGACTCTACTGACCTCCCGTGACCTTTTGCTGTATATGGGGTTCTTCATGGCAACAGTTGCATCTGTAGCTTCGCCTCTTTGTCGTTTCACCTGCTACTTCACAGAATCACCTCACGTCTAACAGAGGTGACCCAAACCATCAGACGACACCAAACACAGAATTCCAGAGCTAAGCTTTTAAGTCCCCGCATCATCGTCATGCACACATGCGACTCTGTTTGCTTAGCGTAGATGCTCTGTGCGTATACCAGCAGCTTGGGGATCGACAGGCGCAGATGATCAGCAGACAGACCAGCGACACAAACACAAAACAACAGCCTGTATGGAGACTCTCAGCACCGAAAATTATCCTGTATATGATCTTGTATAAGTTTGAGATCAGGGTCACATGAAGACACTGAAAAGGTGTTTTGATTTGAGGGTAAATGTATAAAGATTAGTTTTAATATGTCTGGATTTATGAGTTGATATTGGATGAACCTGATTCCCATCTTTAGCTTCTTTTCAGACTAAAGCTCACAAATTGTCGTCTTAACAATTTGATTATTGATGACATCATTGCATTAATTGCATGTGTAAGATGCAAAAATATATATATTCAAGCAAAACCCAACATTAAAGCTTCTGCTGATGTTCATACACACTGTCAATAAGACTAATTTCTTTGGAAAAAGTTAGACTTTAATTCAGGAAGCTTACAGACTCCATGACAGGATGTGGGGCCTAAAGAGCATCTGTAGGCTCTTCACCGTGGCAAACTGCACACTGAGCCACCTACTCTATCATACAGATCGCTTTGAACTTACATGACACAGCATTAAGCTCCTCCACATGCATCTTCTACTGAGGAATTCCCTCCAAAAAAATGCCTGACACGCAACTTAACTGAATCAGTGAATGCTCCCCTTTCCTCCCAAAGCAAATTAAGTGTTATTCTAGTTCTGAATATGATTTTTCCCTTTTCTTCCTCATTTAAAACAACAACTTCAGCTATCCAACGCACCCAAGCAAAGCAAAAAAAAAATACATTTCATTTCAAAAACACATTTAGTGCCCACACACACTTCCAACAAAGTCAAATCATAAACGGACCCACATCATATCACACACACAACAGCAGAGTGACGCACACGCTGTTGCGCAACATGCTGTCAGAAGACCTCTGCTCAGTCTTATAAGTGACATAAACAGCACAGAATGAGAACCATCAGACGTTGCTATTGGAACATTAAAGTGTGAAATTCCTGGATATTGCAGAGTTGAAATGTGTGCAATGGGCCGGAAGCTCTAAACTGGACTTACTGAAGGCTCATTTACCACCAAGGCAGCTCTGGGGTTTAACGTGACAAAACATTACTTGTGTTATTAGAGCACAAAGATGCAGTGGAGTGGATTGTTTTTAATCGATTTTCAACGGTCTCCTCAAACCCATATTTTGCACGGATAATGCCGAACAGAGAGCAGATTAAAATGATCAAAACAAACAATGCTATGTCGTTTTTTAATGCGCGCACCATCACTAAACTTAGCAGTGTATAGGCCACTTTTAACTGAAACCATAAACCGCATCTATTTCAGCCTCAGGTTTGGGGTCTCCGGGCAGCAGAGGAAGCAGCGGAGAGCAGCATGGCTGAGTAATTATTTTGGAAGCGTTTTGGAAAGCCAGTGTTCTCCCTGCAAGAGTCATTCCCGTTTAATTCGAAACCGCAGAGTATTACAGCGTCAATCAAAGGGACGGGAGGGATATTTTCAGATGCGGGTTCGAAGATGATAAACTGACTTAAATACCGGGATGATGTCATGCAGGGAGGTGATCGCGCTCCTGATCCCCGGTGTGTGTGTGTGTGTTTGTGTGTGTGTGACAGGTAACGCGTCCCCTAAGAAGCTCATTTTTCCAAAGCATCTAATTGCATTTGAACGTCTCTGCCGCTCTGTAGCCAAAAGGAATCCGCGTTACAGAAATTTAAAAATGTTTTGATTTCCACGATCTTCCCTCAAATATTTCGCATCAGGGACAGTTGAAGAGGAGGTTTGCCTCTTCGGGGCAGCTGATCCGCCTGCAGACGGTCCGGTCCGGATTTCACCTAATTACTTCATTCCCACGTGGAGTAAACAGCGATCCGGACGGTGTTTCCACTCAGGAGCGGTTTCAAAGGGATTTCACGCGTGTGTGTGACAAAGTATGAGCATCAGGGAAAATAAATGCGAGTTAAGTATTTTTCCTGCGTAATCTGCGAACTTCAACTGGTTTTTCTTTCTTTATGTCGGTTTAGAAACAATCACGGTTTGATGGCAACGATTTATCATCTTAACTCGAATTGTCCCACTAAGGACGCGTTTGATCTCTTTGGACACAGATATCTACTCCGCTGTGGAGATGTCCGTCAAGAAGGAAACACACAGGATGGAAATCAAAGCCGTGTACGTGCGTGTTTGCGGTGCGTCTCGATGAGGTGACGGTGAATGAAGGAGCCCGTTAATTGGGTCAAACTTACAGGTAGCTGCCACTCGTCAGGATGAGGAAGATCTGCGGGTAGTAGACTGACAGCAGCACACTGCGCGACGAAAAGATGATCATGATGACATTGAGCAAATGGTCCCGTTCGGACTGAGTGAGAAAACGAGGACAGGATCAAAAAAAAAAAACTCCCCCCCCTTTTAATTCCCCGGCTTATACGTCCCTCCGCAAGGATGTCCAAAAAAAATGTCCCCAAAGCAGCTTCCCTGTGTGCGTGTGTGTCCCTCCCGTCTCCTGTCTAAGCAGCTCCGCGCTCCCAGCAGGGCCGAGTGAGCGCTGAGATTGGCTCTGTCATCTCTCAGCGGTGGAGGCTGTATAGCAGAGCACTGTGGCTTCCCGAGCCGGAATGATGATGGTTTTAGGGATTTTGCATGGCAGAAAAGTGCCTCTCTCCACTCTCATGAGAGTCGTGCCTGCCATTGGGCAGAGAGAGAGACACTGTTATCCGCCCACTTTGCCACAATGGGACAATAGGGTGACACTGATCCAGATTCCCCCCCGTTGGACATAGCTGGAGGTTTGGTTCATTACCCCCCCACCCCCCGCCCCCCCCCCTTTACCACCATACACCATACACCACCACCCACACACACACACCCTCGACCCCCCAACTCCCCACATCCCCAGCCAAAAGTAAACAAACCTCTGAACACCACCGATGGACCAAAAAAATCAAAACATGCTACTTAAAATTACTCTTATTTATTTAGAATCAACAAGTGCTTCAACACAATATAAGTAAAATAATATGGATAACAAAAATCTAGGGTCTTCAGGTGCAGATGTGATCCTGCAGCTATAAATTACATCTCTCCTCCCCTGTAGCCTTCCTGTTATATTATTATGGTATGCTTGGGGTCTATACTGTGTCTGTGGTCAGCAGTGAGTCTGCACTGACATAATAGCTCCCATGGCGACACGTATGTATCAGCGTAATAATACTTCTTGTATTTTTTTTTGTAAAGAAAAGGGCTTTGAAAAAGTTTTTTTCTGAGACCTGGTGACATGAACAAATAAGACACGGTGGTCAGTGTGTGTGTGTGTGTGTGTGTGTGTGTGTGTGTGTGTGTGTGTGTGTGTGTGTGTGTCTGTGTGTGTATGGAGGAGGGTTTGTGTTGCTACAGCACTCATCACCTGCAGGCTCAGACTGAGAGTAAAGAGGCGACCCTGACTGATCTGCAGGAGTGTGACGTGGAATCAGCTCCATACTTTAACTTTGAAGTTGTTTAGCTACTGATAGAGGATCACAATCTACAAAAACATAAACTAATCTACTATATTTTCATAAAAGCATCACTTTATTGGCCTTTGTTTACACTCCATCCCTGTATTCTTGACTGGGCCCCCAGGAGTCTTCAAAGGTGAATTACATGCATTTCATTTCCCTATTTAATTCAGTGGAACTTTGCCCCAGAGAGTAACGTCCTCTATTAATGGACCATGGATGCAAATCACAGGCAAAACTACAACAACAAACACAACAACAACCCTCTTATAGAGACATGAGAGCAACTAAAAGCTGTTTAAAACCCATATATGTGTCAACCTGGGGGGTCAAACCTGAACCAGAGCAGCCCTGCAGTAGGAGGAGATGTAATTCCTCCTCCTGCAGTGTTTATGCATCAAGGTGAGCGATTGCAAAACAGGTATATAAAAAAAAAAACTCAGTTTGGGCAATGGAATGTGGAAATGCAACTCAGCCCGCCGCTATGAATGAAGGAATGCAGGAGTGAGCTCGATCTGCAGCGGGGACAGCGGCTCAAATGATCCGCTGCGACAATAAGCAGCCCGGAGTCTCATAAGGTGAACGGAGATAAAAGCGCAATAATCGAAGATATAGCTGCGAATCGAATAATCGAACATGGTGACTTTTAATCTTAGCTGATCAGAACCACTTTTTTTAATAGACTCACTTATACGTTACACCTGCCGGGAACTGTATTCGTTAATACTTTACGCCCGATATGTGTGTGTGTATGTGTGTGTGAGTGAGTGTGTATATAAGGTCAGAGGGCAGGCGGTGCTTACATTACATATAAGAGTCTCGGTGTCCATTGCGACACTCTATGGGGGTTAGTAATAAAGATCAAACTCACCCAAGTCTGAGGTATATAATGCCAAAACACAGGAACACGTTGAAACTCCACTTTCGGAGGGATCTGTGCATGATCGTTGGTCACTGTGCGCAGATGCCCATGCAGGGGAACACGGAGCGGCTCTCCAGGGCAGCATTAACCCTTCCACATGCACGTATCGCGCCGGCTTTCCGCGACGTCCAGCTGGGCCACTTCGGCAACCGTCGACCGGGCGAACTCCATGGTTTCCAAGCCGGCGCAGGTGAGATGCTGCAGGAATTAAAAAAAAGGTGGATCCCAGCTCCCAAAAATGAAACGAGAGAGAGAGAGAGGGTCGGACCCGAGAGGTGAACGGGTTTCTTGGGAGGAAGTGGCTCCTATTCGTCCTTTGCTTCACGGTGGAGTCT
This sequence comes from Genypterus blacodes, assembly GCF_046128005.1. Lineage (NCBI taxonomy): Eukaryota > Metazoa > Chordata > Actinopteri > Ophidiiformes > Ophidiidae > Genypterus > Genypterus blacodes. Next base: position 10,841,292 of record NW_027466834.1, read on the forward strand.
AATTAACTGCTCCCATTTGCTGCTGCGCCTTGCAGGTGAAGGGAGGAAGGAAGGAAGGAGAGAAGAAGGGGGGGAACAGATCACATGCATTACCTTGGCAACCTGCTGCAATGCGTTTGTTTTGACGTCCAATGTCTCTATTCTACTGACGACATCTTCATTTCAGTCCTCGTAGCAGCTTTTTAAAGCAGCCAGGTGCTCTCACACAGGTAAGAAAAAGGTCTACACGCCTCCTCTTCCTCCTCCTCTTCTTCCTCCTCCTCCGGTGTGGATCTGCAGGGGGACGGGGACGGGCTTCCACGCTAAGCTCCACACGTGTAGTTGTTGTACAGAAAACTAAAAGAAACTGAAGAGAAATGTCCTTTTATAGGCCCATAGGAGGCTGATGATTGTAGGTTGCAACTTAGGGCCACTGTCCCAAAACAATGTGCTTCCTTTATAGCCATGAGCCCTCACCACAACAATGAGCCCCATAAAGCAAAGCAGAAGAGGACTGGTTTTGCAGCTGTTTTTGGACACAAAATTACCATTGTATGACTAATAATGAGTAATAATATCAAAGCGGGGTGGTGGTAGATATGTGTCAGAGAGGATTCTGTCATTCACTTTGATTAACGCTGGAAGCCAGGAACATAACATAAATTTTCTCATTGCTAAGGCCCAGATTCAGGGTCAGGAGCAGTCTGTGCAGATGTGCAGAGGGCTGATTCAACTCCTATGGGAGCAATTCTCCAACTAAGAAAACGCCCTCTAGTGGCGTAAAGTGCAACAGGACAGAAGTTAACAAGGTGACCTGTCAGTTGTGATTCTGTAAGCAGTATTAGACTTCTGATTGAGGTAATGTTCATTTTGCAGAGCCAGAATTTGTTTAATTTCATTTGGAGTTCTTCTGTTCTCGTTTTAAGCGTAAATTCAGGTTTGTGCATTGACTAAAAGGATTCTTTTGTCCTTTTTTTATTATCTAACACGTTAACTCAAAACATTTGAAACCACACGGTCTCTTCTCTAAACTTTTACGATCCTGATACAACGTCTCGAGGAAGAACGTGCAAACATGGATCAATTGAGCAAAAAATGACTAACGCGTTGTAATAATTACGGCATAAACTGTAAAATTACAGACATGAGCCATGGGAGCCCGGAGACTGCAGGGCCTGTTGTTGACCACGAGAAACAGACAAAACCACAGAGACCTTTGTTTCAAGACACCCCTGCGTTGTGGTTTCAAGGCCTTTTCCTTCAAAACATGCCCATCAAAATTCCAGCTGGATTTTAGAAATAATGAACGTCAACATGCAGGCCCAGGGTGACATAAAAAGACGCTCATTTGATGTCTGCCCCGTAAAAGATGTTCTTGTTTGGTCTTGAAATGTACATAGCTCATCGTGGAAGCCTGGGTGGGGATGGTCCTGTGGAGTTTAATTAAAATGTTCAAAGGAGCAACACTTTTTTCTATTAAAACCGGATTGAGACCAGGGACATTGTGCGTCAACGCTATTTGTCAGCCGCCATTGTCATTACAGGGATGTTTCTCACACACACGCACACACACACACACACAGTTAGAGACGTTCATTCGCACACGTCTCCCGTTCTGTCTTTGTCTCTCTGTACATACACACCGCCACACATACAGCATGCATGCAGGCAGTCACACTCACAAATCAAGCCGTAGACACACTCACACACACACACACACACACGTACACACACACACACTCAGTGTAGCACTTGGGTGGTATGTGGAGGATCTTGTGACACTGTGTTTATTTAACTTCAAAAAGCTGAGGCAGGGATGAGAGCATTTGGGTCAGTGAGAACATATCAGTCTGTGTAAGTCATATACACCACATCACTCTTTGCTCTTCACTACTTTACGTTGTATTACCCCGTATTTAATGTGATATATCTCTCCTGAGGAGCAGTCGGTACCCTCCTTCCTCTGTACTCGTGCACTTTTCAGCCTCTTCTGTGTCATTAATAACTGTCAGACAACTTCTTTTCCTTTTTTTTTTGTGTATCTGTTCCTTTTCATCTTAACAGTTTTCCCCCCAAAATGCGGAGGGGGAAAAAATGCTGCGAGGAGGGAAATAAAAAGGAGAGGATTGTACTTTGGCAGCCACGAGATGATATGTCGCACTGTCTTTTTGAATATTATTAAGTACTCTTGACCGACAGCTAAATAAGAAAACCCACCGGTTACCCATGTGTTTGCATGGGAGAGGGTTCAGCTGGAAACAGTGAGAGGGCTGAAATGCAGCTCGTGCCAAACCATGGAGTGGCGTCTGGGGCTGGGTCCACCACATCTACACTGGGCCCCTAGAAAAAAGGGGGAAACGGCTATTATGCACTCCCGAAAGTCCCCGTCTCCATCAGCCATCTCTCCTTGTAGCTCCTCTGTCTTCTTTGATCTTAACACTTCCTTCAACGGACTCGGCTGAGATTTAGTGTCGCCGAGCGCCTGAACGTTACGCGGTGAGAAAGGAAGGCCGAGAAAAAAGACTCAAATTCACCCAGGGGTTTGCGGAGAGAAAGTGACCTCTCTGACCCGGACGTTGGATGTCACGTCGTACATCTAGTGAAGGCCGCTACCTCCGCTCAAAGGTCATAGGTTCTAACCCTTGTGGTTCTCCCCTCCTGACCAATGGGATTGACCTTTTCCTCTCTGCAGTTCAGACACAGCTGTGGATAAGGGGAACTGCTGTGGTCTGATCAATTTCTTGCATTGCTGTCTGAAGAAACCAGGTCCTAAGTGGCTCATTTGTGTGTGTCTGTGTGTGTGTTTGCTGGATCCATATGCATCCCTCACCACTTTTCGCTGGCTGATGAGCCCAGGCTGGAATGCCGCACCGTGCCCTCTCGATGGAAAGCAGGTTTTCTGAGGGTTGGCCCTGCTCTCTAGTGTCCGATGCCACATCAGGAGCTTGTACAAAGTTTGAATTGAAACTCAAAGGGATTTCGGTGTTTTTTTCTCTCATGTTAAAACCCTCAAAAACTAATTTGCAATGTTGCTATTTTAAATAGGACTCACTTCTTAGCAAGGCCGCTCGCCAAACTGTCATGGGTGCTTTCCTGACCAGGCCAGGGCCCCGAGACAGAGCAGGGAGGCAAGATCAATTTACCCAAATCTGACAGTCTGAGACACACACGCCAAAGCTGCAGCTCTGCATAAGAGCGCACTTTCTAAAATGAATGAAATGGCTGAGAGGGAAGGAAAGAATTCAGTTTCAAGTGGGAGAGGCCTGAGAGCGGCTGAGATTAGCATGTGTTGCTACTGCGCCGTTTGTTTAAGTAGAGATTATTTGTGCGTGTGTGTGTGTGTGTGTGTGTGTGTGACTGTAGTTTGGTATCGTGTTCTCTTAATAATCACCCTATAGGCTTGTTCAGCTAGAATAGAAGCTTTGAGCCGGATTGCTGCTGGAATCAATGTCAGTTTGTGCTCAGCGCTAAGATCAGCGACAAGACAGAAGGTTTTAGATCGTGTTCCACTGCTTTTCTGTGCGATTGTCTCAGTAAATACGTGTGATAGGCTCATAGACTCTATGTGGACGATGGTACTCATAAATATTACCATCATCATCACAGTAATAAGTAACATCATAACCATAATGTGGGCGCAGCCACATCCGCACTCTGATATGTAATGTACAAATCTCTCTCTCCCTCTCTCTCTCTCCCTCTCTCGCTCTCTCTCTGTCACACATGGACGGTCCTGTACCTCCTCCAAACCCCCATGAGAAACCATCATAAAGAGCCAGTCATGAAGTATCAATACTTTTACCACTTTATCCCTCTGACTGCTCTGACAATACGATTCATATGACGATACAGAATTGAAATCAGATGGAAAGGAGGGTGCGCTGGTTATAACGGGGATAAAGCATGAATGAATACGTGTGTTGTGTTCATTCATTTCCTTTGGTTTAAGACTTCAAGAATTCTTTTCATCACCAATTCAGAAAACAAAAAAACGATTGTCGTTAAGAAAAAGAAGCACAGACCACATTTAATCTCCTCGGTCAGAGAAGGGAACCAAAGCAATTACCTTGACAGTTAAAATCTGACAGACATATGGCTTGTGTCTGTAGCAAAGGCCCCGGTCCTTAAATACTCTCTGTTGCCCTTTTACTAATCTGTAGGATATGAGAAAAGCTCTGAGGGCAGACCCAGTTTTGCTCTATGGATGTGATTTCATCTGTAATATTAACATCATGGCATGTCCTCCCTGTCCTGGAGCAGCAATTTCACAGGATAACTGCTGTTTTTTTCTGTTTTTATTTTACAGCAATAAAGCAAAAACGGCATAAAACAGTCAGATCGAGGCTCGTTCTGTGGCATTTAGAGTGCTCTTACCACTCTGACGTGGCCTCCGCTACTTTAAATAACTCTCCTCCATAACGTGTTGGTCTCACTGACAGAAAGCTATTAGTGGACGTTCAGCCTATTGGAGCATGTTTTGCTTCAATAGCTCCGGTATATGGACGAGATAACATTGCAAAACTGAATTAGGTATTAACTTTCCTTCCCTTTTGGGCAAACTTTGCGGATACATCAAATGCGTGCTTTGCCGTAAGAGTTTACATACCTGTGAAAGCTAAACACAGAGCATTGACTTAAGGTGTGGCCCCATATTTGTATCTGACCACAGCTATGGGCATGCACAAGCTTATGGACGCGTGCACGCACACACACACACACGCACACACACACGCAGACCCTGTTCTGAACAGCTGGGAGTGTTTGCTGTGTGAGCGGGTCGTTGGTTCTCGTCGCTGTCTCACACAATGACCCATGCACTGTCTGTGTTTGCACTGCACCTAGTTCAAACAGCGTGTGTTTCCGTCCCCTTTGCCATTCAACCGCACTCCAGGGCTGGCTTTTGTGAAGACACACACACACGCGCACACACACACACACACACACTGAAGGCTTGGCCCCGGGATGTACACAGAAAACAACAGCCAAGTTCATTGAGAAATCAACTAGAATTTCAGAAATGTACCTGATACCTGATTTGCTTCATGTTTCTCTCCCACTGCGATTGATAATATTTTTTTGGCATTCCGATCAGGGTCACGGAGAGACTAGACGTGTTCGCTTTCATAGCCGGAACAATGGCAGTCACGAAGACAAATGCTTTACCAAAGAGGAGCTGGTACACCAAGTTCACAGCACTGTTGCAGAAGCCTGTTTTTCTGCGCTTTCTGCTTTCAGCTGGGTGATATAGTGCTTAATAAAAAGGAGGGTAAACACTGAACTCCAGAGTGTCCTTGCCAAAAGGTGAACACCCACCAGTATCAACAAAAGACAGATCTATTTTCAAAACAGCAAAACGTTCCATTGTTCTGAAAAGATAAGTTAACTTACATGATCTTATTCTGCTTGATTTAGTTTTGTAAATGAAGAATTTTTGTTTAATAACCTTACACTTTATCTCAATCACGCATTAGCTAAGTTGTATGTTGAAAAGAGTCATGGCTGTTCCGTGTGCACGTCATCTCTGCATATGCCATTCCCCTCTATCCGGCCATGCTGTTTATCCTCAGCATTGCATTTGGCAGATTGAGGTTTCTATACCAATGGATTGATATGTTTGGATATAAGAATGTGGGTTTCCTGTTTTGGCACTGTCAGTGTGTCTTTTTATATACCATTCTAAGATCAAACACTGAGTGTGTAATATGTAAAGGCCATCTGCAGCGTTCACTAATGGCTTGGCAGGCCTGTAGTGAGGGCCTAATAATGGCCTGATAGACTGCGGTTTATCAAAACGGCACAAAAATGTTTCCTTACTCTGCTGCTTTTTTTGCTGCAGGGATGAAGTAAACCGATATTCAGTCTAGATCGCTGTTGATATAAGGGAGCAATTAGCTCAGCCAATCATCCTTCAAATTGCACGTGACTCAAGCCAGGACTTCATGGTATGCAATGGTTGTATTTCACCCTGCTGTTTTATTGTGAAAAGCACAAATAAGAACTCGGTGAGACCCACACAGCTCCAGACGTGTGTGTGTGTGTGTGTGTGTGTGTGTGTGTGTGTGTGTGTGTGAGTGAGTGTGAGCTCTCTTTGAACTTTGAAATACTGTTTGTCTCTGTGTTTTTTTCCTCATATACATTACAGGTACATTCACACACCGTCACACGTTCACATACACTTTGCACACTTGGAATTTGCCCAGTTGGAATGTGATCTCATTATCCGGCTCTGTTATCTGGATCCTGACATCTGATGGATCAGGATCAGGATTTGCATTTACACTTTACATCAAAAAGCGCTCTGGTTATCTGCATCCTGCTTGCATTGTGACTGGAATCGACTCACAACAACCTGTTACACTATCAAAGCCTAAATCTGTCTTTAAAAAATAACTAAGAACCTCTTTGAATGAACATAATGAGGCTGTATTTGCTACATTTAGGACACATTTAACAGTATATCACATAGAATGATCAGAGTCTGTTTATTGAAAGACACGTCCATCAGTGTGTGTCGTCTAGTAGGTTCCAGTCCTTTGATGGTGGTGCCTCACATTTCTTCTGCGTCTAAATCTCAGATTGTATCTTGAAACGAATGCCAGTAGTCACACCAGAGCACCGTTGTGTATGTATACAGTATGTAAATGCCCTATCAGATGTCTCCATGTGCAGGTCTGTATCTGTGCCTTGATGTGGGAGGACTCAGGTGGGCTCCCAGTGTCCCGGCCTCGTCTGGCAGCCTCACGTTGGCTCTGGCATCAGGCTGCTCGTCAGACACAGGTACCCTTTGTTGTGTCGGCGGCACACGGAACCTTTGCCGGGGCCTCACATACTCAAAGGAATGTTTAGATGGATCCTTTGCACACACACACACATAAACACACACACATATATACACACACACACACACACACACACACACACACACACACACACCCACACTGCTTGTCTTATTTGCCTATTTGACTTCAGAATGTCTCATGCTGCTTATACAGTGAGAGAAAGAAGAAGAGACACTAGAGGAGAAGTTAAATAATTCGGGGTCAGAAGGGTCAAAAGCTTGGTTGAAGAAGAAGCACCGGCAGCTTACAGACAATTAGTGTGATGCAAAAGACATAGACCTCACACACACACACACACACACACACACACACACACACATGATGTGAACCTGTTGTGGTTCAGTGAACTCCTTCTGAATCTAAGATGTGTGGTCACTCTTCTACTAGACTGTTTACTCCGACATCATTGATTTCCTAGCAGCCTGAGGCCATGAATCCCACAGAATTTGCATTTACAGTCAACACACCCTATTTCAACTCTCATCCTGCTCTCGGCCTCAAGTTAACCCCGCACTTTTCTCCCCTGTGTGTTTGTGTTTGAGAAAGCTCACTTTGTTGTGTGAGCAGCGAAGCATCGCAGTGAGCAACGACTTCCTCCGACAAGCGACTTGCTATTTAAACTCTGACGCTCTGGCCGTGCTGCGGTCTGTCTGTCTGCCTGTCTGTCTGGGCGTCTTCCCTCGAGTTTGCTTTCAGCGCGTAGAGGAAGTCAAATCCGCGAGATGAAACTCCTCTGAAAGCTGCAAACAGATAAGAGGTCAAAGGGCACATTGAGCTTTGATTCCTTTCCTCTTCCTCTTGTCTTCCTTCTTCTTCTTTCGTATCCTCCCTCAGTTCCTCCCTCAGTCTGGTCGAGGATGTCGTCAGCGCGGGAGCCGTTACCTCAGCTGCCACCGACATGACAGCGACATTCTCAGTCATATTATAAACCCCATTATAAACTAAAGCTGCAGCGACATGAAAGGCCATTTGGTTCGGTTTTGCTGCGGTGCATGACTTAACAAAACGCATTCCCTCCGAGTATTAAGACGGATGTTTCTTTTATTAACACGGCCTTAAAACAATCAAGCATCCAAGTCGTCATCAGCTTACGATGAGAGGCGGCTGTCATGGTGGAATAGCGATGTAATGATGCTATAAAAGGCATTTATATGGAAGATGCTAGGCTCTGCGGCTCTACAGAGCAGCGGAGGACTGCGGGGATACATGTATCTCTGGGTGCACTGGAGGACAAGTTGCTTCAGGTCAATTCAGTTATAACATGTAAGCGACTAAATGAAAGAACACAGCAAAAAATTATTCTGTTCCTCACATGCTGTTCCTTTGGCCATTCATTTTATTTTTGTTTTTGGTAAAAATCAGCCACCTCCATATCTCCTGGAGCCGCCGTTACCCTAGCGAGCGGTTGGCCTATGAGAGGATTAGGACTTTTCCATTGACCAGCGGTTTGCAGAGGTTATAATCTTGCACCCCAAAGAGGGATTTCCCGTTAAAACCCAGGAAAGCTGTCAAACACCACTTACTGGAATCTGGAACGGAATTTCTAGCGAGTTGCGCGTGTTGGCAGAGACGCAGACGCAAAGCACACAGGAAGTGGCAGATAGCTAATGCGGACAATGCAATTCCTCTCGTCCTGCCAATGGTGCACGAGGGCAATAAATTTGTCCTTTCTTTATCGTCATTTAGCTGAACAGAATAATAGCTCCCAAACGTGCGCAGGCCTGGCGCCGCACGCTGTCGGACGGATAAATCATTCACAACCCAGCGATTAAATATATTGAGGGATATATTGGTGGTTAATGGGTGGTTGGATCCTGGCAATCCTGCATGAAATTCAGACTTGACCGCTGTCGTCAGGAATCCGTTCGATTGATGATGTCTTTGGGAATCTCTGCCCATCTGTGTGCGTAGTAAATTATATACAATATGTCAAAGGATCCGTTTAGTACATTACAATAACGCATATGTTATGTGTCGGCAAAATTTAGCTCATAAATTGGGGTTTTGTCAGATATGTTTCCTTTGCTTCAGTCTGAGGACATGAAATAGGCTTCCATCTTAAAGAAGCCATTGCCAACATTACAGAGGAAGCCTGGGTTGATCCCTACACTTCTCATTTGTTGTGTGTTCAGATGATGTGAAAGAGTCGGAGAGCCACATATTCTGGTAAAAATGAAAAGGTGTCACTGCAAAAAAAGACAGCTGAGTCCTCCCAGTAGATGGAGACAAAGTATGCAACATGAAAGGCTGCACACTCAGTGGAAGCCAGTGGTTGATTCTGTGAAACCCTCAGGTGACAGTGAATCATAATTCCATCATAATCATCATAATTTACGTATAATGTCTGGTAATTTTAACTTACTTGAGTAAAAGTTATACGACAAATAAAATGAAAGAACAAAGCAGAGGGAGAAAGGGAGAAGTGGACCTTTCATTGCATTAAACTCTTTATTTTTCTACTGAACAGGAATGAGGCTAGTGTTTGTCTCTGAGTACTGCAGAGTCCCAGCAGAGGGCGCTGTTGCACAAGCATTGCGGTGAGAGAGGCGAGCTGCTGGAGGTCCCTAAACAGAAGGCAGCCCCCAAGAAGTGGTGCCTGTGGATCCGGCCCTGCATGGGGCTGAGGTTTGACTGTGCGCCCCCCCCCCCCACACCCTTCCAGTTACTCCGCCATCTTAATTGCTGCCATCTTTGCAGGAGGGATTCGCGCCATTGTGACTGTGATAAGATCAGCAAAGCACGGGAGGCAAATCCATCAGTTGTTGGAGGAAGCTAGCTGGAGTGGCATCGTGATTCTGCTTCATCCAAAATGTCTTAAGGCAAACAGTTGCCAGTCCTTTCAAACAGCTACACAACAACTAAAGTAACATTGTTCAATCTAAATGGTCAAGTAGCAGAATCAGTTTGTATTTAAGTACATTCACCCATATAAAATCATGCCTCTATGTAATTTCTTCTTCTTCTTAATTGCAGCTAGCATTTCCCTTCCCTGCCGGATGAAATATGTCTTGGCCTGTGCTGTATTTCTCTGTGATCGCATCTATTCGTCTGTTCTCACCCCTGATTTTGGATAAACTCTCTCACTCTCTCTCTCTCTGTCTCTCTCTTTCACTCTCTCTCTGTCACTCTTCCTCCTTCAAGTATTAATCACCGTCAGTGAAAGTAGAGAGACAGAGCTACCAGCTGGCTAATGGAGGCCCTGCTTCTCTCCTCGCACGTCACCGCACACATGAATATCATTAATAACTTCATTAGCGCTTCCTGACTGCAGCCAACACTACAGTGTGCGTGTGTGTGTGTGTGTGTGTGTGTGTGTGTGTGTGTGTGTGTGTGTCTGAGTGTGTGTAGGATGGGGGGGTGGAGTGAAGGGGTCCTCTTGACTCTTGATTGCACCCTGCTTTTTAGATTCAGAGGAACACATCTCCTCCAATTCCAGCCTTGCTCTGTGATTGAAACAGTGTCTGGCTCGGACACCCCACACTAGCGGTCCCACCAGGCGTATCCCAGCACGGTAACCCAACTCCTCATTAAGATTCAAAAAGAACTCGATCAAAGATAGACATTGTGCCCACTGCTCCGAGTCAAAGTGCATTACGGTGTCGGCTCCTATTTGAACGTATAGCACAAAGCAATTAAAGTTCAAACAGATGTAAACGGTCAGTGTTATTGTTCAATCTCTGACCAATCTCTGCCGGAATGAATTGTCAAAGCTGTCTCCTCTCATAGTGCCAGGAATGAGGTGGACAATCTGGAAACCATAGTGGTGTACAGTACTTAGAAAAATGAATAATAATCACACATTCAAGGAACAATCTGATTATTCCCCTGTGAGGAAACGTCAAAAGGAAGCTCTTTGAAGCTTCCATGACCTTAACTTTGATTTTGTACAGTGCCGCACATCCAGAACCAAAGGGGACCGGGGACACTTTGTCAAGGCCAAACAAGCCTTGACAAAATCTGTCTGAATCTTTTATTAATATACTGACTGAGCACAAACAGGAATGATTCTATAATATATTCCCTATTTTTTGCTGGATCTGATTAAAGATCCATTAAGACTGTTTGCATGCGACCTAATCAGAATCATTCTCTTTGTCCAATACAAACCAATTACTACTGATAGTCTCTCATTTGATGAATTTGTAATGTTACCCCATTGAAAGCTTTGTATGACATTTGAAGGAATTAACAAAACATTATGGAAATCTCACAATGTTAAGAAATCATTTATTTCTTTTCATTTGAGCCAAAAAATATATTATGTTGTTCTCTGGGTCAGAACCTTTTGAGTAATGATGTAATAATCGAACAAACTAACACATGCAGGTGGGAACATAATGAGGAGTAATGAGGGAATTAGGTTTAAGAGTTTTAGATTGTAGGTTTTATATCTGATTAAATGTAGGAATTCCAACCATCAACGCTCTCGTACACAATCTTCTTTGAAGTCACAATAACGATATATATTTCTTTTACTTTGTTATAATTGTATACATCACCAGTTAGGAGGTTAGTTAACACATCCTGTAGCAATTACCCAGGAACAAATAGTGATATTAATGAGATTATTCACCCTCAAATGCTTCAAAGCATCGGAAAAAGATAAAAATCAAGATCCAGTGGCCCGGTAAATTATTCGAGCTGGGTTGTGCGTCTCATATCCTACACTTATACAATCAATCTCTGTTGTGTCCAGACTAATTTGGCACCTTTTAGCACAGCAGTCTCAAGAGCCCCCCGAGAAAAAAAAGCTCTCTGCACGTGTAAACTCTCCTGCTTGAGCTCCCTTCTAATCATACGGGTCACATGGAAGTTCAGCCGCTAATAATCACATGTGTGTCAGCTTTGACCAGTATTCTTACATTGCTTCAGTTTGAGGTAACACACACACGATTAGAATTGACTCTTTGTCTTCATGTCTGGACGGCAAAAAGTGAACCCAGATTACTTTTTACATATCAAAATGAGAACAAGAGCTAAAGCATCTCTACAGAGGAGCTCCATTTATCCTTTTTGATATATTATGCCTGTTTCCCCTTAAATCTCGGAGGAGGAAACTTTTTTTTTCTCGGTCGCTGATTCTCTCACTTGAGCCATCTCAGCTGTTTCAAATTCACTTCCCGCCCATCCGGCCCCGTCCGGCTCTGTCATTGGGGGAGACGGCTCTCCGTCAGTGATGCATGGGCCGGCTTACCGAGTTGGATCTGCGATGATGTCATTGCAAAGTGACACCGGGGGCCCATTGTGCTGATTCAGGCTTTGTGGAAAAGGAAGGGTGAAGGCGAAAAGGAGTGGAAGCCAAAATCTCTCTCTCTGGTGTGTCTGTGTGTCAGGAGGAACGCTCTGCCTGCACCGGCTCACCAGACGTTTAAGATGATGCAAGATAGTGATACACTCAGAGAAAGACCTAATTTCATTTCAGCTAATGATGATGGCAGAGCAATACAGCACAAATGCCTCCATAAATAGCCATGCTGTTAATGTTCTTCTCCCCTGCTTATGCTTCGTTTTTTTACAATCCTCTAGTTCCAAAAGATCCTGGACCTTGCCTGACCCTCCAGTGATCCGCCACAAAGGAAGTGGTTGTTCCAAGTACAATGCATGTTTGTCATCGCTGCGAGCCGTGGGGGGGTGTCGCAGAAAAACAGTAATGGTGTTATGCGGTGACAAATGTGGATTGCTACATACTGTAAGTTCACTGGGGTCATTTAAGGGAAGACAGCACGTCGTTCTGTGATAAACACATAAGCCTCTCCATTAATTATAATAATGTCTTTCCAGCTGGATTCCCAATTTTTATTTTTACAGCACAGGCAACTCGTCACTACTGGTGTATTTCACTGACTTTGCACATTAAATGTCCTCCTGCCTTTGAATTATTACACCGCATGCCCACAAAATAGATTTTGCAAGTGCAGTGCAGTGGCTTGAAGTGTGAGGCCAACATCATTTCATAAACAGAAGAGCAGCATTTATCATGACTGCTTGTGACAGCTAATGACAACACGTGACGAATAACACATGCCGTGTTGAGTAAGATAACCACATCAGGGCTGCTGGATGGCTAAACAGCCAGTCTGAGCGGGCAAACATCTTGTGAGACAGCTGGCAGGATAAAAAAAAACCTCAAACAGAGACGATCTACGAGCACTGACGAGGATCAAACACAGCAATGGGCCCACAAACAATGAGGCCACATGAGGTGAACACGAGCCGCCACATGTAGGAGTCACTTCCCTGTACACAGAGACGCTCCTGAGTACATAGAGAATGTTCGTAATGCACGCATCAGCAGTGACATTTGTGTTACTTCAGGGTGGTGTTGAGTCACGAGTGGTTTGTTGTTGGTTTGTCTGATCACAAGATCACTCAAAAAGATGTGAGGCAACCAAATTTAGGCATAACAACCAAACCAGACAAGATCAGGCATATTTATCTCAAGTTAGATTAGAAATATGTGCAATTTGGTCCGGATCTAAGCATCAAAGTATTACTGGGCACAAACAAGTAGGTTTAGACAAATGCAACAGCCACCCACATTTAGCTGAGATTATCCAGATTCAGAAGCATGGACATACACAGTTCAACCTTGTTCATCCTTGGTGGGGGTATGTGTTGAGTTTTTGAGTACCCCTCTAGTTACTTCTGTGCATATTTACTGTCATTGATATTGCAACAATTTCAGGCTCATGATGTGGTTTGATATTCTAATCTGCAGTCAACCATTTTCGATTCGCTCCGCCTAGGTTGAGCGAGTTCATGGAGTCTCATGACTGAAAATAGGCAGCTCATCTGAGTGTGTTATCAAGGCCTGCCCTACATCGTGTTAAGGCATGTTTGCCAGCCTATCAAAGCCTATCACTGTGCTGCAAGGGAAAACAAACAAGACCCAAGTACACACCTATGGCACACACACACAGAGAAAGAGAGAGAGAGAGAGAGAGAGAGAGAGAGAGAGAGAGAGAGAGGGAGAGAGAGAGAGAGAGAGAGAGAGAGAGAGAGAGAGAGAGAGAGAGAGAGAGAGAGAGAGAGAGACTTGGTGGCATGGGAGCTCATCCTTTCAGTCGTGTCCTTAAAAAGCAGGTCACAGAGAATCTGAGGGAAGTCCCATGGCTTGTTTTTGTCTCAACTCTACTGGCCTTGTGTCAGTGTCAGGCTGACTTTCTGGAACAGCACATAGACTGGCTTCTGTCCACAATAATAGGATAAAGTGCCAGGCTGAAGTGCCAGGGGGGGGAGAGAACACGTGATCGTTTCACCTGAGATGACCCTGGATGAACCTGCACTCTGTGGTTTTTACACTGCCTGTAAGAATGTAACACGATCCGCTATGGAGTTTAGGCTTAAGTTACAAGTGAATAGCTTATATTGGAGCCATGCAAAGCTGCTTGTGAGCTGTGTTGTTTTTCCCCGGTAGATTTGACTATTGGCAAATGAAATTATCCTACAGACAGCTGCATCCAAGCTGCACCATTCACATCATATTTCCTCCATGCTACATCATGCCTCTGTGTGTTTGTGTCCCTGTATGTGTTCCAAGTGTAGGTAACCATTTATGGAAGTTGCAACTCTTGATTCAAAGTTCAGTGAGCAAGAAGCCAAAGCGATACTTCAACTTGCGGGCCAAACGTCAGACTAAATGTTGCTTTGTCTGGATCGCGTTCACACCTGGTTAGTTGTGGCTCAGACGTGATTGCAGTCGTGTTCTCCGACCATTTACACCTTGCTTGCACATGCATTTTTCCTCATCTGGATAAGGTATTTGGGTACAGTGGGCATGTTATTGCAGGATGTAAACGTTGGCCTACAGATATGGGGGAACGGTGGCATGTCTGAGGTCACCGTGACAGCTGAAAATATTTATGTATATAATGATAAAAATGTCAAAGCAGATGTTTGTATTGTAAGATATAGCCATTACACTGAGGTTAAACTCTGCCATTTATACTCAGCCTCCATTTGGCAACAGGAGATTCTGGTTAGGTTGATTTCTCCATTTCGAAGACATTTTGTTGGTGACGTCCCATGGAAAACAACAGTCAATCAAACCAAGGGGAGACATGGTTCATTTCACCATCTCCTTGTCTAACCTCTCGCTCTGTCACTTGGCAGTTTGATGAGTGGGTCGGGTAACCATCGCATTGACAGATAGACGGAGTTCTATCGTAGATCCCTATCACGTGTTTGTTCTGCACTGACAGACCCCACATTTCTTAACAGTTTCGATCTCTTGGCGTCAGATCCCAGCGAGTGACACATCAGAGTCAGTACTCTCCAACATAAACCCAAGCTTGGTTTGCGTTCCTCCTCCTCTACAAGCACTCTTGCTCGTTCGGTGCAGACTCAGTTTCCCCTTTCCATGTGAGTGGTAGAATGGTGATGCTTATGGAGTTCTGGGCATCGCAGGATTTCATGGGAACGATCTTTGTACCTGGTGCTTCCACAGAGAATCAAGGTTGAGGGTTTGCAAGAAGGTCCTGGGCTGCTTCCTACCAATTCTGGAGGTCTGGAGTTGGTCCCATTGCTCCTCCGTGTAGAAAACAAATCTCCTTTTACTTGAGACAGTGAGCCCTCTTCTTCTTCTTCTTCTTCATATAAACAAATTATCTATCTGACAAAGTAAATGTTTATTGACGGTTGACTGTTTTGTATTTCCAACTTGCTGTTTCTATTTATTCTTGATTGGATAGACTAATGTATTTCAATTTAATTCAAAAATGTTAAAGAAGTTTGAATCCCTTGTCATCACACCATTGTATTGTGCACATGTAGACCAAATGTGTCACATTCTAAGACCATTTCAGCGCATTTGTTGTGATAAAATCCAACAAACTTGAACTAGTTCACCCCCTATTATATTTTATTTTCCTTTGGGCTTAAAAGAGTTGGGAGTTTCTCAGTTGGGAGAAACACAACAGTAGTCATATGATTAGTCATTGTCAACTCTTCATTCTTGTGCTGGTATGCAGTAAATCCTGCTGCTGCACTTTGTCACATACTTTTCAGTAAAGGGATGAGGAAAAAATGCAGCCAGGTGAAACTGGACAATGAGAACTAAATGTTCCAGTCATAGACGCTGTCCCAGGAGTACAGATTAAACTATAGAATGAATTAACTTCAACTTTTCTTCTCTTCTCTTCTCTTCTCTTCTCTTCTCTTCTCTTCTCTTCTCTTCTCTTCTTATCTTCTACTGCAGTGGCCACATGGACACTTATATGTGGATGCGTTTACAATAGTGTGGTGTTTGCGGAGCAGCCGTGGGAAATGGCAGGTCCACCCAACACATCACCATGAACCGAACTAATTGAAGATTATGGAGGGGAGTATGCCATGCCTCTACCAGTAGATAATCCCTCATCAGCTGCCGTCTGGACTCCGTATGAGGAGTGTGTTTCATAGAGGGCCTCCCCCCATGGAGCAGCAGCAACTGAGAGGCAGGCCTGTTTAATTACCAGCTCCACCAGCGGCACTCAGAACTGGGGGAGTACAGAGGCCGGGGTGGGACAGCGGACTCGGGCTCTGGGAGTCTTACAGCGTGGGGGTGGTTGAGGGAATGTCTAACCCTCCCTAACTGTGGAAAAAAAAGGAACAATGAGATTTTGTTTAGATTGCAAGCTCGGCAGCTTTGCCTCACTTGCCATTGTCTGCCATTCTTTTTCTTAAGCCGTCGCAGATTACAAATCTAGACGCACATTGAGTCATTCATACGCCCTGTCAAGGACTGGGTGAAGCCCGTGTAGGGACCCCTGCTGGGAATTTAATGAACATGTTTTCCTGTGGAGGTTGCTCTGAAAGTTAACAGACTAGCACCGTCGGTGAATGTGAGAAAGTTGAGAAGTTGAGAAATTGATAGCCAAGAGTTTGACATCCTGAGCCAGACTTGGTTTTGTGTACTATGTTAGTGGCTTTATATTACTTTATATTAAAGCTTGGTCCAGTTTACTGATACATGCATTTAATTCCTATTTTTAAACTTGATTTCAAAGCCTCCACTGCAAATATGGGGCATAGAAAGCATTAATGGGGCCCAAACACCAGTGAGAATGGTCTCTTTGTGCAAAGTGGCCTTATTGAGAGGCCAGCGGGTGAGCGTGGAGGACTTGAGCAAAGCATTCTGTTTACAAATAAGCATGGCTCAGTGTGCAAAGAGCCTCCAGACAGTCTGAGGTCAGGGAGCATTCAAAACATCTCACCACAGGCACAGAGCAGATTGCTTCACCCCAGAGCTGGAATTCACATGCTTACGGCTGGTAGTGAACTTGACTGGAGTTGAGGAAAAACAATGAGACAAATAAGTCATAAATCCTTAATCTAAATATCTAGTGGCTTTGCATTGTCGCTGGTATGGCGTGTCTGGACTCTTAATGAAGCTGTGTCAGAAGGCTGTTGTCTAAAGCAGGAAAATGGAGAATGGGAAATGGATTCAGGCTCCGTCCAACACTGCTGGAGTCATTTTGTAACACAAACTAATGTTGTTAAATTGTAGAGTAGTGTGTGGGGAGAAACAAATCTATAGATATTTCATTATTTAATGGTCATGGAGTGTTTACTTCTGAACAGATGGTATAAAATCTATATTTTGTATAAGTACAAACAAATGTCCAACTAAATATCAAGCTTATTGAAAACAAATACAGCAGTACAACAAAAATCTAATCAGTTCTGTAAGTAAACACTTTATTAAGCTTGTGTGAGAACATAAAACAACTAAAAGTGAAGGAACATACAGTAGATGTGATGTTGATTAACTCCCTGATGGCACATAAGAGGTACACGACATTGACGATGAGGAACCAAAGCCAAATATGACTGCATGTGGTGACATGACTGCGATGCAGATGTCAACATGTGATTGATCAAAGTATTAATGTGGACACATATTCAGGTTAACCTCAAGTCAGCAGCAGTAATTTGGTTTGACAAGCAGAGTCATAGTTCTCTCTTTGTCCTTGCCTCCATGTCTGGAATAAGCCAGACGGGTGGGCGTTTGGGGGGTTAGATCCTTGTGGTGCTTCCAGAGACGTTCCTTGTGGAGCTGGAGTACCTCAATCTTCTCTGGAGACCAGCAACAGGCTGGACCCCCTGCCTACTATGGCCCTGGTATGACCACATGAGACAGTTTTGTATTTAGGGCTTAATGCAATATGTTCAGAATGAGAACAATCTGAGTGTCATAGAACAAATCATCTTTAAACACTTAAATGATGATAAAAGTGCTTTTGGTGGGATGACTTTTATATCATGAGATTTAATTATACAGCCATACACCCGCCTTTAACTGAGAGCAGCGTGTTCATACCCCCTATCTGACATGAAGGGAGGATGAAACAGCTGAGGAAGACTGAGGAAGTGGAAACAGTAAAACAGTGTTATCAACAATTCATTACAAAACTTGAAGGGCACTCATTACAGAAACATACCTCCACCAGGTCGGAACACGCCTGGAACATGTTTGGCTGGTACTAGACTAAAGAGAAAGAAACAACTATTATAAACATCTTATTTTTCTGGATCAATCTATTGCCACTACAACTATTATTAGCTGCTTTGCATGCTACTGAATCCTCATCTTGGCTACATACTAAAAGCTTTTGCATGCTACAAAGTCCTATTTGTTACAGTCAAGTGATTCCATTTACGTGTCCCTGTCCAAATGTATATTTTAGTCCAGCAAATATATGAGCCATATCTCTCATTGTGAAGAAATCATTTTGAAAATTCCTGGATCCGCCCCTGGATCAGGAGCCAGACCACAGTTTTATGGGTTATTCCCCCGGGCCATGCCCCACCCTTCCACCAGTTTCATCAAGATCAGTTAATAACTTTTCAAGTAATCCTCCTAACAAATACACAGATGTGGGTGGAAACACAACTTCCCTGTAATAACCATGATTGAATATCAAACAGTGTCTGTGAATATAAAGAGTCAGACACGTACCAGACAAATGCCTGTACAGTTTGACGATGGAAACTATGCCAAGATTTGAAATGTCACTGGGGGATTATTATATTGCATAAAAACTATTGAGTCCCAATTGAAATCGGGACTGGAAATATAAAATCAGACAGGAAATTCTTTGAGGAAATAGTCAGAAATTCCCAACATTTATAAGTTATTACATTTTAGGCACACTCATGGTGCCTGAAGCTTGTCCTGGACTCTCCGCCCTGTGAACCCGGTCACCCCGCCTATTAATCCTCACGCTCCTAACCATGGTGATTTTGTCACATGAACAGCAGAGCCTGAAAGCTGCGTGCACACACAATCTGGAGAGGAGACGTCACAAACGACAGTCACACTTGTGCACAACTAATCTCATTACCCTTGTCTCTATGCAGTATGGGGTCAATAGGGTTGCATGCTCGCCTGTGCTGCTGCAGTACACTGGGATCAAAATGATGATGAGTTTCAGTGAGGTTTCACAGAAACATGAGTCACCTTAATGTGAGAGGTGGTTAGTATTAATAGCGGCTATGAAGAGGCCTCAGTGAGGAAACATGTTGCTGGGTAAAAGTTGTTTGTGTGCTCAGTAGGAGAAGTCAAAGCAACCTGTGTTTCCTGTCTGTCAAGTGTGAGAAGTAGTTCATGCAGCAGGTGCAACTCAAGGCAGCTATTTTAAGTGAGAGCTTCAGCTACAATTAGAAAATCGATAAGGCCATTCAGCCTAATGATCACAGAGGGACACGTTTGACTTTTCCTGTGCAGCCTGCATGGGGTTTGCTTGAAAAAATTGAAAGTTTTCATTGCAAAACCCCCTTGCGATTTGCAATTTGCAATGCAACTGACCACATTTGGTGAAAATAAAAAAAATGCAACTGGCTGTATTCTGCACACAAAAATTCGCTCGAACTCTGGTTATTTCCATTCCAGTTCAATACTACATTAACATTCCAATGAAGGTTGATTGGAGTGCAGTAAAGCTCAGCAACAATAAGACAATATTGGCAAAAACATAAATTACATCCATGCTACATCCACACCAAAATAAATAAATAGAAAGAACAAAGACACTGATAAAAGTGATGTAATGGGTACATGTGTGTGAGGCAATTGAGACGTGATCTAGACATGATCTGGTGCACAGTTGGGTGCAGGGACGGGGAAGAGACTGTTACTGACGCAGTTTGTTCTTGTATGTGCAGATGTCCAGCTCCTCCCTGATGAAGAGTTCAGATAAAAACCTTCTTTTAAAAAAAAAATGTTCACAGTTAAGTTTTCTCTCTTCAAAATAAGAGCTTCAGAACTTTGAAGTGAAGAGGAAATTAAGAAGCAACAAATGCAGAAAAGGGAGTGAGTTCAGTTTTTTTATTTTATTAGTTATGGTGGCAAAGGTGACGTTCATAGCTGTTTAAAATACTTTTGTGCAGAAGGCCTCACATCACAAGTGATACCCGACTTCTTTGACTTTTAATGTCCATTCAGCCATCTTCAATACCTGCTTGCCCAGTTCAGTCATTGGGCGAGAGGCAAAGTACCGAATCAAATAATCACTCAAATGTTTTGTACCTTAAATATTTGTGCATATACTGTACTAATAACATCTAAATGTTGTGTTCAGTGTTATTCTTCAGTGCTGTGTTTCCTGGCAGAATTCAGTATGAGAATATATTTGCATCTACCATAAATAAAGTAAGTTTATATCGTGTGCACCTCTTAACTCCATGCACATTGGATTTCATAAACTCTATAAAAAAAAGAATAGTGCACAGATTTCACTTCTTCAGCACAGCAGATGTGTGGTATTGATCTCCTCTCGTCGTGTGTGTGTGTGTGTGTGTGTGTGTGTGTGTGTGTGTGTGTGTGTGTGTGTGTGTGTGCGCGCGTGTGTGTGTGTGCGCGTGTGTGTGTGCTCGTGACTGCTTTAGACCTTGATGTTCGTCATCACAATAAATTGCACCAAATAATACACGATATACTCTCACTGTTTGGGCATCACGGTGCAAGTCAGTGCGCCGCCGCCGCAGCCAGACGCGCACAGGAAGCCTCCACCGCTCCGACCAAACAACCAAAACGAAAACAGAACATGAAGCCATATAATTCCACTCTTGAAAAAAACAACACACGCTCTTGAAGTCTTTCTGTCGCCGCGGAGCTCATATTGGGGCCATGGTGTGCACAGGGCGGATGAACCCAGCGGACTCTCTCGCTGTTATAATCCAGCTCTCACGAAAACGCGAGTTGAGTCGTCAACTCGACCTCGCAGATTATCACGATTCACTTTCCTGCACTGAGAGAGTCACGGAAACGCAGCACGCAGCTCTCCAAAACCCAGCGGAGACGCGTTCACGGCCGCTTTTCATCGCCGGTGTCTCTGCGTAGAAGAAGGACGAAACTTTCAGCCGACAAGCTAAACATACACACGGTATGTTTGGACTCAATAACCTTTGTTGTCCCTATTTTTTCATGTTTAAACGTATTTTAACGACACTGCAGCTTTTAAGCTTAATATTTATATAATGCTGTGTGTTCTGCTGTAATTTGAGGTTTTCTTAGACCCCCGTAATATTTCTTTATTAGCAGGTTGAAACTGAGCGCATCATTTTATAGTCGTATAATATTTCAAACTTGCAGCAGAGGGGAGTGAAATTGTCTCACTGTTCCTGTCGTCTGTATCTTATTTCCTTTATGAGAATAGGATGTGTTGTCGTGTGTCGTCAGATTTATTACAAAGACAAAGCTTTAGTTCTGTTCTTGGATGTCTAATTAAAGTTCAGGCTTCTTTGGTCAGCTGATGATGGCAAACTTACATGTTCTCATTGTCAGAGACGTTTGTGTCGGCAGATGTTTCTAGTAATAATATACAAAACATGTCTTTGAAATGTTCTTATTTTAATGTGTTTCTGTGGGTATTTGTGACGGCCTCACTTCACTAATTCACTTGGGACATTTTAAACAATTCTAAATGTTCAAATAAGTGGAGCAGAGCTGCAGCTTTAAAGCTTTAAATCCATAACCCTCCCTCTAATTCTGTTGTACTGAAACATTACCGAAATCTAATTTATTTAATTCAGTTGTTGGTTGATTCAGTTGCTTTAATGTGTGTCATCGGGGCGATGTCATGTCGACAGAGAATGCATCAAAGATGTGATTTGAGGGGAAACTGTAGAGAAATAAGTTCTTTAAATTAGAATAGTGGTTAAGTTATACATCTGAGCTATAGGATTCAGAGATGAATAGTGGGCGGATGAGATTAAACTGCAACGTAGGAGGATTAATTCATTTTGACTTGTCTGTAGCTTAAGTTATTTTACTGCACAACAGATATTTGCAACCCTCTATTTAACGACTAGAAGCTCTCTGTGCTCCCTCAGCACTGAGATGAAACTAATATTCCGGCGTGTCACTGACTCATGTGTACAACAAAGCTGCACGGCTTTGACAGAATCTGTTGGAGGACATTTGTCATTTCAAAATGACATTCTTGACATCGTATTTATCAAAAGCTGCAGGATTGGAAAATCACTCTGCAGGGCCAAGAAGAACCCGAATGTGGCATTTTGTTCCTCTTAGGGAATTTCTTTTCTTTTTGCTTATCCCCCCCGCCGCCCCCCAATGTCCACCCTATGCGGAGGTCAAAGGTCAATGTCACTTACAGAGTCGTGCCCCTGGCGTTGAAGTTGAAGTTCAATCTGTCTCTCTTTTCCTTTTGTTATGCTATATTCTTATTTAAGAAAGCATTTCACATGACAGTGCACATACAGTTATGAGACATTTAGGAGATTGTTTATGATACAGAAAGAGGGGGGGGGGGAGAGAGAGAGGCAGGGAAAACAAAGAAGGTTGTGTATTTATTCTTATTCTTATTATTATTATTATTATTATTATTATTATTATTATTATTATTATTCTTATTATTATTATACTTTTTTTGAAGCGAGGCAGAGAGCCAGAGAGAGAGAGAGAGAGAGAGAGAGAGAAAGGAGAACTGAGACCTTGAAGCAAAATAGGCAATGTCATGTTCAAGTAAATTGAAACAATGGGGCGACAGACAGGGCGCGTCAGAGTGTTGTTTGGTTCGATGATCTCATAGGTACAGTTTTTACAGGAGGATGTCAAACAGCAGTGTAGGCAGCTTACAGATCACATCATAACCTGTGGAGGGGGGGGGGGGGGGGAAGAAAGGGAGAAGGGGACACACAAAGGAGGGAGAGTGGAGAAAAACAAAAACAGAAGATATCCCACCCAAACAGTCCACGGTGTGGCATAGCCTGTAGATCTATAAAGTAGGTAAGAAAAGAAAGAACTGTCTCTCTCTACTCCTGTACAGATGTATAATGAACCAAGCTCCTGCCTGGTGTCACACACACTGTTCCAAATTCTGGTGGCTTCTACATTTTGGCAGCCTGTTTTTCTCCCCCGTACGCTCATAAACACTCCTCCTGTTACCATTGTGCCATTAATCACCGAACTCCGGAAAATTGCGCATTTGAAGTGATATATATTTGTCTTTCCCCTCTCGTGCAAACTCCTCGCAGACGTGTCTTTGAATTACCATGTTCTGTTGTGCCGTTTATTATTCCTCATCAGTCCGTGGCTGGGAGGAAGCTGTGGAGCTCACAGGATAAACACCAGGTGAAACTTAACCCATTAAAGATTGCAGAGACCCATTTAATGAGTATGCAAGGTCACATTAGACTGTGTGTGTGTGTAATGATACAGAGGATATGCTTTGTACTTCTGACCTCCACTCGCATCCAATTCTGCTTGTTTTTGGTCCTCGATGTGAAGGATTCTTTTTATTTTGCAGTGATACTTAGATGGATGTCGTTCTTTATCTGCCCCTTGTTACCGACGTACCGCAAAACAGCTGCACAAACATTATCATTAAGTGTCAAAACGTGACAAATATTCTACATTGTCCTCGGCACAGCCTTTAGATCTCAGGTGATGCTGACATACAACATGACAAAGCATAAATCTGAGGTTGTTCCAGCCTCACAGATGAGATTATACAGCTGTAGTTTCTCATGTCCAGATTGCGAGTCATAGCTTTTTAATGTCATCTTTGTTTTCCATCAGCAATGAGAAATGAAGTGGCTGTCTCTGTATTTGCTGTGCTTCAGCAGACTGTTGACTGTTATCATCCAGTGGGAACAGGTGAACACGGTCAAGCAGCTGAGCCAGACAAGCCAATAAACCAGCTTTAGGGCACTGCTGACTGATGCAAAACTTGCCTTTAGTCCTCCCTCATTCCTCATCTGTCCTGGCGCTGCACTGAAAGCTGAGCACATGTAAAAAGGCATGTTTGTGCCGTAGTCACAGAACAAGGTGTTACTGTACTGTACAGACATACAGTACAGTAACATGGCACTTACCCAGACTGCCTGTGCATATTTGGGCTTTTATCGCACAAAAATCCATGTCGAGTTTGTGGTTTTCCCCTGTGACTTTGAGAATGTCTTTTTTTTTGTAAAGTGCTGCGTGTTTATCCATGTCTGTGTTTGGGTCTTTTATGTGCATGACCTAATTCCACAGTGAGCAAAGAATCTGCAGTGATGGCTGCTTTCCGTCTTGTGTATGTGTGAGCACGCGCATGTGTGACTAAGTGTGCACACACACACACCCTCCTCCCTCCCCCGTCGTTTCCTTGTAAAAGCCGACAGAGGGTTCATCTAAGGACAGGGAAATGCTTTTCTTTCCAGTGTGAATCATTTTGGAAAAATGAGCCTCTGGACTGAATTGCCCCAGCAATTTGGCATGTTTCTCCATTCTGCTTTATTGTCTATTTTGGCTGAACTTGCAGTTCTTCATTTCATTGCCAAGAAAACTTCAGGTCCTATACAATAGACAAAGTGAGGTTCTTAGTCCACCACAGCCTGCAAGCCAATAAAATATAATAAGGAGAATGATGCCTGTTTAGTCGTGAGTGTCTGGCAGCCGTGACTCCGGACAGGGAGACACGCAGGGAGACACATTATGGAGAATACATTTCTTAAGGTTATAGATTATAGTGTTATAGAGGGAAAGAATCACTTGTCGACTTTTCATGGGGGAGCATTTGTATTGGCCTTGCTTCGTTTATGAGGAGGCTTCCTCTTTTTAAAACTCCTTCTCTCACCGCGGTATAGCTTCGGAGGTATCTGTTCTTCTTTCGACACTCGTGCAGTTTGGAGAACAAAACTCTGCACTGCAGTGAAAAGAACGCGTGAGAGGGAGCGGTTTCGGGACGTAGACGAGGAGCAAGGGAGGGGGGGAGGGGGGGGGGGGTAGTTTATAATTTTGCAGCCAGCTCGCTATAATTCTGCTGGTCCCTCCATCAGAGGCATTGGGGAGAAAGGAGGGAGTGGTCTGTGTTGAGGTTTTTGGATGAGCCAGTAGTGGGGCTGTGGCGGCCAGCAGCTGGGGTTCTCGCTACCTACGTCCGCCTGCTCCAGCCTGAATTATGAAGGCTTGGGGAATGGCAGCCCGCCTAATTACAATGACTGATTGCCCGTCCGTTGGCATTTCTCAGACGGTGATTGTCGTGTGTTTAGGATACAAGGGGGAAAGGAGGAGGGCCATTCCTCATTGGCCTTCCCCTCTCTTTCTTTGCATGAGAACAGCCGGGGATTGAGATCGGATTGGTCGGAGGGAAAAGAGATGTTTCATGATTTGGCGAGGCAGAACTGGTGTGAAGCCAGAGACAGGTGATGTTGCAGTGATGGTGCATTGTAGCCTATTGGGTGTTTGCCACAGACTCTTAAAAGGAAGAAAAAAACGTTTGTTGCTACGCCACAGAATTTTGAAACCATAATTGATCACAAGGTTTTTACAGCTACACCTTTGTGCCCAGATTTGCCCATGCAGGAAGACAACCTGGTTGAGATTATAGGAAAGGTTTGACGGTCTGTGATCATGCCAAATCCCCAACCTCGCCGACCTCTCACTGTGGATCTTGAGACTGTCCTTCATCCGTCGTCTGGGCACGTGAAAGAAAGGATCGGTCTTGAATTGGCCATGTGTATGTCAGCAATGCACTCAGAGGTGTGATGTGTGTGTAAAGTGGGAGCTGGTTTGAGTTGGTCTGCCCCACTTTGTCCACTGCTTTTGGCTTTTGTTCCTCCAGTAATGAATTGTGGACGCCTTGGCTTCAGCCGGGGTGTCTCATAGCAACTGAAATGAGAGAGAGCTGGTAAATGAAGAAAAGGCCAGGGGAGATCATGGCTGTTGTGTTTTTTTTTTTTACAAAGGACAGACGGACCAGACCAGACCGGCGTTGGGCCTCTGACCAAGAGGAGAAATCAAACATATACAACGGGATAACTTGTTTTGTAGCATTCCTTGATATTTTTTTCTTACCATTTCCATCGAGACATATTCAATTCATTGATATGCAAAGCTACAAGCTCCATCTAGTAGCTTTTACTTTGCTACAACTTCAAATCCCATCTGTTTATCATTTCCTCCTTGCTTTTCATGTGGGTGTCTTAATTATGCGTGTTAAAGTTACACGTATAAAAGTGGAATACATAATAATGTAATGAATATAAGCCATTTTTTAAAACTTTAAATGACTTTAATTTTATTTATTCAATTATAACTTCACGGATTATCCCGAGTGTATTTGCACATAAAACATAATTTATACAAACCAAATTTAGAGGATGTTTACTCTGCCTCTTCTTTCTATGACCTACTGTATGTTTATGCTGATTTAAGCGTCTTACATTTGAAATGCCAGTGTTGATTAACGGCAATCCAGTAGCAGTGTGTGTTGAATATTGATCACCGTTTCAGTCGGTCACTCTCCCCTGATTCTTCATCTGTGTTCTTGCGTAACCGTGCATAATTACGCATCCGCATGCAGATTCACTTGTGCATGTACTGTATGTGAAAACACAAGTGTGTGTTCGCTCATACCGTGTGTGTTTGTGTGTGTGTGTGTGTGTGTGTGCTAGATTTTTTTATTAATTGCCAGCCATTGCTGAAGCGTGGCCGTGTTTGCCCTACGACCCAGACACTACCTGTCTGCTGCCATGGTTACGGGGCAGAGCA
Source organism: Genypterus blacodes (assembly GCF_046128005.1). NCBI lineage: Eukaryota > Metazoa > Chordata > Actinopteri > Ophidiiformes > Ophidiidae > Genypterus > Genypterus blacodes. The sequence continues at coordinate 10,868,085 of NW_027466834.1, forward strand.
GGTTTAGTGGCCTGACTCCAGGGATTACTTTCCCCTGTCTTAACAATCAGGCCTGTGCCCTGGTGGCTGTAAAATGGACCGAGCTGCACCCTAACGGTTAAGGGAGCTCTGCAATGTGCCCGGACGTCCTTTTAAAAGTGTCCTAAGTGCTGTGTAAGGGATTAGACCTGCACAGTGTAATTGCTCTGGTGTCAGTGACTGTCCCTTTGTGATCTGGTTCACTTGTAGTGATTAGCTCTCATAAATGAAGGAGCTCGGGGGAAACACATTAGATGCAGGTCTAAAGTGACTGAGCAGAAACACACGTTGAATTGAAATGTTTGAATTTAAAAGATTTCTCACATTTAACCGATCATCATTCTCTTTTTGTTTCCTCTACAGGAGAACAAAAAGAGAGAACAGACCCTGAAACCATCACTGTGAGTATTTACATCGTCTTATCAGAGTATTACAGCCCAACAACCCAATGTGATCCAGTAATAGCCCTACAATAAATCCTACCTTTGTATCTTTTATATTGTTCAGTTTTGTTGATGGTATGTCAGAGGAACTTACGATAAAATCAGTTTCTTGAATTTACACATTAGAGGAAGTCAGTTTTCTTACCAGATGCTGACCGTTTGTCACTGGTGTTGCCTTCGATTTAGTCCCAGGTTCAATACCCCACATGGCCACTGTGGATACTCTGGATACACTGCGGTCCTAGGCAGTGTCCTCTGGTTTAGGTGTTGGTGATTTAGCAGATTCTCAAAGCTCGTCTTCTCTACAGTGACTTGCAGTCTTACAGGTGTCCACCAGATGCTGCAGGCAGCCTGCACTGTCCCCTTCTGTGTGTCATCCAGTGGAGATGTCATATTCATTTTGGGGCAAAGGGTTGGATCGGTTTCCATGGCAGTAGGATTAAATGTCATTTTGTTGTGCATCAAACAAAATAGCTCCTATTTGAGGCTATTAAGTAGCTTTGATGATGCATCTGTTCGAAAAAATAGACTTAAGAGACCAACATGATTGAAGATGTGTTTTTAATTGGTTTAATTCAAGTATGTGGAGAGCTGATGAAAGCCGATGTTTGATATAAAACATTGCAGTGTGTTGAACATAACCACTGTTTTCAATTTAGCCGGCTTTTCAACTGTAACTTTGTACTTAAACCACGCGTCAAAAGTTGACAGACATTCTTCAAATGTATTCAATGTGATCAGGAAGCTGTGCAGACCAAACTTCTGAACTAAAATATATAATGTATCTCATATAAACTCACTTTGGGTGAGGGTTAAGGATGGTTGCATTTTATTTCAAGCAGCGCAACTTCACAGTTAACTTAAAGCTGTCCCTGCCACAATGCATGCTGGGAAGCTACTGCTGCTGCTGGTGAAAGTGCCTGCGAACATCCACAGAGCGGCTCTGTAAATCTTTTCTAGGGCTGGAAATGAAGTTTGAAAGAAGAAATGAGAGGAGCAACAAGGCGAGAGTGATCACAGCTGCAGGCTCAGCCGGCTCTTAAAGAGATATTACCAAAATGTTGCCTAGTCCCGCAGAGGGAAACAGGCTGTGTAGTTTAGTGCTTTCTCTCAAATCTTTATTTCTGATATTTTTCAGACAAATTATGGTCAGATTGTTTTTATGATGAAGTAGGTACAGAGTGAGTTGACTTTGTAATATCTATTCCTCAGGCTAGACAACATGTTTTGATTTGCTACGACTTCTTTGTGAATTCTGTCGCCTCTGTCAGATATGGAACTAATTATCAAACACAGGCGACAGTATGATTTGTGAACCTTTCAAAACTTGTTAACAACTCAAAACCAGGTGTTGTAGATAGAAAATAAGATCTTCTTTTTCCTGGACATTTTCTTCAATTTGAACTGGAAACAAAGACAATGACAAAAGCCTAAGTAGTGATGTATCCTTCCTGTTATGTGTGGGGAAGGTCTCTGTCTCTGTTCATAGCTCGGTGATGGATAGAATGCAAGTTATCTGTTGTTTAGTAGAATGACATTGATAGTAGAATATACGTTTTAATCATGTTTGTTCTATCTCCCTTATCACTCGTATGTGTATTTGGGCTGCTTGGAAAATATGTAGCATTTACAAAGATTAGGCCAGCGGGGAAACCCACTGTGAGAACTTCCGTCATGAATAATCATGATTGATGTCGACAATGGGAAAACTCCTAAGGAAATCATATCATGAATAAGAATTAGATTATGTCAGAATTAGAAAACGTATTGCATTTGCTGAGCTTAGTGGGAAAGCCACGGTGTGAATGTAACGGATATTCATGAGATTATGTGCGAAATATTTATATTGCAATATGTTTGGTGATGTCACCTATCACCACCACATACAACTTTAATGAATATCACCCAGAATACTGATACACAGGTGTCTAATACAGGGTATATTTGTATCTCATGTCATTTCCATACCTTCAGTTTATTCCCTGTGCATTAGTATTTGTCTGAAACTTGACCTGTGACCTTAACCTTTACCGTTTTGAAAGCACATTGATTGCGAAGGTCCTGACCCTAAACCCAACAAAACCTGCCAAGCTTCTGAAATTCAAACCTTTTAATGGTGTAAAATATTATTGGAGCTCATTATCAATATTTAGTCTTGTGTGTGTGTGTGTGTGGTTCCTGGTGGAAGCGGTGACGGTGCCTGTAGTGGTTTTGCTGTGTAGGGGAAGCAGACAGAGCTAAGCTCAGCACAGTGGCAGCCTGGAGGGTCCTGAGCCTTCACTTCACAGCTCCCCATTTGGCTCTCACACATTGTGCCATTCAGAGCCCAGACTGTATATTCACCCTTCTCTGAGCGCCCCGCCATTGTGAGACTGAGCTCATTTGAAAAGCCTCCGGGATTTCTGAGTGCAAGTAAGTCAGCGCTATTTGCATTTGTTCGAGTCCCGTAGGCTTTACAGGTCAATTGAGACAGGCAGATATGGAACATGCCGAAGAGTTTTCTTCCTCATTATCGTCTTCCTCACCCCGTTGTCTCGTTTTCTTTCGCCCAAACTCTGACACTGCTCTGCCAATCTTTCCTACAGTGTCACCATTCGTGGTTCTCTCAGTGACCTCAGTCTACCCTAGAAATGGACTAATCTGATAAATCCTGCTGAATATGATCACGTGTCACTCATGTGGACGTTGACCTCAAAGAGTGAAGGCAGTTTATTGAAAAGTCTTTCTTTTTGGACAATGGCTAAAAGTTATTAAAAACATTTTGCAGAAGAATGAGTAACTTCAATTCAGAATCGTAGTCCCAGCCTATTCCTTCTTTTTCTGTGTGACAAAAGACTTTATCCCTATCTTCTCTCACAAATGCCCCACTGATTAATAGCAGCAATACCTTCGTTTGGATCCAGAACCGCATCTTGGGACCAGAGAGAGACTAGATGGGCAAGTGGCAGCCAAACTTGCGCCAAATCACTAGCTCAAGGTTGGGGTTAGACCAGACATTAACAGATGCGTATGCAATATGCCTACCATGTGGATCCTGCATTCTTTTGAAGTGTGGTTGATCATGTCCTCTAGAATTAACGCAACAAGATATGCAGTACCTTCAAAGACAGCGGGGGCAGTAATGAGTTATGTGCGTTACACGGCAGCATTTTAACTCTCTTGTGGCATCTCTCTCTCTTTTATCACCACTACTGCTGTTTCTTTTACCTTTGCAACAAACATGTACATGTGTGCTGCGGTAGCTGACGTGTGAGATTGTATGCATTGGCAAACTTTCTGAAATTGAAGTGTTAACTCTCAGCTTAGTCCAAGTGAATCAGCGGCTTCAGACTTGAGAGGGAGTGAACATGCCTGTGTGTCAGTATGGTGTGTGTATTGTCCATCTGTCCACTGGTGAAAAGAGTCATATGACTTTGGCCTGGCAGACGAGGACACTGTCTGGCTCCAATGTCCCGGTCAGTGGGAGGAGGCTGCTGAGAGGATGTGACGTCTTCTGGACAGAAGGACTGTCTGTGGGAGTCACCGCATCTCCCAGGGTTTGACGTCACTCCAGGAGAGAAGAAACACATTTAACACTTAGCTGACACTTTAGGAAGAGCGATCCGCGATAACTACCACAAAGAAAGTGTTAGAATATCTGCACTGCAGTCAGAACAGCGTGGAGGACCGGGGTCAAGGCACAAAATGATACAATACAATGAACCACTGCACTGGCTAACGCCTCCATATCATGAACCTGGCAGAACCTGGACTCCTTGGTTCTCTTTCTCAGTGCCCCCTTCCCCCCACCAGACACAGTGATGGCACTCAGTGCCAGAGACACCCCTCCCCTCCTTTCCCTTCACCAACACTCTTCTCTCCTCCCCTCCCTCGCTTCCCTCTATGCCGCAGGCAGACCCAGGCATGGGATCTCCATCTGTGCACAAAGGAGCCTCCTCTATCTGCATACGCTGCACATAAAAGGGCCTTTTGTCATGAGCTCCGCACACATGACCATCCGCCTTTCACCCCACTGGAAAAAAAGATCACTCTCTCCAGCAATCCAACCCCCACCCCCAATCCCAGACTCAACCCCATCCCCCTACCCCCACCCGCCAGAATTTCGTCTGTGGAGGGAGAAAGCGAGAGAGAAAGAGAGTGAGAGAGAGAGAGATCCACTCTGAACTTTGTCGAACAGAGACGAGCATCAGATGGGGCTGCCTCCTTCACTGCCAGAAAGTCCTTTGTTTCTCTCTTTCCTTTCCATTTTTTTCCCTTTTCCTCTCTCTGCTCGTGTCCTTGTGTGCACTCACTGAGACATCGACGTGTAGCACCTGCCATACTGAAATATGAATGTGCTCTCATTTTTGCTGTCTCTGACATTTAAGAGGCATTAGCGGTTGGTCGGGTGCCAGGTTAGTGCCCCCCATTACGCAGCATGGGCTCAATTGACAGCAGTCCGAGAGCCTGATGCCTTTTTGGTGCCTCCTGCCTTTTAACCCCTCTGCCCTACGCAGCTTAGCAGAGCTGCAGGTATTTGTAATGTCAGAGATAATGGTATGAAATTGTTTGTACGTGTAAGAACAATATCAAGATGAGACGAGGTAGATTTCTTCTGCCCGTGTAAGACAAATGGGCCGCATGCCTTTTTTGTTAATTGCCATTTAGTGATCGGGAGTCTGGGTGGGGATGGAGCAAAGATACAGAGACATGCTAATACACACTGTCAAGTGCACGGGTACTGCCATAAAAACGCTTTCCTCAGCGTTTCCTTTGAAACACACACGGCCCTGATGCCTTGCTCCCAGCCAAACGAGTGTGGATTTTGGAAAGCCCTCTAGCTCATCTTGCTGTCGTTGCACACAGGCCTGTGGCGGAACGGAAGGATAAGATTGACTTCTCCCTCCACCGCCATGTCCTCTGGGTGACCCGCTCCCTCCCGAAGGTTGGTGTGAGAGGTCAGGGGCTGTCATGTTGCACTGTCCCCTGGGCTGTCCACACCTTTAGTCTGATTGTGATGGACAGAGCAGAGCGTTATGACACCCATCTCGGTAGCTCACGTTCACATTTCGAGTGTGATTTCCACATCTGGACCACAGCAAATCCTGGGAATTGACCACTAATGAACTGTAGTAGGTTTGCCATGTGAACTTCACCGTCATGAGGAATAGGAATACTTTTTCTAAATGAAAGCTCAAAGTTTGGCTTTCCATGAAAACAGACAAATGAAAACATTTTCAAAATCAACTTTCTTTGCATCGTCGCCTACGGTTAAAATGAAAACAGACAACTTGAAAGAATGAAGTAATTAATTCCTAATTATTCTTGCAGTGTACTCAGAAGACCCAGCAGCTGCAGTGTAAATGAACCTTTGCATCCACTTAAAGATATTACACCAAACAGAAACACAGCGGTGAGCTTATTTGTGCATAAATTGTCATATTTACTGTAGAGAGTCATTTGTAGTATTATGCCACCAGATCACTGAGCCTGTCACTGCCACTTGCACTAATCTTGGCAATGAGAACACTCCACTATATCCCTATGGGTCCTATTTACAGGAGCAGCATCTCTTTTCCATATGTCCTCTGATAACTAACTTTCATTGACTAATTTCTCTGAACTTTCGGTTCCCTCCAGAGTAAAAACTTAAGGCAGCCAAATACAAGTTAAGATAAAATAAACCTTTATTTAATGTACATACAATGTTGGATGTGTGCAACGTTGGCAACATCATCGCTTTATTTGTCGCTGATATTGTTTTGCTCCTTGTAAGAAAATATTCAAGGGGAATTTTACAGAAATGGTCCACTGAGAAATAAAAGCTGTGTTACTTGACACAGCAGCTGTTGTCCAAAGTGCTGCTTTCTCTCTCTCTGCATCCTTCTGCTAAAAACATTAAATACGCCGGTTGCAGCCAAAGCAGAATCAGCACTAACACAATATCTGTGCTGTTTCCCATTTAAACAGCGGCCACAGATTTATTTATTGTGCAAGTTAGAGGCAGTTATCCATCTCATTAAATGGCTTCAATAATTGTTGCCTCACATTGTTGTAGTTCTCGCTGGTAGTTGTGTGACTCGAGTGAACTTTAGTGTGGTAATGAGAGGAGGTAAAGTGCATGGAGGCGATTCAGGGGCTGATCTCATAAAGACAGTGGCAGGAAGAGTGCATGTTAATAGGTGAAGCACTTTAGCTATGTGTTTTGCTCCAGCCAGTTCGGGGAGTGTGTAAGATAACAAAACGGCATGAATAACGGTGTGTGACACAGTGAGCGAAAAGTGTGTGTGTGTGTGTGTGTGTGTGTGTGTGTGTGTGTGTGTGTGTGTGTGTGTGTGTGTGTGTGTGTGTGTGTGTGTGTGTGTGTGTGTGTGTGTGTGTGTGTGTGTGTGTGTGTGTGTGTGTGTGTGCGGCCCTGCAGCCCAGACATGGTGTGACGTGGCCCCTAAAATGCCAGGCCTGCGCGCTCCTGGCTTAGTGTAGAGGAATAATAAAAGCAAAGTGATGAGGGCTGCTTAGAGTCGCAGGGAGAAATGGCAAAGAGGGAGCTGGAGTGTGTGTGAGGCCGCGATCAGGGCGGTCAGAGGGACAGAAAAGTCCAATTCCCTTCTTATTCACAGTAATATTCAGCCGATGCTGCATACATAATCACAGTCATATTGAAATTGCATACACTTTTTAATAGAAAAAGTGTCTTACATGATCCTCATACTGATCTGGACTATTCCAATTTTGATTTTATAATTTAATCTTTTAATTAAAATACTGTACATACTTCAGTGAGTATCAATTTTCTGTATTTTGTTGCTTCTCCTCTTTCATACTAATAGATCCCTTTTGCTCACACTTAGTGGTTCTGGCTGAAACAGTAAAGTAAAATCAGTGTATAGTCTTATGTTGTCAGATTTTAGGCTTGTGCAATTAGAGATCTAAAGAAACCGTGTCTACAATAGTAAAAAGTAAGGTGAAATCAATATCTGCACTGATTGTATGATATCAGCTGTAAAAATCCCAAATTTGCCCCTTATCTTTATATTTGAGGTATATTTAATGAGCAAAACCTTTTATGGGATCGCCCTGTAGTCTACCAAGTCACTTCTATTTAATACAACAGTACATCAAATCGACATATTTTGTATTGGTATTGATACGAGATGTCGATGTGACCATTGTCCTAATCTGCACTAATGGGAAAATCTGCCCTGATCCCGGGCTTCTGTTGGGTCGTAGCGAGCTGCCAGAAGAAGCTGTTAGTTACACTCAGGGCGCGTCCCTTTTTGGAGAGGTCGCCCACTCTGAGGTCTGATATCGAGCAGCGTCCATATTTCCCTGCTTTTTCGCAGGAGAAGATCACCCTCGTATCTTTTACCTCTTTTTCCTTCCTCTTTCCTCCTATCCAGGTAAGTTCATAGATAAGATCAGATCCTGTATTTCTATGTTCTAGTTTAAGGCAAGTGGACTTCATTCACTTCATTTGAGCAATTTTGTCATTTTGTTTGTACAGAACATCTAAAATACATGTTCGACCATAAATTAAGATTTTTTTCTGGATTCTTCCAATCTTAGTTTAATGTTAAATCAGCAGATCGAAAGCTGACCGATATGAAATCAATGCTTAGCTTTGCACTTTGTGAATAATTTCCAATGAACAATAACAAGTGATTTGAAGAAAATCAGAGCAAAACAGTTCTTTCTCATTTCTAAGCATTAAATTGAAATCGGCATTATGTTTTCAAACATGCTGCTCAATCCAAAGATATAAAGGGAAATATGTCAGACACAATGCTAAAACTATTTGATTTATAGATCTAAAAACAAACTATTAATTAAAGTTGTTGTTTAGCTTATGTCAAAAATATTAAAATCATTTATAGCAGCATTCAAAAGTTATTTTTAAAGAAAACTCGGCACCGTTTTCACATGAACTCGCATGTTCTCTGAACCTGGAACACATATCATGTTTGCTTAATTAGATTAATAGCATTAGTCTGGGAGAAATGTGTTTTTTGCTACACTGCACTGATTTTCAGTTTCAAAATTAAACCTAATTCTAAGAATAAAATGTTTGGAAGTATGGAAAAAAGCCAAAATTAATTATTATGAATACATGTATTAGTATTCTCAACAGTTCTGTTATAAGAAGCCATTCCGTAAGATATAACAATACATTATAATATTTTCACATCACTTACTTGTTATATATCATTAAAATATATATAATAAGAATCAGAAAACAGTTGAGCAGTTTGTTGCTTTTTTCAACAGCTTTACTATGTTTTTCAAACTAAAATACACTCAAAATTAAAATACTTTCATAGCACACCATACTTTTTTTTTTTTTACATATAAATTTATATTTAATTCTCCATCCGCAGTGCCTTCATTATTAAACCGCATATTTAATGTTTCATGTGAAGGCAACCTGTGGAATGAGGTGGTGGGTTTAGTTTTTAATCTCATGGTTGAATGATGAACTTTGGGGAAATGTGTGAGGATGAAATCAGCATTTATTAAAGTCTCCCTCCAGTTTTAATTTGATATCCTCGCCGTGCTATAACAGGTGCCAAACATAATCGATCGGCTGATTTATGATCGATGTTTGTCGGAGGGGGAAAGTGAAATTGCATCATTGTAGCATGTTGTAGTCTTTGTAGTGTGCGGACAGGTTTGGGTTAACTGGGCTCAGCACGACGACGACACGTTACTTTCAGCCTTTTTTCGGCTGCACGTGTGATGTTTGAATGGCAGAAAGAGTTTGCGAGAAAATCGTTGCTTGCTTGTGTTTCATCATGTGATATCTGGGACATGGATACTGCGCATGTCCTCTGTCCACCATTTTGTGATGAGAACTTTATGCACATGCCCCCATTTTATGAACTTTGGCAAAGACACGTGCTGCAAAGTCTGAGGTGTCGAAAAAAATGACTTATTGAAATGGATCGAGTTTGATTATGAATATCGTTATATATTTGCATCAGATATTGATATGTATTTTTTTTTGTTTTTTAAGCTATGGTGCACCCTGTAATACTTGTGGTTAGTTTGTGTGTGTGTGTGTGTGTGTGTTTGGGTGTGTGTATGTGTGTGTGGCAGAAAGTGGTGGTCACAGTCAGTTGCCTGAGGTGACAGACAGGGTCAAAGGTCAGGTTGTCTTAATAAGTTGTGATGTTCTGCCCTGGGACCTCTGTCCCATGAGGGATAACCCCCTAATCGGCATTAGTTAATGTGTTAGTAATCTTTACCTTCTTAAAGCAAACAGCAGTGGAACATTCAATGGGCCTGCTTGGCCTCCCGTGTAACGCTTTTGACCTTGGGGTCATGGCCTTTGTTCCCCGCTCGATGGGGAGTGCCCTCAAAGGTCTCGGGTGTAATAGAGAAGTTGTTTAGACACGTGCGGGGCTTAAGCAAGACCACCTCACAGCCTCTGCTCCTGCTCCTGGAGATGGGAGTCACCAAGGTTTCGGTCCAGGTTCAGTGCTGAATTTGTGCTGATTTTGCTCCCGTGCCCCTGAACTTATCCTTTAGAACTGAGAGTGGTGTTTGCTGACCTAAACACCCCCCGCCCCCCCCCAAATAAAACACCCTAAACGCCTACCACCCCCTAGATGTTTGCAAATGACTGAGCACAGATATTATTTGTCTTTGTGGATCCCCTGCCACTACATTTTCATATTCCACCACCTCTCCTGCAGCCCCCCGAAACCAACTGGCATCTTAATTATGTGTCTCTGCTCCCTCTGTCTGACCTTTCACTAATACAGAGTTTTAGCATGGCTGAACAAAAACTCTCGATGACGCCACAGGCTGCTTAAATATAAACAGGATTTATGGTGTTTAACCGATCAGAATACATTTAGGATAATAAATCAGATTTTTATGTACAAACCTGCATATTCATTTGGGTAATGTGTGTAATATTCTTCGGTATCAAGTCCAAAAACAAACCTGGGGATATATATTTAATTTTTATGCACATTTTAAAAAAAGTCTTCAACTTTAGCTTGCAGGTTGTGTTCCCAGAATCCTCTGTGATGATGTCAGGCAGGATCAGTAACATGGAGCCGTCTGCCATTTTATTTCTCATTTTATTGTCAGTTGGCCCGATGAACTAATTCTGTAAGAAACGTATTTTGTTTTAGAGGCTTATTTCCCCTAAAGCAAATAAAAGAGAAAGTTTATTGTGTGTTTTCTGATTTTTCACTTCGATCTGAAAATATATCATATAGTAAAAAGTCAAAAGAAAATAAATAAATCACAGTTGTGGTTCAAAAGGAATTTAATCTTCAAGAGTTAAATGTATTTGCTGACAAAAAAAAACAAAAACACCAGTCAGTAAAGTATAATAAGCTTTAATTGTAGAACTACGCTATGGGCAATTATATGGAAATGCAGCTGAGGAACAATGTAGGAGAGCACAGTTGTTAAGAAGAAAAAAAAGAAAAGAAAAATTGGCAGGTCACCCAAAACCAAAACTGTATCCTGAGATGAACCTTTCACCATAATATGCACACTGAGCATAAATGCGTAACAGCTCTCTCCAAAATAAGAGCCCTCGTGCATTACCGCTTTATATACCGACGCCACCGTGAGAGAGGTGGCTTCCGCAATTGGTCCAAAACGCATGGCGAGATGTGACGTGCAGCTGCTCGCCTCCTCATAGGCTCCTATAGCTGCTGCCAATGCAAACGCCCGAAAACCCAGGTTTTGCGTCTCATTCAAGGGGAAGTGCCACGGCCAAGGAGGAAACGCCACTCCGGCAGCTTTTCTTTTTTCTTTTTTTACGACTTTGCTAAATCGGCGTAAACAATGCAGTGAGACTTCTTCCTGCACGTACACATGTGTGTGTTGGCCACCTGTGTTCGCACCCGAAAACCTGTCGAGCACAGAGGGAGCGAAAGAAGGGGAGAGAGAGAGCCATTATTTTGGAGCTGCTGGAAGTGAGGAAGGATAGCCGGCGAGGAGTGTGGGGTGGTGGCCGACACGCTATGAAAGCACCCTTCACACACTGTACAGCAGCCGCCGCAGCAGCAGCAGCCATGTTAGACAAATCTACACGAGCCTGAGCCCCACTAATACCACAGCGCCCTCCAAAACTAACACAAAGTTTTCAGAGTAAAAGCAAGAAAAGTTTCACCCCCACCTTTTTTTCCTCTCTTTCTCCCTGCTAGGCATGAAGTCCCCCTCTTTTATTCTCGGGCCGTTTTATAAAGAAGAAATGCAATCAAAATAGATCCGTAGTCACTCTTTTACAGATCCCCCTTCCTCCTTTTTCTTTCTCCCCCCGAGCTCCTGTAGTTCAAGGCCGAGGGGGGAAAAAAGTTAAAGCCACGAGCTCAGCCTTTTGCCGTGTTCAGAACCGGAGCCAAAAGAGGCAGGAAGTTGTTGTACAATAGCGTTACAGTAATCTGCCACAAATGGAAAAAGCCAAACGCTGATCGGCGAGTGGGGAAGGTGGCAGAACAGAGGCAAGAGGAGCGGGAGGGAGGGACAGAGAGGGAGAGGAAGGGAGAGAAAGCAGCGCGTGTGTGTGAGAGGGAACGGACATTAAAGCCAAGAATGATATAAAGTAAGATGGTGGGAACAGCCATGATGTTTCTCTACGCCTCTCTGACTCTTTCCCTCCCTGTTTCACTCAATCACATCGTCTTCTTTTTCTTCTTCCTCCATTTTAGATGGGACAAATCAGCGTCACGAGAGGGGGGGTGGTGGGGGTGAGAGGGGGGGGTGTTCTTTGCATTTTTTTTGTGAAGTGTTGGCAAGTGGCAGCTGTTCCCCCCCCTCCCCTTCCTCCCTCCCTCCCTCCCTCCCTCCCTCCAATCCAGCCACCCACCAAACCCTGAGCAAAAGCAGCAAAGTCTCACCCAAAACGCTTATCAGCCTTTTGACTTTGTGCCAAAATAGCTGCGAGGGTTCAGCGTTGGTGTTCGGCTCACTTTGTGACAGAGCCCGGGACGAGGAGGAGGAGGAGGTGGAGGAGGAGGAGGAGGAGGAGGAAGGCTCCCTAGCCGCGCGTTTCTTTACAGCGTTACTGAAATAAACACTGGCAGCTTATCTTTTTCCTGTGTATGCCCGCGTGTGTGTGTGTACCCGTGTGTGTGTGTGTGTGTATGTGTGCGTGCCGCTGGTCTTTTCTGTGCATTCACGCCAGTCACTGTGGCATGCTAAAGAGTTAATGCACGGCGAGAGGCTGTGCTCCCTTCAGAATGTGCTGCCAGGGCACAAGCGGCGCTACAGTGAGAGATAAGGTTAATAATTCAACCGGCTCTCAGCACTGTTGCATATTTCAGGGCTCCTGCAGCAGGCAGAGCCGTCCACGCTGATCGCCTGTGCGTTCTCTCTTTCCCTCTTTTCTTTACACGACTTCATATAGTGGCTGGGCTCGTGTACACTAGTATGGCGTGTGAGTGTGTGCACTGCGTCTGCGCGCTGCCGGAGGAGTGGATTTCTGTGTCATTCTTCCTCCTCCACCCCTCCCACACTTAGTGCTTTCCACCCTCTCTCTCTCTCTCTCTCTCTCTCTCTCTCTCTCCCTCGCTCTCTCTCCCACCCATTTTATACTCCCTCCCTTCCTCCCTCATTCTCCCTGTCTTCCGTGCAAATACAGTTCCTTGCCGTGTTGGACATGTGACGAAAAAGTGAGTGGTTTGTGCGCTCCGCCGCACCTCCTATTTCATCATCAGCAGAGCTTTTCTCCCCTTCACTGTGTGCTCGCTCGCTCTCTCCTCCTCCTCTCTTCCTCTCTCTTCCTCTCTCTCTCTCTCTCTCTCTCTCTCTCGCCCTCTCTCTCTCTCTTCTTTTTCTCGCCCCGTTTCATTTGCTCCCCTCTTTCTGCTCCAGCCACACGCAAGGGGGAGACTTAAGCTCTGCGAGGGAAAAAAGAAAAAAAAACTCTGCTGCTATTTCTACAGTCAGGGCCTCCCCACAGCCCGCCCTTCCACAGACGGAGCTTTTTTTTCACTACTTGCTGGATTTTAACCCTCTGCCTCCAACTGGCTGCACAGCAGCTCTGCAAAACCTGGCAACAAGTTGCTTTTAATGGGCCTTCTCTCACTTTTGACGCATCGATTTTTGCATCTCTTTGGATTTTCACGTTTTTCTTCAATTTTTCAATATTTCATTTTTCTTAAATATTCCGCGTGCTCTTGTTTTTACCCGTTGATGAGTTTTCCGGTCATATTTAATTCGGTTTCTCTCTTTTCGGGTGGAAATTCTTCGAGGTGGCGTCTCGCCACGTGATGGGCCTTGTTCCACCTGGAGGGCCACGGCGCCATTTCTGATGGTAACCTGCTTGCGGTGGGCTCGTGGTCCTGACCACCACTATGGATGACAAGCAGAGAATGTGACCAATATCTAAGCATGGTACACATCTGTGTGTTGAGGACATGTCCTTGTCAGCGCCAGGGTCTGGCATGAAGTGCCGCACCTCCCTCTTTACTGGCTCTCCTTCTCTTTTCTTCCCATGTCCTCTCTCTGTCTCTGTCTCTGTCTCTCGCTTGCCTTGTTCTCTCTCTCTCTCTCTCACACCAACTCTCCTATCAGGCGAGTGAGCGCTGTGCTGAATGGGAACTCGTTCCGGGACAGGTGCCAACTGCAAACAAATGCAATCAGAGAAAAAATTTAGTAATCCGAAATTTCCAAATTGTTGCAATGAGCCAGTCAGTAGTAGCCGTGTAAGGTCTGCCTCTACGCCGAGACTTTGAGGCATCTCTGCATGGTTTGAGGAAGTTTGAAACTGATTTTGCAGTCCAGGGTCTTGGTAAAGCAAAGGTTTGAACACTTTGCCACACTTCTCCTAGTGAAGGCATTTCATTGGGGAGGAGGGAGGGAGTAATGAGGGAGAGCAGCATATAGACTGCTGAATTATTCATGTGCCCAGCCAAGGCTGTGACTGGACTGGCTGTGCTATTTGCATGCATCAGACATGCTGTTTGTCTGTTTGCTAACATTCCTCATTCAAAGACTTGTTAACTAGCAGACAGGCTTAGCCAAAGCCTTGCAGACAGCCTCATGGCCTCCTATTGTCTCAGGCCTCGCCGGGCTCGGACCCAGCCAGGGGCAGGCGAGACACCGCAGCGCCGAGTTTGGGGCTCAGGCTGCGGATGGAAGAGAGAGGGAACTGAGCGTCGAGCTGAGATTGAGGCTGGAGCACGAGCTGAGGGCTGAGGCATGGCTGCAAAAAAGGGGACAGTCTGAGGGGAAATCACCAGCCGGGAGCTTATGGCTTTCTGCTCTTCTCAACAGACATGTGGATCTCCTGCAAAGCGGAAGAGCTGCTGAATTTCACATCCAGATCAGACATTCGCCATCTTTTCTGTAGATAACCGGTAAGTAATGTTGTTTTTCCTACGGGCAGGCTTGTGTGGGTTAAATTAAGTTTATCTGTGTGTTTACAGTCTCCGCTTCCAAATCTCACAGGCACGCTGTACAAATAAACACTAGTGTTCCATCACCTGACTGCACGTTCATAATGTAAATAAAACCAGACCTGTTTAATTTTCAAAACGGAGATAAACCCAGACGAGCTGGTGCGGTATAGGAACACACACTTCACTCGCAAAGTATGACAACAGCAATTCCAAACCCTACAGCTCTGAGAATGCTTCACATAACTTTTACATCCCCGGCCACCACCACCCAACCCCCCCTTCAGAAAACCAAGTTGTAAATTTAATATTGCAAAAACATGTTTACTCCAAAGCCATTCATCACACTTAGACCGCTGCCAGAATAATCCCACTTTGTGGCGATCGGTGGATGGCTGCAAGGACACGCTCGTGGAGGTGTTTGATGTGAGTGATGAGATTCGGGCTGTGTGTGTGTGTGTGAATGAGAGAGTGTGAAGGGTGAGCTGATTGATTTGAAAATCCAGACTCTCGGCTAATTCCCAGTAACAATGGTCTGCGTTTCTCTTTCTTCACGGTTGCTTTTTTTTTTTAAGCTTGTGTCTCGTTTGTAATTAATAAGATATTTGCCCTCGTACGCGTCATTTGCATTGGATCGGTTTCCTCTCCTATACTTTCCTTACCTTACTTCTTTGATGTGATCTACGCTCCGCTTTAAACGCTCAGAGGCAAGTGTGTATGAAAAGTGCTCCTCATAATCACTCTAATGCAAATGAACACATTATTCTTTTTTACAATTTAAGCCATCTAAAGTAGGAGCAACCCCTCCTCAAAGAGCTATAACGCTGTGTAAGCAGTCGTTAAGTGATTCCACCAGGAAAATAATGCATTGTAAATAGATTGGATAAGTTGCTTTGGCTCCCTTAACTCTTTGTCAGGTCTTTATCTTTATTACCTGAAATGAATGGCAAAAATCCATTGCCTTCTGTATTAGTGAATGAGTGTTTTGGCCTCTTCAACATCTATTATATACTACAACATGTTGATGTAATTTGTGAGGTTTTCAAGTACGAGCAGATGATTCACCCTTTTGTCTTTGTTTTGACATATTTTAGATGCTTAATATTTTAAACGAGCTGCGGTTTTCAAAGGAAACGTCGCTCCTTTTTGCCTCGTCTTGTGCTTCAGTTTGCTCGTGTGTGTGTGTGTGTGTGCTCAGCTGTTTATCTCGTTTTTTGTCTAAGCGTTTCCTCAAAATTCAACTTGAAATTCCTCACGCCAAACCTAAAACGTATTCCAAGCTTGAGGACGTGTATTATTTGATACTTAGGCGATGGTGTGCGCTGATATGAATATAAGCTGTGCTGGAGTAGCAGTGGACACATGGTTGTGGCTGGCAGAGGATCACACTGCTCCACCCCTGAGGCCTTTTTGGCAGTGGGTGGCAGTGTTCCAGGGGAGGGTTGCATGTTGAGAGGCAGATTGCAGAGTGGTAAGGGTTTGCAGTATTTCTCTCTCTCTCTCTCTCTCTCTCTCTCTCTCTCTCTCTCTCTCTCTCTCTCTCTCTCTCTCTCTGTAAGACTATACCTGACCAAGCCAACAGCCTGGTACAGCTCACAATGAGCCATACTGTGCACTCAAGCAGACGGCAGTACACAGCAATATACTGCATCTACACAAATACATGCATGTACACGTACACAACACAAAGCGCCGTGATAGTCGGCGTTTTCTCTGATATTAATATCTGATTTTTCTTATCTTTTTTTTTTTTACAATTCTGAACACAGCTGTTTTCTCTCTTGTTGTCTGCGTTTGGCTCTGGTGGTGTGAGTTAGACTTGAATCACAGAGTTTGGTGTTAAACAGCGTTTTGAAAGACATCAGGGGTCAAGATGTTTTTCATTTTTATTTGATTAATTTGACATAAACAGGCTGATGCTTCGTGATCACTTTGCCAAAGTTTTGTAAACTGCAGACAGTTTGCAGTTAACAGACGTACACAAACTTTTTCATAAACCAGAATGGGAAATGTAAAGATATTCTCTCATAGAGATCATGTAACAATATACTGATGTGTAAAAATATTCCACATTTGGTATTTGATTGACTCCTTATTTGTAGAATTATACTTCTACTTAATAATTGTAACAAGTTATCGTATGTAATTCACTTTTAAGTATTAGGGGGAAGTATTACTTGTTGCAACACGTGTTAAAATTGTACACAAAGATGTTGTGATTTATGTTAAGAGAAAAAAGTACTATATACACTACAAATACTTACATCCTATAAAGTACTGTAACTCACTTTCTGTTCGTAGGAATCCATTTTTTTTTTTATTTCATTAAATGAATATTATTATAAATACACAGTTAGTTCTCATTTTGCTTATTTTAGTGTGTGTGTGTGTGTGTGTGTGTGTGTGTGTGTGTGTGTGTGTGTGTGTGTGTGTTCGGCCATGCCCATTCATTTTTTTAAATCTTTAGGAATTGTTATATTTTTACATTTGTTTTCCCATCTTTAATAAGCAAACTCCATTATATTACATGTTTATTATTATAAGTTATTAGTATCATTTCATATATTCAATAAAGACACATTTAGATAGTGTCCATATTAGCTCAATGTCTTACATGAAATTGGCAGCCTTGACAAAAATGAATTTTATTTTATTTCAGTAGTAACAGTAAAAACGGATAGCAACATTCTTTTCTAATGTGTAGTTTTGTTGTAGAGTTATAATATAAAGTGTGTGTGTGTGTGTGTGTGTGTGTGTGTGTGTGTGTATTAGGCACTGGTATGTATGTTTTTACAGTACTACTGCAAGAAACAGTGAAAATGATTCGTCATTCACTCGTGAAATGGAGCTCAATTTGTTAAGTGGATGAATCGGTGTTTAAGGTGATGTGATTTTGTTTCCTTTATGAGGTCCCAGTGATGTTGTGGATTTCATCTCATTTCCTCCTGGCTAATATGAAATCCAGATTGGAGTGGTGAATGGGGGCCAAGTGAGCACTCCTTGTAAATATATTTCCTTTCCCTTATAATGAAGCCTCGTTTCTTTCTCCTGTTTTTACTCGCCGTCTCTTACATCCTCTCAAACCACAATCCCAGGGACTTACATGCACGTGAATTTAATGTCTTCACTACTTAGGAATTCTATTGTATATTCCCTTACCTGTTTTCACCAGTGCGGATAGGTTTATTGATTTGTTGATACCAAAATTATGCTAAATGTTTAGTGGTTTGGGACTGGCAAAGGGAAGAATCCATCAAAGATCCAGATCCAGGAATATATAATGGTTTTATAAGGATTTCTCAACTTCTTTTTTTGTGAATTTCTTCAGAAGTAACAAATCCATTTAATCTAAGGCTTAAGCATATCAGGGATATTTATATCATGACAGGCCGTCGATTGGTGCAAGACCAATTTTTGTTTGGACTTGTTCAGCCCTGGCAGAGGTATGCTCACTGACAAACACACTTCTATTTTACACCTTAAATCAACAGAGACGTTTATAGTTAATTTATTTAATTAACCCATAAGATAATATCTGTGACCGGTTCAAAGTCTTGAAACGAAATAACCTCAGAGTCGTTGTTGTTTGTGATCCCAGTCAGAATCTCACTGTGTAACTGCAGCATAAAGCACGGAGATATTTGGAGCAGACGCCTCCGTATTTGCCTTTTCTTCATCTCTCATAAGATGAAGTCCAATTGCAAACAGTAACAGCTGACACAATATTCATTTCAGTGGATCAGACTGAATTTAAGTATGTTAGGTAGGTAAGTACACTGTATTTTGCCTCCTTTGCTTTGGGTTGGGTTGGTTCTTTTAATATAGATCCTTTAGTTTGCCATGTTGGCCTCGCCCACCCTGAAGATAAGCTCATTACCACAATTGTACATTTCACCTCTTTGTAATTAAAAGTCCTGTTCTTGGGTGCTGGATTTTGGCATTGAGGCATCCTTTCTCCTTATTCATGTTGCACCTTGGCCACCCATAAGAACAGAGTACACAGTAGAAGGTCGGTGCGATGCCCTCACACCCAAGACCTGGGTTCAGTTCTGTCACTACCTGTTGAAATCTTTTAAAGGTGACTGTACATTCTGCAAATCCAGAGCCAGACCTTTACTAACCCTCTGATCAAGGCTTGTACTTTGTGCTTATCAGTAAGCACAATAAATCGCAGTTAAACGGCGATGAATAACAGACTGGTCAGCCTGGGAGTGTTTGATAGATGCTGGCCAGACTCCCTGCTGCCCTCCAGTCCTGTGGGTGCGGGGGAGCGGATCAGTGGACCCACAGTGGCCACTACAGGCCAGGCTGCACTCATACAGGAGCAGCAGTGTAATAGGAAGTAGGCCAGGCCTGAAAAGAGAGGCTGGGTAAAGAACCTGACACCCCGACACACACACACACACACACACACACTCACACACGCATATATACACAGTTTTTGCATTATTATGAACAGGCACATTTCAAGGCACAAACAAGGAACATAAAGCAATACATTAACACATGCTCTCACACACACACATAGGCATGCACACACTGTTTTTCCTCCCTCTCCTCTCCGATCATACATGGAAGCCATTAGTCCATTACCCCACTGACTACTGAGGATTGGGAGGCCATTTTATTCTCCTGCGTTAATCAGGATGTCAGCTGGGAGTGTCGTATGCAATTTGTCCACAAAACCACAGCGACTCCATAGAGATGGTGAACACACACTCATTATACAGACATAATATTGGACTGAGGAGAAATTTGGGATAGAGATGAAAGATGATGTGGATTTGACTCCCCCCCCCTCTGTTACTCTCCCTCTTCCTCCACACTTTTCCGAAACAAGACCTGTGGAACTTTGACACGATGGCCTTACGTCACACTCTGATTGGCTGAGAACAAGGAGGTTTTTCCCTCACAGTCGTTGGCCCAGGCTTCTTACACTCATTTACACAAAAAAAAGTCATAACTGTATCTCCAGTTTAATATACTCCCATCTAATAGATTAAACAGTGTAATCCTGCGAGCAGATGACCGAGCCCTCCGTGTGTTCCGGAGCCTTTGTATCCCGCAGCCTGTGGCGTCACGTGTGTGTCTCTCGGCACACGTCGTCAGAACAGATACTTGTTTTATGTACCTGCCAGACAAAGTGATTTTCCAGATAACGCAAGCTGAGCCCGCTCGAGTTTTCTTTTCCAGCGCTCGTATATTTCCTCTTGCTTTTTGGGCCTCTGCTGTCGCCAAGGCAATTTAGTCATAAAGTAAAGTGCAGAATCAGCAGAATTGCTCCCTTTTTTTTGGAGGTAGAGTGGGACGTGTTGAAAGGCTTCTGCAACTCTCAAACTAACAAAATGTTTCCCTTCGCTTCACCTCACCTCCAGTTTGTCATTTTCCTCTAAATTAAGTTACAGGAGCTTGAACTTGGATGAGTCGTAATGAATATCTGATGCACTTACTGATTCAATCACTACAATGTTACAATTCGTGGTGTCTTAGGCGTGTTCTTAACCGGTTTCCTTTCTAGATTCTTTACGCCCCGATGTAATCACGGAGGGACGAGCAATGACAGGATTTCTTTGTGCTTCACGTCGCTTCCCTTTGACACATGCAACCGTCCGTACAGCGCCGTACATTACATTGCCTTCTGCACACACTCACCCTGGCGTCATGAGTCATCAACGCGCGCACACACACACACACACATACACACGTGCTCGCGCGGCGCAGAGTGCAGCGAGTGCACAGCTCGGATATGAATCTCCCTCCATGGGCTGGAGGAGTTGGGTTACTCATGGGCCCATAAACATGTGCTGGCGGCGGGCCAAGGCACTGCACTGTAATTACAAACGTTCGAAACAATATATAAAGACCCTTCCCCGCAAGGCCATGTCCCGAGCTGCAATTAGCGTCCTTGTACAGAATTATCACCCTTCAGCTGCAGGGCAGAGTGGAGGCCTTTAATTGGCAGTGTCCCGTCTTGGTCTGGGGGAAAAGGACAACCTGCTACATCTCTCTTTCTCCTCTCTCTCTCTCTCTCTCTTTCTGCCTCCACAGTCTGAAATTTGACTAACGATGACTAACTACCTCTGTTTCTCCCTTTGTCTCCTTTCACCTCCATGCGATGATCCCTCTCCTCACACACTCGAGCTGCGTTTAACGCTGTAAAAGCCCCGTACGCGTCCTCTTGCGTGAACGCGAACATACTGTGCCGCATAGGCAGGAGACTTGATTTTTTTTATGCTCACAAGTACACACACATATGCACCACTTCACCCACGCACAGGACACTGTAGGGTTTCAGAAAAAATACTGTGCCAAAGTGTGTGCACATATGCAGTGAGTGGGTGCTTCTGGGCAAGGCCAAGGCCACGCCAGCGCTTGTGTGTTGGCGTTATGTGTGTGTGTGTGTGAGAGCATGCGGCAGTGAGAGTTGGCCGACGTAGAGGCCAGCAGAGAGGGTGCGGTGTGTTACATGTTCCACTAATGAGTTTCCTTGGCCAGGCAGGACTGTGGGGTGATCTTATTAGTAAACAGGCGAGAGAGAGGAGCCCTGCAGCCCTCTGCTCCAACCCATCACGCCCCCTACTGTCTGTTTCGCCCTCTCGCTCCGGCTTTCTTTTTCTTTTTATTGAAGAAAGCATCTGGCGTTACAATGAGCAATCCAGCTATGGGACAGTTGTTTTACATACAGAAGGGAAGAAAAGAAAAGGAGACAAAGAAGAGAACGATGAGAGCAAGGCTGTGTGACGTTCGTGTGAATTAAGGCAAAGAGACAAGAAACAGAGCGACAGCAACACGCCACATGGTGAAATGACAAGACAATGTAACCGTGGAGACTCAAATGACATCAGAGTTGCTTGTATGATGATCTCATATGCCAGCAGATTTCCACCTTACCAGCAGTCGCAAAACGCATCATTTGTTTTTTTCCGTTTTCTATTGGTTTCTCCTCCTTTCTCTGTGTCAGCCTCTGTAATTTGTTTGCCCACCGCTCTAAAATTCTCTCTCCGTCTTCCTCTTTTGTCTTGCAGGCGGCGAGCTGGTGTTTGACGGGTCTCAAGTCCTTGACAGACAGACAGACTGGCGTTTCCAGCAGCGTTGTAAGTACTATAATGTAATACAAATTGAATATGTTTGTAGTTAATGGCTCATTTTAATGCAGCGGTGTTGTCTTGCATTTAATTCCTTGAGATTGATTGTGTAACTTTCCTTAGTTGTGTGATTACAACCTTGTATTTTCCTTCTGTGAGTCCTTCAGTGAGTTCTAATATAAGCCTGTGTTATTGTGCCTTTTTATTCCATTCAAAAGGCCAAGTGGTCCCGATGGCTTATCACTGGCTCCAAACAATACGCCATCACTTACTGCCCGGGCACAGAAAAGAAGGGGGCGTATTCTTTAATTGTACGCTAGGTGTAGGACGCCTCGACTCCGGCTCCCTTAATTCACTCTTATGCTGGGGATTGTGTTAGAAAATGGCTGCCGCGTTCTGCCTTCCAGCTCTCAGCGCCGTGCCACCATTTTGTGCATCTCTTGCCAAAGTAGTCAGGTAGCAGGATGAAGAGGGGGGGAGCAGAAGTGGGCAGAGGAAGCTGGTTGCAACCGGGTGAAAGCTGGGTGAAGAAGCAAAATCCAGAACTGCGTGGACGGGGAGGAGGGAGGGAGAATTGGAGAAATGTGGCGGTCTGACGGGAGAATATACGATGACAGGAACATTTAATCTGATATTTTATATGGCAAGAGCCTTTTAAGTGCCGCCCTCTGAATGCATACAAACAAGCAGCCCCTCTGGACCCTCCCCGGCTCCTCTTCTCAAAGAAGCTGACCTTGGGCCCATGCCATAAACTGTTCTTTTCCGTTGGCGCAGAATGTGCTGGCATCGCCCGCAGCTGCACGACCCCCTTCCACCCTTTAACCTCCATCGCTCCTTCCGCCCCAGACTCCTCAACACCCACCGGCGGCCCTCCCCATAGCAACCACAGCCTGCTGACGGCCGCTCCGGAGCCGCAGCAGCTCTCGGTAAATGCTTGAACTACCCGTCTCCACCCGTACGTACACACAGTGTGCCGTTTCAGCTGCGGCTCGTCGGATGGAACGCTAAAACCTGTGACTCTAAGGAGCAGGAGTTTGTAACATATGCCCTCGGTAACCCCAGACACAACCCGGCAACCTCCAGCGCCTATAGTCAGTTGCCCCCCCCCCCCCGGCTCTGGTATTCTGTGTGTGCCAAGCGTTTCATTACATGCTCAGATGGCACTGAGATCCTCCCACACACACATATATCTCACACACATATGGGGTGTCATCTGCGTTAACTTAATGGCCCACTGATTAAACATACCTGAGTAATTACAGGAGGTTAGTATTGTATTAGGAGAGAAGGCTGACTTCCATACTGGTCTATACTGTATGGCTGTCCTGTATACGGCCTTCAGAGACATTTAAAGTGCTTTACTGTGTCAGCGTGTGTATCTACTGGCATGCAACCGACTTAGATCCTAGGTGCAAAATAGCCTCCATCCCTCCAGCGGCGACGGCCCGGTTCTGTTTATGAGCAGTGGCAGATAAACTCTCATCGAGGCTGACAGACAGTCTGTGGCCTCACTAACGGTTCAGGCTGCACTCTGTCCCCTTTGGCTCCACCACTCCTTTAATCTGCCCGTGTGTTTGCATATTGGACAGTGTGGCCTCCATATTGTGTTTATGGAATGAATTATGAATGTTATTGCATAACCATGGCTGGTTTCTAGGCCATGTCTTTATAGCATCTATCCAGAGACCCAAAGCATGAATACATTTACAAAGCCTATAGACCTCTTGGAAATGATACTATGAGGCCTGGCCCGCCTGCATTTGTTTATAGTTATATAGAGCAGATGGCCGTGCAACATGGTCACATATCACAGTGGCAGATTTGCTGGCAGCGCCACACGCACGGATACAAACACGTATAGGCAACAATATATGATGAGGAACCAAATCCACAGAGATCCATTCGGTGCTCGTATGTTCCGTCGCTCAGAGGGAACAGAATAATCCCTTTATCAGTGTACACATCGGTATTATCCCTGTTCGTCTTCATCATCTTCCTCATCTAATACCTGCTGCCATGTGAAAGCTTTTCAGTGTTGTATTTACAGCCGTGGCTTTCTGCTGTAGCTGCTAACTAGCCGCTGTGATCGGACTGCAGCCAGCTGTAGCCCGCCTGACTAACAAGCTCCTCAAGGTTACATACTGTACAGATCTCTGTCTGCCCAGTCTGCTCCTCTGTCTGTCAGCTCAACTTCATATCCAGGGAGAGGAGGTATTTGTCCCACCCTCTAAATATAGCTGGCGACAGATGCAGTTGGATGAGGGGCACTGCCCGGGCCGGAGAGGGGGCCGCCGCACGCCGCCGTCCAGGCAGGCAGGCCCCGAGCAGAGCCGCACAGGCAAACATGTCAGGACTATAGATCCTCCTGTAGACCTACAAGTCCCCCACCCCAGCTGCCACACGACACTGGGGGTCTCAGCTATTAGCATGGCAGCACAAACACTCAAGGCTGTCAGCAAAAACATTCATCACTGGAAAGATTCAACCTCATCAGCCTGAAATGAAACATGCATCAAAATGTGTTGGGACAGTTTCAGTGCTCAGGCCAAATATCCTGATCATGTCACGTGTGGCATTAGCATAGATTAAGAATAAAGTGCACTTGTAATGTAGTAATGCATGTGTCAAAGGCAGTCTAATGTATGCTAGAGTTCCATGAACACTTAATTAACAGCGATTAAAGTGTTGAAAGGAACTCTGTCCAGATATAGAAACTTAACCGATCCCCCAGCCAGCCCTACAGAAACAAGTCATTTCCTCGTGCCTGGTGTAAACTTCAAGCAGCCTTCACCTTAATGTGAGTGTGTGTATCTACATCTATGTGTATGTGACCGTATGCCGCGTGTCCGTGTGTGAGTGATGAGAAGCAGCTGGCAAGGTTGAGCTGAGTGGTCCGACTGAACTCCTGCTGTGTGCCCCGTCACTGCAATGATCGGGGGCATTTTTGTATCTCAAAGGGTAACTCCGCTGTGTGTGTGTGTGTGTGTGTGTGTGTGTGTGTGTGTGTGTGTGTGTGTGTGTGTGTGTGTGTGTGTGTGTGTGTGTGTGTGTGTGTGTGTGTGTGTGTGTGTGTGTGTGTGTTGGGGTTGCACTCGCATTCATACACACACAGCATCCACACTTTCACTACCTGTTTGTTAGTTGATTTGCACACACAAACATCATATGAGTGCAAATATATGTTTATGCATGCACACAGACCCAGAGGCTGGCACACACTCTCATGTACACACACACACACACACACATGCCCATAAACTCCCTTCTCTCTCTCTCTCTCCCCTCACACACGCTCTCACAGGCCATGCGAGCTCGATATCTGCCCCATGCCGAGGTGACGGGGAGGTCAGCCTGTCTGACTTTGAGCAGAATCCCCCCGTGGCTTGCCCCAGCCATCCCCCCTGGCATGTGTAACAGGACCTGCCCATCGTCCTCCTCCTCCTCCTCCTCCTCCTCCTGCTGCTGCCTCCCCGGGCCCTGGTATAAATAGATGGTCATGCTTGCTGTGCTGCCCTGAGGGGGCGGGTGGGAGCGGGGGGTCACGGAAGCCACAATACTCGCCTGTATAAGTGCTCTGCCATGTCTCCCGTCTGCACCCGGAGACCTTTTACTATTACTAACCGGGCGCACATGTACTGTACATACATACACACACACACACACACACACACACACACACACACACACACACACACACAGACGGCGTATGCATGCGAGGGACATGTGCGCGCAGATGTCTTGATCTCATTCTCCCTCCTTTTTTTGTTATTTTGTTCCCGCCGTGCACAAACGAAGTGTGTGTGGTGCTCGGGTAAAGGGCAGCTTACAGAGAGGATAAATCAGACTTATGAAGGGAAACATCGTGGCTCCAAATGTCACCGACCGGAGCGCGCCAGTAAAAAATGGAAAGACGAGGCGACGGCGGCGCACAGTGTGGGGTTAATGATGAGGTAATGGTGTTTTATGCGACGAGAGATAACAGTGAATATAAGGGGGGTTTGATCTGAATGGAGAAGTCTGGGGAGGAAGAAAGGATTGCATCATGAACTCTACACACACACACACACACACGCACACACACGCACACGCACACACACCTGTACCTGCTCATCCAGCACAGTAGCCCGAGAGTAGACGTGCACTCCTGATCCCTGAGCTTCGACTGAGAGACAAGGGTGACAGGTTAGATGGATGTTTTGTCACGTTTGGCTATCGGATGTAGAGGAGAAAGAGCTCAGTTTGGAAGCTGTTATTCCATCTTTCCATTGTTTACCCCGTGTTTGTTTGGCCGTCGTTTTCTTTAGTCAGCTCACATTAGGATTCATCGATCATCATTTCCTACTGCACCAAAAATGGATGTGACCTCCCGCGACACGGTATACACGCCACGTCTCATTTAGCATTTAGCACTAAGTGGGCGCCACTCAGAAGCTCTTTTGTCATACTCCGCACCGGGGAAAGAGCGAGACGTGCGGTTTGTTTTTAAAACGCCGCTTATGCTGGCGTTCGTAACGGCAGCTCGCTCTGCCTGAAAGACACAAGATGGCACGTAGGCGGAGGTGTGGAAACCTCGGGGCCGCGGTTTGAGGGTGAAGCAGTGCCAAACGGCGGTAACGCTTCCCCCCCCCTTCAGCAACTAAATCTGCCACTTATCCTCCCTTTCCGCCCTGGACTCTTGAACTCATCAACAATGGATTCGACGGACTGCGTCTCGTCCTACTCGTATGATGTCACCCACACGCTTGTGCAGAGGAGAATATTAATGTGTGTTGCCTCCTGGTTAACATCGGTGAGAGCATTAGTTTAGTTAGTCAGTGTGAATCGTCTTTCTTATCACAATCATGCTGCATTTCTCTGTTCTTCCACACACGTTTCATCATCGCTACACTTACAGAAACATCAGGAAAAGTTGCGCCGCCAACTGTTAGTCCTGGCTGACCCCTCCTCTCTGACCACAGACCCGGACCACCAGAGTCCCACAGATCACTTTACACGCTTACAGCACTCTGCTCCGTCTTACTATCGCTCCGGTGAAAGTCCGCTTCAGTATTGATTGATAGATAGTGTAGCACTTTGACTGAAGGGTGATTGAATTAAAGTGGGGTTTTGAAGCAGTGCTTGCCTTTTGCTGTGCACACTGAGGGAAACGGCAATGAGGTAAATAAATACCGTGGCTGGCTTTATTTTCCTCTAATGGCTGTGTGTGTGTGTGTGTGTGTGTGTGTGTGTGTGTGTGTGTGTGTGTGTGTGTGTGTGTGTGTGTGTGTGTGTGTGTGTGTGTGTGTGTGTGTGTGTGTGTGTGTGTGTGTGTGTGTGTGTGTGTGTGTGTGTGTGTGTGTGTGTGTGTGTGTGTGTGTGGTTGTATTTGTTTGTGACACTATGAGAGGATGAGGTGTAGAGAGCAGGGACGCAATCATATGAGCTGAACGTCTCAATCAGCCAATGGAAAGGGCGGAGGTCATAGATCGGCTGGGAGGGAGTTGTGGAACAGGATGATGGAAACTCGGGGTGGGGGGGTTCGGTCTCTCAGGCATCGTGTCTTCCGAGGAGACTTGAGATGGAAGCAGTGTGTGGGAAACAAGTTTGGAAAAGAAGGGATGAGAAGATGTCAAGCTGAGTCAAACCTAACTCTAACCTGAGTCATTGCTTGAGCTCCCCCTAAATCATTGAGGAGCCCAGACGTCTTGTTCCCAACTCGCACAATACTGCGTAAGAAAAGGCCCGGCGGAGGATGTTCCTCCTGCGTCAGTGGAGGAAATGCAGCCTGCCACAGGAGGAGCAGCAGATTCTTCTCTCCACCGCAGTGATTGAATCTGTCCTGTCATCATCCATCAGAGTTTGGTTTGGTTCCACCACAAAACGGGACAGAAATACAATACAGAGACAATAACCTCTGTGTACATGCTGAATATATAGAAATGTATATATTCTTCGTTGTATACTCTTCGTCCTTGGTAATATATTTTTGGATTGACTCTTTTCCTTCCTCTCTCTTTAGAAAGAGACTGTAAACTGGAGTGTCATTCCTTGTATGTGTGAGCGTACTTGGCCGATAAACCTGATTCCGATTCGGAAATAGGAGCGAAAATTACGTCACACCCCACAGCTAATGGAGGCGTGAGGCCGAAGAAGCGTATCGGTTACAGATACTGTGCTTTAAAGTGAGTGCTCACTGAGTTTGCACTTTGAAGGAGGCTGAATTTTCTGACAGATAAGCTCCTATTAAAGGAAGTGTTTAGATTGTATTGCATAACTGCGGTGCCTGATACAAGCACGGTGTGTGTAAGGGTACCAGCCTGTGTGTGTGTGTGTGTGTGTTAATATCTCCCTGTCATTGGCTGATACCAGCTGGCTTCACTTCAAAGCCGCAGCTTCCCTGGCCGTGCACTCTGCCGGTCAGGACCCCAGAGCCGTCCACTATATTAGATTGAAGTATGTCCAGTCAGCAGCCCGACACCGCGGCTCGACCTCCTTACCTTATGAAGTCTGACCGCTCACACCACTGAGGACAGACGTAGCACAGAGTGTGAGAGGAATACACAGAGAGAGAGAGAGAGAGAGAGAGAGAGAGAGCACAGCTAGATGACTCTTTAAACCTCATTTGCAGGTCAACAAGGGAGCAACTTTTTAAAACTTACATTCTCGTGTTTGCGCATTTGTTTAAGGATGATACAATATGTGTGTGTTACTGTGTGAATGTCTCCTAAGTTTACATGTGTGTTCTCTGTGCCACCCTGTCTCTGTGCTGCTGTGTGTGTGTGTGTGTGTGTGTGTGTGTGTGTGTGTGTGTGTGTGTGTGTGTGTGTGTGTGTGTTACAAGGGCGCATTTCCTTTGCATACTTAAAATGCAGTCATCCGGTGCTGTAAGTAAGGCGGTGTTGAATAATGCAGAGCGCCTCAGACTCACCACTGAGCAGACACAATGGGACCTCTCAGCTCAAGACATGCCGTTCTCGTATTGTGCCGCGCTGTGTACATTTGTGTCCTTCGCAGGTATAATAATATTAGCGTAGCTGTACATTCTAACAGAGATTAGCCCAGCGTGATCCCTTTGTGCTTTGTCACAGAAGCCCCTAAACGTACAGATACACAGCGTTTCATAGAAAGGATCCGCATACTAGAATCTCTCATGCTGATTGATCTCACAGAAGGAAAATCTCCAAAGTCATCACGTTTGGATGTATTTCTCCATTTCCCTTTGCTGCTAAAGTAACCAGGTTCTCCTTGGGGTATATTTTCAGACGGAGGCTTGCCTGACCCGCTGCTGGAGCCGTGATGGAGGGAGGAAGGGAGGGAGGAGGCGATGGGGGCCGGCGTTCATCTCCTTCGCCGCACGTTACAGAGCAGGTGAGAAGCATTAGTGGCGATGGCAGCTGCGGCCCTCTGCTCCGCACATGTGGGCCAGCTTCGCCCACTCTTCACAGCCGTCCCCCCTTCATGTTTAACACTCTCCTCTCTGAGCTATAGAAACTATCTGAACCCTTATTAGTTATTGAAATAGTTATTTAAGAGCCGCATTTGAATATGGAAAACGTATTTGTTTGCGCGGACGCAAGTGGTTTGTTGCGTCATTTGAATGTCCCTCCTCGTGAACCGGATGACCCGACACGTTGAGTTCGGAGAGGACAGTCTCATTGGCCAGGACAGTGACATGTGTCTTCCTGTTTGTATGACTCCTAACCACTGTTTTGTTTTCCCATGGTATGTGTGTCAGAGCAGGTTACCTGTGTGAACGGGAAGCAGGGAGGACTGCTGTGTTTAAAGACTGTCCTTTGGGGTGAGGTAGTAGGTTGTATAGTTTTAGGGTCGTACCCTTCCTGTCAGATGACTATACAACTTACTGTCTTTCCTGAAGTGGCTGTAATGTCGTCTGATTCCTTTTCTGGGAGCTTTTATCGGTTGATCGGCGTTGGAGTGTTTACACAGTGACAGTGTTTGATGAGTGCAAGTATGATTTCCTTTTTCTTTGTTATGATGCATATTTTCTGCTTAAGTCTGTGAAGTTGTGCTGGATGTCTTTGTGTGCAGTTAGTGTTATTTATTATGAATAAATAAAAAGTGTCCTTGTTTCTTTGGCCTGACAATAGTACTGATGATGAGTTGCAATATTAGTCACGTGTAGAAATCTGCAGTGTTGGTATCCACCACATTCCTCTCCTCACACCAAAGATCACAAAGCACTAGGACCTTGTGATGTTCGTACGGGGTGAGGTAGTAGGTTGTGTGGTTTCAGGGTAGTGATTTTGCCCAATCAGGAGATAACTATACAACCTACTGCCTTCCCTGAAGGGCAGCGATACTACACCAAACAGCCAGCAGGGGGGGTGTCACGAGCATGGCATTCATCAACAAATCAAACCAGGTTAACTGTCTGACCCTGAGCCTGAGCCAAAGAAAGAAGAAAGACGAGTATCAGGTAAAGGTCTTTGTATTTGATTTTGTCTTTTCTGATTAAAATCGTAATAAAAGTGATGTGAGAACTCAGCTTGTCTTTGATGTGTCATTAATACGCAGTATATGAAAGTTAACTAAAGAAGTTTGTAATAATCCCTTCCGTTCTGGGAGCAGGCAGCAGCACAGACGTGACCTAAAATGCAAAGAGCAGAGCAGACGGTGAGGAAAGGCATGGCACAGTCTCAACTCCTTGGCTCCAGCATGATTCATGTGGCAACAGATGATAGTTACAGTATTCTATCACTCTGGCCAGCACCTCACATAAACACACATACACACACATAGATGCCGGAGTGAGCGCCAGCGGGTATTGTGCCAACGCGGACATCAGACATGCATCACTGTCTGAGATTGCGGCCCCATATCTCCCATATCTCCTATCAAGGTCAAAGCAGGGGGATTGTCACTCAGAGTGAAAGCCCTCGCTCACCCCTGTACCTTCACTCATCAGCCATACATAACCAGCCATCAAGTATGTTATCATCTAGATTTCTACGGCACACATATAGTTTGCAGATGCTTCAGTCGCTTGCATGTTTCACACAAATGCCAATCATGCCAAAGTGGAACAGTTGAACCGTCTCGCACTAGTTAAACATTCACCAAATGTCTCTGACACAATGAGACGGATTATGTGACAAATCGCAGGATGAGTACACTGTGACACTGCAGGATGGAAAGAAATGCACCAATGTGTCCTGCCTGTCTTTGGCCAGCCTCGGGTTTATTTATACGGAGGCTGCACCCTGTGTACTTGTCCCCCACCAGCCACCATATTGAATTGTTGTGAGACTTGGCCCTGCAGATAGAGGAAAGTGAGCTGAATATTAAGCCTGCTGAGACACTGGCTCTGTGTTCATCCTGTCTTTGGGGTGCATCTCTGATGTCTGTTCTCCATACGTGGCCTAACTACTCCACCAAAAAAAACATTGCAAAGATTGGACTCCCACCCCAGGATGTTATTTATTCATGCAACACAGGATCAATGAGAGGCTTTTGGGATTTAGTCTGACATTTACGAGTCAGAATTCAATAATATACTGTTGTTTTCAACGGTGTTGCCAGGATTTTTTAAACAATAACTCCCACTTCACTGCTTTTTTCAGCCTTTACATGATGTCAGCCTTACAAATGGAATAGTATTGATTCATGTGTGTGTGGACTGGATCCTAGATCAGTGTCCTGAAACAAAATGCCTCACATGTCTAACTGGATTCAGGCTTGTAATACATTTGCCCTGATGATAAAAGAATATAATAATAATAATAATAATAATAATAATATATAATGGTCTGTCTAGTAATTTGAGGCACGAGGACAAGATATAAATCCGGTTTATTCCAGTATTCCACAATGAATTTAGAATTTCTTCACTTCACCAAAGAACTGCTTGAATATCCGGGCCTCATCACGGTGACGTTGACGGTGCAAAAGCGCCACCCTGTGGTTACAATGCAACATTACTTATTTGACAGGAGATCAATTTTGTGGTAAAAATATAATAGTGACGTATTAAATAACCACATTTTTCATATTAATGTGTCATTTTATAGCTTATTGCATTTACATCTAACACCGCTTAGAGTTGGAAAAGGTATATTCATTCATATCCTGCATCTTCAGTGTCTCAGCAGCAGGTGGCAGGAGAGGGCTATCTGCTGTTAAAGCCCGTTTCTGACCTACTTACTGGGCCTTCAGTGGGTCACACAGACAGGTCACACTTCAGAAGGACCTGCCAGATCCCAGTGGACCTTAAATTGTTTTATAATGATGTATAATTTTTTATTTATATGCAAATGGTTGTTTGGATTGACTCATTTGGGTGAAATTGGAGTCTAAAAGATAAAGAAAGATACAATCCATATTCATGCCTGTTGTTAAAGGATAA
Organism: Genypterus blacodes; assembly: GCF_046128005.1. Lineage (NCBI taxonomy): Eukaryota > Metazoa > Chordata > Actinopteri > Ophidiiformes > Ophidiidae > Genypterus > Genypterus blacodes. The sequence goes on from NW_027466834.1 coordinate 10,900,315, forward strand.
CCATTAAAATAGTAGAAGCAGAAACTTCTCATTATTTCATCAATCATCCAATATATTCATTATATACTGCAGGCTGACGTAAACATCTTACTTTCAAAGTTTCAAAATAAAAAAGTCCTCCCCATAAGGGTCAGCTGAGGACTCTGTGCCCTCATAAACACACAGGAGTAGGTTCAGCTCGGGATCAGATATGTAGAGAGAGAATGGGGCGGTGTTCATCATTATGGTATGTAATCTACGTGGAAACTTTTCCAAGTGGGGCCCTAATTTATGAAACCAACTGTTGTGTCTACATATCATCTTGTCTGTGGCCCATAACAGAGTTTTTCCAGGTCTCTTGAGTGGTGTTGCAACAAGTTGTTTCTTCCCAACCTAATGTTGCTGCATGTCCTCCACTGAACTCAAGGCAACTTATGTGTGAGTGCATGTGTGTTATTTAATGTGGTTTAGTATACCAGTCAAGACTTTACATTGAGAACCTACATTTTGCTGGTTTTATAGGGTCATGGCATCTGTTTTGCTGAAATTGGACATGGATGTGTGCTTGGTGTGGAGTTTAAAGTCTGTCAAATCATTTTAAGTGAACTCAGCTGATATTTGCTTCAGCTGCCATCTGCTTCTCCTGAAAAAATGCATAATAATAATAATAAGTATTGTATATCATTAAATAAGTGTGTGTGTGTGTGTGTGTGTGTGTGTGTGTGTGTGTGTGTGTGTGTGTGTGTGTGTGTGTGTGTGTGTGTGTTGCGTGCGTGTGCGTGCGTGCGTGTGTGTGTGTGTGTGTGACCTGTGCCGCTGGTTGGGGGGCGTCCTGCTCCTTGGAATCCGCCGCCGCTTCGCCATTCGCTGTATCGATAGGTGTGTCAGGGGGGTGTGAGCGGTCCGCGCGCCCGTTGTCAGTCACGACGTCATTTCCGGCGGCAGTTCGCGTCATGGCTCTGCTCTGTATGGTGGTGGGGGATCTTTGACAGCGGCGGCGCTGCTGGGAGACAAACAAGGACGGTGCTCGGGGGCTGCGGGACTTTTCCTTCCCTCCGTGCAGCGCTGACAGCTTCAACACAGAAACACACATTTCCGACGACATGGCGGCTTGGGGTCTGGCTGTGTGTGATAAGGTAAATGTCTTAATTTGCCCTGAATGCACACATATTCACACATATTCACACATACACACATCTCAGTGAATTGTATCGGAATTCAGCGCGTGCATGGATACCGCGCGTGCTTACCGCTGTTTACTTATTTGTACATATAATCGATAAGCGAAAACACGCGCGCGCTCGTTGCAGGCATGTTCTGGGGAGTAAAATTGCTGATTATGGAACCATTGTTATTGTATGGAGGCAGACTAATCTGATTTCAGTTGGCACGCCTGCGCAGCAATGTGGCGCTTGTTTTTCAAGAGCCAATATCTCTCTGTGATGTCAGCTACTCAATACTGAGCCATGCACAATGGATGGTTATTGGCTTTACTGTGATGGACTTGAGACATTTGTGGCTGTGGACAGAGTGTGAATGACAAAATAGCTTACTTAGAGCTCCATTCTGCACCTTTGATCCACCACTGACGGCGTGGATACTACAGAGAGGTGCAGTTCCTTTATCATTTTGAAATACATTTTTTTCTTGAGGTCTAATGCACTCTAGAGATGAGACTGTTCTTCTCTAAAACCTGCATGCAAGTATGAATTGTCTCCCAAGTTCAGTAAGAATCTTACTTCCTTTCTGAGGTGGGGGTTCTTCTGATTTATCATTCAAAATATTGCCTGGGAGTCACTAATGTTTATGATTTTAATGCTTGTCGCCATTTAATACTTTTACACACAAGTGAAATCAATATGGTTCTCAAATTGTGGTCTGCGTGCCACCTGTGGTACTTAAGGAGCCCTCTGGTGGTGCACTACTTCTCTCCATCTGTAACTTTTCATGCTCAAGAGGTTTAACTGTGATTTGTTTGAGTTGGTGGCTTGTTGTTAAGGTGGATTAGGGGTGTGTAACATATAAATGAAGGGTTAATATGGAGCAGCAGGTGTGTGGCTGCAGGTGTGAAGTAACACGCAATACATGCTGCTCTTATATTCAGATTTTTGGACTTAGTTTGGTTTAGACTAATCATAACATAGTACAAACTTATTTACCAGCAAACCACAGCATGGTTGCTTTCTTCGCCCCATATTGCACAACCAGCTTCATTAGAGTGTGTTGGTGTGTGTTGTAGGAATGCTGCTTACTCTCCAATAATAGTAATAACCCAGAGTGAAATTTGACCCAAATCCTGCTGTACCTGTCTCACTTCCTCACATTCTGTCTGGTGCTTCAGATCTGGAATTGCTTAAAAAGCTGTTTGTGTGCTGAAAGAACAATGTGACTTGAAATTAAGGTGTTTCCTCCTTGTTTGCTTTCCTGCACAGATTGAAAAATGCACAAGTCTAGGGAAAATACATCCAAAGATATTGAGATCGTATCTTAAAAGAAGTATATCTATAAGATAAGATCCAAATATATATCCAAAGATACTGCAGATAGTGTTATGTTTGGCGTACTGGTATGTTTCATGGGTGAAGTTAAACCCAGGTTAGGTTCAGAGACATGTTCTCCTTTACCTACATACACATACTGTACCTGTATAACATCTCACATGTCCCATTAACAAACGTGGCAATAAATCAAGCTTGAGCAGTGATTTTCCTTCAATGTTGTATGCACAAGGCAAACTGTCTAAAGTGGATTTTCAGCTTCTCCTCTCTGTCGGCTGTTCGGAGACATTCTCTGCACCTGTTTGTCCGTGGGACCTAGTTTCAGTCTGCCTGTGAACGTTTGGTCCCCTTAGAACCTCAGACCTGTAGTCAGTTTCTGCATTTGTAGCCTGGAGAGACAGACTTAGACGGAGGCAGAAGGAGAGAGAGGGAGGAACATTCTCTCTGCTGAAACAGGACTTTCAGGTTCTTCGCCAAACAGAAAAATCTCAACAGTTCACAAGTATTTGTTGTGGATATAAGAAGAGTCGGAATGGTGACAACAAAAACTTTGCTCCACTGACCAATTTTTGACCAAATGTTTACATTGTCAATGGAAACTGAGCAGTGGAGAGAAAGTGTAATGCAGAGAGCACTTTGGGACACGACACATTTAAAACCCCCTAACATCCAGACATTGGTTTCTTTAAGACTTTCCACATTGCTCATCTGGATCTTATACATGAGAGGCCCCAGTATTCTACATTTGTGAAGTTGATCAGTTCCCTGGAGTGATGATATCTTTAGAGGAAGATGCAGCAGTAACTTTGGAATCAGCTGTGACGAAGACCTACAGCAGCAGCTTCTCTGCTGGTGGAGATATTAAGAGTTTGTATTTGGCAAAGTTCCCCCAAGTGGGTTCAAAATACCCCCAAATGTCAGCCAATGAGGGGAAACATAGATGATGTCCTCCCCTGCATGGTCAAGGATCAGTAGTATTACAGCCTTGTTATCAACTCAACTGGTCCTGTGGCACTTCTGGTATTTCTTGTGAGACTTGTGAGAGCATCTTCCAAAGACATAAGCGTGTCCAGGATGTGGGTCTTGTGTTTCTCAGCACAGGTTTTGTGGCTGCATGTTGTCAGCACTGTATACTTTTTGTTTCCCCAACTTTTGTCCTCTATTATCCGAGTTTGACCTTCATCTGGGCCTGGTCATTTGAGCCTTCCTTGTCTTGAAAATCCTTCCTGGTTGAATAGGATTGAGCCCCCGGCCCCTCAGACTTATAATAAGCAGCTCTGGACGTGAGATTGTCTGTGTTAATAATCAGGGAGGGTCACTGTATGAAAGCTCAATTTGGACTTGGAACCTGTGAAGGACTCAACAAGAGGACTTGACTGGTCTGTCGCAGGAATGTGTCTCTGTGAGGAACCACACCTACTCCTTTTACACCTCCACTTCTACTTCCTCGTCCTGCTTGTCTGAGGTGTTGTTGCCAGAGTTACTCCCAGTGTGAAGCCGGTGCAGTGGGGGCTGATCTCCCCCGCCTGAGCCAAGGTGTGTAAAAATCCTCATCAATGGACTTAGCTACTCTCCCAGTCTAATTCCATTACCGACAAAGCCCACTCTCGTCTACTTCAGGGAACAGACAAACGGCGTAACATGGATCCTCTTCACTAGTTGCTTAGAGCCATGGCGGACGGCCACACTGAGGGTTAAGCTGGGTCAAAGATTGCTCTATATGATGCTATTCCTGCAACAGTGAAAGAGAAAAACAACATAATCAACTTAACATACGAAGGTATTAAGTTATTGTCAGCTGTTTAGAATTCCTAATAACATCTACTGCTTAGACACTGCAGGTGGTAAACCTTTTAAATACTCATAGAGTCCATAATGCCAAAGGATTGAAACATATTGGGATGAATCCTTCTACAGCCCAGCCCCCGGGGCCCAGCCGGCTCATTTAATAAAACAAATCTAAATCTCGGACTTTTTCCAAGTACAGATTGCCAAGCGAGGGATCCAAGCGAGTGACTGTATTTACTCAGCACGATAACTTCTGTGATCAAGTTTAAGAAGGCTGACATAACTCAGGTTGGGCCATGATTCAAGTCCCATAGAATAAAACCCCTATATGGCAAAATCCAGGTAACAAAAAGAACAGCATTATATATGTTAGATACACCAAGAAGACACCAGTTTGATTGACATGTACTTTAAGTAATAGGCAGGAAGATGACAATGATCAAGTCCAGTCATAGTGATCTGCACCAAGCACCTTTGTGAGACCTCACACACTCGCAGCAGCACCTTCCCCGTCTGACGGCCTTGTCAGTGCTGAGAACCATGGCAGAGACACAGCCGGTGTGGAAAATAATTATTTAGAACTTCATAATTACATAATCTGTTGAATTTTGTCAGAACCGGTTGAATGAACAGTTAACTGTAAACCTGTGAATCATTAACAGCTCTTGTGTCCTTATCCAGCTTTTGTGACTTCAGCCTACAGCGTGATGTGGTTGTAATTGCAGAAGTTTCCCACTGCCGTGACTCTGTGCATCTGTCAAAAAAGAGCTTCTAGTCTTTTGCCACAGTTGGCCCGATTGTGACGGTGAACTTGTGTATTTCTGTCACTGTGTAGCACACAGACGCACACAGACATGAGGGCTGATTTGGCAGCCAGAAAGAGAAAGTTCTGGACTCCAGTGTCACGCTGGAAAATGTAACAGGAGACACACGGCTCTCTGACAAGGAGAAACGCTCTCTGCTTCATCTTGCTCTCAACTGTGAATAAGAGAATCATATCATATATTATTGGTTGATGTTTTCATTCAAGATACTAGTTGAAAGATGTTTGAAATCAAAACCTTGATCAGATAGAATGGTACTAATTAGAGCGCAATCAAGAAAGAAAAAGCCTAGTTAATATTCTAATGCTTCCATACTTTTGTTCAAATTCCTTCCTTTGCATTTGATCCATCCAAACCGCGAGGAGTGCCCAAAGGACCAGAACTTAACAGGGCTTTGGACCGGGGCCATGCTTGCTGTGAGGCCACCGTGCTCACTGTGCTGACCACAGCACCGCCAAGCTGTCCTGAAGAGAAATGACCCACTTTCATGATGGAGACTTTATTTGTCAGTTTTCAAATTCCTGGATATGCTCCTGGATCCAGATCAGCACCAAAATCATATTTCATATCATAGATTTGGATTAATTCATTCAGAACACTTCATCCTTCATCCAGCCAACAGTTGACAACTTCTGTAACTGATTTTTAGAAGGCTGATTCAACTGCACTAAAACAACATGCTTACATAACCAGAAGAGAAATACGCTTAATTCAAAACACTGCAAACAATGTAACCCAGGTGAAAAAACAGACGTCATCTTGTCTTACAAGTACTTTCACCAATCGGAGGCAAGTTCACAGTGATCTTAACCAATCAGAGTGAGCTACCAACTAAGCCAGTTTGTGAGCCCCCACACACACTCCCAGTGATCTCTCCCCCGTCTCTCGGCCCTGTGAGTGTGTGCTGAGACACAGACGGCGTAGATAATAATCATTTTTATAACTTTGTAATTGCACAATTATGTTATCAGTCTAATGTTTTCCCACCCTGTTGCATTCTAAAAATCAGTTAATTGATAATCAGTGAATCATAAATGCATCTTCTACCGATACAAATGTGTCAACCAGGCACTTTATGCAGTTGCAGCCATGTTTATGACTTTGGCCATTATTGTATTGTTGTCACCTTAGCCCAACATCTGTCAGGTGACCAAGCAGCTGTAGAAGGTTGCTCCTGTTTCCTCTATGAAATATAGCATTTGCTGCATTTGTAGCAATGTTATTTATCATATACTGTATGTACACAACCAAAACTCATCACCTGCAGCCTAATTAAAGTCCCAAATGGTCAAAGTAAAGATACATTACACAATCACTTACACTTCTGAGACCAAACCAGGGTCAAGGTCATTTATAGAGGTGTTTGTGACTGTGTGTTCATATACGTGTCATATACGTTTACTTGTTTTGACCTGCACACTACACTTGAACACACACATCCTGGTATCTGATCCACTTATGCTGGTTTGCCTCGGTGGAAGCTCAGGTCACAGAGGTCCTGAGGGTAATGCGTGATGCAAAGAAGCAGCTCATTGTAAACCAGTCCAGTCCATTTAGTAAAGATTAAATCTGTAGTAATGATGATTTGATTAGGTCTTGTTGTGTGTTGGTAGTAGTCCTTGGTATGCGCTGTTCCTTGTGAGAAAAGCAACTGATGAGCCAACTCAACTCCAAAGTCACTCTATGTGTTTCTGCTGGTAGATGATTAAAGGATGATTGCTGACTTAAAGTGGGGGTGTTGTTGATTTTCCCAGACCTCAACTGGCTTGACCTCCTGCAGAGATGAGGGTTTGCTTTATGTCAGTAAACAGTCAAGCTCCAAGTCTAAAAATAGCAGCCACGCCTGCTGTGTGCTGCCCATCAAACAATTGTTGACCCCGAAAGAGTTAAGTAAGGGACGTGAGTATAGATCGATATATCACAAACTATAGCTAAAGTCCAGCGTCGATCACTTATTCAAAGTGCACTTTGGTCTCCATAACGATAAGAGGGCGCCAGCCGGGGTATCAGCATGATAAGTGATAAGTGTTCAATCAAGTGTTTACACTGTGGGCACAGTCCTGAGCTCATAAAGGCAACTCTTCAAACAAATGGACAGCCAGAGCTAGTGGGACAGCCCCATCAGCCCATAGCTCTGGCCTGAGACCACTGTTATGCCCCCTGAGGACAGTTTTCCTACAGGCCTGTCAGTACTCAGACCATATGATGGGGGGATTAAATATTAACCTACTCTCCGCTCTCTCTCTCTCACACACACTGTATAATCATAAACACTTTTTGAGAGACTGGATGTAGCCAGAGATCAAAGTTGCACAGAAGACTTCTGGTTTTTGGATGAGGAAGGTAGGGTGGTAGTGTCTTGTTTACTGAAGTTAATGTTATACCTCCATGTTATGAATTAATCTCACTAACAATTTTTCAAATACCACATTTTCTTTTAGCAATACTGACTTTAGACTAACAAATAGACAATTACAGCAACAATTTCCAGTTCTTGTATCTATTTTTTTTTCTTGTGTTGTGTTTCATCAGTATGCTGCTATTTGCTCAGTAATGCTTTAACACAGTTGCCATACACACCTTTTTGGTCCGCTGCCAGATCTCTGTGTATTCTTGCAAACACACACTTTGCTCGTTGCGCTCCTTATCCTTCAGGGGTTTAGAAAGCAGGCAGCTCTTATCGGTCACTCAAGAGACAATGAGGGCTGTTATTATCTGTAGGAAGATGCCAATCTGTGTGGCTGTGATCTTTAAGGATTGGATTCCACAATCCCCCTTAAAATGCACTTCACCAGGAACAAAAATATCTACTCAGAGTCCATAAAAGACAATCATCTTAACTGCTCATAATGTTTTGATGATTATTACTTGAGGATCCGACTGCTGAGTAAATGTTATGTATCCTTTCCAGTTGAGAGTCTCTGTCCTGGGTTGTGTTGAGAGGATGTTTATCAGTGCAACATGGCTCAGTTGGAGCTTAATAACTGTTCCATGTGTTGTCCATGTCTATGTGCCTCCTGATTGGGATGGATGAGCTTAACATGGGGGGGCCGGGGGGGAGACACCCATCTACTACTGTAGTGTATGGATTATGTATGGTCGGCTCACACAATCGCCTCTGTGATTACTGCTACAGAGTAGACATCTTAATACACATTTAACCTATTTTTAACAAAATCTATAATGAAATTGATCAATCTATCAAGAGATTGAATTCCGATGGTAGTAGCTTGTGTTAGTCTTCGGGCGGCTGCTGCCTGCGCTGCGCTGCTGATTTCAAAGAGCGATCATTGTGTCAGCATTGCCATGGCATCGTCATGGCGACCTCTGTGGCTTTTAGTTAGCTGTCTCTTTGTCAGTGTATTTTCCCCCTTTTGCGCCCTTTCCCCAAACCTAACACACACAAACACGTATGACCTCGCTCGTCCTCCGCTCAGTGTGTTTAGTGCCCTCAGCAGGCTCTGTTGAATGAGCATAAGAGAGGCCTTGACCTATTTGACAAAGACTCGGTGTAACCGTAGGAACCAATGTGTTGTTTTTTTTGGTCTCTCTCTACCTCTCAACCACACTTGTTCACTGGGCCTCACACATTGCTGATTAAAAACTGCTCCAGTGAGATTCCTCTACACGCAGCATTACAGTCAGCAGTATGAATTTGAGATCTCAGTCTTTCGGTCAAGACCCAGAGCTCTTGACCATAGCTAAAAGTTGGAATGAAGATTGATTGGTAAACTGATATTTTTGCCTTGAGGGTTTGCTCTCTCTTCGCCACAGCAGTTCTGTGCAGTACATCACTGCAGAAGCTGCACCAATCTGCCTTTTGATCTCACACTCCTTCCTCCCCTCACTCGCCAACAAGACCACAAGATAGTTGGACTCCTTCACATAGGGTAGCAACTTACTTCCCCACCTGGAGTGGACAATCCACCATTTTCTGGCAGAGAATCACGGCCACAGATTCGGAGGCGCGGATCCTCATCCCAGCCCCTTCACACTCAGCTGCAAACTGATCCGGTGCGTGTTGAAGGTCACAGGTTGATGAAGCCAACAGAACTACTTTGTATGTAAAAAGCAGACATGCAATCTTAAGGCCACAAATTGGACTCTCTACTCTCCAAATCTTGGTTTCTCCCGGAGATTATGTCTGTGAAAGTCATGAACAGAATTGATGTAAAGAGACCACCTTGGCAGAGTCCAACACATACAGAGGTTTACTTACTGCAGAGAATATGAACACCGCTCTCACTTTGGTCACATAAAGACTGGATGGCTCCTAACAACAGTATGTTTATACCAGCAGAACTGTTTGGTTGGTTACAGCTACTTCAGCAACTTTCCAATGCTTCTATAAATAGATCTTTAAATGGAAACTTTTTTTTGGCATGTAGCCACTCTCTCCTCACATAACCTACAGTTCATTACATTGTATGGGGCAAGTTAAGGTTGAACAACAACAATCAGCTGTGTTTATAGGTGAGGAATAGCTGAGCACAACCAACAGCCGTTGTCCTGTAGCCATATACAACAGGCGCTTCCAATCTTCCCTTCCTGGTTTGATGTTCTCAGCCAGATGAGAGGGATTTGCAAGGGGGTTTACCCAAGACTGACCCAGTGTGAATATGCAGATTTGCCACAGAGGCCAATCAAAAGTCAATCTGGCGATAGCAGCACCCCATCATGGAATGTTTCTTCCTAGCTAAGCCTCGTCCAGCAACTTAACCAACCATCCTACCATAGTATTAGCTCAGCCAGCCCACTGACCTACATTCGTCTCTCTCTCTCTCTGTCCTTCTTCCAGGGGGTTTGTGAGGATAAGGTTGCAGTATTTAGATTGAACAGCCCTGAGAAGGGGGGGAGGACCGTGTTGTGTCATAAGATACTGTGTGACCTTCATTCCTTCATTCCTTCATTGCCTACTGACCCATCACAGAGACACTGCATCGTGTGCTTGTGTGGCTGTCCTCCATTGCATCAGCACAACCAATGACACAAGGTTCTAACTGAAGTGATGTTATTTTTAGTTTGAGTGTTACCTCATTGATACCTCAGTCTGTTAATACTATTTTTCATGCATTTGATTAGATGTTTTGGTCTCTAAAGTTGAGTGGGATTCTTAAAAAGTGCTGTATTTCATGAATTTGATTGCTGACTAGACAGTTAACATCTTTAGGCCTGTCTGATTTCACACGGCAAAGTTGTTATTAGTCAGTTTTATAGCTTTATATTGGAGAATTGAAATTGGAAGGGAGGAATAATGTGTTCATTAAGCCACTGCCCTGAAGCATAATGGTCAGGCATCCAGTAACAAATCTCCAGGAATGTTCCATATCCACCTGCGCCGCTCCTGATTTTCCATTACACTGATATCATATGTGATGAATGCTCACAGAGCCACTGAGTAATGAGCTCATCACTCTGTTATCACCCAAAGGGACAGAATCATTGGTTCATGTGGGGAAAAAGGTGACCTTGCCAATGAATCTTGTCCTCTTTTACCCTCCTCCTCACCCTCTGCAGTCCGATGAGTGAGAGTGCTGGAAACCTGCTCCTCCACCACGATGGTCGACATGGAGAGCCAGTACCATCCCCCTTCACCCCTGGAGGACTCGGTTCTGGGGAGCCCCCTGTGTGCTGATGATGACTTCATTGGCGGCATGGAGGAGCTCCAAGAGATCTCCGAGTCCATTGATGACGATGCCCTCAGCTCCTTTGACGTCCCTGAATACCAGTCCTCCAGCACCGGATCAGAAGATTCCACTATTATTGGTAAGGAATATCACATTTCTCCTGCATTGCCTTTCCAGAACATTCTTAACATTATACTGAAATGACAATGTGGTGATTTTGTCATCTCATAGAATCAAAGTAGAGTTCTGCAACCGTAAAATGTGCTGTGCGGGTGAAATGTTCTATTGTCTTTGTCCAAAAAAGAATCAATTTGTTGTCAATATGTTATTTATGGAGGCCCTAAAGTGACTTTTGCAAAAATTACATTTCAAGTTTCTTGTGCCGAATCCTTGCATCTTCTAAAATAATAATAATAATAATCTTTATTTATGTGTTTTGAGGGTTGGAGCAGGGTGATCATCATAATATTTGTAATTGCGGGGTTGGGACAGAAATTTGCAGGAGTTAGATTCAAACATCTCTCCTGGCTCAGACCTTTAGCTCACCTTGTTACCTAGCAGCTCCCTGTAACGTCCTTGGTTTTGCTGTGGCAGAGCCGGGCCGCCCTCACTTTAGTCCCATAATCCCTAATTTGCTCCAACTGAGTGTTCAGAGAGGTCAAACCCTTTGGCTTATTTAACCTGTGACCTCAACCTACAGCCAATAGCAACACTAGTGCATATAGCAGAGCCTTTGATGGCCCTCAGATCGTCCAGCTGACCCACTTTTCTAATGGACTTCTCATGTCATGTTCCATTTCTCTATCTGTCCTTGTCTGTGTAGCTGTGCTTACTGACTCTCGCTCGCTCTTTGGACTCGATTTCTGTTTCTTTCCTTCCTCCTTATTTCTCGCCTCTGCTCGACCTCATTTTCTCCACTCCCTCCTTCCCCTTGTGCCTTCCTCTCGCCCCTCTCCCCTCTCCTCTGTCCATATCCACCGAGCAATTTACACATTCCTTCGCTACTATGCAACCCCTCTCAGGAAACATCCACTTTCCTTCGGTGCTAGATTTCACACGGGATTGGAAAATGTCTGCTACTACCAAATTATGCAACACGTGTAGATGGCATGAATGTCCACACAGATAAACATTGAATGAAAGACAAGCGGGAAAGCGTATAGAATAAAGACAGTTAAGGAAGAATGTTGAAAGAGCAGCATGGAGAGTTATGATGTCATGGAAATGTCGGGGTTTATGAGTGTTTACATACTGTAGTGTTAAGTGTAGAACAAACTAAGGCACTATGGTTTCCACCCTAAGCTGAGACATGTCCATTCGGCTCCTAATCGGTTGTCAAATACTGATCCCTGTTTTGGTGTTGCTCACACGACTCACGTGTCTCCACTGTTTGTGTACCTCCCATGTTCAACCAACTCTGTTAAACCAAAGATCTGTGCAAGAGTTGTGATTCGTTTGCTTTAGGCGCCACAGCCGGTCAGTCGGCACAGTAATGTCCCTGGATTTATCGTTGTTGCGATGGAACAGACATTATTTTTATGGCACATTTAATAACCCACGTGCTTGTGTTTTTTCCAGATGCCCTGACCCCGGCGTCCAGTCCATCATCTGTTGTTTATGGAGTGACTGCCAGCCAAGAGGAGTTCTCATCTTCCACCTCATCGCTCAGTCTGGAGTGTCGTGTGTGCGCTGACCGGGCCTCGGGCTACCACTACGGTGTCCACGCCTGTGAGGGCTGCAAGGTGAGAGGACGAGAGGATATACAATCAGACAAGCGCTTTCCTCTTCATATTAGTAGGAAGTTGGGCAAATGATTGTACAGCCTTTGAGTAGTTGGGTGTCTTGCGTCTTATCAGCGGGTACACAGATGGTACAAGATGTTTGCTGTGGTAGGGTCTGAACCTGTTGAACCAGTTGGTCCCGCTTATCCTTTCTCTCACAGTGCTATCCGTTCTGTGCAACTGTCTTCGGATTAATCTCACGTATTGCATGTGTTTCTCTATAGCCATCAATCACTTCCTCAGAAAAGTCACGAGCACGCAAGCAGAGACAAGCCAGGGGTGGTGAGACGGCTCACCAACTTCACATCAGTGTGTCATATTTCTTACTTTTATCACACTGGACAGAGTAGGGCAAAATGGACCAGAAATGCGTGACACAATTTGTGTTATGAAGTTATGAGCACCACAAACATCAATAACACACACTTGGCCTTTACACATTGTTATACAATAAGTTAATTCTTTACTAGTCATGTTGAAGAACAACTCAAGGCTGTTTTACAGGGCGACAAAGGACAAAGATAATGTATCTTGAGGTGTGTGTGTATGTGTTAGACTCTGACCTGTGTGTCTCTGGAAGTATTGATCCGAGAAGGCAAAGCAGAACTCTCTGTACCTCCATCGCGTCGACGTCAACACCATTCCATCAGAGTTTCAGTGTGTTTTCATTCACACCTTGACGATGGCAGCATTTCTAGTGCAACCAGATCTGTGAATCTATGAATGACCTGTTTTCATGCAATAGTGGGGAATGTGTGAGCACCCAAGGACCCCCACCCTCACCACTGGACAATGGCCGTGTTCTTCCATATCTGTCCACAGAGCAGACTTAGTCTACATATATACCCATAAACCCCCAGGTTATCTCAAAGGTCAAGGTGAATTCTCGCAGCTCCACGTTGAACCATCACAAGACCCCAGTGCATCTATCAGACATGTGACCTGCGATACGCTGAAGCAAAGACGTGTATCGTGGTCACGCTTGCACATGTTTACTCAATCATCCACTGTGAGTCTCCTTTGTCTTTGTATTGTGGATTATTATACTGTTTTAAGGCTGTGTTAGTATAATAAGATTGATTCTAATATGTACGCAAATAGATTTGATGTATCTTGCTCGTAAAAGTGTCATCACCTCAGCAAAATCTCATATTTACGCATAAATATTAGTAATAATTCGGCATATTGAAGAATATCTGTCTCTAAATATATTTACTGATGAGAATGAATGTTTCATATTTATTATAATCTCAGCTCAATCAATTTTCCTTACAAACTGGAATTATGAAAAAGAGAATAAATATTCTTCTCTAACAACAACAACAGCAACATCAGTCCCACTCTTGCTTATCATCTCTCCCGGGGCAGTAACAGGAGCAGACTGACCCCTGCGATATCAATGCAGTGACCCTTTAAAAGGGTGGACACAGGCAGCGTCAGCATGGAACCCAATGGGCCTGAGCCTCATTTCTGTCCTGGCTGTGTGTGTGCGCATGTGTGGGGGGACAGCCATGTGTTTGGGCAGAGTTCCTGTATGTATTTTGGCACACCGGTTGAATATCTTTGAAGCAAATACCCGTATAGCAATCAAAGATGGCTAAATGTGAAGAAGCAACTCCCCGGTACATTTCCACCCTCCAGCCGACCGTGAACGCACCATTTGCTCTTTGTCAGGATTGTGTAAGGTAGGTGAAAAATGGATGATTCTAATAGAGTTGGTCAACAGTTTCTGACCGTTGGTGTTGGAGATTAATTTACTAGATTCTGTTACATTTCAATTTCTGTCAGCTTTTGTTTCCTGAAGCCTCCATTACCCATGACTGATTTTGCTAGTTCGTCTTGTTGTTACATTCCCAAAAACTGTCAAAACATTACATCGTGGTGGTAGGTTTTGCAGCAGCTTGTCTTTGAGCATACAGTTATGTCTGGGATGTGACCTTTGTCTCCTCGTCTCCTGCAGGGGTTTTTTCGGCGAACCATCCGCCTGAAGCTGGAGTACGACAAGTGTGAGCGCCGCTGCAAGATCCAGAAGAAGAACCGTAACAAGTGCCAATACTGCCGCTTCCAGAAGTGCCTGTCTGTGGGCATGTCCCACAATGGTGAGTCTGACTAAGCAGGGCAGGTTTGGGCAGTGTTTCTGTCACACTAGTACTCACACACACACACACACACACACACACACACACACACACACACACACACACACACACACACACACACACAGCTCCTCTTACTTGCAAACACAGACTATTAAACCACAACTGATCCAAGGAAAGAATGAACGGCCTTCTACACACATAATTACACATTATCAGCAATCTAACACTGCAGTTGGTGTTATATTGCGCGTTTGGGCAAGTCACTAACTGACGACAAATACAGCTGCGTGCTGCTCCTTCTAAAGTGGAATTAGAAGTAAGAATCTACCCATTCAACACTTTGCTTAATCCATATTCCCCCCCCCCCTTTCAAAAGCAGATTACTTAAAGCTATGACTCAGACTGATGGTGCATGCTCAAATTGCATTGCTGCGCCTGAACCCACTGACCCCTCTCTGAAGTGTGTGTTACGCCAACAGGGGGGAAGCATTCACCCTCTCCGGTTGTCTAACCAGTCATGTGACGTTCAAGCTGCAAATCTTTCCATGCATGTAAAGAATCTTCCTCGGTCGACATCTACGCCTGTAACAAAAACAGGAAAGTGTGTGTGGTGTGTGCAGCAGTAATGGCGGAACTGGAGTTACGCTTCATCACAACAGGGTGCCTGTCCTCACACTCCATGTAACCGCTGTGCTAAATGTGCAAATGCGCAAATGCGCTTATCTTTCCCTAAAAGCCCTTAACGTGTGATCTTCAATTCGATGTATTTGTCTTTGTCTGGAATGTTGAGGTCAAAGTCTGGGATTGTGGTAATGGTTGTTTATTTTTTGCGCTCTTTGAACAAATAACATGGCGTGCTGACCCTCGGACAAGGTCGAGGTCTTAACGGACACAGCGCACTGAAATAGATTTTGGAGATGACGCGTGTCTGTCTGTCTGTCTGTCTGTCTCTCTGTCTGTCTGTGTGTGTGTGTGTACGTGCAGGTGTTTGTTGTACAGTACCGTCTGTCCCGTGCAGACGCCTCACACTGGTGGCAGTGAACTTGCTGAGCCTGCATTGATTGACCAACAGAAAAAGCACTCGTGTCGATCGGCCTTATTGATTTGCGACGCTTCCCGATGCTCTTCCACTGTGAGGGTTAACCTAGATTTTACACCGATATGCTCAGCACCAGTAGCATTTCTGTGGCGCACACTTCTTCTTAGTATAGATGTACAGTATATCAGCTTTCATAGGCTTAAATGTAACCATATAGCGGAGGAAGGACATGTGAGAGGCTATGTGCAAACTGATCTTGTGAAGTCTTGACGGTCTAACTAGACTGCAGGTTCACAGTCCTGCTCACTTTGGAAGACGTTTCTCTCCGTTTGCATCGACCGCTTATCGATTTCAATGCTAAATCTGACCGTGCCGGATGTTTCTTCCTGAAATAGCTCCGCATTTTCACAGGTCAAAGTATCAATCGAGTAAACCCTGGCGTCAGCCACACCCCTATCTAGTAGCAGCTGCGGTCTAAAGGCCGATACAATTTGATCATACACAAAACTCTCAGAACCTCACATGTACGCACGTGTCCTGTAATAAACACGTCACTGGATGCTGTGTTTGTGTGAGGGGGGGTCAAAGGTTTTAATAAGTCGGCTGTGGGTAGGGATGTGTTTATTGCCTGGAATCTTAAGAGCATACATGTTAACCAACAAATCTATGAGATCAGGGGAATGTCGGACCGTCTCCCTGCCACTTATTGGCTCTGTCCCATGGGTCAGACACTCATCCCCTCACTCGGGCTCTTAAGAAATGGAGTTATGCTCAGCTTAGCATCACTCACTTCCCCTCATCGTAATTGGACTTGGCTCCTGCCCGCTGTGGAGCGTTAGCAGCTTGAGATGATCCATCCACTTTGTGAACAGTAATCTAATGGGGCCCTCATGTTGTCTGCTCGCTCGGCGTCCTATCTCCGCTCACATTTGTTTCATCAACGGTCGGCCCTTTTGGAAAACAGGGTCTGAACTCCTTTTATCATTTTATGGTCTCGTAAAATGCTTGCAGTTGGTGCGGCGGAAGCAGCGCAGGGATTGGTTCATTGTCAGTTATCAAAAGGAGGTGTGTGTTTGTTTGTCTGCCTGTGCGCTCCAGCTTATGTCTGCGTAAAGTGGCGAGGAGAGGTTAAGAACAGTTCACCTCTAATCTCATTATAGTTTAGTGAGATCAGGCCGTCTGATGCTTTTTTCTAAATCTCCCTCCCTTCTCACACCCTCTAGTGTGTTATAATCACTTGTGTTTATGTAGAATTTGCTCCTAATGTTTGCTTTTACCTCTTTATGTGTGCTTTGTTGTCATGGGAGTTTGAAATGTACCAGACTAAATCTAATGTGCTTATATCGGCACTTATTGTGTGTGTGTGTGTGTGATTGTGTGTGATTGTGTGTGTGTGTGTGTGTGTGTGTGTGTGTGTGTGTGTGTGTGTGTGTGTGTGTGTGTGTGTGTGTGTGTGTGTGTGTGTGTGTGTGTGTGTGTGTGTGTGTGTGTGTGTGTGTGTGTGTGTGTGTGTGTGTGCGCGCGTGTCTCTTTTGAATTGATTTCTCGTTAATTTTATCACCACTATGAGTTGGACCTGTGACTTATTTGATTCTATTCCCTGGCGCTCTCTTTCTCAGCGATCCGTTTTGGACGGATGCCTCAGTCGGAGAAGCTGAAGCTGAAGGCAGAGATGGTGACGGGGGACAAGGAGGTGGCGGACCCCCAGATTGCTGACCAGAAGACCCTGGCCAGGCAGATATACGAGGCCTACCTCAAGAACTTCAACATGAACAAAGCCAAGGCTCGAACCGTTCTCACCGGCAAGACCAGTACCCCTGTACGTTCAATGATGGGTTGGTGACTCTGTATGTGTGTGTGTTCACGGATTACTGCATTCCCATAGTTTCCTAACAGATCCACATCGTGTTTTGCAATTTTCTGTGTATTACATCCCACTGGAGCAAAGTTTGCCTCTCATTCTGAGGACATGCAGGTTTGGCCTGGCAGTCGATACCTTAGAGGTCATTTGCCAGTGACAGAAATAACTCAATCATTGCTCAATCGGTGGTTAAAGCCAACACGCCAAAGTGGACAAGGGCACATCTGTTTGCACCACAAAATATAAAGACCCATTGTGTGAACCCACGTCGGCCCCCTTACATCCCTGTCACCACCCTCCTTCCCCCGTTCCCCCGTCCCCCGCTCGCCACGACCTCATTCCCTCACAGCCTTGTTTCTTTCACCTTCCTTTCATTGGGAGTTTTGTGGTGAATATCATGGATGGATGTGTGAAAAGAGGCAGGTCAGGTCCAAACACAGACTTTCTTTATATCTTCCAAGTTCAAAGCTTCACATGGATATAAGTGTCCAATTTAGAGACTCTGGGTTCTTCAGCTTACTTGGATGCCCCCTTCCCCCTTTAACTGGAACGGGTTTTTGATGTAGTCAACCTACATTAGACTGACACCATGGAGACAACCAGTTATCCACAAACAATAGATGACAATGTGATTCATCTCAGCCGCATTTTTAAAACATGGGAGAGGAGGTGACCGGGCAGTGTGGGGATTATGGAGTGGAACAGAAGGAGGGCCGTGGGCGAGCAGAGCAGCAGGATCTCACACAGTTCAGTGTCAAAGTTAGCCAAGATCAAACCCAAGAGTCCAGGAGCAGCGGAGAACACAGCAGTGTTCTGTTTGGCATTTATCTTCTATCTTGTACACATTTTAACTGGGAACCCAACTTTGTGTTTGATTATATGTTTGTTCGCTCTCCTCCTCGTCTCTCCAGCCTTTTGTTATCCACGACATGGAGACCCTCCAGCTGGCAGAGCAGACGCTGGTGGCCAAGATGGTGGGGTCTGCTGGAGGGCTGAAGGACAGGGAGGCAGAAGTTCGTATTTTCCACTGCTGCCAGTGCACCTCGGTGGAAACCGTCACCGAGCTCACCGAATTCGCAAAGTCCGTCCCCGGTTTCTCGGACCTGGACCTCAATGATCAGGTGACTCTTTTGAAGTACGGCGTTTACGAGGCCCTCTTCGCCATGCTGGCTTCGTGTATGAACAAAGACGGGTTGCTGGTGGCGTACGGCTCGGGCTTCATCACCCGGGAATTCCTCAAGAGCCTGCGGCGACCGTTCAGTGACATGATGGAGCCAAAGTTCCAGTTTGCCATGAGGTTTAATGCACTGGAGCTGGATGACAGTGATCTGGCTCTGTTTGTGGCAGCTATCATCTGCTGTGGAGGTGAGTGGAGAGCCTGTAATCAAACTGTCAATCACCTCAAATGAAATGCCAAACCAATACCACCAACACTACCTGTTATTTAATAGTTTGAGATGATTAAATGAACTCTTTCTTTACTTTGGTTAGACCGGCCAGGCCTGGTGAACGTGCCGCACATCGAGCGCATGCAGGAGAATATCGTTCAGGTGCTACAGCTACATCTACTGTCCAATCACCCCGACGACTCCTTCCTCTTCCCTAAGCTGCTGCAGAAACTGGCAGATCTCCGGCAGCTGGTCACTGAACATGCACAGCTGGTGAAAGAGATCAAAAAGACAGAGGACACCTCACTGCACCCACTCCTGCAGGAGATCTACAGAGACATGTACTGAGGGTTGTAGGGGGAATAATTTAGAGGAGGCACCCTTCAAACCATCTCCTTGTTCATGGATGGAAGGAATCCACTTAAACCCACAAATGCAGCAAGAGTCTGGCCAGCAAAAGGGCTCCTCTGCAGGCCCCTGGCAAGCTTCCTCTCTTGGGTTTGACACACTGCTTCCCACTCAATTGTGTGGACCTACCAAGGCAGGAATAGTTATGTATGTATAGAAGAGTGACGGACAGACGATCCAAGCCCCTGTCCGGTCAACGTTGTAGGTAATTTCTGAAAAACTGATTGCTAATTTGAAGTCTTAGAGTCAGCCTTCATGGTTACACCTACGATGATCCCTATCCCCACCCTTAACATGCCCTCAAATAAGGACAGAACGGAAGAAAGAGATGTTGATAGTCGCCACTCCAGCAGATGTCATTGAAGAACAAAAAGCCATATGCATACACAGAACACACAACGTTCACCGTTAACGACACCCAAGTGACTTCAGCAGCGACATTACAGACAGTAAGGATGCAGTATTAAAGCGAGGCAGCTTTGCTTACTGGCTGTGCCTGATCAATAATGCTATTAGATACTGTTGTCTGAAGAACCGCAAAACAGTGGTGATGGTTGTCTATGCACCATGTTGTTGCAACGTTTTTATACCCCGAGACACATCTGTGCTTTCATCAGACTCCTGAACACAACAGTTTCTTCTTTGTACTGTACGACTTTTAAGCCATATTTGTAACAATGTACTGATAATGGAAACAATCTGTGATTTCTACTTCTCTCTATCCAACGAGACAAACTTTCAGTATGAAGAGTTAAAAGGGATATTTTGTACTTATGCCTCAACAAGTCTGCAAACAGTGGATTCACACACTATACAGTTTAGCCTCAAAACCTTATGGCAATCATGCTCTTACCTGTGTGTATGAGAGTTGATGTTATTCCCGACTGTCATCGCCACACGTACACTGTGTTAATGCGCCTCAATGCACAAATATGGCCGTGATATTTAATGATATTACTTTTTACTGGACCCTGATAAAGACTTTTCCACAAATCACATGCGCAGATATTTGGCACTCCATCCTGTACGCTGGTATTCAAAGGCTAAAGCAAAACTCAATCTTAGTACTATTTAAACGCAGAGACTCTCAAAGCAGATTTTCTCTCAATCCTAAATCTGTTTCTTGATTATTTGCTACTGAAATTTAAATACCTCCTCTTTCGACTTCCGTCTCGGCCTTCCAAAGTTTTTCATTTGCTGTCCTAAGTTCACAAACTGGATGGGGATTAAGTGATGACTCATGTAAACATAGTTAAAAAATATCACTTTTTACGCTAAATAAAATTGTATACGTGAAGCATGAAAAACTAATTTTACATATAAAGAAAATGTATGTAACAAAGCGTGAATTGGTAAATCTGTGTTTTACCCACAACTATTAAAACAATTAGAAAACATGGATAAACACCAAATTCATTTTAGATTTTAAACGCTTGTGGAAAAGCCACAATTTGATTATTCAAGTTTTTCAAAAAGCCTCAAAGTGTAAAAAAGAAAAAGAGAACATAACACCTAAATAACTTTTGGGAATGTAGATAAGAAAATATTGAAACCTGCATGTCTGAAAGTTTGGATGATCTCTAGTGAATATGTAAAGATTATGAGGGAATGCTCTTTTCCATCTGGTTGTCCTGGTTACCAAAATCCTGGACCTAGAAATTGTAACGATGCTACATTGTGTAAAACAGGGTGCACAACATAGATGAACTGCTTGCCCCCATTGTTTATCTGAGGTATACTAAGGCGCACTAATGATGATCAAATTTTGTATTCGTCTGTTTGGTAAATACTTTTCAATGTTTGAAATTGTACAGTTTATGTAGGTAGAGGTATGTAGTGTACGTTCTTTTTGCTTAAGCGCCGCATAATTGTGTTTGAATTGGATCATATTTTTATACTAAAGTGAAAAAATATATACTGTATGTATGATGAAATCAGATAAGTGCTTATTTGAAGTGGCACAGTTGAAGAGTGCTGTGTAAATAGACTTATTAAGGGTAACAGGGCAACTAGGTAATCTGAATATCCACAGATCTGAATCCCATTGGGGGACATTCCTTTTTAAACTGCTATTTAAGACAGTGAACCATCATGGCTGGGAGATGCAATCTGTTCATTTCAATAGAGATTTAATGCAATGAGATAAACCTCTTATGGATGTAACCCGACTTGAACTGCGCTGAGCTGCAACCGGCTCACATTGATTCTATCAGCAATTGTACAAACACACATTTTATAGACTTTGTTTCCTTGCATAAAGATGCCATTAATTGTCAAGCTACAGCTCAGCACTGATCAGACATGACTGGTCTCTTTCTAATACTGTGGTCTCAGGTTGCACATGAATACATAAAAGGGGTTGTGTATGCACAGAATTATCAGTAATGGTCGCCAACCTATAGTTTTTGACAGAGTCACTTCTCTGTTTTGTCAGTAAGGGAAAGTGTGTTTCCATAATTTTGCCATAACAGAGATCATATGACATGCTGTTACAGTAAACACGACGCAGTAACAATAATGCAGTATGTATTGTTTTCCATGCCCTTCCTGTTTTGTCACGCTTTTTGTCTGACTTGTCTCCTCACACTCGCTGCTATATAATGTGCTGAACTCACGAAACATTCTTACGCCGTGAGTAGATTAATGACCTTACAAGCCTCTACTTCTCTCTTCACAGAATGTCAATCCTTCTATACAATTCATTGTATTGCAGCTCAGTTTTTCCCTTCGCAAATTCCTGGGTTTTGAAGATCCCAGGTATTCATAGGGGCGAACTCCAAACAATCTGTGCCTTAGTGTGAGCCCATGCCATAAAACACCCTAGATTCAGAAGAACACTGATTTATGCACACACCCACACAGTTATCCGACATCAGTTCTTTCTCACACAATGGGGCCACACGGACAACATGATGTCACGCCAGATTATTAGGGAAAGGGGGAATTAAAACACAGTTTACGGCTCTAAGGTGACATATGTTTCATTTTACTGTAGCTAACAGTAACGACGAAAAACTCATTTAGAATAGACAGACTTATAGAGCTACATACAAAATACAAAAACTCTACAGCCAAACCCTAGATGTCATATATGTGTAATGTCCGCTTACCTTTGGGAATATTTGTTTTGTGTTGAATTGACAAGGGATTTTGTGACACGTATCAGGGAAACCTAGTCTTCCTTTGTTGAACTAGCTCAGGACACATAGCGAGGTACCGTTCTTCCTTTGTTTTCTCTTACAAATTGTTTTTTGTGCTCTGCCTTACAGCATGAAAACACCAACAGTTTATGTACATGTTTTCATAACAGACAGAAAGACATAGGAATTACAGTAGGCATTTGATTTTCTTTTTCTTTTTTGAAACGTTTTTGTAATTTTTCCCCTTTCCTGGATTTGTTTTTGCGTGTGGATAGTGTCATGCAAAGATGCAGAGATTGTCTTTGGATGTGTTGTTAATGTGTACTGTGGCTCGGTAACAATACTGTAAATGTTTGATGAATGTATATCTAGTCATTTAAACAATGAACTACATTGACATTGAATGGATTTAAAAAAATAAAAAAAAGTCAAATAAATAAACAATTAAATGAACAATGACATCATTAATTTTGCGCGGATTGGTTGTTGTGGTGTGTGAACATGGATGTGTCCTACCAACAGATATCCTAAAACTTCTCACTGTCATACTGACAGCAGTCTGCCATCTACTGGTCTTCCGGCAGAACTGCAGTTTATACTACATTGTGTATAACTAGTGAGCTCATGGTTTGTAAGTGCACATAATAACTTCATACTAGCATGTGAAATTGAATCTAATACATGTACATTGGATTTAAGTGTGATGAAACAAGAAACTTCTCACTTCTGAACTTCTAAAAGCGATAAGTATACATACTCATAGACTTCTTGTGAGGGTGGATTGATAAGTTCTGAGCCCAGCACAGATGAGTTTATCCAAGTCCTTTTTTTTCTCGGCTGTCCAAAAACTACAATTGCATGTGATATGATGTAATCGTTTTAGGCAAAGTGGTTCTGATGTCTGAGGTCTGAGTACAAGGGGGCAGATCAGGCGTGGGTGGTAAAACTGGTACAAAATTAGTCATGAATGAACATATTCATTCATTGCATGTTGGCCAATTTACCCATCCTGTGCAACTGAAAGCACTTTGGGACTGTTCAATTAAAATCCCTGAGCTCAGGTGAACGCATTAATCTGCAAAAACGCAGTATTTACATTACTTCCACAAAAAGTCTCCCCTGTCAGGCCGCTACACTAGGGGGCGCTCTACTCCTGTCAAACTCCCCATGCTTTCCCTTGACTCCTCCCACATTGGCATACGATGACATTGTCCAACATGGCGGCGTCCATGGCGTGGACCTGCGGGTCTCTTTCCCGGCACCGGACGCGTCTTCTCCCTGGATGTCTGACACTCCGGAAAACATTCCACTGTTCGGCCGCCGCACGCACCGGCGGCCTGCTCTTTTCTCTAAACAAACGCGGCTTACTGAAGGACTCATTCCCGGACACCGCAGCGCAGGACGAGCTGCCCCGGCTGCTCCAAGCGGCCCCTCAGACCATTTACTGCGGCTTTGACCCCACGGCCGACAGCCTCCATGTGGGTAACCTGCTCGCTATCATCGGCCTGCTGCACTTCCGGAGCGCGGGACACCACGTCCTCGCGGTGCTCGGAGGGGCGACGGCGCAAATCGGCGACCCGAGCGGGAAAACAAGCGAGCGGGAGCGGCTGTCTACGGAGGCCGCGGAGGCCAACAGCCGCGGTATTCGCGAGAGCCTCCAGAGAATTTTCACCAACCACGAACTTCACTTTCACGACAGCTCCCGGCGCCTCGGCACCATTGACGTTTTGAACAACCTGAGCTGGTACAAAGGTCGCGGGGTGGTGGAGTTTCTGTCCTCGGCCGGGAGACACTTCCGGATGGGCACCATGCTGAGCCGCCACAGCGTGCAGGCCCGGCTGAGGAGCGCTGACGGTATGAGCCTCACCGAGTTCACCTACCAGGTTTTCCAAGCCTATGACTTCCACCACCTGAACCAGATATATGGCTGCAGGATTCAGCTCGGAGGGACCGACCAGCTGGGCAATTTGATGTCTGGCCACGATTTCATCCAAAAGTAAATGTCCCCAGGCAAGGAAGGAGGCAGCAGGGGGTCAGCATGTAGAGGTCATTAGGTCCAAGTGTCACATCAGTGTTGCTATGGAAATGTACACACTTCAGGAAGTATTATGAAGATGCTTATCCTCTTTTTAACACATATATGAGCATATTCACTCTGACTTCATCTATTTATTACATATATTAGATCCTTTGTTGACTTGAGCTAAATTCACATCTGTGACTGAAGAGTTTGTCTAAATGATGAACCGGCTTAAACATAAAATACAGACTAGTTTTTCCAAACATCTCTGGTGTAAACAAACCTTAAACTGATAACTTAACTTAAATGAGTTGAACTTGTAGTTTGTTTTCAAAGATGTGAGTCATTTGACAGCGACAAAGGTTTATATATGGCTGAGCCTTTTGTTTACATTTGACTCACATAAGTACTTTACTCTAATATGACATAATAGATCAAATATTTAATGAATAACATTGTGGCTCTTATATTTTAGGAGAATAGTTACAAAATTGTATCCCCTGTTTTTAGTCTGTTGTGGTTTTATTGTGTCACAGCTGGTTTCCTGGGTAACTGCAGCTCAGCCATATACCAATGTCATTTGAACTAACCATGCTGGTTTCTCTACACCAGGATAATTAGCTCTGATTCTTCTCCAGGGTGAGCGGGGAGGAGGTGTATGGTCTGACCATCCCCCTGGTGACCAGCACTGTGGGGGACAAGCTGGGGAAATCAGCGGGCAACGCAGTGTGGCTCAACCGGGACAAGACGTCTCCCTTTGAGCTCTACCAGTTCTTCCTCAGACAGCCTGACGCCAACGTGGAGGGGTAGGTGAAGCCCGACGCTCACTGCTGTCCAGTCCAAATAGTTTATCAGTCATCAGTGACCAGCAGACAGCTTACATGGATACTAAAGAGCTGTTCTTGTGTGATTGTGCTTCAGGTACCTCAAGCTGTTCACCTTCCTGCCTATGGCTGAAGTGGAGGGTCTGATGGAGCAGCAGAGACAGGACCCGGGCAAACGGCTCGCACACAAACGACTGGCTGCAGAGGTTACCAAGCTGGTGCATGGAAAGGAAGGCCTGGAGAGCGCCAAGAGGTTAGAATGGCCGTTGTGTGTGTGTGTGCATGCTGTGCTTTCTGTGTCATTACACTCTTATTTTACTGGTCTCACAGTCCCATGCATGTTCCTTCCATCTTTCTTTTATTTTACATGTGTTTTTAAGGGAGTAGTGATAGCAACTGAGGTCTTTGTAGTTGCAGCATTGTCACTTGCACACTAGCGATGAAGTGGATTACTTGTGTTTCTTTGGCTGCATCCCTTCACACTTGTGTGAGCCAAGGGAGCACATGAGGCAGCGCAGGTGCAGTGTGAGGACAGTTTTCATGCAAATGAGGCGGTGAAGAGGGTGTGTCGGGGCCATAAAGTTGGACTGAAACTTCTGTTGTCACTGTACAATGAGCCGTCCAAAAAAAAGTAAACAAAGGCCATGTGCAGTAGACCTGATATACTGTGTGTGTGTGTCTCTGTTGATGGTTTGATAGTTATGATAGCTGATGGCCCCAGAGGCCTTTTCTGTTCTTTCTTATTGACATAATGGTGTAATAAATTCATATTGTGCAGCCTATAGGCATCCAACATGAATCATTTACAGCACATGGTGAATGATAAACGATGTCATCAACTCAGTATTATAGTCGAGAAATGAGACGAGCATGTGAACTTAATATGTGAAAATGTTGTTAGAGGTTATCTTTGTTCTGCTCAGTTGTAGTACGTAAACCCCGTAGCTGCAGCGTGGTTGAGGCAAGTGGTAAGACGGGTCCTACCAGTGTAAGTTAACAGTTACGCCCTGTTGATCTGGTGACTTGTGTTTTTACTGTCACAGATGGAGGTGCCAACTGATGCTGTTTTATTGGCGCCTGTATATTAGTGGGCCTTTTTTTTCTCTTGCTTGATTCCATGTTACATTTTTTTTATATGTGCTGATCAACAGATTTTCTCAGTCAAATGTTTACTTCATAGATTAATGAATTATGGTCTTGTTTTGCCTCTGTGGCTATCTGAGCAAAATGACATTCACCGCTGTTATTGTTTTTAGATGCACCAATGCCCTGTTCCACAGCAGCGTCCAGGCCTTGGAGGAAATGGATGACGAGGAGCTTCAGGAGCTCTTCAAAGAGGCCCCCTTCCATGAACTGCTGCTGGAGCCTGGAATCACAGTGATAGAAACATGCCGTAGGGTCAATGCCATCCCCGAGGGACCCAGAGGGTAGGTAGTCAAATCTGAACCTGATCCTGTGTAGTTGAAGCTGGCATGCCTTCGTCTCTGACAGTGGAGTTCCAAAGCTGTGCCTGTTTGTGTGCAGGTACCGCATGGTTTCAGACGGAGGAGTGTCCATCAACCACAACAGGACGGATAATCCAGAGCAGGTGTTGATCCCAAAACTTCACATCCTGTCCAATGGACTCACCTTGCTCAGGGTGGGCAAAAGGAACTTCTACATCATCAAGTGGCTCAGTCTCTGAGCGCCCATCGCACAGTGGACCATTTTACTGTGACGATCCTGAAGGTAGGGCAGCTACACCTCAGCACAGTCAGTGAGGGGGGAACGGACAGAAGGACAAGTTAGGCTGCACTGGACTGTTGGCACGGCCTGCTTGCTCCGTGATCACCTGCAAGCATGTGTTCAGATTTGGATGTACAGATGTAACATTAACAAAAGCATTGGTATTAAAATATTTGCTGTAAAGTTTGTTGCACGCTGACTTTGTACCAGTTTCAGTGATTTTGTCGAAGTGAACAGTAGGGGGCAGCCTTGTCCCAGACATGAAGGAGGCGCTGCTCACGGTGCAGCCACACAGCCTGCTGTGACCTCTAAAGTCAATAATTGCCCCCAGTAAAATTACATTAGTATGCTCTTGTGCTAACTGGCAGAGGTGATATTTAAAGTAAAGCATATTTACTTAAACTCAATGGGTAAACAAAGGAACACCTATCTGAACCAGTAAGCATGGGCTGTTCTAGTTTTGGAAGGTGTAAACTGGAAAAGGCTTAGAAGAAGTCTTTTCATAGTAGAGGTCTACTGTAGGTTCTGTTTATTGTGGTTTTCAAATTTAGTGTAAATAATTTCATACCTTTACCACACAGCCATCATTTTTAAATTTCTTGTGCTGCATTTACACCGGATTTCCTACTTCTGGGTGAGTTGGTGTGCTTTAATATTTTAGTACATGTGCATCTGTTGTTGTGGTCCTTGTTTCCTGGGGCCGGTGGAGATGAGCTGCTGGTGTTTCGGCCTTGACTTACTCCACTCGGCTCCAGAGAATTGGTGGAAATACCATGGCACTGAGACATACGGATGCCTATTTTGGCTGGATTTGAAAACATGGAGTTTTTACATGCGGGTGTACCTAGTAGAGCAGAATAACCACACACAGAGGTTAGTTTATATGTTTGCTCAACTCTCAACTGTGGGATTTTAGAAACAATTTTTTTATTTTCACTTACACCTACTAAAAAAATCCAAAACAGTCACCTCAGCACAGCGGCCTCTGCTAAGAACACATTCTTCCAAAAAATTCCTAAGCAGTAGATATGTGTTGTAGCGATGCAATTTTCTGTGCATAGCTTTAAAATAGTGTTAAAGCATCTACAGATTATTTTCCTTAACTTTGAAACAAGTATGTTGCCTTGCCTGGAGCATTATTAAGTCTCAAACTCTTACAATGAATAGAAATTATTCATACTTGTAAGTGTATGTACTGAAATATACCTGCAAGTTTAACCTTGCTTCATTTAATATTATTTCGTCGCCAGATAAAACAGGTTTGTCAGCTAGAATTGAATTTATTTGCACGGCTAAATTATTCATCAAACAGTAGCCAAACTTCTGCATTGTACTAATCTGACCTGTTTAATTTTTTTTTACATCATTATTCAATTATAATTTTTATGATTCCTTTATTTTTAAAGGTCAGTCGTCCAGGATGCTGCTGTCTGCTGGATTGGTTAATCCACTTTAAAAAGTAGTGGGCGGTGCTTAAACCCTCCAGCCAATGAGCGGCCTCCTTCGTGTTTAAATAGCTCCGTGTGTCAATCATTTTCGCCCTCCCCCCCTCAAACAACCTCCCCTCAATCCCAAGTACATCTCCCAATCGCCATATTGGGTACTGAAAAGGTTTGCCTGTAATTTCTCCCCCCTCTCTCTCTTGCTCGCTCTCTCTCTCTCTCTCTCTCTCTCTCTCATTACGGGAGCAAACTGACAGAGCGGCTGCAGTTTTACTCTGCGCCGTGTTTTCATGAGACTGTTTCTGGCTACAAACGAGCCGAGCCGCCGCCGCCGTCTACACACACTTATGCCGGAGCGAAGGCGTTTTACGCTGGTTTCGGAGCTTTCTGAACGCCGAGGAGATACCCGCTGTTGTTGTTGTTTTTGAGCGGCGTGTGAGTGAGTGTGTGTGAGAGTGTGTGTGTGTGTTTTTCTACGGAACATTGGACGCTCCCGGCTTTTTTTTTTTTTTGACACATGTCTTCTGGGAAAATGTCAGATGTTCTTTCAAATGGGAGCCCGACTTTGGAGCGGACGGACGCCCCGGTGTCAGATCACCCGAAACCGTCAGCCTGCAGAAGCTTGTTCGGCTCTGTGGATCACGAAGAGTTAAAGAGGGATTTAAAGGGACACTTGCGGGAGATGGAAGAGGCTGCCTCCGCCGAGTGGGGCTTCGACTTCGCCAATCACACGCCGCTGGTGAACGGGAGGCTCGAGTGGGAGATAGTGGATTGCAGAGACGTCCCGGAATTCTACAACAGGCAGCCGCGGAGGGAGAAGGGCGTCTGCTCCTCTGGGAATAACAATGTGGATCTAAACGGGAATCATCACAGTTGCGTTGTGGTGCCTTCGAGTGAAGACACCGACATGTCTGACGTCCAAACGGAGTGTAAAGAGCAATGCACCGGGCTGAGGAAGAGACCTGCGTGTCACGGTACGAAACTTGTTTTTTTTTTACACACGGCTGCTTTTCTGTCTGGAGGCGCTTTTTACTCATTACCGACTGCGTTACCGGGGGGCTAAATTAGCGGTAACAACCCAGAATGTAGTAATGACGTAACAAATTAATCGCCCGTGAATGTAGCATCGATCATTGTCTCTTTGATTGACGGTCCCACTTCTTTGCTTTCGCAGACCCCTCGGCCCAACATAAGCGGTCGCACACAAGCTCAGATGAAGTTAGTTGTCCGAGCCTGAACCACACTGCAGAACACACACCCAGAAAGCCCAGTCCCAAGAGACAGACGTGAGGACAACACAAAGGTAAGGAGGACACTTCTGCTCCCGTATAAATGTCTCAGTTTGGTCCACTTCGTCTCACACTGCCAGCTGTTAAGTCACCCCCCGAAAGACTGTATCACTATTTACGGAGAAATATGTCGTTTCTCGTCTCTTATGTGATGGTATGTTAGTGTGTTTCAGGCGTAATACAAACACAAATGCGTTGCTTCTAACTTGGCAAGTGCAGGACTTGGTTGTGTTTGTATGTGGACACGTCAAACACCATTTCAGGCAGAGTCCTTACGTTATTATCCTAAGTTGTAGTAATGAGGGGAGTAAACGTAATAACGTGTAGTTGGTGGGGGTTTTTTTCGAACGCGAACGCACCATGAAACGTTCGCGACACATTTACACGCTTTACTACAAGCGCCTGCCTGCGAAACTGTAAACAAGCGCTGAGTGAACAACAGTGTAGTAGTAACACGTCAGCAGCCACTGCCCTCTGTGCAGGGAAGGGAAGGGGTTGGTCTCTGTGTACACACACTCTCACACACACGCACGCACGCACACGCTCACACACACACGCACAGAAATGTCACATAACACACATCGTCAGTCCTTTTTTTACTCCCTTTAAAACGTGAAGCCTGGAGTGTGTGTGGGGTCATTTAATCTGTGTTAAAGTAGCTGATTCTCTAATAGTAACATAGCTTAACTCTTATTTTAAAGAAGATTATCTTATTTGTCATTGTAGAATAAATTATAGCATAAAAACTAAATGAGCCCTGTGCATTTAAACCCTCCTCACTATAAGGGGCCTTAGTGTGATCACATAGTTTCATGATTTGAGTGATAGATTTGTTATTTTCAGGAGTGGTGTGTTAGATTAAGTGTTAAATCATTTAGTTTATGCATATTTCTTGTTTGTTTTTGGTCAAAATTGGACATTAGAGCTGACAGTAGATCCACACCCTCCACTTCTGCATCCAACACTTTCTTTCTGATAATTGGTATCATCTTTTAACACACACACACCCCAGAATCCTCCTGTGTGTACACACATTCTCCTACCAGCTTTATTCAGTTCACAGGGAGAATAACAGGATCGTTTGCATCCACCTGTTTCTCATTATATTACCGTTATGTCACTGTTGCTTTTCTTGCCATTGAGCCTAAATTCGCTCTCTTCCTCGCATTCTGCAGACTTTCAATCCTCCTCACACACTCTTGCTCAACGTCACACAAGTCCACCTTAACCTTGCAGCCTTGTTTATTTGTTTCTCGTCTGTTTTTTTTCTCTCTCCCTCTCACAGAGCCGAAGATGTATTTCCCCTTTTATTTTGTGGGAAACCTCAGTGTTGGTGGATTTTGGAAGAGGAACTACGCAGCATCAGAAACATATCAACTCTCCTGCAGACGGGGGGAGGAAGAGGAGGAGGAAGAAGAGGAGGGGGGGAGAAACGCTGTTGAAGCACTGAATAGAAACACTAAAGTTGTGGCACTCAATTAAAGTTACTGCCTCTAAAAGCAGTCGATGTAGCAGTGTGTGCAATTAGGTTTGATTTCCTTTTTTGCTCCTTTTTTTTTTACTACCTGTGTGTAAATATATATATATTATATTATATTTCTCTCCATATGTAGCACATAAAACATTATGATTTGAAAAGAAATCCTTTATGTAAAAAGGTGTGAATTATGATTTGACTTGAAGAATTGCAGTGTAGTTTGATACATGTTTCCAAAATGCTGTTTCCTAAGGCAGTGTGTGTGTGTGTGTGTGTGTGTGTGTGTGTGTGTGTGTGTGTGTGTGTGTGTGTGTGTGTGTGTGTGTGTGTGTGTGTGTCTTTGACAAAGTCCCTTTTTTTTTTTTTTGCTACATTTGGCTCCTTCTTGCAGATTGTTATCAGTGTGTATCTTCACTCCATCATCTTCTTTAACTCAGCAGCAGTGAAGAACGGTACAGATATAGCTCATGTGTGTGTTTTTCTTTTTCCTTCCTCTGGTCGTTTGTAGTGTCACCATCAGAGTGCAGGGGTCTAATATTAGATCTTGTCACCGCAGGGGGGAGGGAGGGAGGGGGTTGCAATACTTTCTCAAATCAGCCTCGTATTTATGTTGTGATAAAGGTGCTTTGGCATCAGAGGAATTATGGAATATGATCTTAAATCTGTCTGAAGTTCTCCCACAGTACGCCTCGGACACACAGGCAGGGGTGCGTTGGAGTTGTGAGGTACTCAGATATTGAAGGACAAAGACCACACAAACTGCACAGATCGTGTTTTAGCTTCATTCTCTCATCGACTGCACCCTGTTGTCATCCCAGCCCTATGCTTCTCTCTCACACACACACACACCCAGGGGGTTCATGTCCTACAATACCAAATCCATGGTTGCTTCAGTGGGGTTTTGCCAGTGCTCCTTAATGACTTCACATTGTGTTACTATGTGATAACCTAGAGACACATATCCATTTTTAGGTTTGTACTTTTTCTTTTTTCACTTCAATGTTTTAGCCTGCTGAGGATGCAAATGTGAGCGTCTAAAAGCTTCCCGTTGATTTGCCTAAAGTGCGAGTTCTATTCAAAGAGACCAACATACACCAGGACAAAGAAAAGAAAATGTCTCAGCAATGCAGTCACCATGCCTGTGTATTTGTGTAAATCTTTGCAATGTACTTATGTACATAACATTGTAAAAACACTGAGAAATTATACTAACTTATTTATGTCAAGCTTGTTTTTGTATGTAGAATAAAAATGGGTTTTGATTACGGTTATCCAAAGTGGCATTTACATTATTATAATTGTCTTATTTTGTAAAAGCATATTTTTGGTAGTTTTTTTGTTTTGGTTTTTTTTCTTATCAATAAGGTTGCAAACTGAGCCTGGTAAAATATTTGATGTGCATTTTGTAATGTGTGGTTATAAAATATGTTGCAATCAATTAAATCAGAAAATTAAATCGATCTGCTTTGTGATTCCTTCTTGCATAAAAGTGGAAATGCACCACTAAACTGCTACTGAGTTTTAGGTTTTAAAGAAAAGGTAAATTAGCAATAAACACACACCTTTGCATCACTACATTCTCATCCAAACACACACACACACACGTACACACAGAGAGATGGAGACTCTGCAGCAGCTGTATGAGTGGATTTCTGTACAGTGACACTCCCAATGTGAATCCAGTAGTATTTTGAGCGGGCTGATGATTGACACTTTGGCCAGCCAATCAAATGCAGAGAGAGGAAAGCAGACCACTTGGTGCAGCCAGTAACATTCAGTGACTTATCATGGGAATGGCTCTCATGGAAAAAGAAGTCTAAGTGCTTTTAGCTCAAGACTCACGATCTGCAGCTCCGAGGTAAAATACTGATAATTTTACTGATATTTTACTAATGCATTATCTGCTGTTATATCTGGAATCGTGCATGTGTGTGTGTGTGTGTGTCTGTGAGGTGTGAGAGACAGACACAGAGATGGAGTGTGTTGTGTTCATTTATATGTCTTGGTGTCTTTTGTGTTTAGGTTTTACCAAAAATATTTTCCTGCCTCTAAAACTTTTTACACTTTTCAATAGTTATTTTTGGAAAATGTTCTCTTTTTAAAAATCTGCTCTCACAATCCACACTGATTGCACACAGTGTGTTTTATAATTTCTATTTATATTCATCAATCATCATTATTCATTCTCTTTTAAAAAATAATAGCAATTATATTTATTTATTGTACTTATTAAATTGCCATAAATTGATTAAATTGCTGCTCAAATATTTTTCTGTGAGGTCATGTTGATTCAAATTTTAATACTGAAAAAATATTCAAAAAAATTAGCTACAATCCAGAAGTTGGTTTATAATAATTTTGTATTTGATCTAATGGAATTTATAAAATTTAATTTGTATTTTTTATTTGCATGCAAGCATCTGTGCATGCATTGCAGAGCCCTAAGCTTTAGCTGTATGGCAGCTTTACCAAACATGTCTCCTCCTCCGTCTGAGGTCTTTCCTGGCATGTCTGCGTGTGAAACCCAAATTAATGCTCATGCTGCACGGCATCACAGAGCTTCCTCCTCAGCCAATGCCACCAACAACAGGAAGACACCTGCAGCAGCTCTTTAAGGCTGGCTGGCTGGCTATATGTGTGTGTGTGTGTGTGTGTGTGTGTGGTGAAGCAGAGGTGTGGGGGTTGGGGATGGGAGGGGTGTCTGGTCCTGAAGTGTGCAGGTGGGTAACATCAGCTCAGCGGTCCACCCCCAGTCTGAACCCGGACCATTGTCCTAGTGTGTGGGCCTTTGTGTGAAGGGCCATTGTGAGGGGCCATGGCCGGTCACTGTTGTGTCTGGGGCTTCTCTGCTCAGACAAAGGGTCCGTCTATGAGCCTCCACCCTGACTGACTGACTGACTGACTGACTTGGTAGCTGACTGACTGACTCAAGTGGTGTTTGGGTGTCTGAGTGATGGATTCAGAGATGTGATGTGATGTGATGTGATGGTGTGTGTGTGTGTGTGTGTGTGTGTGTCCTTTCCTCAGCCTGACTGATGAATGTGAGGCCTTCACATGTGCATGGAACAATCTAAGAACACACACATTTATGTTTGTATTTAAAAAAATTATCTATATATTTTTAGAATTTTTTGTGAAATTTATTATTATTATTAAACCGAATCTTCAGAATATTACAGTGCTGATGTGTTAGATTGTGCTTCATGTGTGAATGTCTGCAGGAAATTATTCACAACATGCAAAGTAAATATCTGACAATTACTGGAATTTAAAAGACATTTTGTGTTTGCATATTTTAGAAGTAGAAGCAATATTTAGATCTACACATGAGGCCAGTATGTAAATGAGTTCAGATGATAACTGATGCACATAAATGTATTTTCTTTTGCCTTTGAGTGATTGGAGTCATATGTCAATTATGCAGCAATTGTAAAAAACTGCATTATGTTTTAGGAGTGTTTCTATGGCAACAGAATTCATTGTATGTAATATTTTACAGATGCATTTTAGCACTGAAACTTGTATCATCTGTGTGCGTCTAAATCACATTTCTACAACATTTGAATTCTTTTATTTGACTTGAAATACACCAACTTATTTGTTCCACGTCATTTCCTTTTTACTATAATTAGGAACAGGGAATAAGTCAAACATTCTCTCCCAGTGTTACAGTGAGGAGCTTGTCTACTTAACACTACACTGTTTAGATGTAAGTGCATCCAAACTGTCCGCTGATAACACAGCCGGTCATCCAAGGGCTCGCCGATAAGACTGTGTACTGTAGTCTGGCCACTATGATGCAATAGTATCTCTCCTTGCATAACACCTTTTCTATTACAGCAGGAATGTCTCAAAAAGCATTCTGCCTCTCAGCCCCCTTTTTTAACATCCACACTGTAACACTCCAACACAACCAAACAAAACCACAATGAACTTGAGGAAATTCCAGTAAGCCAGTCAATCAGAGACGTGGAAGCCATCGCTCGGCTGTTCCTCTCTGTCTGAGACGCTGCGTGAGCCAAGACGCTCTGAATTCACACTTCCTCGCTATATCAACAGAAACAGGTTATCTTTTCCTGTTAACCGCCCGGCACTTAATATAAAGCCACAAGTTCCTCCCTGTGTTTCCTGCCCAGGCCACAACCCACGTCATCAAGCTATTCCCCTGGCACCCCAGGGCCCAGTGAGGGGAAAGCAAGCGCCCACAAACAAACACCCAACATCATCTCTCTCTCTCTCTCTCTCCCTCTCTCTCTCTCTCTCTCCCTCTCTCTCTCTCTCTCTCTCTTCTGTCTTCCTCTAACGTGCATCTGACAGAACCTGACCAGGCCAAATTGCATCTGACTGACTGTTTTTTGTTTTTTTCCTGTGTTTTTTTTCATTTCTGGGATCGTTTGTTTTAGCTCGCCTGGAATGCCCCGGTTAGGTTTGGTTTGGATGTTTTTTTGGACAGCTCAATTGGATTCAGTGAGCTGAGACAAGCTGTATCAATATAGGAAAAGTATTCCATTGAATAACAGATGTATTGATGTTGCATTTGTTCGACGCACGCTGCGATATGTGTGTGTGTGTGTGTGTGTGTGTGTGTGTGTGTGTGAGTCTGGAGGATGACTGATGGGAAGGAAGGAGGGGGAGGAGCGGTTAGGGAGATGCGGAGGAGCATCAGATGACAGACGTGCAGATGTGTGTCTGTGGTGCATTTTTGCAGGGAGGCGTGGGGTGGGGTGTGTGTGTATGTGTGTGTGAGGTGGGGAGGGGGTTGGTAATGCTCATTAAAGCAGTGCACCTGCAGCCTATCAAAGAGCCTTTATCTTTTATCAAGACAAATCTGCTCAAGCACGCAGCACAAGACGTGAAAACAAGCAGACTGAGCCGCACGCATTCGCTCAGCCTCCGTCTGTCTCCCTCCCTCCCTCCCTCCGTCCCTCCCTCCCTCCCTCTCGCTCAGGAGCAGCGGATGATGGGACCTTCTGCATTCCCGGCAATCCACTCAGGCATGCAGGAGGATGTGTTTAGATGCATTTGGCTGAGAAATAGAGGCAAGGCATCCAACTGTAACATCTGTGGAGGGCAGATTTCAAACACTTTTTCATATTTTCCTCTTCTAAATGTCAATCTCAGTGGGATTTTTCCTCACATTTTCCTCATAATTCCGCATCATATAGGTCCTATAAGCTGAAAAGAACAAGACAAGAAGAGGAAGCCACAGGGTAAACCATTGCTCAACATTTTCTATCAACTTCACTTTGCTTTTAAACATCATTTGACAATTTTTTAAACATTATTTGACATTTAATTAAACTGCGTATAAACCAGCGGTGGAGCTTTTCCACGTACAGGATGACAGCGTGGGTGTGTGGTGTGAACCGATGCAGAAATATTTCCATATGATGCAACATTTGGTAACATTTGCAGAAGCAGGCGAATGTGGCAATAATTCCAATCAGTCAAAATACGATCTAACGACACTTGACCACAGTATACATCAAATTACATCTTCATCCACCACACCGGCATGCTGTAATGTCTCCAAACCAAATGATGAGATACGGGAACGCAGCAGTTGGTTAAAATGACACGGAATGGAAAAAAATAGTCATCGCCCGGTTGATTTGAACAGATCCCAAAAATGCATCGGCTTTCCACTTTTCATGCACAATAAAGCCGCCCACATGTCAGACCGCTATACCCAGACTTTCTATTTAGCTCTTTTCTTTTTTCTTCGCCCTGCTTCTGCTGCCCTCATCAGGAGACTCCCAGGGCCTCTGCGCTGCACGGCGCTCGGCACTGGTGTTGAAAAGATTCCTGACCGTAAGAATGAATGAGTGTATTCTCCGACACGGGGCTTGATGAGTAAAGCAGACTCTTCACCATATGAAACCTCTACCTCTGCCTCTTGGACAGCCGCGGTGGATCCGCTCCATTGCCTCCACCGAGAGGGAATGTTTCACTCTGTTTTCAATTTTCGCTCACAGTGCAAATGACGGTGTTGTTATTTTGCTGCTTTCGAAGTGTAAACGTTTCTTTCTTGTGTTCACACAGAAGCTGTTACTCTCTGGGTTAGAACATGACTTGTGAACAGAGATCTATGTAGGTATAAAGCTGCATCTCTGCTTTTTCCCACGGACCAAAGTCCTCACACGTACGTTTCTAAGAAGAAGTGAGTAAGCACGAGACTATATTGCACAGAACTGTATGACACGTTCTTAGAGTAACCACAAGGTCAGATTTCACAAAAAACATTCACTTCCCTTTTCTAATTATCGATATTTAAATATGTGCCTCCCTCTACCCCTCTCTCTCTCTCTCTCCCTCTCTCCCTCTCTCTCTCTCTCTCTCTCTCTCTCTCTCTCTCTCTCTCTCGTACAGTAGCTCAGTGCTGCAGCAGCTGTCCACCATGCCTAACATTCTGCCTTGGCTGGCCAAACCCCAGCGCACCACTGAAGTCCTTCCAGTTTCAAGCCAGGAATTCTCTGCCTGTCTGGGGGGAAAAGTCCCCAATAATACAACCTCGTCTGTCCAAATCTTTCTGCACCTCACAACCTCCCCCACCTCCCCCCCATCAAAGTGTGCCCAGACTTCTACTCAAATCCACAGCAGCCGTAACAACACATTAGCAGCCGTCACACTTAGCAGCATAGCTAACCCTGGGTGGGGTTCTTAGGATTCGCTTGGACCCAGGATATGAAACTGAGAAGCCCGGACGGCTCTTTGGAACTGAATGGAGCCGGTTTGTGCTGTTGTTCTTGGCTGCAGAACTTTCCTCTGGCAGCAGGGGAGGGGAGGGGAGGGACCGGGGGGGGGTGAGCTGCAGACATATGGCTAAGGAAAATCGTCAAAGGCCAAAGGTCATGGGGGTCAATCTAACCTCCTGACCTCTGGTTGATTTATTATCTCATGGTGTGATTTTGCCCTGCTCAGACCAAACCAGGAGGGGTCAAAGGGCATACAGTATCTGCTTTTGTTATGAAGGGCTGGACAGAGGAGCAGTTTAGGTTGGAGATCAGGGGTTGTAGAGATCGTGACAAATCGAGCCCAGAGTTCATCTGAGGAGCTTCACCATTGCTTCCTGTCCCATAAGGAAACCATGGACACTAAGTCAATACTTTGACAAAGTGCTGTGGGGCACAACATGAAAAGTCTGGTCTCTAGTCTCTTGTTGCATAAGCACGACCTTGGCCTTTATGGTTTGAGACGATTACACTGAGATCCAAAAGCATGAACAAATATACAACTCCTTCAGTTTGAGCCAGTAGTGAGGAATAACAGCATCACTGAGTTTGTTCTCCTTCCAAACACTTCAGTATTTAGTAATAATAGTAGTGATTTTACTGGATGTTTTATAACTGAGCACTGAGTCTGATTCAGCCAATCAGAGGAACGTGGGACGGCGTCTTTAGTAAACGCAGAGCTTGAATGTGAAATATTCTCCAAGAAAAAGAACGAAGAGGCCAGAGAGCTGCAACAAACGTCCTCCAGGCAACTGCTGGCCTCGGCTATTTAAGGACAACTCCTGTCAGAGGGGCTGGCATCAGCTGCTGCTGACGTTGTTTGTCACACACACACACACCTGTTGACTCATATCTGCTTTCATATAGTAATGCTGGGCCTACAAGCCTGAGCCCCCACTTGACAGGTGGCCTCCCAAGCATCCCCATGGTGTCCAGGCACGGCCCCTCAGCCTGACACCTACCAGCTGAGCCTGTGTGTGCTTGTGTGTGTCTGGTCCCTTCTTATTTTACAATATTAATTTTAATTTCTTTAAAGAGCAACACAAATATGGGGAAACAGAAACACATTTTATTTGGTTTATATACGAGTGAGACCTGGAAGTGTGTGGGCTTGTTCAGCCTCGGTGGAGGTATGGACTTGAAAGAGTAGTTATATGAGTTTAATGATAATGCTGATCTTAAAGCTGCATTGTGTAATAATTTTATGTTAAGAATAAATCAAATTAGACCAGAGTGCACGTTTACATTTAGCAGAGTTAAACATAAACATGCTGTTATACTTTCTTCTTTTTTCTTCTTCTTTTTTTGTGTGTGTAAGAGTGTGTAGTCCAAAGAAAGAAAAATAGTAATTTACTCAAAGAAAACACACGATTCTTCATCTCTCATTGTCTTTCATTGTTGGGTTCTAGATTGATGCTGCAACTCTCAAGACCAAAGACCAAGAACTGCACATTGTTGGGAGTAAAAAGTTATAACCCCAAAAAATATAGGGCCGCCTTGTGCCAACATTTACAAACATTAGCAAGGTAAATAATACTTTAACAGCGTCAGAAAGCATCACAGACTTTGGTTTATTTGTCTTGTGTTAGTCTGTATGAAAAGACACGTCAATCAGTGTAAAGACTGATCGCAGGGTCCAGACTCGTGTTTGGAGTTTTGGTGGTGAGCGTTTGTTTACATGACGCTGGCGACGAGAGAGAGAGACCGTTTGAGTTTTTAAAGGGGAAACTTTGATATCAGTGGTGTTTTGGTCTTTGGTCCCAGCATCTGCTCGCCTATGATTGGCTGTTTGTGCACCGCAGTGTCAGTTGTTGTTTTTGTGCGTCCTGTGATTTAGACGCTCTCTCTTCTGCGTGCGGTTAAGGTGGAGGCATCAAAGGCAACATGGACGCTGGGCAAAGCTCAGGGAGTTTTAGCGTTTGGGGACTTCCTGAAGCCGCAGAGTCGTCCTCCTCCTCCTCTCAGACAGCGGGACTGTCACATATCACCGTCCAACGTCCCTGACAGTGTCTCCCTTATATTCTCCTTTTAACAGCTTCCTCAGATCCTCTTTTAAGAGTTTTTGCTCCTGTGTACTTCCGAGATCAAACCGCCTTTTGAAGTGGGGGAGCCTCTCTCTCTTCTCTCTGTCTCGTCTTTAAGATGAAAGAGGAGCACGGGGCGCAGTGCTACACGGAGCAACCTCTGCACATGGACGTAGCCATGGGGTCTCTGTCTTTCTTTCTCCCCCTGCCAAAACCCCCGGTGGTGATAGAAACCAGAGGAGGACAAAAGGCAGCCGAGCACCCTGTGTCCCATGCAGTCTCTCTGGCTAATTGAAAATGGCTCTGCTCACTTACGCTCCTGCTGTCCTTCTCTCTCTCTCTCTCTCTCTCTCTCTCTCTCTCTCCTGCTTGTCCACCCGTACCCGGGGACAGCCCCCCCCCCCCTCTCGGCACTGGACTGTGCTGATCTTGGGACATCCCCAGTATTTCTTGGCCTTTGAAGGCAAATATAATTGAGTGGTAATATGAGACATATTCTCTTTTTCCCCTGCATGCCTGGCTCAATGGGTTATGGAATATTGAAGTTCAAAGAAGGCGCAGTGAACATGTTATTTCTTCTCTCTGTTCCCCTTCGTGGTGATTGCAGCGCGAAGGGGGAACTCAGCGAAACGAGGAGTGGAGTAGATTTTATTTGGAAGGAAGCTGCGGCCCTATGGCTTACCTTGACCCGGCCTCAGACAGACCTATACCGCAGCTTTCACCTCCAACACCCAATTCCTACTCCAACTAAAGCAAATTGTGAAACAGATGAGCTGTTAATCAAACACCGACAAAAGCCAAAGGAGCAGGCTGGGGGCGTAATGAAATGGGAGTTTTATTATTTACAGAGGAATGAATGAACAGCATTGACCATCATTCCCATCCATCTGTGCAGCCGGAGCCGCACTTTATGTTCCTCGTCCCTCTGAACAAGCAGACATGTTCCAGGTTGATCTTTCCATACAAATCCAATAAGGCAACATTTCTATTTACAATCTCTTACAAAACTGTACAGGAGAGCCGGTCTTTCTCAAACTTACGGGACTTTCAAACTCACTTGAACAGACGACACGTACAGATATACATTACCAACAATTTCATGTTCAACCACTGCAAGGAATAATAAAATATATGCTCTGACGTGGAGAAAGCCTCGTCTCTTCCTCCTTCTTGTTCATTCATCTTCTATGTGTGCGTCCGTCTTTTCAGCAATGTGCTATAATTACAGGAGGCCTTTCATAAAGTAGCTACATGTGTATTATTCTCTATTCTATTTATTCTGCCTCTCGCTGCCCCGTCAGATAAACACACTAGTAGGTGGAGGACAAAACCAAAGCGTCTCTCCACTTCATTAGCCCAGGAGAGACAAAGTAATCTGTGTAGTGTCAATGAGGTGAATTTACTTGCGCAGCAGTACGCAGCAGTATGAGTGTAACTGTTGAAACTCGGTCTCTGCGCTGACGTTAAAGGCGTTTAGGATCAATACAAACTCCTGGCAAACTGAGTGGGCCCCCCCTGTCATAACTCCTGGTGTGCGCTCCTGTAACACGCCGCGGCTGTTTGGCTCTCTCTCCTAAGCGTCACCGCGGATGTAAAACAGCGCCGCGTTCGTTCACATTTCCACGTTTCCTAAGCCGGGGGGTTTTCTTGTCCTCGGGCTCTCTCTCTCTCTCTCTCTCTCTCTCTCTCTCTCTCTCTCTCTCTCTCGCTAACACAGGGCAAAGTCAACAGATAATCTCCCCTTCCCTCCTCGTGTTATTCGATAAGTACTAACAAACAGTGGCCTGGGCCCGGGCTGGATGGATATGTGGTTATGGAAATAGCCCTGTTGTGTACCGGGGCGTGGACGGTGCCAAGATAATCAGAGGGATTTGTGGAATACCTCTCTGCCGCTCGGCTGGACCCTCCGTTGTTCCCTGCGTCTTTTGTGGGGCTTTAGGCGCTGTGATTGTGTTACGACTTCATTACCGGGGGTTGTGATATTTCTCGCTGACAGGCCGCACGTAAATTAACATGTGACTGCTGCGATTATGAGGCTAATTCAGAGAAATAAATTGCGCTGGAAGACTGACGAGGGCCGCGGCGCTCAGCGGGGAAGAGACAGCTAGACCATGGGAAGGAGTCACGAGTCGTCTCCACAAAAGGAGGAGGTCAGTCCGTCCGAGTCTCAGTGCCTCTTTTGCTCTCATGTCCCCGGTCTCCTACTGGAGAATACAGAGTTATAAAGTCGTTCTCCTCAGGGTTCAGAGGTCAATGAGGAAATATGGGGTTGCAAAAGGAAGAGGGAGGGTGTGGGGGAGGCGGGTTTGGGAAGACTGCGTCCCCCTCATTATTTCCACACTGGCGCTCCAAAGGAGACTAGACTAGTTTACGATCGCCCCGCCCGTCTCTGTAAAGTCTCCTTTGCTTGATGACGTCGCGGCGGTGAGATCACGGCCCCTCGTCGATGCTGCAACCCATGCGTTTCTGGATGGTCACCCTGCGGATGGAGGGCCTGGACTTCAGCTCCGGTTTGGGCTGAAATTGCTCCTTGAGGATTTGCAGAACCGAGTCCATTTTCTGGTCCATCATCTGGACCTGAAGACAAACAAGACAACAAAAGAGACAGAAACAGGTTGAGTCGGCTGCGTGCTTCAGACAAAGACTCCTTAAACGCAGCGCTGACGTGCCTCATGAAACCAAACAAGAATGCCGGCGAGTTTGCGGTTTTTGTTTCTTATCCATCTGCGTCTTTCATGAAGTCGCCACTGCAATGACAGAGTGTGTGTGAGATAATGACACGTTACTCTGCCAGTCACTGTCTACCTGCTAAAGCCAGTCATTAGAAAGCTGCTGAATAATATGATCCCTGAGTGGGAAGGAGGGAG
Organism: Genypterus blacodes; assembly: GCF_046128005.1. Classification (NCBI taxonomy): domain Eukaryota; kingdom Metazoa; phylum Chordata; class Actinopteri; order Ophidiiformes; family Ophidiidae; genus Genypterus; species Genypterus blacodes. Next base: position 10,943,146 of record NW_027466834.1, read on the forward strand.
GCACGCACACACACACACACACACACACACACACACACACACTGGCTGCTGTTGTTTACCCACTTCCCCAACTGTAAACACAGGTGTGTCACCCAACAGAGACATCTCTGACAGGGCGCTGCCAGCCTAACCATGGCGTGAATACAGATGAATGGAAGCCACTGAAGGATGGAGGCAGACAGACAACAGACTGTCTGGTGACATGCAAATACCGGGGGAGACATCTGCATATGTACACACCAGACACACACACACACACAAACCACAAAAAAAGTAGGTGCACCAACACCCACACATTCTACACACAGTTTCGCAAACATCAAAGGGCTTTTCTCCGTCTCCAACCGGCTCGGCCTTGGCTTTACCTCTGTACTTATCTCGTTATCCTTCCAGAAGCGTACACACACACTAACACACACACGCGCGCACACACCAATATCCTCTGATGGCTCCAATAGCTTCGACTGAGGCGAAATGATAAAGATGGTGCTCCGTAAATCAAAGCCCCCCCCCCCCCCCAAAACAGAGCAAAAGGACATCAAAGAGCCATAACGTCTCATGCAGCAGGCAGACACAGACAGATTCAGACTCCCCTTCGTCCTGATAGCGAGCAACTCCAGCCCGACTGCGGTATTTCTGGCAGCGCACGGTCAGATAGTTAACATCAATGGCATTTTCATAGGCTTAAGAATACGGCCCTTCTTTTTTCTCCCCATCTTTTAAGTGCGTGCGCCTGATGGCCCGGGACGTTTTTACGGCAGAGTGGGACATTAAACAGCTATTATTGTTGTTGAACTATGAGCTTAACAGGAAGCATAAATATGAAATAGAGTGTATCGCAGGGAGAAAGGATGAGATCACATCACAACAAGGCCAGCCGGGGGGGCTGGGGGGGGGGGGCATTACTCACAAACAGCCCCCAAACAGTTAAAACGTCCCGACCGAGCTGAAATTCCAGACAAATAAATTAGTTATGAAGCGTTTTCAGGATTGCGTGTCGCTTTTTTTTTGTTTTATTTTAAAGTGAAAATCTCCCCGAACACCGGCTGGAAGTATGCAGACAACGAGCTGTGCGATGCAAATCTATTTTCGGGAACGCCGGGGAAAAAGATGAGAAGGTTTTTCCAGATCTCATTGACTTAAGATGTCATGCGCATCCACATTTATCCGCATAACAACGGCGGCGAGTCCAAGAGCCGCTGGCAGGTCAGCAGACGAGCAGGCTCTTCTCCTTTCATCTGAAGTTTTTGGAATACTTCTTAAACGCCGAGATAAACGACGAGGCTCGCTGGAATGACTTCATCCTGACCTTCTTTGCTGATGTTTGCTGATATTTTCAATACACACTCACGCTTTTGTCTGAGATTTCTGAAATGACCTAAATAGTTTTAGTTCTAAGTAGACAAAACACGCGCTGGGGCCCCCGGATGAAGCTTAGAGAATAATGGGCTATCATAAACATGTTGGGCAATAATCTACAGATTTATCAACATTCTCCTCGGGGCTTAGGATGGATAAGGAATTTCTCCCGCTGCGTCTCTGAAAGGAGCGGCCCGGTTCGCCCACCAAGAGACAAGGACAACATAATTAGACGGCGTGTTGCCAACACACTAGACTTATTTATCATTGCTGCCTGTGTGTGTGTGTGTGTGTGTGTAGTGTAGTGTGTGTTTCCAGGGCTTTGGTGTGGGTTGAGAAATTGGAGAGAGAGATTGAAAGAGAGATTGCGCAAATGCATATAATGTCACTCTTGTAGGTTTCTCTGTACGTGTCTGCAGGCCTGGCTGAGGTGAAACACAGGAAAATGGGAAAAGCAAGTGGGAGAGAAGTGTGTGTGTGTGTGTGTGTGCGTACGCCTGTTGTGTTTGTCTCTCTGTGCAGCAATAAATCAGAGCAGAAACACCTCTCCTCCTCCTCCTCTCCCTCTCTCTCTCTCTCTCTGTGGAGCAGCACAGGATCGTGAGCCTGAAGACTGATGGAAGTGATGTTGGGAGGACAGAAGGAGAGGAAGAGAAACGTCCCCCTGTCTGACACCAAAACACACCTGGACAAAGTTTCACTAAGTCACACGTTTTGTCAGTCAACACACTTTGAGAACACGACAGGAAGATCCCACAGGCGCTCTGACCGAACCACACTGAGGCCTTTACGCAATATCTGGACACAAATCCTAGCGTAGTGTGTAGGAAACATATGAGCTAGTCGGCACATTCTGGTCCCTCGCCTTCAGAAGTCACAAATGCTGACTGTCAGACTTCAGTTACAGCTGTCACATACTACCAATTGGTTCCAGCTCAACATGACTCCCTGTACCAGGCCGCCTTTCTAATTGATATTGCCTGAATTAGATTCTTTCATGTCAGTCCGGTGTAACTGGGCGTCGTGGAGTGACAGGTGTCCCCCCCCCCCCCCCCCCCCCAGGAGACGTGAGACCAGCGTGTCCCGGTAAACTCACCGCTTTAAGTCATTTCAATGAGGCCGACACGGAAACAGAGCTCACACTTCATTTCAATGAATCGTTTATACAAGAGAACCTTCTTGAACAATCGTCCCTATCTGAATTTTAAAGTAAATGGAATCCTGATATGGCTGAATAAAGAGTTATGTAACTTTATCGCCTTAAATAAAGTAAACATCAGATGGAGGTTGATAGAATACATAAATGTGCTGTGAAGTGTTTGCAAAGGCAGTATTGAATACAAATGAATGATCTATTATTAATGTGTTTCATTATATGAAGGCAGAATGGGAGGGACGAGCTGGCTGCTCCCGTTCAACCAGGAACACCCTTCCTCACACACCCATGGGCTCGGTCTGTTCAAACGCACGCTCACACAAACACACAAAAGCTATGAAGTCATTATCTCAGAGTGAAACATAAACATCAGCTATATAAGAGAATGACACCGCAGAGCAACGCCGTTTAACGATCACAAGACAAGCAGAGGGAGGGAATCAGAGGTCTGTGAGCTGGATTCAGTCACTGGGGACAAAAGTCTTCTCCGCAGTGTTTACACTAAATATGAGTTATGATGACACTACAAGAGGGTGGGGTTAAATTAGAAATATCTGTGGTAACATCATAGATCCAGCATCGGGTTGCTTTTTCACCCGCTTCTTCTCTGCAGGGCCTTCAGGGGACTCAGAGAGAGAGGAGAGGAGAGGAGAGGAGAGGAGAGGAGAGGAGAGGAGAGGAGAGGACAGAACAGGAGAGGAGAGGACAGAAGAGAAGAGAAGAGAAGAGAAGAGAAGAGAAGAGAAGAGAAGAGAAGAGAAGAGAAGAGAAGAGGAGAGGAGAGGAGAGGAGAGGAGAGGAGAGGAGAGAAGAGAAGAGAAGAGAAGAGAAGAGAAGAGAAGAGAAGAGAAGAGAAGAGAAGAGAAGAGAAGAGAAGAGAAGAGAAGAGAAGAGGAGAGGAGCTGTCCTTAATTCAATCACAGTCCTTAATAGAACCAGAGCTGGTGGGCCTGTGCGGACAGAGCGATTCACACTGCCATCTGTTGGGGAGTTCAAAGCTTGGAAAAAAGCTCGGGGCTGCTATCAATGCTTTCTCTCATCCGTGCCAAAACTCTACCATCACGCGATTACTGAGAAGTAGAGACATGACGTGTGAGCGGGACGGGAGACACTGCAGCATGCAGGTAGAGCGACTGCGTGCGAGGTAAGCTTGACATGTAATTGCTGGTAATTAGGTGTTGTGGAGTGGTGTGACTCATTCAGCAGGGAAAACAAGCTTGAGAGATCACACTGAATACTTACAGTCCTGGCTGCATTACCAAATGAAGACACATTCACCTGCCTTTTCTGCTCTCCCTCTCTCTCTTTGACACACATCATGAGGACAACTAAGGAATAAAAAGGAGAGAAAAGGAGTAGAAATGAGAGAGAAAATGAGTAGAATCACTGCCAGAAGGAAAGACTACCAGCTCCAGGAATGTCTTGGCATCTTTACCAGACCAGGTTGCACTATTCAACAAAATGAGATTCCTCTCATTGAAACACTTCAGCGCTCAATCGCACGAGACAATGGGGGAGAGAGAGCCAGGACAGACAGAGCGATAAGACGGGAGGAAGACAATTCCACAGGTCGCCGTCCTCTCATGCCGTCATGAATGTGTAACATGTTTTTTCTCCTGACCTTAGATGCCACACGGCCTCACGTGTTCTCCAGCACACACACCTTCACAGTGCTAAGGTGTGTTTGATTTCACATTATGTTCATTCGGATGCCTTTTGCCTTTACAAGATGCCCAACGCCTCCACAAAAATAAAATAAAATAAAATAAAATAAAATAAAATAAAATAAAATAAAATAAAATAAAATAAAATAAAATAAAATAAAATAAATAAAGACTTGTATTAACATATTTCACTATTGGATTAAATACATCAAATTAAACAAAATTTTAAATCCTTTACACCAGGGGTCTTCAATGTTTTTCAGGCCAAGGACCCCCAAACTGTTGGAGGGATGCAGCAGGGACCCCCTACTATATATATTGTAAAAAAATGTGTTTTATATTAAACTGGGCCTAGTGCCATGTCCAAGATATGGGCCCTTTTGACCCATTGACCCATTTGGTCCATGGTTACTATGACCTTTTTCCCGAATTTGACCGTCATAGCGCTCATGCTCTTTCCACTGCCAAAAATATGGGCTTTTTACACAATGACCCTTTTGGTCCATGGTGCGGTCATCGATTTGTAAAACTAGAGAGAACCTTAAAAGCCCATATCTTGGACGGAGCTAGAGTGTTAACATTTCAGACACAGCCTCTAGTCTGAAATGGTGTCATCTATATAAGTGTTTAACCTTTTTTAAGGCAGCTTCCAAAAAAAAAAATTGGGAAAAAACAAAAAAGGTCTTATCAACCTCAAATTTTGCGACTCCCCTGCAGTACCTCCACAGACCCCGTGCTGAGGACCTCTGCTTTAAACCTGGAATAGATTTCAAAAGAATCCTGCTCCACCACGCTTTCCCTTTGTTTGCTCAATTTATTAGATACACCTGTACAATCTACTCCATTCCAATGTCGCCCTGGGATAAAACCTACAACTTAATTTTGAGTGAGTTTTTGAGGACTTAGTTAATGGTGTTGTTGTTTGTTGTATATTCATTTCTAAATATTCTCAAACAAAGAAAACATATGAGCATAAAGATGCAGTAAAGCTTTTGTGTACTCTTGGCTAAAAGCAGAGGGTCAGTTCAGGTAAAACAGCCTTTTTCAGCCTCTGCATAGGATCTCTGTGCACACTGCCTGTGGCTTACATACACACACACACACACACACACAGATCCGAGATCCTGAATGTCGCTCTTAACACAATGAACAATGCAGAAAAAGCAACAGAGGGTGTACACACTGGCCTCGCCGGTGGGCCAATAACAAGCCAGCATTAGGCAGAGGTCATCATTATCATCACTGTGACAGGGCGGCATGAATGGAGAATGGAGTTCAGGGGCGAGCGGAGGGAGACACAGAGGCCAGGGCGCGAGAGAGAGAGAGCATAGCGAGAGAGAGAGAGAGAGAGAGAGAGAGAGAGAGAAAGAGATAGAGAGAGAGAAAGAGAGAGCGGAAAGGAAAGAGGAAATTGAAAAAGCCAAAAGAAAAGGAAAATAAATGTAGAAAGGGGATTTTGCTTGGATTAATAAACACACACACACACACACACACATTATTATACATTATGAAAGTATGAGGGTGAATATTTGTGTCATAAAAACAAAATAGTTAACAGAATCCACAGCCAATTTTATTTCCATGTTCAGTATTTGTGATCAAACAGAATCCTCTACATGCAAACACACCGGCTGCTCTTTCCTGTACGCCCGGCCTTCCAACACACACGTTTTGCTTTACTGGTGTGGTCTGGCAAACCTAACCGGGGCCTTTAATGCGGAGTGAAGTGCCAGTTTTAGTAAGATAAATTGTCACTGACTCCTCAACATTTCAAATTTTCCTTCACCTGATTGCTCCACTTACTGGGCTGTCGCTGTTTTTTAAAAATAGTTTTTCTTTTTTTTGCTAATGGCGGCTATTCTGGAAAAGTTGTCAGATTCCTCCTAAATTATCCTTCGATATTAGTTTTTGACTAAACGTCGAGCGAAATGGGTCGAGCTGTTGTCGAATGATTTTTTTTGCATTTAATTTCTCCAACATCTGGAATATTTTCCACAGCTGTATCGATTACTGAGATTCACACTGGGCCTGCTTGGCTTCTAGTCGGGCCTTCCTTCTCTCTGCCACGCAAAGCTGCCAGATCTGCTGCATATCATTCACATTTACTTAGCAACTACGTTTTAGAGCTGCTCCATTATACGCTAAGTATTCCAAAAAGGCCAGGAGCTCCACTCACAGACCACCGCTTCACCTACTTGATGTATTCCTTTAACTTTGTATTCATCGTGTCAAGACCTCTCAAAGCAAAGTATTCTCAATCTAGAGTTATTAAAAAATACAGCCTTTGTTCTTATCTTCAAACATGTGCTTTATAGACTTCCATTGTATTTATAACTCCGCCAAAGATTACACTGCAGGCCTGTGTCCTGCTGGGGGTCAGGCTCCGGAGAGACCGGGGGGACGGGGGGGACGGGGGGGCGGGGGTCTCTGTGTGGAGCTCACATGACCTACAGGGGTCCAACAAAATGGCTTTAACTGAGAAAACACAAATACTACTAAACCAGAGAGTCACGTTGCATGTGGCGCCCGGACAGGACGCACACATCGACCTGGTTCTGTCTCCAATCGAAGAGGAGACAGTGGAAAGGACAGAGGAAAGGACAGTTAAGACAAGTTAAGGTGTTGTTATAGGTGGATGGAGGAGTGTGTTGACTTGTCTTGTTTAATTTTCGGTCTAGAAAATTATGATTACGCAATTGGACACCATCTCATTATTGGTGTGTTTGTGTCGCTGTTTGTTTACAGCGGCTTTCATGAAAGAGTCTGGGGTGTGTGTGCGACTGCAAGGTGCTTATTATTTGGTACTTATCAGATCAGATGTTGTGTACAGTATTTGCAAGCTTTGCATTTAAAATATGCAAAGCTCGTGTGTGAGTGTGTGTGTGGCTTTGCGTGTTTGGGTTCTAGGGTTCTTACTGCGACCATAATTAACAATTCCACAACTTTCCATCACAAAATTGAAGCGCTTCCATATTCTTCAAATGTTCCTCCTTTCTGGTTTGGTAATATTATTCTTTAACTCGGGTTTCCACTACAGATGAGCTGCTGTGGAAGGAAACACAGCCGAAAACCACCGGCTAACGCCACCAATGTGTGAAACAAAGTCAGACTTGTGTATTCACCAGATGAATTTGTTTTTCTTTCGCTTCTTAGAGGGTTTTTAATATCCCTTAGTTTTTCTTCTGGGATGCAGCTCTCAGAAGTCTGTGATATTCCAGAAATTGTGTCTCGTAGTGTGTGTTCGCAAAAAGCTTCGCACAAGGTGAACCCAGGTCATCCTTTGGCACACGAGAGAGTGAGAGAGGGAGAGAGGGAGAGTGAGTGAAAGAGAGAGAGAGGGAGAGAGAGAGGAAGAGAGAGGGAGCGATAGAGACTGCGCGAACGAATCCTAAACCGACGTGTCAGCTGGATTGAAATTCGCCAAACCCAATGAGCGACCGGCGAGCTCCACCACCAGGACGCCTCTGTGCCAACTGGAAAACAGAGCTCGCTGGCCCGGCTCAGATTCACTACAGGCTCGCCACTGCCAAGGAGAATGGATTCACTTTAACGCTGGCAGATACAATATGTTCTTTGTATTTGTAAAAGCAAGCAGGCGAGAGAGAGAAGAGAGAAGAGAGAGAGAGGAGAGAGAGAGAGAGAGAGAGAGAGAGAGAGAGAGAGAGAGATGCTCAGACAGAGAGCGAGAGGGAAAGAGAAAACGAAAATCAAGGGGCGAAGGGCGGAGGTGGAGCGAGCGAGCGAGTGAGTGAGCGAGCGAGAGAGAACGAGAAGCAGGAGGGAGTAAAAAGAAGGAAACGGTGGTTATGTTTTAAAGAACAGGAAGCCGAGCGGGAGCACCTGACGCACATGATAAGCATCAAGGGCCGCGCCACGTGCCGCTAAACTGCAGCCGGAGCTCTTTTCTGCAGGGGCGGCTTGCAGGGAGGGTGATGGCGGTGGCGTGTTGGGGAGGGAGGGAGGGAGGCAGGGATTTTGTGGGGGGGGTCTATGTCGGCTAATCTCTCTTCTGAGTGGGCGCGCGCTCAAAGCTGCTTTTGTTTCTGAGGGCTACTTTCACGAGGACGCACAATCCCCTGTCCACTCCTCCCTCCTCCTTTCCTTCCCCCCCCCTCCCTTTTTATCACTCTGTTGCTCAAAGCACACTTACTCTCTCTCTCTCTCTGGATTTGGCAGAGAGAGAGAGAGCGAGAGAAAGACAGAGAATGAAACACAGTGGGTGTTTTATTTGATTTACTGTTCATTCTGTTTGGACATGACTGCGGACCTGTGAGAGTGAGAGAGAATGTGTGTGTGTGTGTGTGTGTGTGTGTGTGTGTGTGTGGTGTGTGTGTGTGTGTGTGTGTGCTCGCCCATGATATCTGTGTGTGTGTGTGCGTGTGCCCTCGTGTCCATGCTCATATGTGTGGGAAACACTGATGGTCTTTCATGTCGTAAGAAGTAGAAGAAGAAGAAGGAGGAAAAAGCCATAAATTGAGAAAGTGAGAGGGAGAGCGAGAGTGCCGGGCGAGTGAGAGGCTTTGATGTCGTGTCGGAGGCGCATTAGCGTTTTAAACATTGAGAGATGTGAGGCTCGGGGAAATGTTACCGCAAACAAAATAAATGTGGAGCATAAACAGGCCCAAAAAAGAAGATGAGTTGTTATGAGACTGCAGGCCGCAGATGAAGGCTGAGCTGTCGGCTAAACGGGGGAACGCACAGAGGCGAACGCTTTTAAGTTCCTTCCTCCAGCGCGTCGCCGACGCATGCTGATTCTTTCCACCCGTGAAAGTAGGAGTTAGTGGCTGTATTGAAAACATGCCGGGGACACGCAGCTCGGCCTCTTTCTTGGAGGGATTGCGTATTTTTGGCATAATTTGATGAAGTGAAGCAGCGATGAGGTGTCAGGATGTAGGAAACCCCCAAATACTCAAAGGTTGGGGTTAAAGTTCAGTGTAGGAGAAATGTGTGTATCAAGTTAATGCTGCTACTGCACTTCATAGAGTAGCGAAAAATAAAAATTCTTCCCATCGACTGTGTGGGCCAATTAAAAAAAAACTTATTATTTTAGAGCAAGACAAATTTGCTCAAGTGCTTGCTCAGCCTTGGTGGAGGTATGTGACATGGCCGCAGTCATCAGTGTTGTTGTTAAGGTTACATTAATATACAAACATCATGTCCTGTTTCTGCACCAGCCAGCGGTGACCTCAGTTAGTTCTTCATTCTGACAACTCAACTCCACAGCAAGATTCAGTTTGGCAAGACGAGAAAATACAAAAACAAACTCTAATATACATAACTCACCACATGTGAAGTTCATAAACACACACACACACTCTCACACACACACACACATCTGTCCATTTGCAATTTCACCCTCTTCTTCCTTATTCCTACGAAGCTGTCTCCAAACACACACACACACACAAGCGCTGAATAGAAAAAAAAGGCACTTGTAACAGTTTGTAGCATGTAACGTGTGTGTCACACTCGAGTAAACATGGTGCTGGAGGAGCGGGGGTGGGGGGATAGTGGGGGGGGGGGGGGGGGGGGGGGGGGGCAAGCAGTTGCCCGATGGACCATTTGTCTGCGGAGACAGCTGGACATGCTCTGCTCCTAACTGGTCCCTACTGTGGTGACCCTGATAGGACTGCTGCACACACACACACACACATGCACGCACACACACTCACACACACAGCCATGTAAAACAGTCATGTGCAGACTTAAACTTGACCCAGAAACACACACACAGAGATCCAAGAGTTCCAAGTTATTCAAGGTCTCTTCTCTTCTCGGAACTCTTTCACCACATTCAAACTGACGGTTCTAACGAATTGAGATGTAAATCTGTGATACGACCCCATCCGGATGCTTTTACGCCTGACGTCCTTAGAGCACAATGGAGTGACACTGCCTGCAACCACGCTGGTCGTGACTCAGCAGTGCAAAATGTTACTATGCCGTGCCAGTGACTCACACACACACACACACACACACACACACACACACACACACACACACACACACACACACACACTTACAGCATGCAAGCGCAAAGCTGACAACGCACGCACCAAAACAATACACAGACACAAAGGGAAGTGGCTGCTAGTGGAGCGGTCGGAGCATGTGTGTGTGAGTGTGTGTGTGTGTGTGTGTGTGTGTGTGTGGGTGTGGGTGTGAAAACGTATGTTCACCTCGACAAGTGTCTTTCTTGCATCAAGGGTGTGGCTGCAGGCTTGCATGGGGTCCACACAGGGAGTCTTTATAAATGACCTCCCTCCACCCCTCCTCTTTTCACTGCCAGCTGCCACAACCACCAAACACCCCTCCCAACACACACACACTCACACTCACACGCACACACACAACCCCCCCCCCCCCCCCCCGGCGTGCCAGGCTGTGGTGGCAGCCAGAGTGGCATCGTCAGTCACCAGGGAGGTGCCGTGTTACCGCGGCCACTGCTGTAGGTCCCCCACACTGCGTCTTTGTTCTGCTCATCAATAGAGCAGTCAGCCTGATATTATAAATGACAAGGGGTGTGCCAGCACTTTGTTCTAGGTTAAGGGCAACTGACGGCCTGGATACTAATGGCACGGCGGCTTCTGGACGGCCGGCGTTTCGCCCCAAACAACGCGGTCGTTTGTCGCCGAAAATTGTTAAAATTATTTCATCTGAAGTGAAAATTGGTAAGCGGGGTTCAGCGGCATGAGTGCGCCCCTGTTTCACACAAAGTCCCCACTGTGAGCGACTTTAATGACAGTTTGATGAACATGGATCGGAATGTGATTTTACACTTATCATCATCGCCAAAACACCACAATGAGCCTCAGTGTGCTCGGGGCAAAACAAGCAAATTGTATCAGCAGTGTTTGCATGCTTTACAAAAAATACCGTCTCTACTTCCTGAGCGTCCTGTCAGGTATTACTTATGTCATTTTCCTGTAAATGATCTAAGCTGTAAAGCGAAACGGCCGGCTAGACACGAGACAGTGTATACACACACTATTCAACACAGGCGCACAATGTAAACAAGAGTTTGAGCCAGTTGTTTGGGTACAGTGGAGGGAATTAAAGATGGCCTGTCTGTGTGTGTGTGTGTGTGTGTGTGTGTGTGTGTGTGTGTGTGTGTGTGTGTGTGTGTGTGTGTGTGTGTGTGTGTGCGTGCGTGCGTGCGTGTATCCCAGACAGAGACCCCCCGCCCCCCCCTGCCAGCTGTCTGTCCTGCCCAGACAGTGGCCCTGTGCCTGGTGCCATGGCCCGACGGAGTGCCAGCTGATCCATGGGCGCAGGAGTGGGCCTGACCCTAACCAACCCCCTTTTACCCTTTCAACCGGCGTCGGGGCCATTATTTCAGATAGAGGGCCTTATTATACTATATGACCACAGCTGGCCACACACACACGTACGGGCAAGGGAGGAGGAGACAGTGAAGGAAAGCAGGGAAGGACACAGAAAGAGAGAGGGAGAGAGAGAGAGAGAGAGGGTGTAAGAAAGAGAGGAGACGTCTTGTCGCCCACTCGTCTGTTTCCAAATATAGCCTCTCTCTCGCTCCGCGTCCCGCTCGGCCTCTTGTTTTTGTTTTGGTGTTATTCTTCCTCATGAAAGTTGCGGACATGCGAGAGGAGCGCCGGCCGTGGGGGGGAGGGAGGCTCGCTCACTCGCACAGAGAAGTTTGTTTGTTTGGCTAGTTTTGAGGAGGGATGTTGCGATGGCGTCTGCAAACGCCGGACAAGCTTAGGAGGATGATTAGGGAGGATGAAGACACGCGATTGGTCCAAGTGTCCGGGGAGACTGAGGCGGCGAGGTCATCGGGTTTAGGGAGCTCTTAAAGAGTGTTGTCATTTTACCATAAATTATGATGAGCAGAATGTGGAGAAATGTGAATGAAACAACTTCCTCAAAGCATTACCAAATGTAGCAGGAATGAAAGCCGAGGCTGACCAGTCTCATTTACAGCGGCCAGGATATCTCCTGTTATCCCAGAGCCAAATTTCATAATAACTCCATCGCTCTGCACAATGACCCTACATTCTTTCCTGAAGACCAACACTGGGCCCGCCAGCCTCGGCAGACAAAACAAGACGTGAAACCGATAAGGCCAGATGAAACTATTCCACTCATATGGCCCGTCACTGTGGCCTTCTTAATATTCTCCCTCCACTAAAGCTGCTACTGTATTTGTGTGTGTGTGTGTGTGTGTGTGTTGGGGCGAGCGTTCATCTGGTGACTCTGTCTTTTTCGATCTCTCTCTCTGTCTCTGTCTCTGCCGCACACACTCCTTCCTGCTTCAGCGCAGGCATCCGGTGTGGTTTTGGGTATCTCAGGTATGCCGCTAATGACACCGGCTGGTGTTTTGGTTGTCGACTTCACCTTGTTTGTAGTCCTGGCATCCTCTGCCTGAGCGCTCATATCTGATCCCCCCCCCCCGACACAAACAGGAAGGTATTTAATCACAGAATCAGTAACTAGTTTCATTTAAGATATATGTAGAGTGGAGGGGTGGAAGGGGGTGGAGGAGGAGGAGAGAGCTGCACAGCTGCCTGGGTACAATCCCCCTCACAGTACCTAGTCACTGTCATTTGAGAAGGCCAATTGCCTCTTGTCATCGCTAACTACCCTACACACACACACGCGCACACACCAATAATGGACTAGTGACTGAGCTGCGGCAGTGAATGGGCAATACTGTACTCATACCATCAGCATCAACAACACAGCCTTTAATTTTGATTCATAGTCCTGCTTCAAGTATCGGAGTCATCGGGCTTTAAATAGATTAGAAGCATGAATAAGACAATTCAGGCCCGGGCTGAGCCAAAGACACAGGGCCTGCTGTGTGTCACGCCAGCTCTACAAGGGATACTGGTGTGTAAAAGCTTGTGTACATGTATGCACATGTACGCACGGAATCCAGCACACACACGCACACAAGCCCGGCTACACACACACACATGCACAGTTGTAAGCCTGCACACACAGACACATGTACAGTACAAACACAGAAACACACGCCCGCCCGCCCGCCCACCTGTTCCTCCCCCCACAGCGGTGTGGGACCCTTCTCTGCAGCTCCAGGCCTCAGCTGTTGGGCCTGAGGCGACAGACACACACATACACAGCCGCCCACCCCGCCCCCGCAGCGGGCCCGAGCCGGGTAGTATTTTTAGCTTGTGGTAAACAGAGAGTTGGGCTTTCATCAAACACTGGCCTACTCTTTTGTTTTCCTACTTTTTCATGCAATCCGTCCTCTGTCGCTGTTCGTCCCCTCAGAGGAAGCAGTCAGGACTGATTACAGCCCTCAGATGATTGTTGTTTTATGTCATTTTTGCTGACTTTTATCTACGCGTGCATCGTTCTCTGCAGCCTCTGGTCTTTCTTTTATTCCTGTTTGTTGTCAATCAAACATCTCTACAATTCACTTTAAGTTGCATTTTATGTTCAGGCTAATGAAAAAGTGCTTTAATTTGATTGATAGACAGGGAGAGGAAACATGGCCGCTGTCAGGAAATGACTGCAGGTAACTCTCCTGAATTAACTCTCTCTATTTTGAACAACCTCACCGGGTCTACACACTGTGCCCACTGTCTCTGTGAGAGGGAGACTCATTCTGCCGGTGCCACGGTTACTACAGGGCATGCTGGGAATATATAGGGCCATTACTTATTCCTCTTTCCCCCCAACTGAGTCTATTTTGGGTTTAGTAAATACAGAAAAAAAGATGTTTGTGGTTAACTGGAGTAAGAGGAGAGTCACATCCAAATATATGAGGGTTCCTCACTCAAATTTAAATCGATGTACAATTCATTCCATAGTTGATGTCTGTTTGCTACGTGTTGTCAGATCCCCTTGGTGTTGCGTTATGCAGGTGTCTGCAGAGAGATGCACAGGGTCGTGAGGATGAATCTGTCCTCCAGGAGACCAAAGGAACAAACAGTCACAAGAAGAGAAGGCAGTGGGCACAAACACAGCCTTATTTGGAGGACAATGACATTTGTGTGGGTGAATTGCATAACAGCCTTTTAGTGTAAGTCTGACGTCGGTTCGGTCGGGGACATTTTGACACTTCCAGAAATGAGTAGGTAGACGTCCGCTCGCTTCGACTTCCTCAAAATGCATCCTAACTCAGGAGGTGGCTGATGAGACTCATCCCCACGTTGTGTGTGTATTGATTAACATCTGCGTACGACTGCACGTGGATGGAAGTTCCTTGTTGCTGACACACACACACACACACACACACACACACACACACACACACACACAGTCGCCCACATACACTACATGCGAAAGGTCTTGCTTGGTGACACAGCACTAATGACAGCCAGGGTCTATTGTGAAAACAGAGGGAGCCGTATGCTTTGTTGGGTTTGAACAAAGCTGAGGGTTTTGAGTTCTGAACCTAGTTAACCTCTTACATGAGGGAAGTTTACATTTTACAACGGAGGAATTGTATTGTATTGTGATTATATATAGCCGATAAAACGTTCATGTCATGTCAGCATGATCAGGAACTATTAAGTAAAAGGTATGACTCATCAAAAAAGCTTGACCTCTGATTCAGAAGGATGTCTTTCCTGTTCCCATCTAGTATTATTTATAGGCCCGGAAACATAACGGCATTGTTTTATATTCAGAACAAAATAGAAACAATTCAAACAAACACAGTAAACAGCTGGGGAGGCGTTTGGAGCCCAAGTGCAAATAAACACCTCAGGAAGGAAGACAGAGTGAAGGCTCTTCCGGAACAAATCCTTGTTCAAACAGGGAGACAGACACGGGCTTGTTTGCCACTCTGGCCTCTTGACCTGGGCTTTATGGTGGCAAACTCTAAGATGTGTGTTGTGGAGTTTTGTCGGTTAGCTCGGCAGTTAGCGATGTCGCTGTGACCGAGATCGCGGTCACCCTGTTGTTGTTTTGGCTCTAATGGGTCGTAATCATATTAATGAATCACGACCACCATGTCCTGGTGTTTTCCGTATTAGAATTAAGGGTGAGTGTGACCTTAAATGCTCTGTACTTCTGTCTCCAGAGTGGAGGGGAGTGTTGATAGCAGGGCTCAGAGCTGAAGTCGTAATCACAGAGTTGTTACACAAGTGCAACTCAGAGAAAGCACACTGACAGCAGTGCTCTCCCTTACACCAGATAAGACTGAGCAAACTGAGAAAGAAGTAACTCGTCATGGCCGTGTATGATAAAGGGATAAAGTGTTTACTTTGGATCATTATGGGTATGTCACTTATCCAGCGGGTGGAGATAATGCCGGCATGGCAAACACTTTCTAAGGCTCCGAGGCTATCTTGTTATTTAATATTCAAGGTCAAAGCCGTCTTTAACGTTTCAAGGGAAGAACCTATTCAGCCCAGGAAAAAACATTTCGGCCTGTGAACAGCATCAGCAAAGCCCGTTTCTCTGTGCAGACATGGCTGACCCCTCCCTGTCCTCAATTGCCCTGTTCTAAAAGCACCATCACATTCCTATTATACAAAACCATGATACGGTCAGCATCCGTAGTTGCGTAACAAATCTAGAAGCTGTTGATGAAATCTGTGCGGTCCTAAGAGCAAAACTGTCAAGGAAGAATTTCATCAGAGAAAGAGCATAAGACTGAACCCCTGGACTGGTTAGTAAAAGGTTAGTAAAGGTAAACTGGTGGAGGTGAATGAGCTGAAATGCTGCTGAAGTGCCCTTCAGCAATGCACCAAACACCCGCAACTACTCCACTGGAATTACAAGAGCACTGTGCGTCGTGCAGCGGTTTCCTTCATCAGGTTGTCTTGTAAATTTAAATAAAAAGCTCACATGAGCTCCAGCTGAATCGCACGCAGGTAAAGTGACTTTTGTCATAAGATTGGACTTCTGTGTGAGAGATGTGCTGACTTTGTACACACGAGGAGAGGCCTGGGTATCAGATTTAGACCTGGTCCCCCTGGGCTATAAAGCATAGTGTTGGACCGCAACACTGCTGGAGCCTGTGAGCGCTGGAGGGGAGAGGGGGGGGGGACATTTAAAAGCACTCTCATTCTCTCTCTCTCTCTCTCCCTCTCTCTCCCTCTCTCACCTCCCGGTCTTCCCGCTTGGCCAAGCTTTCTGGCTGGCCTGCGGTGGTGCTGAGGGTTACGGCTCTCTGGCTGTTGAAACTGGTGCAGACAGACAGGTGGTGGTCACTTTCACTCCAGGGAGAAAGTGACTGATTGACTACGACTGGGCTCCCTCTGTCTTTGCACATCTGGACCGGGCTGGGCGGCTTAGGGAGGGGATCTGGTGGCAGAGTAGAGACTGGGGGTGGGGGGGTGGGGGTGACAGAGGATGTGTGTGTGTGTGTGTTGTGGAGGTGGGGGGGTATGAGATCTATGTTGTGGGTTTTGATCTGTTCATTTTGAGGTATGAGGGGGCCATTTTGTCCTTCATATCTGGGTCTCAATGTCAAAACAAGGACTTAAGAGTGAGGACAAAGGAGACAAGGAGACACACCAGAAGAAACAGGTCAAGGATCAAAGACAGGAGAGAAAATGGGAGTGTGAAGGAGAGACAAGGCAAAAGGACAAAAACAGACAGACAGATGTTCCAGTGCTGCTCCTCTGGCTTGTGAGTGGCAGTGAGACGTGCAGCTGCAGCGCTCGGTGACGAATCATTTCCCAGATTGAGATTCCATAGAAAACAGGCAGGAAATTTCCACTTACTCTGTGCGGCAGGACCTGATTACCTGTCAACATCAGGAACCCTCCTACGCCGCCTGACTGATTTACTGTATCTCCTGTAGACAAATATAGGAATGCTGACACAGACTCACTGCATGGAGTGGGTATACACACACACACACACACACCAAACACACACGCAACTGAAAAACATTAGAGGAAGAGAAAGAAAACTTGCAAAAGTGAATTAAGCAAGATAAACGTCCAGCATTTCAAACATATTTCAGATTCCGTTTTCAAATAAATATTGTTTATGAGAGCTGAATAAATATACAAATCCAATAAATACAACAGCAAAGTTCTCCAGAGCCCAGAGTTTGATTTGTCCCGGGTTGCCAGGTGGGCAGCGTGCCAGCGCGGTGCAGGCGCTCTTCATCTATGTGTGTTGGAGCACACTTCACAGAGGGCTGCCGTTACGTTTGGCAAGGGAGGGGTCCCTGCACACAGCTGTGCAAATCTTCCTGAGGATCGTGTGTGTGTGTGTGTGTGTGTGTGTGTGTGTGTGTGTGTGTGTGTGTGTGTGTGTGTGTGTGTATGGGTGTGTGTTCATTCAGGCAACTGCACCTCCGCAGGATCTCGTCCTCTCATCTCAGAGGCCCCCGAAGAACTTGACACGGGGTCCGGCTCACTAGCAGGCCAGCGCCGCCACGTTGTCCAAAAGCAACAGTGGGGCCGAGGCGGGAGGGGTCGGGGTGTGTGTGTGTGTGTCTGTGTGTGTGAGGGGGGGCCCCTCTGGTGCTCCTGTGGCACGCGCCTGCCGCTCCTCCAGCTCATGACCCAAGATGGAGTTACAGGGTTTAGGGAGAGAGGGTGAGCTGGGGCCCCCTCCCCTTGGCTCTGGACTCACTGGCTGCCCCAGGCCCCATCAAAGGCTCCACCAGGTGGAGAGGAACACGGTCAGACCTCCGGCTCATTGTTTTTCTCACGCGTTAGTAGCCGGGAGCAGGAATGTGTGTGTGATTGAGTGAGCGAAAGAGCGGGTGTGTGTATGCGTGTGTGTGTGAGGCACATGTTGAAGGTGGGAGTGTATGCAGAAGAGAAGCAGAGGGAACTGAGAAAAAGTTAAGTAAACAGTATAGGATCCAATTTCATTTAATGAGGAAAGAGCAGAAAGTTAGAGGGGCCTTACTTATGTGCTTTGTTTTTGTTCCTTCATTTTTACAGCGTAATATAGGAGGGAGTGTGTGATGCTGTACTGTCAGAGTTGAGAAATTTGAGGTTCTTGCCTATAGAAATGCATCCGGTGAGACAAACCCATAGATTCTGGACTGAACTGGACGACTTTAAGCTGCTTGTTTTTTGATTTCACTCAGGATGCACGGTGATGCTACCCTACAGAGAGAGTAGAAGTGGACCCTAGTGTGAATCTTACAGTGTGAGACATAGACAAAAATACTAAAGTGGACATATAGAAACACAAATCATTTATAAATTCTTATTTTAGGCCGCGATGATTAAAACGTTAAATGATTAAATGTGAATTAGACATTTTTCCATTGTAAAATGTAGTTCATGGATATCTTTCTTCCTTCATTGTCACTGACTTTGAATACTTGACGACTTATAAGACCAAATTCTGACAAGTCTATTTGCTTGTTGAACATTAACAGTTGATGATTTTCACACGAGAATCTTGTCTCTTTCAGTCAAAACCATCTTGGGAGGGCCGAGCTCAGTGACGAGCCAGGGAGAGATGAGCTCACTGACTTACAGAAAGTGATGTTTGGAGGAATGTTTGAATGAGTCCACGGACAAGCTACATGGGAATGTTCTATTTCAGTGTCGGCCCTATTCTGGGAATAGAAACAACTCTAGTCATAACAACGGCACGCTCACAAGATGGCTGATAAGATGCCGATCACATGAGCTCAGTCTTGGAATCTGTGTGTATATGAGTGTGTGTGTGGGTTTATGTGATAGAGTGAAGGAGAAAGACAGACAAATATGCAGACAGACAGAGAGGACCGCCTGCACGCAGGGTGAGAGAACACGATGCAAGGACAGAGGAGTGATGGTGAACAGGCAGCGCTTGCTTACGTGAACACGGAGAGGCAGCGGAGGTGAATGAGGCTCAGTGACAGACGGGATGTGTGATGTGTAACTGACGTCAGAGTCCCATTAATGTTTTGGTGTGAGCTTCCTGTTGGAGTGGTTTCCACACCGCGGGGAGGGCAGGGGCGGAGCCTACTTTTGTTTGTTCATAACAGAAAACTGTGGGCTCCTGCTGACGCGCCAAAGCATTAAAGGTCACAGCAGAGGCAGCGTACATTTACCAGAAATATGGGAATTCAGGAACAACAAGTCCAGAGAGGCGACTTCGGGCTTTCATTCACAACATTTCACTTTATTTTCCTGGTTCAAATGCAGTTCAAAGCTGCTTCATCATATAAATAAGTTCGAGCACACCGGGCCCTCCCCTGCGTATCTCCACAGGTCTCCTTAACCTGCTTTAATTTTCCTCTCTATCTAACCATCTATCTATCTCCTCTCCTCCCTGCCTTCTCTCCGTTCTGCACATTTAACAATGTTCCTCTTATTGTGAGCCATTCGTCTGTTTAATGCAACTCTGGGGCATAAATCAGGGGCCTGTAATGCCCTCTGGACGCTCGCAACCCCCCCTCCAAAACCGGTCCAGTGAGCTGGAGATGAGGTGATTTAATATGAGAGGGTGCTTTGTCTATGCACGCTGTGCTACTGACATCTCCCCGCGCCGCTAAAAGCTAATGCATAGTCCAGCCTGCAGCTGCAGAGGTGGAGGAGGGAGGTATGGAAGGAAAGAAGGAAGGAAAAGAGGATAAAAGAGAGCGCTCAGCTGTACAGTTATGACTGTAAACAGAGCAGGAAAGCACAGGAATTCTCTCTCTTTTTGATTCTAATTTAACCTAACTATGTTTCTCTTCTCAGTGTTGTTTTCAAAGCTTCTCTTTCAGGATCGATGGTCCATCAACAAACCACCCACAGGTGTGTGACACATTACATGGAGGGAAACTACTTGGTGGGTTAGGTCAGTGTTTGTGGTTGAAGTCACCACATCATCCGCTGCTGTAGAGTTACAGCACGGACGGAATGACGACGCTCAACCGAGTGACCACCCACCTGACATCCAACACACACTGTATCACACACACACACACTGCAGCTCCTGGCACCAAGCCGTCTTTGGTTGAATCCATGTCACCACCAGCGCCCACATTTGGCACTGGGAGCTCTTGTTGCCTACACACCTCATGCCAAGAAGGTGTCCAACTGCTAAAGAGCCCCAAAACAGCATAGAGGGTGTTGATCACCACCATGCCAACTGGTAGAGGGACATAGGACAGGATGTAGTCCAAGGAAAAGACATTCTAAAGACAAGCATGAAAGTCTTTTGTATGGATATGCTACATGTTTGTTCTACCCACGCTCCTTTATAATGAGGTGGATGAAGAGAGGCCGTCCAAGTCCTGCATAACCTTCCAATATCCGAACCACGGACACACAAAACTCTAAAGGACTCTATCGGGACGGAAAATAAGTCTCTCACTCAGGATTTGGACCACGTGAAACATGCTTAAAAAATTTGACTCCTGTTGTTATTATTCCAATTACACGCAGACATTAATATTTGTATAACAGACAAAGACAGATCCAAGAAAACATAAAGCAAACAGCACACTGGCTATAATCTCTCTGACATGTACGGCCCTGTGGGAATATCAACGTGGCCAAATTATGCTCATTCACTATGATGATCTATAGGACCACCGCTTCAGCTCTTTTTGTCTCTTCAAACCTCCGTCCATCATCCGCAATTATGATAAAGACATCAGCAGTTGCGCTTACATGCTTTGAGCAATGACACATGTGTGTGAGCATTGTCCTCCTGCTGCCTGCAGAGTTCTGGCCCGGAGTAGAGTGCTGCTCATTTACAGTGGGGGGCCTTCCACTGCTGCATTTTCATGCTTTCAGTTCTCATTAAAACCACAAAAAGAGAACTGCAGAGGCCCCTCTGAGCCCGGGCCTTGGAAATTTCGCTACGCTAAACCACCATAATATGTGCTCCGGTCCCACAAACCTACTCAAGGGGGGCTCCTCCGCTTGCCGTGTAATAAGTCCTGGCGTGCTCGCCTTGTAATTGGCCATAATTAAAAGGAGGCAGAAGGAGATGAGGATCTTCCTCTCGGCTTCAGCTGCCAGGCACCAGGAAGTAGCGAGGACACGCTGTCTCTTCCTTTACTAGGTGCCACTCTGTCTTTTCTCTCTGAGCCTCTTTTCTCCCATTCTTCCTGTCACTCAGTGTCTTTGTGGACCAGAGTGTCTCTCGGCCCTCCGGTTGGAACGGCCACACAGTTGGGTGGGGTGTGAGCGTGAGTGTGTCAAGTCTATCCCGCTTTATCCTTAAAACCCCCACTGTCCTCGCTGCACTGTGTGTGTGTGTGTGTGTGTGTGTGTGTGTCTAACATCTTTGTCTCTGTTCACTCTGTAATTATTCACTCTGCAGCGATGCTCGTTCCGTGTTTGTTGTCGTCTGCTTCCTGCTCGCTGCCTCACCGACATCATGTCTGGTGCAGCTTTGACGACGCTCCTCCACATCTATGCATCCTGTCACTCAGCAGGCCCGCTTCACACTCGGGGGAATTCACTCGCCCTTTATTCTACGCAAACTGTAATTTATTTTTCATGTTCCTGTGTGTGCTTTATCACATAAACAGTGAAATTCCCACTTAAAGATGAGGTACGTATTCTTCCACACGCTACTTCAACATCAGTGAACCTACATCCTATTCACTTTGCCTTATTACAGACAGCTTAGTGGATACAACCAGATACAACTACCAAATTTTGACCCACAGGCGCCTTACAAGTCTTATCTTATATCATATACAATGTTTCAGACACAAGGAATTCATTAAAATTACAATTACAATCCAAACTCTGTATTTAATTGCACAAGGCGACAGTCTGACTCGTCGAATACAATGTGTGTCCACTCATTGTGCCTTACACACACATTCTCATTTATAATACATGCTTGATGCTTGAGTCTTCATTTCCTCACCAGGCAATCATGAGCAATTCACGACAAACGCTCTTTCCCAAAGTAACCATCTCTAATTCATGACCCCTCTGCGCTGCCTGTATGTTCCAGGCATTGTGTCGGCATTTCAGCCCAGCTAGCATCTGCCTCGCAAAAAACGCCGCCAACAGCAGGGAGAGAGCCGAGGAAGCGGCTTTGAGCTATTGTTACCTGAGCGTCGCTCGCTGTAACCCAAAACAAGACAGCTGCTGGACTCGGCATTAAGCACGAGGGAAGGATGATGGGAGGGAGGAATGGAGGGAAGGAGGGAAGCGTAGCGGCGGCGGGGGAGCAGAATAAGTTTGTTTGTGTGCCAGGTTCATAAGCGGGATGCAGAGGGGAGAAGGCCTTGTCTTGCACAAACACAGTGCTGATAAAAAAAAAAGTGTATTTAGAGACAGAGTGGAATGAAATGTAAATGTTGATATGGTATAGTCAAGGACGTGGGGTCCATTCAAAGCTAATAAATAACAGACAGGCCTATAGCACACTTACTTATATCCAAACACAACGTACGGCAACACATATCTCTGACTTAAGACCTTACATAAGCTGCTGTTGACTGAATAATAAAATCGTACGTCCGCTGTATCGTCAGCAGCCTCTCTTTTCCCCTTCTGGCCCTGTAGGCTCCTTCCTAATCTCCACTCCTGGACCGCGGTGAACTCTGCAGACCTCAGCTTTCTCCTTTCTCCTGTCCTTCTGTTGTCCAAAGATGAAAAAAGGACACGGGTCAGCCAGGGCCCGGCGGCGGCCATATTTCCTGCTGCGCTGCCTGTGGCCTTCACCACCAAAAACACACACCGACAGACAGTGGGAGGATTCTGCCGCGACCTTTCACCTCAGCTGGCCTCCTCGGGGTCAGAGCGGGGCGCGTTGCCATCTCTGCAGAGGCCAGCACCTGGATCGCTGGACCCATCCGCGACTGATGTGTGTGTGTGTGTGTGTGTGAGTGTGTGTGTGTGTGTGTGTGTGTGTGTGTGTGTGTGTGTGTGTGTGTGTGTGTGAGCTTGAGCTTGGGGGAAGGGGTCTCTGGGGAAATGAATCAGCCACTTAGTTCAGCCACCCGCCCCCTCACTTACAGAGCTCGCTTCAGCAGGACCCAAAGGTCAACTCTCACCCTTTCTCACTCTTTCTCCTTCTCTTTCGGCCATTTCTCACTCCCTCCCCCACCTCTCTCATCAGAGGTGAACAAGGAGCCATTTCAGAGTGATATGAGAAACTGCAAACAGAGGTGGGTGCTGTGTGTGTGTGTGAGAGAGAGAGAGAGAGAGAGAGAGAGGGATGCATAGGTCACTCATGTCATGTCTGAACCTCCCACATCTGTCCTCCCTGCTTTTATTTTAATATTGCCCTCATAAAACAGAGGACGTGGCAAATTTAAGGGAATATCACTGGCACCCGCTCTCTTCACAGTCCCCTGGCTGGCGTTCAAGTTTAAATAACAGATGTGAATTCGTTTTTTTTCTTTTCCGTGTCTTTGTGGAGGAGTGTGAAAGGACCAGCGTCAGTCGCGTGTAATTGCACGTCTGAAAGAAAACTGTAATTTAGTGTTTTATACCCCGTGAAGGTGCGGAGGGGGAACGAGTCCACAGCAGGCAATCAAAGAGGACGTGACATCGCCCTCTAAGACGGAATAACCATTACCTAATCTGCTTAAGCACACGCTAGGCCGGTTCAAACACGGCGAGCAGGTAGCGTATAATCCCTGGGATGATGTGGGTTTAGGCTGAAGATGGCACAATGCTGACTTCACAAGGCGCGCATTGTCAAAAAAGTATGGCTCGGAGCAATTATGGTGAAAATCTGCGGGGCGGCATGATACCTATTCAACAAGCCAGCTTTTATCAAGGCGCATACCTGTGGACCCTCAAACCCCCACCCCCACCCCCACCACCACCACCTTTTGTAAAGTATCAAACCGTGTAAAATGAGGAGGTATAGCTGCATGGATGGTGTGTGTGTGTGTGTGTGCCATCATTTTCTCTTTGGGC
Organism: Genypterus blacodes; assembly: GCF_046128005.1. Taxonomy (NCBI): domain Eukaryota; kingdom Metazoa; phylum Chordata; class Actinopteri; order Ophidiiformes; family Ophidiidae; genus Genypterus; species Genypterus blacodes. The sequence goes on from NW_027466834.1 coordinate 10,967,058, forward strand.
GTATTTAGCTCTGATGTGTGTACATTTTTTCCTCAATTTGTTTAGCATGTGTGTGTACGTCTGAATGGGAGAGGGGAGGCTTTTGTGTGTGTAAGTGCAGTGCCCAGAAGTGTACCAGTGGGGTCGGGGGGCTATCTCTTACCCCGTCACCCTATACGCTCGCACCGTGTGCCAAAGGCGAGAGCGAGGAGTCAGATTTGTACATTGTATGACACTCATGCCCTCGTCTCCCCTGCAGCGCGGCTGCCAAACGCCCACTGACGGAAAGTCGGCATCGGCCCAATATGCCCCCAGTGGGCATATTAACGCGGGGGCCCGACACACACCCTCGCGCACACAATCGTGGGACACTCGCGCGGGGAGAAAAAAACACACAAAGACGAAACTGGAGGCGCACGCCTACACACACACACACACCGCCGCACACTGACACACCTAAGGGCAGAGTGTCGAGAGAGGATAGTGTTATGGGTAAGAGAGACAGGGAGAAGTTGATTTGTGAGGGTGAGAGTGTGTGGTGCTGTTCTGGCTGACATCTGGCTGTAAGAGAATCTGTGGCTACTTAAATGCCTGGGGGCCGGGGGCTGTTGACAGTCCTCCCCCCCCCCCCCCCCCCACTCTGCACCCCTACCCCACACCCCCACCCGCCTGATGGCAAAGACTGATAGCAAAGTGAGCGAGCTGCAGTCAAAAACAGAATCGTACAGACACACACACAGACTGCAAACATTTAGGGAAATGGAATGAAACGACTGTAAAGATATCTGCCAACATCTCAGCCCGCACAGCTGAATCCAAAGAGACAATGGCATTAATTCAAAATGACTTATTCGGCTATCCGAGACGTTCACAGTCCTCCATCACACAGTGGAGGGTAAGAACTGGAGGTATCATTGTGTGGCTGCGGCTGCGGCTGCGGCGGCGGCGGCGTCCAGTTTCCCTCTGCCTCGGAGCAGCAGGCCGCTGCAACTGGATCTGTCAGCCGGGTCCATCAGATAGCCGTGGCCATGGCCGTGTCCAGCTCTGTCTACCTGTCAAAGCCGCGCGGCTGTCATCGAGCCAGTCAGGCGGCCATTGCCCGGCCACCGCCCCTGCCTTATCAGGATAATGAGCTGCATTTAGGTCCATTATGAGCTGACCCCGAGGACTTTCTCTGCTGCTAAGCGGGGGCCTTGTGCCAGTGATGGACAGGCCAGGGGAGGGGAGATGCGATACAGGGCTGGTTTGTCTGACAGCAGGGTAAAAGCGGTGCGTGTAGAAGCTGGTTGGACGGTAACGGTCAGGTAAGATGCAGCCAGCAGGGAAAATCTACAGGAGGGCTCTCCACCTGTTAGTTTTACCGATTGTACCTGCAAGTCAATTTGGCCCAATTAGAATCAAGAGGAGAACTCACTTCCTAATGTTTGGCCTCTTCAATAAAAGGAATAAGAGGGAAAAGAGGAAAGACAAGAAGAGTATAAAGATCAAGTCATCTGAACCATGGTGTCATTCTTTATTTGTCCATTTCTGCTAAAAGCTCCAGCAGTGTGGGTGAATTAAAATGTTTCCTTCACATCATAGTCTCATTAATTTCATAAAAGTTATCCCCTTGGAAGAATGCATGAGTTTAACAGAATATTGTGTGTGCGTCCTCTTTCCTGTGACCCTGGTAGCCTGATTTGTCATGGGTTCACACACAGATGACACAAATGTCCATTCATGTGATGAAACAAAGATGACAAACCGCACGCAAGTACAGTGTCATTTCTCTTCCTCATCTAAGCCTCTCGTTATGTCTCTCTCGCACGCCCGCCCTCTCTCCCTCTTCCTTTCTCACACAGTCGACAGAGTTGGAATCTAATGATCGCGAGGGCCTAACAAGCTCCTCTTTGTTTTTTTCTGCACCCGCAAATTGCGATCGGGGACAAACCACAGCAAGAAAAACAACACGCAACACAAACGAGAGAGAGAGAGAGAGTGGGAGACCTACAAAGCGTCGCCCGAAGTGACGCACCCTCATTACCGTCATCGCAGGAGATAATTAGTGCGCCAGGGTAAAAATAATGCCGCCATCAATCAAACCAAATAGTGGGAGGAAGACAGGAGTGGTGAGGGAGAAAGAAAGAGAGAGAGAGAGAGAGAGAGAGAGAGAGAGAGAGAGAGAGAGAGAGAGAAAGTGGCGGGAAGAGGAGTCAGCGGAATGATGATCATGGGAACTGTGAGTCAGAGAAAGCCGCTGGAGTGAGCACTGTGAATCGAGAGGAATGACCATACGTACCCACACACACACACAAACTCATACACACACACACACACACACACACACACACACACACACACACACACACACACACACACACACACACACACACACACACACACACACACACACACACACACACACACACACTCCTACAGCAGCCCCTAAACCCCCTGCCACATAAAGACCGAATTACATCAACAAGACATTTCTCGGTGTTCTGGTCTATTTAGCTCCACGTTACTCATCCAGGCGTTACTCCCAATTCATTGACATCACTTAACTTTACAGCACAACGCACAGGGATGGTGAAAGTCCACTGAAACGCCGGCTTGAGCCACGCTGCGTCTGTCATGACCTCATCATCACTAACTCATCTCAGCACTGCCACGGGATGTTTCTCAAGAGGAGGGGCCCGCTGTGCCAGAAAAGCTCTGCAGCAGACCTGAGTGAAGTCCCGTGATTTATCGGCCATCAAACGGTTAATGGCCTAGAGTGTTTGTCAGCACAATCTTACGGCGATATGACCACAGCAGCCGTGATTGGTTAGCGTTCATGAGCCAGACAAATGACACGCAGCCTCAGGCCTTCTTTCTCTTGTAGCGTCTTTATGTCTTACAGCTGTGTTGCCATCTTAATGAATACAAAAAGCATTAAACTACACCATAAACAATCCAATCCTCACCGTCTCTGCAGCAACATCCACAGGATTTACAGTTATTGTTATGGCGGCTTTTCACATAGATTTAGTCCAGAGGGGCACTGGTTTCTCTTTTTTTATGAAGTCATGAAAACAAACAGTAGTTTGGGTTGATGGCTGTTTGTTTGTTGGTCAGGAGCCTGATGGCTTCAAGAGTGCACTGCATGGTGTGCTTTCTTGGCTTTGTGTGCTGGAAAGAGTAATTGTACCGGTCTTAAGTGTCCCCTTTTTTACGAGCTGCATTAGTGTTTTCCATCACACTGCAATTACGGGCTATTCATACACAGGGCAGGCCCTCCTCAGAGTGCACTGAATGGAACCCACCAACTAGTGCTGCTTGGTACTTTCTGGGAATGTCTAGCAGACACAAACTGTCTATTGATATGCAAAGTATATGCGTTGGTATTCAAATATACAAAAAGTGCAGGTCTATAGACGTTTGCAAAAACAGCATATCACATGCAAATATGGACATGGGCTGTTGAATGAGGGTAATGCAAGCACATGCAAATGTGCATGGAGCTGTTAGCTGAGGTCATGTTGTAAAGAGCGATGGTTAAAGCGGCTACACGTGTCAGGAAGTTCGCTACATTTGTTATACTACGAGTTAATGGACTTTTTTCTAATTTTCTAATATATGCACATGCATTAAAATACCTCTGATTCCTTTGAATACCACGATTGAAAAAGAAGTTAACATGGCAGAGATTCCCTCATACATACTCAGAGTTTGGGCAACAGTTACCGTCATGTAATTGTAAAACCACACCCCGGTGCAGCGGATTGATTACACATATTGGAAAAGCATCCCACCCGGTACATCCCAGCACTCCATTTTCCCTCCCGACCGCAGTGGAACAGGGAATTTCAGTAATTCCTATTAGGCTCAAATGATCTTCCCGAGGGAAGAAAAGGCTGATGGCTGTGCAAGATGGACTGACACACATAATGATACGGGCTGAAAGATTTAGGTGATGACTAATTGGGGGGTGTCCTGTAAAGAAAATTTATTATACGCCGCACGAGGGAAAAGAAACTAAACTTATCATTTAAAATGTACTGTATATTTGTTCGGTATATATTTCTTTCAAAAGGTGGATCACATCATCTGCTCAGTAACAGGCTGGGGAGGTGGTCAGGCTTTGACCACAGGATTGTTATGTTCCATTCCTTCATACCTCCAATTATGCTCTGAATCATAGCTCTGCAATCCCTAAAACAAAAAAACAAGACTATCGAGTGTCTCTTCTTTTTTTCTTCTTTTTTTTTCGAGGAATGTGTTTAAATAATTAGCCCACGCCCTGTTTTATTTATGCGGCTGCTGCTGCTGCTGCTGCTGCGTGCTCTGCGCTCTAAGAAAACACCTGGTCAGAAAGCCAAGCATCAGTCAATGAATAACGACTGTTCAAACACAACCAAAGCTCTCCTCGCCCAGAGCAGAGCAACACAGACACCTACTGCACAGAACGGACAATACTGCAGATGAATGAAAACACTATCAGCTCCGTGTGTGTGTGTGTGTGTACTCAACAAAGCAAAGAGGTTCCATTCCCGCGACACATTCCATCCTCTGACTGTAGATACTATATGCTGTACCTGCACCTGTATTGCTAGGGACAGATTGTGAGGCTGGCAGTTGAAGCTGGAGCGTACGTGTGGCTGATCAATGTGTGACTGCTGAGAGGACAGAAGACGACCTGTTGTGTCCAGACCTCTTAGATAATTCAGTCCTGAAGAAGCGAGCTCGTCTCACCACACTACACTGAGGACACTTGGGTGGGAAAGGAAGGGCTGGGCTCTGGGAAAATGTTCTCCTATAACTATGACACTATGGGAAAATGCCACCCTGTGCCGTCACATCACACACACTCATGGCAGAGCTTCATAATGTCACACAGTGGCATATTATTCATAGCTTGCAGTCTGTAATTGAATGTTTGGCACCGTAGACTGGAGCCTCAAAGAACTCGGTGACTATGTAGTGTAATTATATAACTTGCATTCACTCATTAAAAAGTGCTCTCATTATCTGGATGCTTTGAGATCAGATCTCGGCAGTCTGCTCATTAAAGGGCTCTGTAGGCCGGATTCATCCGTTTTTTAAAACAACTCACAACTCCCTCTGTGTATTGGCAAGTTTCCATTTAGGACAAGTTGCAATTCCCCATTCAAAATAACAACTTTGAACAAGACCGAGCAGAGGTGGGTGATGTTTCCCTGCTGCACACTTTGCATTCACACCTGGTACGGTGGGACAAATGTATATCACAATATAAGAGCCAGACCACATCCATTAAAGCAGCATTATGCAAGGATCACACATTTCTAACACACATTTCATTATTTGGATAACAAATCTAGGTACAGATCACATTTTACACTGAAACTTGGAGTTTTACTTGCCCACATGCCTGCCTAATACCAGAATATAGAAACATTAACCATGCATGTGTCTGTGTGTGTGTGTGTGTGTGTGTGTGTGTGTGTGTGTGTGTGTGTGTGTGTGTGTGTGTGTGTGTGTGTCTTCTAGTTGTCAGCTCTCACACTACATCTGGTGATGCAGCAACCACACATTCGTGATTGCACGCCCAGCACAGGCATGACTCAGCTGCTTATCGCGACCTTTTTGGCAGAGATTAAGCAGAACTCCTCAATCTGAGCAGCATGTGGTTTTACTTTTAAAGCTCCTACCATCGCGTGCATCAAACACAGAACTGTGATGAACTGGATGAGTGGCTTTACATAGGATGTATGCAGGAAATGGACGTATACGTTTGTTTATGCATACGTGCATCTTCCCTTGCACATGCAAGTGTGTGTGCTCCAGTAAAGATGACCACTAATGAGCAACTACAGTGCAGTGACCCTGTGGTTTGTGCAGAGAGCCAGTGTGCTGTGGCTAGAAGCATACACATGTGCACTACACACACACACACACACACACACACACATGCATGTATGAATGCATGTACAAATATTCATGTAAAATTCTCCATGAGTGTGTGTGTGTTTGAGTGTGTCATGATGACCACCACCCCCTCATTACCTCCATCGTGGCTGCGAGCAACCAGCCACTCTGGCCCAGTTGCAGGCCAAACACAGACGTCGCAGACCTGCAGACCTACCATTAGAGAAGCCTCCGTCACCACAGCCTGACTCGGCCTAGATTGGATCCAGCGATCTAAAACACGGGCAGTATACAAAACAAGCTTATATCTACCTCAAAGCTCGACCTCAGACAATGAGGCACAGAATGAACTGATTGCAGTATGCTGACAGACAGGAACATGGTCGGGGTTAATACGCTTGGAAAAAATGAGTCCATCCATTCCAGATTGGTCCAATGGAGAAGTGCATAGAAGTGTAAACATATTACATCAACGTCAAAAGAGTTTTGTTGCTGTTGTTTGAGTAACATGCACTTCCTTGAATTACAAGGTTTGAAAGTATGCAGTAACTTTGCAGAGATTCCAAAATGTAGAAGCCAAAATTCAAGAAAGAAAAGATCAGTCAAAGAGCTGTGACCTGTTTTTGCAGGTGCAATAACATGTAGCAAACAGGCGACAATCCAAGTGTGAACATCTGTGCAACAACGTACTTCCTGTTCAACAGCTGATGAGGAGTCACTTACGAAACTACATCAAACACAAGAGTCACGTGAAGGACCTGCGGTATATGAGTTTGCATACACACTCTCTCTCTCACACACACACACACACACACACACAGGGGACACAGGGCAGGGGACAGTGAGAGCAACCCAGGCTGTTATTCTAGTGTAGGCTGGCCGAGTTGACCGTGTAATCTCCAGGGTGGAGTCCATATTGGGTTTCTTAGCAATTCACTGTTTTTGGCCCGCTTGTTTTGTGATTTATCTCCGCAGAGAAAGACACACAGAGAGAAAGGCGAAGAGACGGAGGACAACAAGTGTGGGTTGTTTTTCTTTCTGCCCGACGCATTGTTGATGAGATGTACTGCAGTGTAATACAAGTGGTGGTTAACCTCAACGGCCCGAGAGGAGAGAGGGAGTGGGAGAGGGGATGAAAGACAAAACAAAGGACGGAACGAGAGCCAGGGAAGGAGAGAAAGAGAGAGAGAGAAAGAGAGAGAGAGAAAGAAAGAAAGAAAGAAAGAAAGAAAGAAAGAAAGAAAGAAAGAAAGAAAGAAAGAAAGAAAGAAAAACAATTTGCACACAACAAGACAAAGGGGGAGATGCATGAAGACAAGTTGAGGGAGGAGTTGTTCTGGAGAAACGTGCAAAACAAAGTTGTCTGGTGTGCGACGCCACGCCCACTGTGCATTTTGTTTACAGCAATACGGGGAATGCGGTGCGGCGGGGAGCCTTTGTTGCACGGTGACAGGACGGCTTGCGACTTGCAACCGATACCATCTGTCATTGTTGGGCCGGGGAGATAAGGCTGCAGAGTGTCAGGGCTGTCATTATCAAATGCCTCCACTGGCAATGGGCTCTTATCAAACAAGTTTACTGGAGCACAGCACTCAGCTTTCAATTCCTCCCCTCTGTCTTTAGAGTTTGTCGGCACGTGTCGACGTTCTGACGCTGTCTGAAAAACAGTGGTAACAGGTCTTACTGGGAGATTCCGTCTCATTTCTGACGTGTTGTTTAAGCAGAGAGACGTTTGTTGCTGCTTGCGCTACCACAAAAAAAACTACTACAACGGGGTGAACGAATCTGAGTGAATGAATCAAAGCCCAGTAAACCCAAGGCTAAGTCCCTGAGTCGCATGACAGATAAGAAGAGATTGTTTTGATATTTTGGCAGCCCATCTGCCGTATAATGATGTCATAGTAATAGCAGCACAGACTAACCGGCTGGTGTGACAGATGACAGACACAGAGCTGCCTGGCGAGCCAAGGGAGGGGTTGTGAGGACCCACACACACACACACACACACACACACACACACACACACACACACACACACACACACACACACACATTCAACACACAGAGCACCTGCATTCCCACAGTAGTCCAAGTCAACAGTCGCAGCCCATCCCCCTCTTTGACACTATCAGCAAAGGGAGTGAACCGAGTCAGCGAGTGTACGGGGAAGGAAAACCTTGGAGTGAGAGAAGGAGTAGGGCCTGATTTAAGCCCTGCTGCCTGGGATGAGGGGAGCTGGACGGGGGTCCGCGGTGGAGGTGGGAGTGGAGCAGCAGCGGGGGAGTGAGTGATAGAGGGAGAGAGGGTCAGGGGGAGAGGGAGGAGAGGAGAGGAGAGGAGAGGAGAGGAGAGGAGAGCGATCCAGCTGAGGCAGCAGATCTCCACCGAGGCTCAGTGTCAATGTCAAGGTGCCGAGTGAGACCTGCAGGGGAGCTCGCACACTCACTCACACGCACACACACTCACACACATTCTCTCTGCTCCAGTGCCTTCTCACCCTCTTTTATCCAGAGGAAACTCTCTGGCCGTCGTCTCCACCTCACGTCAAACCCGCGCGCAGCCTCCTGCCGGCTGAGACAAACTGACAAGACAAGACGGACAGTCGCGCAGACGGACAGAATGGACTCCATTGTGCTCTAATGACTGGGCCCGCTGAGATGACCTTCGACCTCTAGACACTGGCTGTTTGGCTAGCGGCGGACTGGTGGGAACGACCTTTTGGCCGGCGATGACCTTTCGCTGGTCACTTCTCACCCCCAGTTGTCTGTGTGCACACTTAATGTGTTTGTGTGTTTTCATGTGTGAATCAGGCTTCATTGGCGTGCGAGCGGGCGAGCGAGCCATTTGCATGAAGAGGGACAAAGTAACTGAACTTCCTCAATAATGCTGATACACTCTGTCCCACTCCTCCTGCATCTGTCAGAATGTAAAACAGAGCAGAATACCAGAATCTCCTGTCTTATCACTCAGTCTTTGCTCCGGTCTCTGCAGTCCTCTCTGCTCCTCCTTGAGCGTTTGGAGAGAGAGACGTCTCCCAGTCAGCTTGCCCTTCCTGCTCTGCGCCTGTCTCTGTCTGGGGATCACGGCAACTCTTTATCTGCGCTGTTTATCAGGCTCCCCTCGGCTCAGACGCTCCTGGCCTCCCTCATCCTTAGCAGAATGTGATGGAGGAGACATGTCACCATCTGTAGCATCAACGTCTGTCTCTGGCTCGCTTCCTGTCTGCTTGTCTGTACCCGTCTCACTGTGTTCCTTACGTGTCTGTCTGTCCGCCTAAGTCGCGCCTGTACTGATGGAGTTGGCCTTAAAAGGAAACTACCCTCAGCTCTTTCTCTGGTGATAAAAATGGGATTATTATGTTGAATTATTAATTGATGCGGTGGCAGTTGAATCACTACTGGGCGATAGCAGCAGGGCGTGGGACGTTTTTGGATGCTGACCATTCAAAATCTTGTAAATATTCACTTCTCATCTGTGGCCCCATTGACTGATTCGGCCTCAGAGAGCAGCTTCCTGATTTGATCTATTGTACCGTATAAGAGACTAGGCGAGGCCTGTATCCTGTGTGGAGTACAAAGTTAATTACACACAATTGAAAGGTGGGACGTTCTACAGGGAAACACAGAGGCCCAGAGGTTGAGAATAAAAAAACTCCAAATGATATTCCAATAAAACCATTACACATCTACAAGAAAGAAACCCAGCAATGTAATAAAGAAGAGAGGAGACTTGGCTCAGAGTGGATGGAGTGTCTGTGTGGGGGGGAAACACATATAGGAACAGTACGTACACTCGTACACACACTTCATGATTTACGCTGGATGTGTCTGGGGCACGGAAGACCTTTGGGCCAATGTCTGAGCCACAGGTTACACAGCCATAAACACGCCTGCATTAGTAACAGCTAGTTAAAATCCTTCCATGAACCGGGGGGGGAGGGGGGCTGGCACGATACGAGGCGACTATGTTAAAACGAGGAGGTGTGTGTGCGGGTACGAGTGACGGATGTGAGGGCCGAATAGAACAGCTGATGTTCCAGAAGCAGGCGGAAGAAATCGAGCAACAGCAGTAATAAGCAGAAATGGGTTACATCACAATGTTGACACTTAATGCATCTTTTCTGCTTTGTATTCACAGATTTATGGGGTTGTTTGGGTTCAGGCAATTAGAAAGGCACATTCACGCAAAAACGTACAGAAATAGGCACACATATCATGCGTGTAGGTATAATCCTTATTACATGTTCCCCAGGTACCAGCTTGACTTAACCGCTGTGACATTTACACCCGTGGTCTCTGCAGTAATTTACAGACCTTGGCATGATTCACTCCTGGTTTACTGTTCCACACAGTAGACTGATTTAATAGGACTCAAAGGTGGAGTGGCACCAGGGCTACTTAGCACTGTGTTTTAGCCCAATAAAAAACAGACCCCCTGTTCCAATGCAGCCTTTACTGTACCCTGACCCCTCCGTAACCTCCTTAAATATGCTCGCACCTCTCTGCCGATAATGAACTGGCCCGTGTAGAAGTATATTAGTGCCTCCGACCGAGAGTGTTCAGGCACTGAACCAAGAAAATAAAATGTATGCGTTAGAAACATATCCTGGGGTCCTACAAAAACTCGGGCAATTAAGAGGGAAATGTAGCATGGGCACTTAGCGGCAGAGCAAGGCCACTAGAGAGATGCAGATTGGGACCGGGAGAGAAAAGGCAAGGGGGGGGGGGGAACTGACATGATTTAGATGCTGTGAGTGAGACTGCAGACCTATAATCCCGAAGGGACGGAACCAGACAGAGACGGGAGAGCGGGGCAGGCCCAGAGAACGAGAGACCCGAGAGAGCCACAGCAAAGGAGAGAGAGAGTTTGTGACAGAGGGCAACAACAAAAAAACAAAAATCAGAACGAGTGATAGAGAGACGCAAAGGGAGAGAGAGATAGAACGAGCGGGAGAGAGAGAGAGAGGGAGTGTGTGAGCAGGAGAGCGAGCAGCCAGACATGCAGGCAGACTGTCCGTCTCTGGTTTGTGGGAATGTGGTAAAGACACAGTAGTAGGCAGGGTCCCGGCTCTGAAATTAGAGAGTGGCGCTAAGAGAAGGGAGCCAGAGCCAGAGGCCGTCTGGGAGCTGCCAGGGGCTGCATCCCCAGCACGCTGCCCAAACACGATTTACTACTGGGTTACAAACGCCGCACTGACTCCCCGGCGCGCTATCTAGCTCGCAGCGCGCCGCTCCTTGCGTGCTATCGAGCTCTCGCTGCTATAAAGATACCACATCAGCGCCGACGTGAGAAAGACCAGTTCAGCTCAGGGCGGCAGGGGAGGGTGAGGGGAGGTGGTGGAGTGAGTCAGAACGCCGGGATCATCCTCCCTGTTTAAGTCTGTGTAAGCGTCAACTTGCTCCGGGGCCGCTGCTCTGTTATTGACAGTGACCTCTGACCTTCTTATGGAGGGAGGAAAAGCAAAAACAGCATTTCCCTTTTGAGGAAGATGACACATTTATACTTTTGCTCAGTGCCGTGTTGCCCGACATCATGCCGGAGAGGCACAATCAGTGTAACAAAGAGTGTGTGTTAAACCAGATTTAACCAGAAAGGAAAAAAAGGGAAATGCTGTTTTGTGCTGTGGATGTCCCAGACCAAGTCTAGACTTGTAGAGAGAATCAGTGTGTGCTCGTGTGCAACACGGGGCAGCGAGAGTACGGCCGCTGCAACGAGGCTGTGTGTTCCAGCATTTCTCTGTGTGTGTGTGTGTGTGTGTGTTTGTGTGCATGCGCTTCCTTTGCCAAGTTTCCTCTCTTTGTTTAGACCAGCCTGGTCAGTCCAGCTCCCCGCTGAGCGCACTGTGGCCAAATACACACATATATCAAAACACAGCACAACAGCAGACAGGGCAGAAAGGTGCTGGGAATAGAAACCAGGGGGGAGGGAAGAAGCTATTAGAACAATATTGGGCCTCAAACTCTATGGGTATAAAAGAAAAAAGGTCAGTGTCACTAAATTCTTGGTTCTAGAAAAAAAGAGATGCTTGAGAAAAAAATCTATCAACAACATTAAAAAATATTGTAGAAACTCCTTCCATGAGTGATTGTCACCTGATTGCTTACAGGCTTGGCAGAAATGTTTCTCTATAAAGTGTCTGGCCTTCCTGTCGAGTAGAGGATTTATTCTAAAATAACATTGCATCATGACTTAAGGCTCCAGAGGGTTAATGTTCGGGGGTTTACGGAAAACCTAATTGGATATGATACCACAATGACCAAGTGCACACTGCAAGTCATTATTAGATTTAGGGCCTGAAAAGCTTGTCGTCATGGCGTCCTGGCCAATCGTCCTCTGCTGTCCCCTGCAGCGAGGCTCCGGTCTCCTCCTGCACTGCTGAAGAGATAATGAAGCTGTTCCTGTTTGCCGCTACGCTGCTGAGCGGAGACACCCAGGCTCTGCTGGATGCACACCGTTGTGTGTGTACGTGCATGTGTGTGTGTGTCTTTCAGTCTCTTTCAGTCTGAACGTGCACTTTTGTTTTTGTATGTGCGCGAATGAATAAATATATACAGCCTGTGTGTGCGTGTGTGTTTACTAGGCCCACATCTCCAAGGCTTTACACTGGGTCTGGTTCGGACCAGTCTAAACACACAACCGCACACACACCCCTGCCCCCTTCACAGCCATGCTTTTAGAGACGAGGGGCCCTAAATGCCTTACAGATGGACTCTTAACAAACACAACACTCTGTCTCGGCCCCCAAGTATTCCCAGTATTTGGCCTTGCTGTAATTTACAGCATACTTACCTAATTGAGATGCTATTAAGGTTAGGGCATGCATTCATCTGCGTACGCCGAGTGCTAATACACATGATATAAGCGTGACATACACGGGCAAAGTATATTTGCTTTAATATAGCAGATTGCAGTTAACCACAGAGCGAGTGTGATTTATGCTCCATGTAGTGTACTTAAGGCAACACAAATAATGATGTGTTGAGCAGAGACATGTCTGCAGGGTACATTAGGGGCTGCCTCCCACTCTACACACTGCTGATGGCTTCTGACACATTTAAACTAGAACTGACAAATAAAATAAAGATGCATTCCAAAAGTGTTTGAATACGACCTTGATGACTGAACTGTCACTGTGACAAAAACATGAGGATTTTCACGTTTGTTGCTTGTTTGAATGAGAAAAAAGTCTTTTTTGTCTCCAAATGCAGTTCCTGATGGGAGGTTATGGTGCTTTTATCTACCTTTGTTGAACACACTTATTGTAAGTCGCTTTGGATAAAAGCGTCTGCTAAATGACCGTAATGTAATGTAATGTAATGTGCTGAATATCTCATTACATCTTCATTTTTGAAAATAGGGTTTTTGATATATGCAGTTTTAATACTGACTTGTCGTGATTTGCAAAAAGGGCATTGTAATTAAAATGACCCATAAACCATCAGATGACAAATTATAATTTCGATATCTAGCTGTTTAATGTGGGTAACTATTTTCTTACAACCTGGTGAGAACTTTCCAGCCTCGACAAGACCAATTTCTCATCTTACTTAATTAAAGGCTGCCTCCAACTCCACACACCAATTTTAGGTTTAGGCCCTGGGTGACGGCTGCTAGTTTCTCCCGTTTCTGACCATAAAAAGACAAAAAGCTCGTACGGCTGCTCCGGAGCCGTAGCGCTGCATTTAAAGGTTACGTGGAAGCACATTGTAGTAATTTCTGCCTTTCCTGCCCACTGCAATGAGAAAAATTCCAGCTCCCATAAAACTGTGAGCGAGGTTCACCACAAGCAGTGGGCTGACTTCATCCTGAAGCACGCAGCGAGCGCCCCATTTGAAAGGCTACACTGAAGCCCAAAAGACACTGGCCACTGTTTGAGCTTGTCGTTTGGGTATTTTTCACCGTGAGTGTCTGACAGAAAGATAACACACTGTCACAGAGCGCCATCCATCTTCGTTTCCCAGTCGCTCCTGGAGAATTCAATCTTGAGAGTGTGGGGGAAGACACACTGGTGATTAATCAACTCTGTGTCTGTGTGAATGTGAATGTGTGTGTGTGTGTGTGTGTGTGTGTGTGTGTGTGTGTGTGTGTGTGTGTGTGTGTGTGTGTGTGTGTGTGTGTTTTTTTACAGACCTATATGTGGCTTTGTCTGTGTGTGATAAATCACTGTCCAGCCGGTACAGGACCCACAATGTCTCTGCACCCTTTAGCCCAACTGAAGATAAATTCATCTACAAGTGATGTGCTGACAATGGCTGGACCTGAAAATGATTCCATCTCATTTCAACACTCCAAGGTGGCCTATGTGTGGTATCTTACAGGGGGAGAGAGGGGAGGAAGGTGGGAATGTGACAGAAAGAAAACGTTGCTAGAGGCCAACTTCAAGTAAGAGTACTGAAAAAGGCATGGGAAGCATTTTTCACACACACACACACACACACACGGACTCAAGAGTTGATGAATAATTCCTCGGGGCTGTTGGGAAAGATCCTATTCAGGAGTGATTCAACTGTGACACCAGGGTTTTGCTTTAGTGTGATTAGGTTTACTATTATGAGCAGCAGGCGAGCGATGACGCAACTCTGAAAAACCCTGCCGCGCTGACCCCGCGGCATTACGAAAGGCATTCAGCCGTGTGACACAAACAACAGTAGCAACACTCAAAGACTTAACAGCTAACAGTTTCCTGTTGTCAGCGAAATCAAGTTCACCGTCATTCAAACTAGAACAACAACACCGACTACAAACATTGTGTAACTAGGAAATAACAGTGTTGCATTTAACAGGGGTGAGAGAAGTGTTGATACAAGTTCAGGTTCAGCCTGAGTGTGGAATAAATTCATGATTCTGGTGAAAAATTGACCAATAAGGATCAAAAATACACACAGAAAATGAATATGGAACATGCAGTCAACATGTTGTGAGGCGCTACTGGTTTTTATCAGTGCCGGTCCAGAGGAGGACGAGGGAATGTACCCAGCAACACGGGTCGACGGGTTCATCCACCTGCTGCCTGAGGGAGAGAGGAAGCCCCCCTATTCCGTGTAACAGGTGTGCCGGCCCATCTGAGACATCAAAACAAGATTTTCACACAACCAGAGCCAAAGAGAGGGGAAGGGGGCGGGCGGTGCGGTGAGGAACCTTGTAATTATTGAGGGTGGGCTTCTGTGTTTCGCACATTTCTGCTACTCGTTCTTCTGTCGGTAGAATGCCGATTGGCTCCGTGTTGCTTTGAAACAAAAGCAGTAGGTTTCTGCTGATTTGTTTCCCACTTATCCACCTATCAGTTTCATTTTGTTTCTCAGAAGAAGGCAGAGTGAGAGAGCGAGAGAGCAAGAGCAAGAGAAAGAGAGAGAGAGAGAGAGAGAGCCATAGGCAGTGGAGGCACTCTGAGACGCAGGTTTATGTTTCTAATCAGGAGATTGCGATCACAACATGTAGCCCGGAGCAAATGGGCCATAACTCCATCACTGAGGGAGGTCTGCAGGAGGTAGAATGGTTCAAGATCATTACTTCTCCCTCTGTAACAAAGGAACTTGTGCACAGTCATCACACAGCACCAGTGTTGATCAGAAAACAGGCTTGGGAAGGTGAACGGTAGTGATCCTGAGCTGTTGTTTTCACTCATAGCAGCATGTGAGAATGACTCAGTTGCAGTTTTTAAACACAAGTTTCATGAAAAGCAAAGTTTGGCTCCATCACAAACGCACACTGCACAATCTTTCCCAATCCACACACATAATTTCACTTTCTACAGATGCCCTCAGCCAGACAAATAGACAACAGATGGAGTTGCACACCCACACAAACAAACACATTTGAAACCCTATGATTTGTACCAGGGCACACACACACATACACACACACACACACACACACACACACACAGACACACACATAAACACAGAGCCACTAGCTTCGGTCCAAATGGTACAACTATATCTACAGTGTAAATGTCTATCTTGGCATCAGCCTCCCATCGGGGTTGGCATCATGCTGGCGTCATGTTGTGTCTCTTCCTCTACAGGACAGGGCACGCCTAGTTACACTCACCGCCTACATAACACAGCTGTTGCTGATTGGCAATGTCTCGCTGCATGAAAGCTTTTTCCCTTTAGCCCCCCAAAATGCCTCTTGTACCTTAATATTCCCTTATGGAAACATAAACATTTAAGGATCAACGCTGACTGACACGCCTACAGGGAGAGCGAGAGGAGCTCAATACATGGATTTCACATAAGAATCCCCAGGAATGAATTAAAGCAGAATGAAGTCAGGCATAAAACAGCACAACACGCAGCCGGCCTGGAGATTACATGGAGATTACAGCAAAATAGACGCTGATAATGCGGAGAGGAGATGAGATTTGTTTGTTTGACGTTGGCACCGTTGGACTGCACCCAGCCATAACATGGCCGACTCAAAGGATTCCACCACATCAAACAATCTGATAGAAGATGATAAGAAATAATGAGAAGTACAGTCAGGCGCACGCACACACACACACACACACACACACACACACACACACACACACACACACACACACACACACACAGAGTGAATGACAGGGGCGTGCCTACCTTGTCCTCCAGCCTGATTAGTCGCGCCCCGATTGTTGGGTGCTCTTTATCTTCTCCTTTTCCTGTGGAATGAAGAAAGGAGCGAACCACGTCAGATATTACTCTGCATTCGGTGTCGCGACCTTAAGCTGACAGGGAACTTTACTGGTGAAAATCACTTTGTCATGATAATAGCATAGCAGAATAATAGATATCCATACATTATACATACATACAGTATATCCAATTAAACACACACACACACACACACATATATATAATATGCTCTCCCAGTTTTGTACTCTTTATGTGAACAGTTAATTCTTTATAGTAGTTCAGATATGTGTCTGGACTCAAACCACGGTTCTGCTTTTTTCTGAGCAGTTTCACCTCGGGAGTGCAAGAACTCAACCAAGCACTATTTCACAGGCATGTAAAGATTCCATTTGTGAGTTTAAGCCTCTATTCCTATGTGTAGGAGTGTGTGTGAATGATGGCTGCATGGTGCAGTGCAGCGTGCGTCTGCTGAGCTGTTGTGTTAATTCAATCTCAAGTGGCCAACTTTTTAACCATTTGAGCGGCCAGAAACAGTCAGGAGTTGTTTACCAAGCACCTGGGAATAGAAGCAAAGGAAGCACAGAGGAAGGAAAGGAAGGAAGGACCAGGGGGAGGGGGGTTAGGGGGGGGATTGAGTTGTGCAGACCCATATTTATCCTAAATGCAGTACCACTTCACTGTTGTCACCATAAATAAAGTGTAAACATAACTTCTAACCTCACAAAGGCCTCTACAATGTTCATTTCATATTCAACGTGTTAACCCTTACATGACTGAAGGGCCCACAGAATGTTTATGAGTAAACTAATTTAAACATGGATGTTAAATGACTACAAAAGGTCATTCCAAAAAAAATGCAACACAATAAAATCCCTGAAATTAAATGATGTGTAAATAAGGGATTTAAATGTATCTCATAGTAAATATTTAGTAGTAGTATATCAGCAGTAAGTATTGAGGTAAGGAGTCAAACGCATAGATCGGCACACACACACACACACAGGCCTGTTTATACACTCACACATTCACATAATGTGGAAATGCACGTAAACACACACTCACACACATCAAAGCAGCGACGCAGCCGCACAGACACACACAGAGTGAATATGGACTTCTCGTATTTAGTCTGGCACAGCTTGTATATGTGTGACCTATAAACACAAAGATGGGAGTGAGGAGTGACGGCTGCCTATCAGATCCAGACTGTTTGCTGTATATTTACCTGGCAGGAACATTCCAGGCTTCCCCAACGTGCCGTCCAGTCTGGAGGGACAAACAGAAGAGACGACACAAGGGACGAGTCAGACACAAACACTGAGCTTCAGCTGAAGGTCATTTAGTCTCATTAACACCGGACATGATCGATTATCTGAAGCTTGTGTTTATATTTCACACAATTCCTCAAAATTAAGCAATGACATGACAATATTGAACGTGTATCTTGGTAATCAATACATTTATTGATGCTATGTATTTGTTTCAATGAGCATTCTAAAGTTGCTGCCTGCCTCCAAGGGTTAAAAAATAAATGTCATCACTCTGACGTTATAATGAATAGTATTTCAACCCTCAACTTGTGTTGAGGGTTGAAATAATAAAGGAAATCAATCAAGCAATAATTAGTGATCACTTGTGGATTCATTTGGTCGCCCCAACTTTAAAGTTTTAGGCACTTACAGAAATTTGACCGCATTTATTACCAAACTAACCTCCTTTGTGGAGAAGTGAGAGGAATGCTGATGGGAATACTGTACGTTTGGTTCTTCACGGGGGGGATTGGCTTTGTTACAGCTCAACAACGACTGAGCAAAGTCTAAAGATCAGAACCTAATGAAATGAAGCGATCTCCCTCCCTGCTGTATATCTGAGCAGGAGCCGCGTTGCCTTCATCCAGGCTGGTAACAAGGACCTAAACAGAGCCGGCTGACTCCAGTTACCCCCCTGCTGTGAATTTAGAATGGAAACACTTTGATTTGCGTGGTTATGGTGTGACACACTGCGGCTAATCCTTGCCATTCCACACCGGAGCGACGGAACGCTTTATTACAACGGCGCAGAGTGAAAACAACTCTCTGACGATGACGTGTTGGGCTTCTTCTCCTTCGTGAAAGAACAGGTGGCGTTCCAACGTGGTGGCGCGGTGCTGCCACCTATCCGAGGAGGCGACGACGCGACGGGCTGGATTTGATTTGTTACAAGTAATTTGCTTTGACAAGGCGACGGAGGGGAGGAGAGAGAGGCTGAAAGAGGGGGGCGTTACCGTCTTTGAAGCTCCTTGATGCGGACCATCATGTTGAGGTGGCCCTGGGAATACTGCTCGATCACGTCCCGCACGTCATACGGCTTCCGCGCTTGCTGTGGATACACACACGCACAAACAGATGCAGTTGAGAGTGACACAAAAGCTATTGTCGAGTATAGTTTCTCTTGCCTGGTCCCCAAACATCCCCAACCCCCATGGGTGCAAAGGGTTCATTGTTAAGTCCGTGTTTGTGTTAGCGAGTGCGCCTCTGTGTGTGTGTGTGTGTGTGTCTCCCCTGACAAGTGCATGGTCATGTCGGCCATTATGTTAAGATCCTTTCACAGGCTTGTTTAGCATGACGGTGATACAAGCAGCATCAGAGCGAACCCGGTGAACTCTTTAGGGTTTCCCTGCTATACGGCGCACAGCCTCTGCAGCTGAAATCACTTAACTCATAATTGAAAACATATAGAAAGTCTTGGAAACGCGACCAATATAGGAACGTTGCAATAACCTAGCATGAAGACGACGGCAAAAATCGAAAACATTATCGTGTTTTTACTGAAGTACTTTGCCGTGCCAGATTTTTTCACAGTATTCTGCTGACTCCAGTGCTATTTGAGGCCACATTCTGCTGAGTGTGTGTGTGTGTGTGTGTGTGTGTGTGTGTGTGTGTGTGTGTGTGTGTGTGTGTACAGTAAGTGAATTCCTAGTGTAGCCCCAGAGACAGGTTACTCATGATACCACGCCTGAACTGAAGTGAGCACAAAGACATGCAGGTGCAGGTTTCAGGCAAGTACACACAATGTCGTGCACACACACACACACACACACACGCACAGCAGTGCCGCTGCAGCTGATATATGCCCTTGGGTCCCCCCTCCCCCCACCTCCCCCCTAACCCCATTCTTCCTGTATAACGACACACACCACACACTGCTCTCCTTCCTCCTCTCACTCTCGATCTGTTGCTTCATTTCTGCACTTCTACCCTCCTCCAGATGCCCCCCAGGTCCCACACACACACACACACAAACACACACAGTTTCGTCGACCACCTCTCTTACTTTCCTTTGACATTTTGTGCTCGACTCTTCTGGATTTACGTTTTGCTTACCTGGAATTTCTTCCTGGCCACAAAGTACTGCATTCTGCGGAGGACTTTTACTGCTGACCTCTGCGCGTGGGACAACCTGTGACAGAAACACACACACACACACTGATTCAGGAGGAGAAAAGGCTTCTCTGGCACACTCTTGGTTAAGTCTACAGATGTTTCCCTGCAATAAAACGTGAAGTGGTTTGTGTTGACCAAGCTACTCCAACTTTTGTCTAATTGGCCCTCGCTGCATTCCAGCATGGATGGACAATGTGTGTGTGTGTGCCACGCAAAAGCACAGCACATGTTGCCCTGAGGGGGAAAATCACACACACACACTCACACACACACATGCAGACCAGGATGCATTCACGGAAACAAACATACAAATTGAACCTACCACCACGTGTCAACGCGCACATCATCCCCTCCTGTGCGCTCTCTCTCTCTCTCTCTCTCTCTGTCAGCGCTACGCTTATCAGTCACAACTGTGAATCTGTGACACGCTACAAAGTGAAACAGAGGGAGAGCAGACTGCGTTTGCATTAAGGGACGTCCCACAGCACGCAGCTCGGAGCTCGGAGCTGCACATCTGTGTCAACACATGGGAGAAACCACCGCTATGGAGCTCCGCGCTGGAACAGAACCCACTGCTGGATGCAAACAACACACACAGACACATACACACAAGCTCATACTCACATACCATAGTGAGCGTATGGTATGTGGTGTGTTTGTTGTTTCGTGAAGGCACATTGTGTGCTGTGCACTGCACGCTGTGTGTGCTGAGGCTGCCAGCTACATTTTGGGATGATGTGTGCGCTATGAATGAAAATAACTAATGTGGAAACGTTGCCTGAATCGGAGTCGGATGATTATGAAAACACACAAACACACACACACACAGCTTACTGTATTTTTGTATTCTAGTTTGACGTGAATGGATGGAGCATATAGAAGGCACCGGGCCCGATGGCGACATGTGTGAAAACAAAGCTCCGTGCCAAGTTGGCTCACAAAGCCTCCTAACAATTCAGGCGAGTGTATCATTCCTCTTAATGAGCCACACACGCATTGTGATATTTTGCAATGCCTGCAGGCACTTTTTGAGGAGATTACACAGATTAGAACTGGTTTAGAAATTGGAAAATGGTCTTAACATGAGTAAATAACATCCACGGGCATTTGGGAGCTTACGAGCAAAGCCGCCGGCCAGAGAGTCACGATGGTGAGAAATAAAGTCACGGCAAAGTCAAAGGTCACGGCAAAATAAGGCTCGGAAAACTAAGAATCTCTCTCCTGGCGTAGAAAATGCAGCCACGTTACTCATGTGAAATACAGTATAGAGAGAAAAGCACAGGAAATCCACCTAATACTGGCTGATAAACCTTAAATCTCACTGTGAACTCGTAGCGTGCTCGTGTGTGTGTGATGGACAGGAAAGTGATCCGGCTGAGAGAAACAGCTGACATGTGAACACAGAGGATTCTTGTTTGAACCTCTGGATTTAGACCCAGAACTCTGCGGGTTTTCTTGACACTATTAATCAGCTGCACACATTCACGAGCGGAGCCAACAGGCATCTTCCATTTATTAAGCCGCAGCCATAAATGCTGCTTGGTGACAACGTTTTCAGTTGGAAGCATCAACAGACACACAACGGGGGTTGAAAGTTGCGATTGGCCAGTGAACTGATAAAACTGCTGGATGTGATTGTAGAGCCACTTGTTGAATTTCCAAAAAAAAGAGGTCAGATTAAATTGGAAACTGGTGCCTTGCACAACGGATCTAAAGAAAAATAACTTTCTTATGGTAATAATTTCTTAACTCATTGAATAATTTGTTTATTAGACATACATTTATCACCAAGTTCTTAACATAAGTAAGTAAAGTAATGAACAAACGTAACACAAACGACTGAAATCTTCAAAATGACTCAATTACGACCTATTTCACACTTATTAGTATGATTCCATGTAAATGAGCCTGATAATAACTAATAATCTCTCCATGCAGGCTGCTGGGCTGAGAGTCTCCGAGCTTTGTGCCTGTGGTTTGGTTGAGGACTAAGCATAGTTTCTGAGGTCAAATAGATAAGAAGTACATGAATCATTACAGGCGCTGAGAGAGGTTGCGGTTAAAGGAAGTGGTGAAAAGTGAAGAATGGTTCTGATTACTGCCAGACACCGCTTAGCTTTATAATATTAAATTAGTGTGTATTTTTGTCATTAGTGCTACTTGTTAAGAGTTTCAGGGTTAGAGAATAACATAAAACAAACAAATCCCCTCATCGTTGTACGCATACTTGTATGGCGCATGTATGTACAGACTGCAGCTGGGGATTGCAAAGGGTGTGTGTGTGTGTGTGTGTGTGTGTGTGTGTGTGTGTGTGTGTGTGTGTGTGCACTTTAAAGATGATGAGTGCTCTTTGCGGTACTCTGAGCGTGACTGCAGCTAGAGATAAGGTCTTCTCCACACGAATGGCACTCAAACAGAAAATGAATGAGGCCATTCTTATGTCAGGGGCGGGGGGGCTGTGTGTGTATGTGTGTGTGTGTGTTTGTGTGTGTGTGTGTGTGTGTGTGTGTGTGTGTGCGTGTCTGTGTGTGTGTGTGTGTGTTATGAGGCAGTTGGGTCTTTTCTACAATCGCATAACCCTAATAAACCATAATGTAGTTTAGTTTACAGTGGCACGCATACTACGATGCACTTTGTATTGTAAATTCCAACTTTATATGTTGGATTTGCTCACTGACATTGTTGTACTGTGAAATGAAATCCAGATGATGCAGGTGAGCGTTCCACAAACAAATGAAAGGGAACAGAAGGTGTTTAAAATGTATTTGGGAAAACTCCTCATGTTTATGTGTGAATAATGAAACAATATATCCACATAGAAAAATGTTAAAATGTGAAGGCTCTCAGAGGGCCAGGGGGGGCAACAGGTAAGGTTAAGTAAGGTAATGTAAGTGCTGTTGTTCGTACAAGACGTTTGTGTAGCGCTGGCACACGGTGGTCTACTAAAATAGAGCTGGATTCTGTAAAATTACTGCTCCCGCCCCAGTGAGAGCCCAGGTTCAAAGCAAAGTGACCGCTAAAAATAGAATAATAAATGGCATAAATAAATACCCATGTGTAAATAAATAAATTAAATAATGATAAAATAATATGAAATATAAAATATATACATAAATAACATAGTTAAAAGAATATATGTGTATGTACACACACATATACACACACACCCATATCCACATGCATATATATAAAAAAAGGATAAATACTTATAAATAAATACATAAATATAGATATAAATATAAATTAGAGTACAATATAAAACCATGCAATAGTAAAAGATTAGGAGGGTAAGGATAAATTAATTAAAATCAGCCTAAAAATTGGAGTAGTCCGACCCTGAAAATGAGTGGGTGTTGGTCCCCTTCTCCAAGCATAAGTGCTTTCCTGTTTGTGTAAAAGTGCTTCATGCAATAAGGAGTAAAACACACAATATATAAGAACGAAATAAAAGGTATATAGGTATAAAAGCACAAACAGGTAAAATAAGTGCTGCCTGGGGGCGTAAAACCATCATCCCTTCTCATCGTTGTGGGCTGCATTTCCCCTCTCCTCCCACTGATCAAAGTAAAAAGTCCTAAAATCCTCCCAATGAGTTAATTAATAAATAAATAAATAAATAAATAAGTAATAAAATAGATAGTAAAAGAACATGCATAAGTTTAAGGTTAAGGTTAAGGTTAAGGTTAAGGTTGAAGTGATGCTCCATAACGCAGCACTAACAACACTTTACACTTTTGGTAAATATTTGTGTTATAAGTGTTAAAAAATGTTTATGTTTCATTGTTTTCTTTTATCTGACACATACACATGCAGGGATACATGCAGTTTGATTGACATTACCTGGAGTGCACAAGCACAAAAGTATGATTAGATGAAGTATGATTACAAATGAATTCAGATGGAGTTCTATAATTAACTGTAAACTCTTCATACACAGTCATGGTTTGTGACGCATCTAAGTGCTTTTTCTAATTTCCTTTCATTAGTAGGGGAGTTATGATGACATGACAATATAAACATGGTGGTGATGATATCCTTGATGATCCAGATGTCCTTGCCAAGATAGAAAAACAAGTATGCGTTTGTGTGTGTGTGTGTGTGTGTGTGTACCGGTGTGTGTGTGTGTGTGTGTATGGGTGTGTGTATGGGTGTACTGTTTTGAACATTTATCTCAAGCTGCATCCCAGTCAGAGCAGTTACACCCACATGTGCACACACACACCCACACGCACAGAAACACACACACACACGCACACACCTCCCCCTCCCCAAACATGGCCTTTGTGGAGTCAACAAGTCGCTCTGAGGTCTTAATTAGGCAGAGGGACAACAAAAGGACTTAAGAGACAATACACTGACATGGGACCATAAAACATGAACATCAAAGGCTGCTGCTCTGCTTTCTTTTTTCCTGCCCTGTGTGTGTGTGAGTCCTGCCCAGGCTATAGGAGGAAATGCACACAAACAATACCAAGCACAAAGAGCAGGAGGCCCGTTTTTTGGAGGAAAAAAATAAAAAACCTCCCTCCCTTCCTCCTCCTCACGCTACGCTGTTGATGAGGAGATAGATTGTGTGTGTGAGCGTGTGTGTTTTGTTTTGGTTTTTTTTCTTCCTTTTTTCGCACTGTGTGACTCGGAGGTTTGAGTGTAATTGGGAGAGAAAACACATGTAGGAAACAAAAAACATGTGCGGTTTTGATCGCCGTACAACTGTGCCCCACTCCCTACTTGTCCTCCTCCTGTTTCCTGCCTTTCGCAAACGCGCACACATGTTCGCCGGGTTACGTGTGATAAAAGAATAACATCGACTTTCTTTTTCTGTCCGATGAACCTCCCCCCCCCCCCCCTCAACCCCCCGCACAACATTTGGCAAGCAGCAAAACCAGAGGAATGTAATTCCCATATCGCACTGTTGATGTTGCCTTTCAAACACTTGCTGGATATGGCTGTGATACCAACTCACTCACCCCTCTCTCTCTCTCCCTCTCTCTCTCTCTCTCTCTCTCTCTCTACCTCTCTCTCTCTCTACCTCTCTATCCCAGGGACCTCTTTTCTTAAGTCAGCGAGGCTCAGATCTCACCCACGACGACTTCAATATACTTTCCATTGTCCGGCCCTGTATGATTCAGTCTCTATTGAGGCGGTTGGTAGTGTGTGTGTGTGTGTGTGTGTGTGTGTGTGTGTGTGTGTGTGTGTGTGTGTGTGTGTGTGTGTGTGTGTGTGTGTGTATGTGTGTGTGTGTGTGTATGTGTGTGTGCATATGTGTATTTCTTTCCTAAGGATTAAACCCTGGCTGCCATCTCTTCTCAACAGACTCACTATTCTTCATTAGGTCAACTGTAGAGGGTTATGAGCTGTAGCTGCTGCAGAGCCGGGTCGGCCCTGTCCTTCCCTCTGAAAAGCTGTGACAGATTTAGCCCCACGGCCTCCCCTGGACCTTTCTCTCTTAATAACTTTCCTTTTCTTCATTTTCAGATGGTCACTTTGGAGATCTCCGAGTTGTCAATGGCAACTCTCCCTCATCCCCCCCACCCCTTCGGCTCTTTCTTTGGCAGGGGACCGTCAAATATCCTGTGCTTCCATGGTGCGCCGCAATAACCCTGGAGTCAGTCGGGAGAAAACAGCCTTAGACATCAATGTGCTATGGTCATGGCCCAGCAAGACAGCTGGACTGTGTGTGTGTAATATGTGTGTGTGTGTGTGTGTGTGTGTGTTTGAGTGTGTGTGAGATAAGCTTTATGACTGGTCCATCAAAGAGATGTCCTCTTCTTCTGTTCTCAGAAACAGACGCCTCTTTATCATATCTTACACGGATAAGACGACTCCATTCTTTCAGGAATGTTTGATCTGGAAGTGATGGCATTACAAAGGATGTCATGGTTTAAATTATAAGGCTGCATCACTCAAATACTAGTGTTAAAACAGTTTGTGTGTGTGTGTGTATGAAGGTCTTGTCTGCACATTCCTATTAGTTTCCTCTCTCTCTGTCCTTCATCCTCTCCCGTCTTTCCCTCCATTTATTTGCATCCTTTGATCGAACGTGACCCGCTGAGAACCTCGTCTCTACTGGCAACAATAAATGGGGTGGGGTGGTGGAAAATGTCTCTGCTCCAGTTTTTATGTCCCCTTTTTCGCAGATCAATAGACCCAGATCAGGACACACTGTAGACATTAGCAAACAGAGAGCCAGATCAAAGCCCAGCGGCCATTAGAGGCCGGTGACAAAGAGAGCACAGAGAGAGAAGAACATGTTTGATGTGTGCTGCTATGTCACCACAAAGAGAGAGAGAGAGGGAGAGAGAGAAAGAGAGAGAGAGAGAGAGAGAGAGAGAAGCTCATTATCACTCTCCCTCTGTGGTGATACACGGTGGCAATAACTTGAAATGTTCATTAGTTAGCTTGGGGAGGACGTGACCGGAGGGGACGGCGTCTCTAACACGTCCAGCGTATTATTAGGGATTGTTGAACTCTTCCTGACACTCCAACTGCCACATTGATTAAAGGTTTTGGGTGAGGAGACTTCGTGTAAGGGAGCATCCAAGTGTTACTGGAAAATCTGCACTCACTGGAAAACACGTTGACAGGGCGGAGAATCAAGATGAAAACCTGACAAATGTAAAATGTGGTGAAACATGAAGCCATCTGTGTAGTTTCTGTCAAATGTTGAACTTTACTGAAGACAACAGATCTGACAGAGAGGGTCAAGCGTGGGACTAGAAGGCCACACACACAGGCCACACACACATCGACACACAAGCATCAGCATCTTGAAGAAACGACAGCAAAGCACTCGGCCCAAATCTCTATACATACACTCTTTATGCTGGCATGAGATGGCGCATCTAGTGTGTTGTTGTGGGTCTGTGTGTGCATGCGTGTTGTTAAGGAGAGAGGGGAGAGTGATTGGGTTTCTCTGCTGGGGGGGAGGAGGGGGAGGAGGTGAGGTGGTGAAGAAGGATTTATAATTCATGGCCTAATAGGATTTGTTGCTGTTTAGCAGGATTAAGCATGTTAGAGAAAGAATCTATTTATTGCCGCCAGTCAGGGGGTCCTGCAGCCGGGCCGGGGTGGGGAGGTTCCTGGGGACTGTGGGGTGGTGAGGTGAGGGGTGTGTGTTACGCACTGGACCCTCTCTGGGACGCACCAAAGCCCCCCCCCGCCGCCTCCCCGCCCCACCTCCTCTCACCTCTTATCCCCACCACAGCCACCCATTTCTGGATTAAATTGCCTGTTTCTCTTTCATAGTGCACCGATAATCCAAGCACATGAGCCCAGTGGTTGGTCAAGCTGTTCATGCGCTTTCCGTTGTGTGTGTGTGTCTATCTGTGTGTGTGTGTGTGTGTGTGTGTGTGCCCAGAGACAATTAGCACCGACGAGCCCGAGAGAGAGAAGGGGGAAGCAAGGGTCTGCTGGAGGTGGCGGTCACAGAGCTGCCCACGTTCAGCCTGGCTTAACCCTCACCATGGACGGACCCAGCAGGAAGAGGACTTAGAGGGAGGGAGAGACAGAGGGTGACCTGTGCTCCCTCACTTCCCCTTTCAGAAGTCAACGGGTTCAGATTAGAGACTCGTTCTTTCTTTCACGTCACATTTGAGACTGCGGTTTAATTAGGCCTTTCTTAAGCAGCAGTAACCTCTCTGTTCCTGTTTTCAGGTTTGGGAGTCCTCTGTCTCCTTGAAGGCTAATGGCAGTCGGTGGGTGTCTGTCTGTGTGAAGAGGACGAGTGAGGGAAACAGTGAGGAAGAGGCGAGACGTGCGCGGCGTTCCGTCTCTCTTGCTTGGTCGACGCCTGCGCACCTCTTCGCCGCTCTCTCCCGTCTCTCCGTGCATTCCTGAACAACTTGCACCCCGTCTATAGGTTGGAGTGTGTCCAGCCTCTAAGTGTGTTTAGTGGTTTTTAACAGTGTGAGCCATTAGTGAAGGAATGATGGATTTTCAGTGCGAGGCACACCGTACGAGTAAACCACACTGAGTGGCCTCTGTTTCTGTTAGCAGTCACCCTGACAGATGGGTGTGTGCGTGTGGATGGGACAGACAGAGACACGTACAAAGCGGGAGACAGAGAGACTCATTTGACTTGTTGTGGACTGAGTCATTTCCATCCTCAATGAAAACAGAGAGAAAATGCCTGACAGTGAGCTCTTATCTCCTCCCTGGGGTCCTGGAGTTGACGGGGGCCCGGCAGAGGCCCCCTTCGTCCCCCCTTACACAAGACGAATATACACACACACTTACTGTGTATACAGTCGTTACAAAGGCTGTAAGAGACTGGGGCTGCCCCCGAGAGGAGCGAGGACAGCTTGAGACAGGAAAATGGAAGACAAGGTAGTTGACAATTGCAGCGCCAGGACACCAGAAGTCTCATAAAAGCTTTGAGGGACTTCAAAGGCAAACAAAAGCTGACACAGCAGCTTTTGGACGAGTTGGTCACATTTCTGTGTGAAGGGAATAAACTAGGACCGCAACAACCGACTATAAACTTCAAACTGTACACCACAATGAGCATTTACACGCTACAACAAACGTGACAAACAAAGACGCAGAAATCTTTGACAAAAGATTGATCGTAAATGAGGTTCATTTCTGTCAGAGTTTCCTTCCTACAAACGCCTGAGAACGCCGCAGACTTCGAGGGTTTCATTCCTCAGAGTCGCCATTGCGCTGAGAAACAAACCAAAGTGACTGAATGTTCGTTTCAGACTGAGCGACGCGGCCAAGTGTGACACCGCCATCTTAGAATGTCCAGAGGAAATTGGTGGGAACAGGTTGACTGATGAACGCAGCTCTGGGTTTGATTTCATCTTCATTAATTTTCCCAGTAAAACGAAGGCGAAGCATTAAAAAGAAGCAAAAACATTAAGTCGTCCGGTAGACCTGATGTAAATAAACCAAAGAATATTAATGGTTCTGCTTTGAACTGCTTCCATCCCTGGTCCACTGTGCAATTAGCACTTGGCGTCCGTCCCCTGCTCTGTCTCTGCCTGGACGGCAATTACACCAGCAGTCCAAACACACAAGTTGCACAAACAGGAAAACATGATAACGTGTGAATTAGGCCGCCTTAAGGGTCAAAAGGGTCGCATTCCCACTCTGGGTTCATTTAGAGCCGATCGGAGCGTTTTGACAATCGCTATCAGTTTGGAACCATACAGCAAACAAGGGCGAGTGCTCCGACATTATTCCCATTAAAGAGGCCGACTCCGGGCCTCGATCCCACCTCTCTGTGTGTAAGCGGTCCAGGTCAGGAAGTGCTCCTTGCTCGCTGCAATAGCAGGATCGAATGACTGTACACTAAGAGTTCACAGGCCCAGGAGGAGGTGAAAGATGATCAGAGGCCCTGGTTTGTACAGTGGAGGTACAACATTGGGAGTGTATGAGGGGACTGTGTTCGATCCCTTAAACTCCTATCTTTTTCTATCGCATTTAAACTGTTTTCAGTGGATCTGAATGTCGGATTGCTGTTTGAATGTATAGTGTGAAGGCCCGAGGCAGCACAGGCGTCACTGACACCCCTTCATGCTCATTGGATGTTTCATCGGTACAGTTTTCCGCTCCGTATCGCTCCCGTTGACAATCACAGTTATTGTAAGTATTTTCTTTCTATGATTGAAATATGCTTGGAAATCGTTTCTCCATGGTTAAATGCCGTTTGAGAGGCGTTTGTGTTATCCTGCAACAGTGAGCGTCCAGATTTTGCTGATTCTGAGATTGTATTTCAAGAGACACATAATCTAATTTGAGTAGGAGAACAAACAATGGGCCAGAATGTTGAAAACAGGAGAGCGGCTGCCAACTTTCAAACGGAACACAGCGAACACAGTGTTCAATTCATAAGCCTCGGCGATAAAAACTCCAAATCCAAACAAGAGTAAGCACTCACACACGGACGCGTACGTGCGGTGTGTCGCACAAGAGAGCCGTAACCTATGGCGATTATAGGTCAAACTAACTTACAAATTTAAGAATTTCTTTGGAAAGATACCATTTCACTCAAATTTAACAGGGTAAATTTGGCTTTAATGTAAGGTCAAAATAGAATACACACACACAGGGAACGTACACGGGCATTGGCAGTTGTTATGATTAAAGTGAGTTGAACACCAATCGAGCAAAACTGAACTAATAGCACGACACACTCTGCCAGCCAGTGTCATGAATATAATAAATATGATGAATAACGACTTTCAACACTTCTCCACGCTGACGGACGGGGAAACACACACATCTGCTGGCTCAACGCCCAGAGAGAGCGTTCAATGACAGGCAGGAGCTAAGAAGCATTTTTATTTGTCGTATTCCTAAACGAACTCGAAATCGGCGCGTCTCTCTCTTGCCGTTTGCACAGCAGTGATAACTATACTGTCGAGTTGGCGTGGCTAATGGCTGCGGCCATCCAGAAACGATGAAGAGGAATTTACAGAGAGTGAACGTTCAGGGCAAGAAGAGGATGAAGAAGGAGTGTGGGATTTTATCGGGAGCTGCTTTTCAAAGGGCTGGGTTATGAAAGCGGTTATCTGAAATGAGGCGCTGGGAACGGAGGGGTGCAAAGCCATAATTGAGAGGCTTGTGCCCGGGCCAAGTTTTTTCAGGGCAAATTATCAGCGCAATGGGTTGGATTGCTGGGACCGCATTGTGGAGGTGGGAACAGTGGGAGCTTTTGAGGGGCCAGCGTGACACACTTACACAATCATTTAGTACGCTGGGATAACGACGTGTGCGTGTGATGGATGGAGGACAGAAAGGCCGCATCGCCACTCTACCGCTGTGTGTATGTTCGTATCTGAGAGTGTGTGCGCTGTACGTACGCGCAGCAGAGAGGCTTCTTGTCCATCTCAGGGCGTGTGAGGAAAACTGAGGATGACTGGGCTTGTTGCTTTTGGAGAGCTATGCCATCTCAGCTCAGGGCCGCTTTGTGCCGCCTTCCCTACTCCCCAAAAATAAACTCACACCTCCTTGCCTCCCGCTGTACTATTGTCTCAAACAAGCAGGACAAATACACATGTCAAACACGAGACCAAGTTCAATTTGTCAGGACGCCTTGCTGTGGTGTACCAAGCCCTGAGAAAAAGATTTGTTTCTCTTTGACCTACCCAATGTTAAAGTTCCTTCACCGGCCACTTGTTTACTCTCAGCTCTCTCTCTCTCTCCCTCTCTCTCCTTCTGGTTTCAAACAAGCTAAATTATATAACTTTTTCATTGTGTGTGCTCCTGTTCATTGCAGCACCTCACAATGGTGTCACATGAGCAGATATTGTCAATCCAGATAGCTACAACTATGAGCTGAAAACTTCTTAAAGCTGCATTGCTATTGATTCTTGCCATTCATTGCCATGTTCTTATTTTCAGGGATCCATTTAGAAACCTTAATGTGCAAAGATGACACTTACACACTTCTACTCTCAGTCTGTTCTGCGTCAAGTTTGAGCAACCAACACTAACACACTTGCTTACTAGTCTCATACTGTGTGGTTGGTGTGTAAGTGTGTTGCGTGTTAATGTAAACGTGTTACAGAAGTAAAGGGCGAATCAAACTAAGCCTTCAGGCCAGTTTAGGACCTGTGAGTTTTTCTTTTGGCACCAAACTCACGATTTTGTAATTTGTTCAACACAAGCTCCCTCCTATATTACACTATAAACATGAGGACACAAAATGACTGCTTTATGTTTCACTTAATATAGTGTTTCAATACAGAATGTCCTCCGTGCCAACAATAACTTTGGAAAAGCGCCGCTAAGTTGTGTTACGTGTTTCACAGGAAAAGTGGGGAGCAGGAGAAGTGAATGCAGGATTAACTCACAAACTGCAACATGGATAATAGTTAATAGGGATGTTGCTATGTGACAGCGACATATAGTAAGAGAATTAGAGAATAAACAGGAAATAAGAGGCATTAATGTGTTGCACTGCAGGTTTTTTCTTTTATATTTTTCGCTGCTTGAAAAATCATTTAGTGTTTGCAAAGGATGTGTGTGTGTGTGTGTGTGTGTGTTTGCCTATATGTTTGAATAGATTGAATAAATATTTTCTTAAACATCATTCAAACTCATTCTGTTCTGAGCCATTTCACCACAAACTATGAGCGACCTCAACATTCAAAATCTCAACACTCCACTTCACCTTAATGCCACTGCAGAAGAAAAACAACGGCGCTCATAAAGACACATAAAGGCTGAGTAGATGTATGTGTGTGTGTGCGTGTGTGTGCGCGTGTGTAGGATCTGGAGCTGAGTTGTGTTTATGCTGCTGTTGGACCTCAGCCAATCTATGAGGGAGGACATTTCATACATGAAGGTAGCCTGGAGCTGCTAGGATCGGTGCGTGTCCTCCACACTGCACCTCGTAAAACACACACACACACACAAAAAAAAGCTCATGTGAATTTGCAATGGTCCGCTTAGATAAGGACACACACACATAGAGACACACACACATACGTGCACAAAGAGAGCCGCAAACCCATGCACGGCGGAGAAAGAAAGGGGTGGTGCGAGCGAGAAGGGGGAGAGAGCGAGAGAAAGGGCAGCGGGAGAAAAAAAAGCAAGAGAAAGAGAGTGAAAGACGCGCTTCACAAACAAAAGAAAAGTCAGTTACACACGGGGAGCAGAGAGGGCAGGGGAAAAAAAGGAGTGAAAAACGAAAATCAGCAAAAAAAACAGGAGGAGGGAGGGTGGAAGGGGGGAGGAAGGGGCGGGGGGCGCAGAGAGAGGGAAAAAAATCCTCCTGCCTTCAGCTCTGGAGTGGGAGGAGACGGAGGGAGAGGCAGCGGAGGAGAAAGACAGAGGAGGGAGAAAAGAGAGATAGGGAGAAGAAAGTGAGCGAAGACGAAGAAGAGGAAGAGGAGGAGGAGGAGGAGGAGGAAGAGGAGAGAGTGTCAGGGCGCAGGGTGATTAAGCCCGGGGTCTCCTCTCTGCAGAGACACGTGCGCAGACTTAATCAAGTCGACGCCAGCCAGCCACATTTCCACATTACTCCCTGGCCGCCTGCCTGACAGGTCTAAGAGCGGGTATGGAAGAGGAGCTAAACCACCCTCTCCTCCTCCTCCTCCTCCTCCTCCACTACTACCCCTGAGCCTCGGAGCGATGCCAGAACACATGTGAGTGGAGCAGGGGTAGTGGTGGTGGTGGGGGTGCAAGTTCGGGAGCGCAGAGCAGAAACACGAGCGACTGGGCTAAATGAAACGTTATTAGCAGGGAGAGCCCACTCCCACTCCCACTCCCACTGGAATCTCCATAGTTCATTTATAAAATCACACACACCCCACATCCTCCTACACACACCACCTGTGTCTCTGTGTCAAACTTTTTTCATCCTTGACAATCACCATATCTCCCCCCCCTCACCCCCTCACCTCCCTTCCCTCTGCTCCCATTTCGCTTCCTTTCTTTTTTTACGCTTTTTCTTTCGCTCCTCGCCTGGAGGCCAAGTGGGTCCGGGCTCAAGGTGGGGTATAGCGATGTCATTTAATAAGCAGCTTAACTCTAGCACACACGCCGCCGAGAACGACCTGCAGAGAGAGAGAGAGAGGGAGAGAGAGGGAGAACGTTCTGCACTGTAAAAAAAAGAAAAGAAACCTACCGACAAGTCAACTCCAAGTCTTTTTGTCTTCAGTCCAGGATAGAATAGTATCAATGTCAGTTTGTCTTAGCATCTCATAAATATGCAAATGTAACTTCATCCAAAATCTCTCTTCCAGGTAAGTGACAGAACATTTAAATCTAGAACATAAACAGTTAATATTCTACATCAGTAAATTCTGCATCCGTGTGTCAAAGCACCGCAGACATATGTCACAGAAAAGACGCCACAGTCCGTCTCTGCGTTCAGTCTCGTCTCCAAACGTGAAGCCTTTTGTCTCAAACAGGCATTTTTTGCAGTGTAGCTGTGTGTCGTTTCACAACACTGAGGCCTGCTTACAACATTTCCAGTAACGGGTCAACTTCTAATCTCCCGGAGTGAAAGTCCCTGATAGAGATGATGACATTTGGTTGTGTGCTGCTGTTTCTGCACGACTACTAAGGTGTAATTATCAGCGGAACAAGAGCCGGCCTGTGCCAGTGTAATCTGTCCTCAAATGATGCACAGGTGCTTTGCTGATAAGGCCACAAGGTGTAGATAGAGTGTGTGTTTAAAATCCATGTGTGTGTGCGTGTGTGTGTGTGTGTGTGTGTGTGTGTGTGTGTGTGTGTGTGTGTGTGTGTGTGTGTGTGTGTGTGTGTGTGTGTGTGTGTGTGTGTGTATCAACTCCAAAGATCAATCCTAAACACGCACGCACGCACACACACACACGCATTCAAACACACGCACACACGCGCACACGCACACACACACACACACACACACACACACACACACAAGGGGGCCTTCAGTAGCCTCTTCTAACCTATGAGTGAGGGCTAATTAAGTGGAAGGAGATGACAATGAACAAGGGGCTCCCATAGGCCAAGCCATCACTCAGAACTGCTGTAATGAAAACCCACCTACAGGTGTGCTGATCCCTAGACGACTGCAGACACACACACACACACAGACACACAGACACACACACACTCACGCACACATGTCTTATCCAAACATTGCCTTTCATCAACCCAGAACATACTAAAACATGCTCATTCATGCAAGCACACACATGTACGCAATAGATACGAGTGAGCAGTTTGCACAAAAACACACACACACACACACACACACACATTTCAGAGTGGTGCATCAGATCCGTGGGCCCTCTGGTCCTGCAGCATTGTCAGTCTATTACAGAACAGGCATGAACACACTGATCTGTCACCGGGTCTGCTGGATATGAAGCTGCATCAATAAAAGGAGCACGCTTGAAAACTAATATAGGCACAGAGGGAAAAGCTGGACAGGCAGGTGAAAAAGAAACATAAAAGGTGTTTTAATATGAAATAAATACTTCTGTTCAATCTACTTCCAGACACAGGTGCAGGCATCAAGGTAATTCAAACAGAAACGGGTAAGTAGTCACGAAAAAATAGGAAAAGAGCTCAAATATCCCTGTGCTGCATGAATGAGAAAGCACAACTTAAACGTATTTCCCTTACAGATTAAGTCCAGGTCCGCACTGTTGACTTGCCTTTTCCATTTCCAAATGAATGATTAAACTTTTACCATTTCATTTCCTAGATATGTGCCAGGTACGGCTTTGCCTGCAGCGCAACTCCTGCCTGCGTTTTATGGGCTTAATTAACGGACCTTAATTGCTTCTGAAAATAAATAAATAAGGCGGCCAGCGGAGCGCATCTTACTGTTAACGGATTATTTCCTCTCCGAAAAACAATAACAGAATGTTCTGCTGTGTTCCCCAGAGGCCGGTTAAAGATTCTCAGCCTCAATTTTTGTTACAGCTGGGTAACAAATGTAGATGTTGGTCTCTGTTGCTGCTGCTGTCCTCTAAGGCTATGTGTATGTGTGTGTGTGACAAATGAAAATGAAAAGCAATTGAGTGGAATGAGGGCTCATTTGTACAGAAACGTAATATTTTCCCATGTCACAGAAGTCATCCGTAAAATGAACCTTGGAAAAACACGGCTGAAATGTACAACTTGCTCCGACTTAGATGACTTTGACGCTCAAACAATCCCAACTGGCAAAAGTCCTACTTTGCGTGTAATGAGAGAGGCCTCTAGCCAAAACAAAGGCAGCCCTTTCAAAAGAACACCATTCCCCCCCCCCCCCCCCCCCCCCCACTGCTCTTTCTACTGCTGTGACGACAGGAAATGAGGCTCGACATCAAAGCCTGAGGAGGAAGTGACTCGTCTCTCTTCCCTCTGTATGGAGATGTCAACTGCACCTGACATAACCTGTGGACATACACACACTGTACGCTTATGCAAAAACACAACACAGCGTTAACCCTTTTTGTTCAGCCTGTGTTGTAATGGCAGCTCAGGGGTCACAAAGCACACCTCGGGGTTTGGGTCGGGGGGCCCAGGAGGAGAGCCGCTGCGAGTCTCATACGGTGGGAGAGTTAGAATTTTCCGGGGAGGCTCGTCCTGTGGTGGAATGCAAATATTGAGCTTGCCCCTGGTATAAAATGAAAATTACACAGTACGACAGGAATACCTGCGTAGCTACCCAGGTGACCGCCAGCCTGGCTCCATCCAACAGGACGTAAATATAGTAATTACACAAGAAGCCTTATGGGCACAGAAAGGGGAGTCGGTACCAAAATGTTATTGGTCGTTACTGTACAATGATTCACGAGGAAAGATGAACTCAGAGCAACATGTGGGGACGACACGGGCCGTCGGAGAGGCCGTGGCTCAGTGTAGCTCAGGTAAAACCCAGAGAGAGAGAGAGAGAGAGAGAGAAAATGAGTGGGATGGGAAATAAGTGTAATTACAGGTTCTGATAAGCCTACTAAAAGCTTTGAGCTTCACTGTGTCTTAAGTATTTTAAAATGGTGATTGTCCACCTGGCAAAGGTTTCTCTGAGCAATCAGCGATGTTTGCTGGTTGAAGAACAAGAAGTTATTATGGTAACCAGGGGCGACAGATAAGAAGAAAACATCTGACAGAAGGAGACGGTGCAGTAAAAGAGAGAGAGAGAGAGAGAGAGAGAGAGAGAGAGAGAGAGAGAGAGGGAGAGCATCACAGTGCTAATGTAAGTGTTAAAGTAAGTTCACATGAGTGCAGCATTCAGAGGGGGAAAGTTTGAATTGAAAAAAAAAAAATCTGTTCAGTTTTTTTAGCACCATCTTAACTTTCACACACACTCGATTGCACTTAACACACTGACACATTTATCCCTGCGGCACCAAAAAAGGCCTTGAACTCATCCTCGTCCTCACCGCACTGTTTCTTCTTTCAAACTATCTTTTCCACCTCTTTCATGTCAGTATTTGATGTAGGGTCTGGTG
Organism: Genypterus blacodes; assembly: GCF_046128005.1. NCBI lineage: Eukaryota > Metazoa > Chordata > Actinopteri > Ophidiiformes > Ophidiidae > Genypterus > Genypterus blacodes. The sequence continues at coordinate 11,003,823 of NW_027466834.1, forward strand.
CAGCGGCCATGTGTGCTAATATTTACGCATTTATGTCTGCGTCCTTTTGTGAATGTGAACGGAAAAGAGTGTCTCCTTGCGTCCATATGTGTGTCTCCTCGTGTGTGTGCGTTTGTATATTTATGTGACTGCAGGTCTTTGTGCTCGCTGTGAGCATGTGTCAGTCTGGGTGAGTGTTTAAATGGATTTTCCAGAGGCCTACAATACCGCTGCCATGTGTGAGAGGTTCTTTCCCTGGTTTATTGGCCATGACACCCTCCCTCTCTCGCTGCACAGCATGGCAGCCAGCAGCACCTGCTGCACCATAAACACACCTGCAGCGCAGTAAAGCCATGGAAAGCTGCAGCATGGAAAACCGCAGAATAGGATAGAAGAGAAGAGACAAGCATGGTTTGGCCTTGGTCTTGGCCTGCTTTGGTTATATTTAGGTTGCTAGATGCTCTTTGGTATGTTTAATTTGTTGTTAGTATCTGTTAATAAACTGCAGAAATAAATGTAATTAATAGAACCTATGGCTGTCTGAGAGCATGGAGAGTAAGATGATCAGCTGGTGATGTAGAGTCCGGACTCTACAGCAGGCTGCACTGTAGAGAACAGGGCTTTTGTTTTGTTTTTTAACGACAAAAACAACAAATGTGCCTAAAATTATACCAAAGTATACACAACGTGGTCGGTCATCAGATTGATGTGGCCGAGCAAATCACACACTAGTGCTGTGCAGCCTCCCTGCTCCTCCTGCCAGCAGGGATCTTGACCTCAGAGTTTTCTTTATTCTGGACCTGTCGTTGTTTCAGAGCTGGCATGGACATCGGCGATCCTGGCTCTGCTCGGCGGCCTTCATCGCTAAGTGTTCTCCCTGGATATGGAAGCAGCTCGTTTCCTCTCCTCTCTTCTCTCCTTTCTTCTGAGAGGATTTGGAGCTATCGTTCAAGGATGAGACGGATGCAGTCTCCTCAGGCCAGTAAGTCAGCCAGGACATTTGAAGCGGGTGTAGGAAATCTCAAGGGTTCAGGGATTTCGTCATGGCCGGAGCAAACCTCTCCCTCAGCCCAGCATCTACCTCACACATCTCAGACTGGAACACCACAATCTGTCATTTAGCCATGTGCCATTTTGAATCCCAGGCTCTGAAGTGGCACAATAAAACTCCAGCACACCCAGAGCATTTTTTGTACAGTTTCTTTCGTGTTTATTCCAAATTAACACACTCACACACACACACAGATGATGCAAACTGAATCAAATTTTCACAGTTTCAGGTTTTGGCCATGAAACTCTCCTTAGTTCTGTTTGTCAGGATTGAATGCTTGTGTGTGTGTGTGTGTGTGTGTGTGTGTGTGTGTGTGTGTGTGTGTGTGTGTGTGTGTGTGTGTGTGAGAGAGAGAGAGCTCTAGGGAAACCCAGCTATGAAACACCAACTGTGCTGCCCTCCCTCACTGCACCGTGACTAAATAGCTTGTAAACCGCACCCAAACTTTTGACAGCTAGGAACACACGTGCACCTCATAACAATTAAGCAAAAAGCAGGAAAAGGAGCGGGGAAAGAAAAAACCCACCCTGCTTGAATTCCTTTTTTTGCAGAAACTGTCATTAAAAATAGGTGGATGGGAAAAGCAAGTGGAAGATAGCTGCTGGGTTCAGCTGTAATGGTGTGATTAATTTCTGGATGTTTATTTGAGTTTGTCACACTGAGGGGATGGGTGACAGGTGCTGAGACGCCGTCCAAGAACAGATGCTGGATGATGGTTTGCAGATGATGGCTTCTTTTTCCAGAACCCCCTCTCGCAACTGGACCGAGCCCAGTTGGCCGACTGACGGTAGTAACGGGACCGTTTCTCTTTTTCTCTCTCCATTCATGTCTTCTGTGCCTCTTTCTCTCCCTCCCGCTCTGTCTGTCTCTATTCCCTCCGTCTCTCTATCTCTCTCTCTCTCCCTTTCCCTCTCTCCCTCTTAAACTTTTGTGAAAGGCTCTAACAGAACTCAGAGCTGGAAAGGAAAACAAGGAACTAGGAAAAAATACTTAACGTGCACTGATCTGATCAAGGGTCAAATTCAAAGCCTGGAGAACACAGCGGCTTCGGCCAAAGTAACACGATCCAATCAGACTCTGTGTCAGTGACATGCTGGAACAACTTGTGTCATGTGTTCCTTTCACCAGGGAGAGGAGGAAAACAGAGCCTGTGTACTTTACTGTATATACCTTTACAGTTACAGCAAGCTCAATCTGCACATGTGCTATTGTGTGTGCGTGTGTGTGTGTGTGTGTGTGTGTGTGTGTGTGTGTGTGTCTGTGTGTGTGTGTGCTCTCTGCTGTCCCTTCATTAAGGCCAGTCAGTCTGCTAGTTAGTCATTAGAAGCTGAGCTGTCGCTTGCAGGCCAGACGATCATTCATCACCCTGCAGGACAGAGACATGCAAGCTCATATTCCAACACACACACACACACATACACACACACACACACACACACACACACACACACACACACACACACACACACACACACCGATGCCCCCTCCGAGGCCTGCACTACTTTGGCATGAACTTATGTACAGGGCAAAATGAGCCGACCTGATCATATTCTGGGGAAGTTTCTCTCTCTCTCTCTCTCATTTCCTCTTTCTATCCTCTCTTTCTTCCTCCCTCCTCCCTTCCTCACATATACTGACACTAACTAACACTAACATATTGCAGGTTCCATTCCCACTTTGTGATTTTTATTGTACAGCACATGTAACTATATTCCACGCATAATAAAAGAGCTTTTCAAAGGGAACTGGACTGATGAGTGGAAATGTGTATATCCTGTATCGCCACACTACAGCAGGAAACCAAGGGCCTCTTTCTTTATGATACATCCCCACACATGATGACGAATATTTGCACTCTAAAAACTACTAAACGGTTTAATCTGCCTGCCAGTCAGGTCTTTGATGTTGTGTGGACCATGACAACACTACAGGGACCGGGAAAACATGTTGTCAAAAGTGCTGAAACGGTGATATCAGCATTTTCCCAGCTTCTCTGAACAAGAAACATGCCTGCGTGTGTGTTTGTGTGTGTGCGTGTTCGTGCTATACATATCAGAGCATTGCAATGAAAGTACTTTATCTCCAGGCCTCTGCCCCTTCAACCTGAAGCTTTAAAAAGGTGATACCATCCTAGATAGGCGAGTACTTGGACTCTTGGCGAGCTTTGGCAACAATTCAGGGAAAAACACCTTGATTCATTTCCTTTTCATCGTGCTTGATTGTGAGGGTTTGGCAGAGCGAGCGCACAGTATCAGTTTGAACGTTCCCTCTGCGTGACTCGGGCTGGTGGGAGCAGAGATTTGAACCAAATATCACAAGTGCCTGATTTAATCTCATAATAGTGGGCTTTAATGTCTAAATGCAAGACATATGTGGCTTTGCTTTGCTTTGCTCACTGGGGCCACGTACTTACAAGCTCCCAGGGCAAGACCCAGGAAAGGGAATTTGCATTGGAACTGAAGCGTTCATCCTAGTTTAGTTTGATGCTAATTAGCCGAGACATTATAAGCACCCTATGGTTAGTAGATTTAGAGGTGCTGTTGTTGCAGATGAGCATTTAGAGAGTTATTTGTTTGGTAAATGACTGAAAATGAAAAGGCAACGGAAAGAGAGGAGACTGAATAATTGAGGGATAGTTTACATGCTGTATCATGTCAAACACAACAGCTACTATCATCATATCATGTTGTCTTGGGCTACGTCCAACTGAACTCCCAGTCATAAGTGCGTCTCTCCCACATTGTCTGTTTCTGAAACGGTCTCACACACGCACAGACACACATAAGCACACACACACACACAGTCTGCTTCTGCTGCTGCTGCTCTCCCACACACACACTGGACGGCAGCGCTGGAGCAGTGGGAGTGTTGTGACTGAGATAGGAAGAGCGGGGATTTGTTTAAAGCAACAATCTCCTGGGAGCCCCGGTTCATAGGGACAATGATATGGATCCGTGTCTCCCTGTCCGTCCCTGTGGGGCCCCTGCTGCACTGACGCCTCCAACTGTCACAAATCTCCTGCCGCATCCAGCATTTCTCTTCTTTTACTGCCCAGTGGCAACAAAAACAGCAGCCTGCATCCTTTTCTTTGCGTGTGTGCAGCCTATGCTCAACATTTACATATCAAAACCTTAACTCTTTTAATTAAATTGTCTAATTATGCCCCTCACATAATTAATGTGTGTGCAAATTATGTGCAAATGTGTGTTTCTGGAGGCGGCACTCATTTTCTGTACAGCCACAGTGTCTTCTCCTGTTCCAGTTTCTAATAGGAGATGCGTTGCCTTCACTGTCGCTGCAGCACAGAGAGACTAATTGCTTCTCCTCTCTGTGGATTATCCCGTGATAACCTAACCAAGCCCCTCCAACCTAACGTCACTATTTTACCCAGCGTGTGACCGGACGGGCTCGTCTTTGTCCCCTCGACTGGAATGGGACAGAAATCGGACGGTAAGAAGGGAATTAGGGTGCACTTCCACCGCTTCCACTTCACTGGCTGTGGGAGAGTTATTGTAGCTGCCTGACCGCAGCAGCAATCAGCTCTTGTTGGAACTGGTTAGGGATTGGCTAGAATAACACTGGAAACACAGGAGTGTTGGTACTGACAGTACAGAATGCCACCGACAATGATCATCACAGCCAGGATGAGAATGAGAGTGATCGGGATGCAGTCCAGGCATCTTGTGTAGCAAAAAATTTTATATCTCGCTGAGCTTTACAGGCCGAAATCGGCAACGGCTTAGAGAGGAAAAGTAAGAAACAAGCTACTAAGTTGAATTCAGATCGGTGTAATTTCATATTTATCATCAACAATCACACACTCATTCAGTCATTCAGAAAAATCCTAAATCCTGAATCAAATGCTCTACATTCATCATCCTGACTGTTCATAATGAGGCGCCCCGGTTCTGCAGACTGCCCCACAATCTTGATAATCAGTTGTCATGGCGTTAGGGCCAAGGGCAACAAAGACCTGAGTCAAAACACAAATATTGACATTTGTGTTGTAGATTTTGCCAGAAAAACTCCACATTATCCAGATGTTTGCTATAAATAAACATAGTGCAGGGTAACCTGGGAAAATGGAGAAGAACGAGACCGACTGAACAAACTAAATAAAGTTCACTCACGCTCTTCTCGAGGACCAGAGACAAAAAGGGAGCGCGAGAGAGAGAGAGAGAGAGAGAGAGAGAGAGAGAGAGAGAGAGAGAGAGAGAGAGAGAATACGTCACAGCCTACATGACATGTACACCGAAATCAAAACAAACATGTAAGAAGAGGTGACACATTAAGATGGAGTTCAGGAAACGTGAACAATTCTATTTCCTTCTTTAGCCATTCTCCCGTAGAGAGGAGCCACATCTCGAATTAAGCCACCCCTGTATGTTACACAAACTCACACCCATACACACAGACAAACACACAATGGACTTCATTTGCCCCTGCTCCTGGAGTCGGTAGTCTCTCAGTCACTCTACATCCACTGAATTGGCGCAAGGACATTCATAAAGGATCTGGTCTCATGACAAACAAGCAAGGTTTGAACCGGCAGCCAAAAGACACTGGCTGCACTTCCTGACCCTGTGTGTGTGTGTGTGTGTGTGTGTTAGGTGCTTTTTCTAGACATACTTTGTGGAAACCCCTATAGCACATTGTGTTGTGTGTGTGTTTGTGTGTGTGTGTGTGTTTTGCGTGTGAACTATTTTCTGAATGTGTTTTCTGGTCTGTAGGAGAGTTCACATAAGGCCGACAGAGGCTTCCGATGCCAATGTGTCTAAGTGGAAAACCCCGGCACAATGGGAACCGGGCCTGGACTTTAACACAGCTCACCAGACTGTGTGATGTGTGTGTGTGTGCGGGTGTGTGTGTGTGTGTGGAGAGAACGGGAGAAAGAGAGAAAAACATCTAACTGCATTCCCATCTTAAAACTATAAAAACGCATCATTTTGTAAACAAGAAATGGATGTTGTTGTTGTTGAATTAGATTTCTAACATACTGTGTTGTATTAGTGACTTTTGGTCCTGATAGCAGCTACACAAATAATCGACATGTATGAAATTACTTTCCCAGATGTATTTTTTATTTAAAATTGTGGCAGATATGAAGACAACACAGATGAAGTTGTGATTCACATGTTAAATGCTGGTGCCATGAATCCCCTCTGAACAGGTGGTGCCAATATGGGCTGGTCACAGTATCACAGTGCCAACTGTGCATGAGATGGGCTACGTGCTTTTAAAGCTGAAACATCACTGGCGTAAATGAGTGAGTGTGTGTGTGTGTGTGTGTGGTCTGCTCATGTGTTGCCAGTGTGTGTGCTTACATAAGACACCTGCAGTGAACGCGATAGCATCAAAAACGTCATAGAGGCCCTGGTGTGTGTGTGTGTGTGTGTGTGTGTGTGTGTGTGTGTGTGTGTGTGTGTGTGTGTGTGTGTGTGTGTGTGTGTGTGTGTGTGTGTGTGTGTGTGTGTGTGTGTGTGTGTGTGTGTGTGTGTGTGCGTGTGCGTGTGCGCACAGTTTAGCAGATGTTCCTTCTCAGGTTAAGAGGCAGCACCACTAAGGTAGTTTGAACTCCTCCACATGTTTTTGTACTACAGCCTGTAACTGTTACTGTAGGTAACACTACAGTAAATAGCAGTGCACTGTCATGTCTGCATGATTCATAGCCCAGAGCAAACAGCAAAGTACAGCTACCTGTGTAATTTAGTAAAAGAAATTCTAAGTTTAAGTACAATAGTATATAATTAGCTTTTATTTTCCTCTATTGTGATATGCTATAGAATCCAATTAGACTAAACCATAGATCATTAAAGGCCCTGAAAGCGTGTGAGCGCTGCCAGCACAGATCTGACTTAATGGAAGGGGGCATTAGAGGGCAATGCATAGGTTTTAAAAAGGAAAACATTTTAATACTACGTCTCCTTTAACCCTTTGTACTTACTGGTACTTTGACTCGCCCTGCATAAATAATAATAACAATACTATAAATTGTCTCTCAGCATGTAACACCATATATCACGTCATATGACAGCAAAGAAAATGGAAGAACTAATTTTCTACTGTCAGAATTTCTCCTTCTTACTTTATGCAACAGGTGCACAATATTAGAAACTTTGCAGAAGTTAAAAGTTGAAAGAGACAGTTCTAACTAGGTTTGTGGTCTGAACACCTACAAAGACATAATGTGTGTGTGAGGGAAGTGAGCGAGCGAGCGAGCGAGCGAGCGAGCGAGCAGTACTTTCCCTCCTTTCGGAAAGGTGGTTTGTGGCCAGTTCAACTCTGGGGCACCAGTGGTGAATAACAGAGCCAAAGTGGTCAGGCTCTTAAATGCGAGTGTGTGTGTTACTCAATGAAAATAAAGAGCATAAGGAGGGCGATGCTCATTAATATTACATCTAAGAGGTCATGATAAAATAGTAATTAGCAACACGACTCACAGGCTTCAATGTCTCTGGCACCCAGCTGTGTGTGTGTGTGTGTGTGTGTGTGTGTGTGTGTGTGTGTGTATGTGTGTGCCTGTGCTGGATGGTACTTTTTGCCTCTCAGTTTTGCTCCCCCAAAAAGATGAATCGGCCAGATGTTTCCTTGTTTTTCTGTTGGTTCTTTCTCACATTATATATCAAACAGAAACGTTCCCTCTCTCTCTCTCTCTCTCTCTCTCTCTCTCTCTCTCTCTCTCTCTCTCTCTCTCTCTCTCTCTCTCTCTCTCTCTCTCTCTCTCTCTCTCTCTCTCTCTCTCTCTCTCTCTCTCTCTCTCTCTCTCTCTCTCTCTCTCTCTCTCTCTCTCTCTCTCTCTCTCTCTCTCTCACACACACTCTTTCTCCCCACTGTTTTCCTTGATAATGGGCATATAGCACTTACCGATTGGTTTCAAAAATGTAAAAAATAAATTATAATGCATTTTAGAAGATAGGTCATTTCCATGATTTCATGAATTTGGAGTATAGAAGTGGAAAGGGAAGTGTCTGCTCTTATAATGTTTAGTATTAATTACCAGAGGCTGATTTATAAGAATCCTATCACATGAGAAGATAGTGAGAATAAACGCAGTGGGTAAAGTAGATGAAACTTGAATCTCCCTCGCGCTCCCCCTCTCTTTCTCTCACACACACACACACACACACACACACACACACACACACACATACACACACACACACACACACACACACACACACACACACACACACACACACACACACACACACACACACACACACAGGTATAACTCAATCCCGTAACTCAATCCTGAACTCTGACACTTAGGTCGCCCTGTAACATTAGCCAAACCTATGCTGGTGCAGCACACACACAGCCCAGCATCTCTGCGGCTGGCTTGCAGCATATGCAGGGCCGGTGCTGTGAAGTGAACAGGGCTCCTTTCCTATACAGCCACCGGCCATATGGTGGCCAGGGGCTGGCCTTGGTAATTGATGGTATCTGTCGTTCTGTCCATGGAGAGGGGCCCTGGGGCCCCGAGATGGCCAACCTAAAACATACAGAGATCCAGGATGGGGTGGCAGGAGGGTAGTAGTGAGGAGGCCCTCCTCTTCTATTCATTCATTCATCTATACAAAGAGTTAACTCCCCCAACTCCCACACTGCACACCACAATTGTGCCTGGGCTTGCTGATAAAGGCCCTCTCTCACTCTCTAACTCTGGCCCAGGCCCCCTGTCTGTGGGCTGGGGTGAGGGGCTTCAAAGCCCCCTGGCCTGGGCCTGGCTGGCTGGTTCTGTCCTCCATACCCCCCACCAGCCCACCCCCTTTTTGCTGCTGAGTTAACCCCAGAATGAGCTCTTTGATTGGGGCACAGCCAGCCAGATGGCAAGCACTGGATGGGGGCTCAGTGGGCACTGCCAGATTGAGACTGAGGGGAAAATACGATACTGGCACGAGCAAATGGGAGCCAGGGTACCACAGCAGCCTCCACGCCTGAACTTAAGGATGAATGGGTTGTTGGATTTAAACCTTTCACTGATCTGTCACTGATTAAATATCACACTGTTGAAATAAAAGATCCCCTCCCGTGAATGAAGTCAGAAAGGATAGATATCATTACAAGCTCAACATTTATGTCTGTGATATGTATCCATTATTTGTTATGATATAATAAAGAATGGGCTAAAGATAAGACCATCATGTCACTTGGCACTACTGTGAAATAACTGGCAACACACCGAGTCCCTCTTTATTGTTGTTAGTGGAGCATTGGTATTTCTGATTATAATCACATTTGCTGACAGCAGAGACATGAAAACATGCCATACACTGTATCACTGTATGTGTAACAACAAGATAACAAAACTATAAAAATAAGCTCTTATTTTAGTTCAACCGGGGTCTAAAATGTTGCGGTTTGGATGAAAACCTATAAGACGGAGCCAACGTGTGTTTTCCATTTAGCTCCAAATATCGGGGTTCATGTATTTGGTGTATATTTACAACAAAACATTAGTCTAAGTTGGCATGTTATACCTTTGTTAGATGAGGGGTGTTAATGGTCAACAGCTGTGAAGAGTAACAGCATGAGTTGATAGAAAAAGCCATACAAAATGCACACATGCACACACACACACAGACACACACACACACAAACACACACACACACACACACAAACACAAACACACACACACACACACGCAACACAATCACATGCACATCCTTTTTCTCAGGGTGCATTGACCCTCGCACATGTGTATGTGAGTTTTTCCACAGCAGCATTGGCCGCACACACACCAGCTCCCCATCACCAGGGGTGAAGCAGAGGTACACAGGATGGGACCAGTGTGAAAGCGTGGGAGAGGGAGAGAGAGAGAGAGAGAGAGAGAGAAAGAGAGAGAGAGAGGAGAAGCTGGGCTCGTTCCCACAGGCCTGACTCATGGCTCTGCACTCACAACAAAGACCTCTGCACTGGGGCATGGCACCCTGGCGAGTGGAGCAGACGCATACACAAACACACACGTGAATACAAATACATACAGGATACACATTCGCACACGCAGACACACAATATGCTGACACACAGATGCCACATAGACATACTAATAGAACAATATCTATTTGTACTATATTAATATTTATTCTGATTTATTAATGATTTGAGACCTCTACTCTTAAAAGTGAACATAAAAAACAAATCTGCCTCAACAAGCCAAACCTATTTTGAATCAAATTCTACAACTAAAGGTTGGCAGGAGAAAATGCAACCGTTAGAGACACACAACGTCCAACTGGGTTTGGTTTAGAAGACCTGATGAAATAAACACATTTTATACATCAATACAACTTAATTACTGAAAAATCTGTCCACAAAAATATTGCCTCCAATTAGACATTTCACAAGTATCAGTAAGTCTCTTAATGTAGATAGACCTACATGTATACACACACACACACAAGTTATATAACGCTTTCAAAGGCTCTGGGTGTGTTTACGGCTGCAAGGACATTGTGAAGCCTTGTGCACTTGGACATGAACTTTCAGGCTCCGGGTAGTGAACTTGAACTTAAAAGCACTAAGAGTGGATCACAACATGGAAAAGACAAGCGAGCATGACGCAGCGTCTCAAGCTTTCCTGGAAAACAAACATCAAGTAGATGATGCACGGAGGCATGAACTGGGCAGGCTGGCTGTGTGACGAGTAAGGTTTGAGGGTGGGGGCCTCATTTTTGGGAATGTTAAAGGTCAGACTTAGAGGTTACCTGGAGACAAACAAACAAAAGAAAGGGACAACTAATTTGATTTTTCTTTTCTATTTCTACCTACTACTGCCTCAACCAGCTACAACCTGCAAATTGATGTGAGAAGGCCCTCCAAAGACACTGTAGGAGAGCAATCCATGAAAAATACAGACGATTCAGGGTCAAATGTCAAAGGAAAACACTTTCTGAGGCTTTTCTATGTGTTCTGTGGATTCGTAAGGTTCCATTTTTCCTGGTAGGTGAATGTTTAATAACTCCAAAATGCTCAAAATGACTAAATAAAATGTCAGTGTGTCTTCAGTATTGTAAATTCCCAGTGAGTGACGCTGAGTTGTAGGCCGTTTCTGTCAGAACACACAGCAGAACAGGAGGATTTGGTTTAAAAACTGTCAAATGTCCCCTGAGCAGTAACGGTGTCTGTGACCGGGAGGAATTCCACAAAGAAGGAGCCAGGCGAAGAATGAGCGACCATACGAAACTCGGAGCCAGCTTCAATTCTAATTCTAATGATGCAATCATCCGATATGGTAAGTGTGGCAGCAGACACACACACACACACACACACACACGGCACAGACAAACAGACTCCGCTGGGCTTTGATTCCATATGGCGCTCCGCTCGCTCTCTCTTTCATTTAGCGTTTCCTTCATTTTGGTCTTCCTTGTATTTTGTTCTGCCTCTGTAACCCCCTTCCCCCCCCTCCCTCCCCCTGTATATTACAGGTCTGTCTCTGGCTAAACAAAGATGGCTATAGTGAATGGCGAGCTGTTCGGTTGAATGGCCCTGCTTATCTGCAGTATGCAGACCATGGGATGGCAGCCGCACATGTGCTGATGACAGCCTCACACTGGACCCACTCCGGCGCCATACAATACCTCCCACTGTACACCTGTCCGTGATGCTCTCTTATGTGTGTGTGTGTGTGTGTGTGTGTGTGTGTGTGTGTGTGTGTGTGTGTGTGTGTGTGTGTGTTTGAGAGGGGGGGTAATAGGTGGGGCTTTTCAGTCCAAGCACCTCGCACTGGGCTGCTGGGTAATGTTGCTGTAGCGGCCACAGTCACCTGGCAGCCTGTGACCCAGAGCCCAGGAACACGTGTGTGTGTGTGTCATGACAAAAGAAATGGTTGTAAAATTAAGAAGGACATTACTGGAGTTCAACAACTACTAAAACTTAAAAGTAACCTTTATATTTAAAGCCACCAATAGCTGTATCAAGGTATTAATTCTAAGTCATTAATTTGTATGGGGAGACAGGAGAGGCGTTTGGTTGTTTCACGCACGTTTAGTCCACTTTTGTTGCGAGAAGGTGTGGGTGTGCACACCACAGCCCTGGTTTATCACCTCTGCACCAGGGAGATTTAGAGCCGCTGACCTTTGAGGTGTCAGAGGAACATCAGACACCCACCTACTCCCCCCCCCCCGACTAAACTGCCTTTGTTGAGCCGGTGTTTGCCCCGAGCTGCCCTGGGCCCGGACCTGTTTGCTCTTAGGGATGGAGAGAGCGGTAGAGGGATGGAGGGATGGAGAGAGATGGAGAGAGATGGCGAGGCAAGGAGGCTCTTCATTTGTATAAGGTCTATGGCACCATTCAGGCCTGCGGGCTTTGACAAATGGAGGCAATAAAGGGGCGAGCCCTGGCAGGGGCTCAATTAACCACTAGCGGGGTAAGAGAAGAGGGGGACATGGACCAGGACCCTCGCCTCTATAGAGAGGGAACAAGTGAAATGCAGGGAGGGGGAGGTCTGGCAATTTGTTCAGCTGTCTGTCTGTCTGTCTGTCTGTCTGTCCCAGTAGACGTGGCCATGCTCTAGAAAGTATTGGCGTTTTATTGCAAATCCTAAGTGTCCTCGTAGGCAAAAAAGAAGTTTTAAAAATAGAAAGAAGAAGTGCAGAAAGCTTTTAACGGCTGCCTACTTTTCCAAACTTCTGCTAATCACGTCGGAGCCTCAGTATGTATTCCGACGCTGCGGAAAGAGAAGAGAAAACACGCCGACTCCCCACAAAGACAAAATGAAATCCTCTTGACAAAATGTCCGACCCCAAAAAACAGCCCCCCATTCAGTCGGCGACGCTACTTCACTCAAGCATGCATCAATATGGCGCTTATGCTAGTGCAAACACATGCTAACTTATGCAGAGCCAAAAAGCCAACAGTGCTTATTTAGGGGACAAGTTCACAAACCCTGCAGTGCCGCTATCCATTCCCAGTGACAGTCATTTGTGTACCTTACACTCTCAGCACCAGCTAGCTACTTCCATTCAAATTCAAATTGAAACCCAATGGGGGACAATGGTCGGGGATTCGCTGAGAGCAATTAGCAGTGGACTCCTCCAGGGTCTGGCCCAAAAGACTTTTAGCCCTGTGGTTCCATCATGCAGAGGCATTGACCCCTTTCAGATACACGAAAAAGGAACAGAAAGAGGGTGCGGGGGGAAAAAAAAACACAGAGCTGCCTAGCGACGCTGAAACGAGAGGAGGGGAGCAGATTGGCAGAGTTAGGCACTGTGTGTTGGTTTTTCTCTCCCGACTTTACACTAAAAGACAAGAGCTGGAGTGTGATGGAGAGCTGCATGGCTGTTGTGTCAACAGGCCCGTGCAATAAAGACAATATTATTCTCTGGCCCAGGCGTATTAAGCCGCACTTAGTATGCGCCAATGGGGCAACTAATTGAGAAATAGAAATCTTGAAGAACAAACCTTAAAAAAGGAAATGAAGTGAAGAGAAAGACAACGGGTTTTCATGAAGCACCTGCTAGAAAGGCCCCCCAAAAGAGTCTTTGCATTTAATTCTCTCAAACGCCATCAACACAGCATAATTAGGCCTGAGAGTGGCAGAAATCGGTGCGTGCCACACATCTGCCCACAGCTCAACCTCATCTCATCTCATCATGTGTTCAGCACGCGCGTGTGGGCCTAGCGTGTCTGTGTCTAGTGTGTCGCGTAGATCACATGCACACACAACATGATTTATGGAAAATTATGGAACTGAATAGAGCATTAAAATGATGCGCTGTGGTCTTTCACTTCCTGAAAGGCGCTCTGCTCAGTGTAAGTATATAGAGCGTAAACTGTACACCATACTAATATCCTTTCTGTTATTACAAGAGGCTTGGGATTTGTTTAGTTAATAATTCCAGCTACAGCTTACAGGCTTATGTTCCGTCTGGAATCTGCTGGAGTCAAATATTTCTCTTCCTTGCCTGTGCAACACTGCAGGTCACTGGTGTCCAGCTAATTAATGGACGTATCAATTAAGTTACATTAAAGCCACCGAGGGAAGTAAAGGAGTTCATATCTGCAGATTGTTCCGTGTGTGATGTAGCAAACTCACTGTTAAATGTTTAATGTTACACCAGCCCAATACATGTCTCGAAAGGAATACGTCAAATCTAAGAAAGCCCTCAGGTAGGGTAAGGTAACGTAGACATCAAAATCATCCACGTGTCCTCTTCATGTCCAAGCGCACTGCAAAATATGAGCACAACGCGCGTGTTGGCGAGTGCTCTTCTGCACGTGACGGTGCGGGGGACGTGTGTATCCGCAAACCCCCGCTGTGTGTGCTCCAATAATGCGAGTGTAAATGTTTTCCAGCGTTCTGACTGACAGCAGGTCGGCCCCGCCCTGAGACGGATGTGGAATGTTTGTACAGTATGAGTGTTGGTGCTGACCCGGGAGCAGCACTCTGAAAAGCAGGGAAATCAAACAGAGCATTTCCCCCAGTGGAGGAGTCATGAGCGAGCTGGGTGAGGCGGGGGTCTGCGCCTATGGAAGAAAAACACTTTATAATGTGGGGGGGGGGGGTTAGGGTGAGATGAGGGTGAGTCATAGTAACCGAACATTAGCGGTTGCGAATGATGACAGTTATGATGTCAGGCAAGACGCTCAATGAGGATGATAATGACTTTATGACGGCGGGGATGCGAATGTGTACGTGTACTTCGCTTGAGCGCGTACACTACGTGTTAATGCAAACAGACATTTGTATACACACGTGTCAGTCATTTGAGCACGAACCTCAGGGACATGCAGGCCAACCTGTTCTCCAGCTGACACACACTGGAAGCCTTTTCACCTCCAACCTGTCATGAAGACTTTTCATTTGTCACAGAGCCGTTCATCCCTCTGAAGTGATCACATGCACTTTAAACCCCCCACCCTCCTCTTTCAGCAGAACCTGGTTTCCAAAATAGCTTGTGAACTGGAAACCCCGGTTTCAGTAACCGGGGTTAAGGGTCTACGAGGAACCCGGTTATCAGGCCATGTATACCCATGACCAGGTTTCTATTTATTTATATTAAACAGTGCGCGTCTGAGGAAAACATTGCAGCAAGGATCATATACACTGCATACAGAACATTTGAGTTCTGTGTAATTACTCTCTAGTTTCTCCATATTTCAATGAGCCTTCACTAGTTAGTCAGATTTGGATTTCAGCATCAAATCCTCCTATTTTTTAGATTTAAGATCAGTCCTCTCCTCGTGTACGCATTCGCTCATATGTGAACTTTACACATAAGGTACATGTGTGAGGGTGCACCTCTGTGTGTCAGTCTTGTTTTCTTAGCTCCTCCTGAGTGATGAGCCTAATAGAAGCACCCGGGGGTGTGTTTCTGTCTCAACAGCTTTGACGAGGCCTCTTCAGCTGCATCTCTACCCTCCCGTGAGGTCAAACGCGGGTCGCGGCGATAAAGGCTGAACTCCTGACACCCGTCCCACAGAATGAGACGGCTCATTGTGTGGCAACAGATAGCAGACACAATGACCCCAGTCTGAGGCCTGTTTTCACCCAAAGCGCCGCTTCATTTCTTGGTCATGGTTGCGGCGACTTGTAGGGATTCTCCTTTATGGCTGGCTAGTGACCCCGTAATCACCCAGTGGTGTCCTGCCTTTATAGGATTTTGTCCAAATTTCATATCAATGCAAATGAGGTTGGGTAGGAGTTCATCCTAGAACGCTTTGAGACACGAGGGTTTCTTGGAGGGATGACTTTTGCTAACAGGGCAGAGAAACGCAGGCTGACTCAGTCGCTGCTGAATGAGTCAGTCCAATGTGAAGTTGTTCTCTCGGCACCATCTTTCCAAAACAGCTATAAGACCACTTGACAATACTTGAGGTTTGGATGCTGGCAGGGGCTGGGAGAAATGTTGGATGTCACCCAAAGACAATATTTCTTGAAAAAAGGACTTAAGACAAAGATTCTTAGTGCTTTTCCCTTCCAAGCGACACTTATGTGGGTATCAAGTTATAGCGATTGTTTTGGGTTGTGATCAAGTAGGAAGAAGCTCACTTCCAAAAACTTAAAAATTAGATTTGAGCTCTTTCTAGGGTGGAGCCACGACGCGTTGTTTTATATCCTTGACCGATTGCTCAAGTTGAATATGGTCAACAATGGAATGTGTTCAGAAACATTGTCTCTGTCGTACTCGGAGGAACTTTGCACAGCAGTGATGCGGGCGACATTTGCATAAGAAGCGTTTATCTAAAGCAGGCGGAGCTACAATGAGCACAACAGCAGCATTAGGATTTGATTCATCTTTTGTGTCATCTCTTCAGTGTGTGTGTGTCCCTCTGCAGTGTCAAATTGAGAAGAAGAAAGACTTTCTAAGGTTCTAAGGATGTGAGGCAGTGAAGGGGGAGAACCAGCCGGAATGTAAATGTGTTCATACCTTCTCTGAATACACACGTCGGAAAAAAAGGAACAAAAATGGTGCGGTCATGGAGAGGGGGGTTTTGAGAGTGTGTGTGTGTGTGCACGTGATTAATAATAGGGCAAAGGGCACAGGGAGGGGTTGTTGACAGTAATTATGTGTGTTCTGTGTGTTTTTGTACTCTGCACAATAACAAGAGGGGATATAAATGGGAAGAGGAGCGCACAGTTTCAGTTTCATTTCCTTCTGCGGAGAACAAACAGGTCACTAGAAAGAAAACACAGAGAGAGAGAGAGAGAGAGAGAGAGAGAGAGAGAGAGAGAGAGAGAGAGCGAGCGAGAGAGAGAGAGAGAGACAGAGAGAGAGAGAGAGAGAGAGAGAGAGAGAGAGTGAGTGAGAGAGAAGCCAATCGCTGTGTGGAGCAGAGGTGCCTGGCAGAGCAATCAAGAGAGGCGGAGGGTCACAATTTTTGTTGGATACAGCCGCCTCCATATTGGCAGATGGAATTAGACATTTTCCAACACCATCCACCTCTCCAACTGGTGTGGATGAAGCCAACTGTAGCGCAAAGGCTGCCATCAGATCTTAAGAGGACCGATGTTGGCCTCCAGAAACAGGTGTGAGTACCTATGGGCCTGTCAGATGAGGGGGGGGGGGCAAGCTCACATGCAGCCCAACACACACACACACACACAAAGAAACACACAAATACCCTTTGGACAGTGCTTCAACTTACTGGCTCACTCATAATCACTACATCCTCCCACTCACACCGCACATTATCCAAAAACCCTCCAGCCTTTCCCGCACCAAACCAGGTGGCTGCAAGGAAGAGAACAATAAAAAAAAGAAGTTTGCTTCTAATAAGATCCCCACCCCCCAGCCTTCGAACACACACATCTCATCACTTTTGGCAGAGAGGAGGCCTGCCCGGCCCAGCTGTGGCTCTCGCCTTTACCATCTAATAACCATGACCTTCACGCTCTGCCTGTCAGACCTTTATTGCCGCTGCCACAGGGGGAGAGAGACACACAGAGAGAGACAGAGAGAGAGAACAGCAATAAAAGGCTGCAGATGGGTGTGGGATAACACAGCTGACAAACAGAGACACAGAGAGCTTCTCACATACCGCCACTGCCGCCGATGACTTCAGTGACCTGAGATATACTGGCCCACAGATGTCTCGGCCTTCGGAGACGCAAAGTTTCATTAAGTGTTTCTTGCAGGAGTATTTCGTAAAGGTAAAATGTCCGATAGCGTCCCACTTTGTCGGCCTGTGAATCTGTGTACTCTCCCTCCTCAAACAGGGGGGGGGGGGTTGTGTGTTCAAGCGTGCGCGCTGTAAGTCAGTCAGTCCACATCCTAAATCAACACACGACGGGGCCTGCGCTGACCAACTAAAAATAATATCTAGGTTACAATGCAGCGCCAAGCCCGAAAAACAACAAAGTCTCAGGAAGCAGCCTTTTCAGCTCGTTCCCATGGTAACTGACCACATGTGCGAGTCAGATAGGGGTGAGTGGTCAAACTCGCAGTCAGGCAGCGTTGTCTCCTTGACTATAATAGAGCTAAAATACAACCTTCATGTAACTCGGCGCAGATGTGTTGAAGATAGCGGGTTTGCTCTGGCGGGTCAAACTCAGGGCATCTGATGATCGCGGCATTAAGAAAAAGCTGAGAGATTATAAAACGCATCCTTAGTCTATATTTATACTAAAACTTCATGGAGACTGTCAGCAATCTCAAACTTAACTCTCTTATCCCCAGGCCCATCTACTGAATCCCACACACTAACATTTATCACAGGGGTGTGTAGTCAGTAGTGTGTCTGCTGTCTTGCTGTAGTGGATTGCGACTGCAGGTGAAGGAAAGTGACCCATACATCTATTTAATGATGCTCGTAAAGAACCCTTTTTTCATGAGTCAAGGTAATCCTCCTGGGTTACTTCCAAACAGAAGTCCCTATCATGTCATCTATGCGCCGTCCATTTTCTGTTACTATCACCCACTTGTAACTCCTCTGCAGATCCTGACAAACAAGACAAAACTACTGATAACTTGACCGTACTAGAAGTCTAATGTATCAAGTGCTGCTTAGTGGCTGACGAAAATATATGTTCATAATAGGGTAATAGAGAGAGAATAGAACTCGCAGGTGTGAAAAATGTCTATTTGTGTCCTCTCCTAATGTTTTTTAAACACTAAAGTACAACTGTAGTGCTGTTATTGTACCGTTTCTCTTCATTTTATGATGTCATTATCCGAATTGTAGATATCTTATTTTGTGAATGAAATTTGTAGCCTTTATTTTCCCTCTGTTTGCAAAAGCAAAGAGCACAGAAACAGTAATGTAGTGACATATGGGCCAGTGTTGAGTACAAAATGAATACGTGCTGTTCAGTTGTGTAACGTCCTCAGTTGCAGCCAGCTGATTAAGGCGTCCTCCCTCTGGCGGAGAGCAGAGCAGAGCAGAGCAGAGCAGTGAGGTAAGTGTCAATAGCTCCTGCCTCGGACACTGATCTCCTCTCCAGGTGGAGAGTTGAGCCAAGGTTGAGCTCTGCTGCAACCTAACAGGTTCGAACACATGGTCTCTTTTTAATGGTTTCGTGCTGCTGCAGGGAAAACAGATTCCATTTGGCAAAAGGAAAACTGAAAAATTCCCAGTGGCGCATTTACATAGAATTCAAGCAGAAAACAACCTTCCACTGTATATTTGACTCTGTGAGCTGCTTGACAGAAGCCATGTTGTGGAGCAGAGCTTTGGACCAACATGACCTCTGAAGATGTAATCAGGTAGTACACACTGTACAGTATACAGAGCTGACACACAAACATGCTTAGAGTAATGAAGTATGGAGAATCATACACCATCTACAAGAACTGATTCTAAAGGGTTGGGAAGGTTCATCTAACAATGTATTGCTCTGATTATTACTAAGTGCCTGTTAAAAAACAAAATCTTTGACGTCATCAATGTGAAAGTAAAATAATTTGATTAGTTTCCGGTGTTTTTGGATTGCCTCAATGTCAAATCTGCTCAGAGAAAGGCAATATGAGATGACTTTCAGACGACTGCTCAGGCGCATACTACGGCCATAATTTCAAAATAAAAGACAAACTAAAAATAACATAAGATAGAACTTCACTTATCCCGAGGGAAGTTGTTGAAAGCTCATTGCTCCAGGTGAGGCTCGAACTCACAACCTCGGCATAGCTCTGCAGGTTACTGTCTTATAAGTACCGCGCGCTGACCGATTGCGCCACTGGAGCTTTGGCACACAAGCAGCAGGTTCACATGTGAGCTAGTGTTGCAGGAAATCGTTAATTTCACAAAGTAATCCTCTGAGTGATCCTCTTTTTTCCTGAACGTATCAGTAAGCATGACCAGCATTTATGTCTGCAGGTACAGAAGTAAAAACAACATCTTTATGTTTGCATCTCCATGAGTAAATCCAGTCAGGCAGCCGGCCGGTCAAGGTTGGAGGCAGTGGGCTCCCCAGCAAGCGGTGCAGCTGTGCTACTGACAGATCGGTGCAGGGCAGCATGCAGCCGGCCGCTCCAGACCCTGACACATCAAAGCTCCCCGGCCCTGTTGCTACCCTCCCCCGTGGCCCCCCGGTCGGCCACTTCAAAAGACCTTTAGGCGCATCGCAGATTCCCATCAAAGGCTCTGGACGTAGCACTCACCCACGAGCGAGCCGGCCAAGAAGATATGATTAAAAGCACATTATTGGGGGGAAGAAGGGAGGACAGAGTGGAGGTTTAGTGGGAACGGAGAGGAGGAAGATATCAGGCTAAAGAGATCACGCTTTACCTTTCCTACATACTCTCAGTGTCATCCTGTCTCTGATTTACGTCTCCGCAGGGCTACAAAATGGCAGAATTTGACAGGACTGTCGCTCTCTCCCCCTCTCCTTCTTACGCAAACAGTCTCTCCCTTACAAACGCTCCTTCTTTGTTTCTTCCCGTCTCTCCCCTCCCTCTCTATCCTCTCTTACCCTTTGGGGGTCACGTCTGAGGTCATTTAATATAAGCCACTGGCTACACAGCCAATTCACACCTGAAATTGCCCGTCGGCAGAGGCGATTGGCCCTGAATGGTGGCATTGTTGTCCCCGTGGGGGGCTCAGACAGCAGCGCACCAGCCAGCAGCCACAATGGCAGCCTTAAGGCCTGGAATAATTTGACTAAACGCATGGGATTTGCTTGCGCAGATTATCACCGTCGAGTCATGCAACCAACCGCCCAACCCCCCACCAATCTTACCAGTTAAAAAAATGCCGTGTTTGTTGGTTATACTGGGAGCATGTCGGCCTGAGAGCGTCAAGGTTCCTTCATTCATATTTTGGCACGGTGGCTATAATTAAAGATTGTAATTTTCATATTGTTTTGTACTCTGGTTGGTGCACGAGACACTGTCAATACATTTCTCCTTAGGCATCTCAGACGTGCATCTCCATTAGCATTAATTTCATGCCTTGCCCCCACGTCTTTGCGCAGCCGGTATGTTGTTGTTGTCGGGGGAAAAAAAAGTGTCTGCTGGCTTGCGGTCGCTGCTGCGCCTCATGATAGCGGCGCTCCCATTATCCTGCCTCATTAGAGTGGATGTCCAAAATGTCAGAAGAATGTTTTATGGACTGTTGAGAAATCACTCTGCAGCACAAGTCACCCAGTGTTCTGCCATGTAGGAGAGGGAGGGAGAGGAGAAGATAAGGGGTTTATATTCTTAAAGTGTGGGGTGGAGGGAGCACGGTGGGGTGGGGTGGTGGTGGTGGTGTGGTGTGGGGGGGCTGCCTGCCTTTAGAAGAGCTTAGGGCCCAGTGTGGCGAATTAAATAGAATGCCCAGACAGAATTAGTTCCAAGGCAGACTGGGTCCCATTCTATGAAACTCAACAATTAGACGGATTAAACGTAATAACTCAGCCTGAACTGGCGCAGCTGCATTATGGTTACCTCGGCACCCAGGGGGTTGCAGTGCGTGTGTGTGTGTGTGTTGTAGAGGGAGGATTTATGCTTGCATATGAAAACTGACGACTCGGTGAGAGAATGTAATAAACTTTGGGGGAGAGAGGTAAACACAGTCCAAAACACTTGGAAATTGCACTCCTCATTCCGCAAATCCGGCCAGTTGACATACTGTTGTGATTTTGGTTGTGTTTTGTGATTTGACGAGCTGTACTGCATGTGTCAGGGTTAGGCCCGACGATGTACCAATAACTGTTTCTGCCGAGGTACTTCAACGTCAAGTGTCCTGGGTGTTCTCAGATATCGACGGCGATGGCAGATATCCAGACTCGTTGTTCCAGCATTTTTCAGGAAAACATCTCTATTCTAGTTGGAATGGCTGTAAGCGTTACAAAGATGGGGCCTGTCAGGTCACACACCCTGTTGCCTGATGTTGATGATGGAGTTTTCACTTGCTGACGGTGTTTGGACAAAAGCCCCACAGATCAGAGGCAAGTCAGATCTACAGAATAAGGAAATCCTGTCGTGTGCTTGGTCGTTTCCTACACTATTTCTCACGTATGTAATTGTAGTACGGAGACAAAGCTCAGCAGCTCCACAAGCTTCACAAGAGAGAGAGTGTGTGAACGAACACACACACACACACACACACACACACACACACACACTTCTTTTTTTACAATCACAACCTGGACCCACAAAATGACGGATGAAAAAAATGACAACAAGCCCAAAGCGCCATTACACAATCGCAGAAGAAACGTCCACCTTCATCATTCTACCTCAGCATCAAACACCCGTGCTCGCCTCTGAGGAACCTGGGAGCCTCCCTGACTTTAGGTGAGACAGAGCAGATCCTGTAGTGCCTGTGGTGTAACAGATCTAGTCCAGATCCGCGTGAAACCCGATAGACGGACACGCAGGGATAGGGAGAGACTGCCAGGGATCAGGGCCGCTGTCACAATCGGGCAGGGCGGCGAGCGGAGCGTAAGTCTATCAGGGCTGCGGCAGCGGACGGACGTGAATGGATCTCAGTCGGGGTTTGAAGAACGACGAGAGGGTTTTCTGATTACAAATGACAGTTAGGGACTTTTGCATTGGCAGAGTTTAAGATGCTCTGAAATCGTGCGTCTTCTCTTTAACTCTCGGCTCCTAATACCTTTCACTTGTGGCTCTCAAAGTGCTGAAGTCTTGCCGAGTAAAAACATGACATTTTACACTAACGAGAATTAGCTGAGGGGCATTTCTCTCTCTCTCTCTTTCTCTCTCTCTTTCCTTCTCTCTCTCTCTCACACACACAGAATAGCTCAGCTCCGGCCCTCTCCTGCGTACTTAAAGTAATTGCTCGTGGCAGTCAAGGTGTCTGCCTAAGGGCCTGTCATAAGCAATCCACGGCCATGAGAGGGGGCCTTGTGCATGAACCTAATTCAGTCAGTCAAGCCAAATGGGTGGAGGGGTTCAAGAAGTGGCGAGTTGGTCCAGCAACAACCTGAAAAATGTTAAAGCAACTTGCGTCCGCTTTGATAATCCGCCGTAAGCAACACGGAATGGAAGCCTTGGAATTCTTTCTGCTGCGTACCAATATGAAATTAGGAGTTAATTTGATCTACAGCTGTACGACAGGTCTCTCCTACAGGACGTTGTTTTTGTTTACCGCATTCCGCAAAGTTTAAAGAAAAAGACATTCAGCTGCTTTCATTTCTGCTTTCTGTCCCTCTGTCACGCAGCTCCTTCGTGACAAATTCACACCTCATTAAAGAATAACGGCGTTTAAATTGCACCGGTCGTTACGGTTTGATTTCCTCTTGTTTAGTTGTGGTCCCGGCGATGCTCTTGTGCCTAATCAGGAGACAGTCAGACACAGTTCTGTCTTTGCACGAGAGAGCAGATCTCCCTGTTTGCTTTGACACTGTGAGGGCTGTTTGCTGAAGTCCTTCAGCACACACAGAAATTCCTCACCCACTTACCCACCAACGCCGCCACCTCAAGTTCTGTGGCTGACAGACAGACGGACAGAAAAAAAACAGACAGGAACTGAGGGGCCAAAAGCAAAAAGGTGGACCCTCTCTAAGGACACGTCGACTTTGGTCAGACACAGCAATAAGAAGCGGAGCCCCGGGCCCCTCCAGCCAGACTCGAGAGGAGACGACTTAAGGTCCTAAGTGTTTAGGAAACAGGCACATCAATGTCAAAGCCTTTTATTGCTTTGGCTTCCTATTGCTTTTCCCTGCTTGGGGGAGAGATAGAAGCCTCCTCAAACAAAGGCTGAGCCTGGAGTGCATCTTCCTTAAGTCAGAACTTTAGTAATTAACTATTAGGTAGAATACAGAAGGACGAGGTGACGGCTTATGAAGGGGTTTGGTTAGGATTCAGTGAGTCACATGAAGACCACATTTGCATGCATTTTGCATAAATTTCAGTTCCTGTTTGTTAAATAGTTAAAGCTCTGCACGTATGACTGCATCTGGAACTTTCCATTTGGAGCTTTAATTTATTAAAAAAAAAAAAAAAACTACAGATATGGCCCAAAAAAATGATAAAAAACAAAAAACACACTTAATTGGCATCCTGAGTTCATATTTCTTAAAAATAGAATTGACACTTTGATTTTCATTGGAACATGTTTTGAATAATAAAACTTATTTCAGGAAAACTCAAGTGTATTTCTTAGCGCTTATTTTTGTCTGTATATAACTTAAATGTCACAATAAAGTATAAAAGTACCAAGTTCCAAATTTCCACAGAACTAATTAACGATCATCAACAACAACTTTAATGTTGTCCATAACTTTGAATGGAAACACGTTATTGATTAATAACATGATGGCTTTTTTCTTCCGTGTAAAACACTTCAGAGTTCAGAGCAGACTGAGTATAAAAGGCAAATGGCTTGAAAATTATGGAAACTCAGCGCTCATAAAGTCATAATTACTAAACAATGGAGGCAAATGACAACGTCTGCGTTCTGGTCCAAACTATTTTATAGAGCTGCAGAGAAATGGGGGGAAACAGGGGATGGAGGAAACTGAGAATGCTTGGTTTGATCCCAAAAATAATAGTTTATTTAGCCCCTCACATTCTGTCCGTAACTCTCACTCCAACTGTATCAGACACACACACACGTACACAAACATTCACACTCCACAGACAAACTGTCACAGTTCTTGTCCAACAAATGTGAGCCCGGTCGCAAACACTGGCAGGTACTTGAAAAACAGCTTGTTTTAATGTTCCTAACAAACGCGTGAGATGAACCCTTCCTCGCACCAACAAACTGCCCCGTCCCTCCTCCTCTGCCTTTCCTCTCTTGACTCTCATTCACACTTGGCCCTCCCTCTGCCCGGCTCGGCCGCTTCAGTCTGCCTGTCTGGGGAAGTGCAGAGCATCACAAAGCTCACAGGCCGCCTTAAGGAGAAACCCTTTACTTCAAAATACAACACAGTATTAAGGGTGCAACGGACTGCTGCAGGCCTCTAGAAGTCTCTCCAGATGCAAACACACCTCACAAGCTTTCTGTGGAACTGACCGGTTGGCACTGTGTGAGCGAGGCGACGCAATTTACACGTTTGAGGTCAACAAGCCAAGAATCAGCAGGTTCAATACTGGAGAGAGCAAATCACGTCAAAAGATGTCAACAAATAACATTTTGGCTCGTCGTTCAAGCGCATAGTTACAAATGTGTCCCCTCAGGGATTCTGTCGAGTGTAAACTATTGGCTGTCCAACAACAACTTTCTATAAAAATGACTTTGTTTTTGTTCTGTTTCTTTGGCCTTTACGCTCGGCTGCAGGAAACTGTCGCTGAGTCCAATAATACTGTTTCCCCTCCTAGAAAGGGAGGCTGGCTATTCACTCAGTTATCTGATCGAGTGTGTGTGTGTGTGTGTGTGTGTGTGTGTGTGTGTGTGTGTGTGTGTGTGTGTGTGTGTGTGTGTGCGCGTGCTCATTTGTAAGAGACAATGTAAGGTGTTCTGCCTGCTTGTCGTCCTGAGCCCGGAGAGACAAAGTGCTGCAGGAGGAATCTCTGCCCCCTGTGTACTACAATATCCTGTTTGGACTGAAGATGATCTCCCTACTCCTACACACACATCACACACACACGCTTCGCTCCACTCATACATCACACTCGAGCCTCCAGCCAAAAACATACGGCTTTGTTATTGTTGCTTTTCTGCGCCCAACCTCTGCAGCGCCGCTTTGTAAAATAATCTGAAATTTCTTCACAGGTTTTTCATCTGATACACTGTTTTGGGACATAAGTGTGTGTATGTGTGTGTGTGTGCGTGTGTGTGTGTGTATCTAGGGCCAAAACTGAATGAGTGTTCAGCAACAACAACATGGATCATGTAGCAATCACAAGTCAAACAAAGTGTAAAAGGATTAGGATCTCTGAGAGGGATGTACTGCTCTTGGGTTTAGTGTGTGAGTGTGTGTGAGAGTTTAGCGCATTTCTCAATGCACACATGTAGCACATGTAGCCATCCACCCAGCTATCCATTCATTTACATCCCCATCCACTCATTCGGCCAGCAGATATATCAACCAACAATCATAACAAGTGAGTAGAGGGCTGAGCACACGGTCATGTGCAGCCGTGCACAGAGCAGCTCTGCTTCCCGTAAGTAAGTCGGTACAAAAAAAAAAAAAGAAGGCGGCTGGCTCAGGGGCAGATACCTCACTTCCCAACAGAGAGCGGTGCATTTCCTGAAACTGACAACTGCGAGGGCTTGTACTAAAGCCAGGCTGTACGTGAAGGAGACAGACAGAGAGAGAGAGAGAGAGAGAGAGAGAGAGAGAGAGAGAGAGAGAGAGAGAGAGAGAGAGAGAGAGAGAGAGAGAGAGAGAGAGAGAGAGAGAGAGAGAGAGAGAGAGAGAAGAGGGGGAGGTAGGGAGGGAGGGTGAACTGACCTGCAGTCAGGAAAAATGTTGTAAATGCTGGAGTGAAACACACACACACACACACACACACACACACACACACACACACACACACACACACACACACACACACACACACACACACACACACATAAACACACACACACACACACACTTAAGAGCTGTGGTCAGGTATTTGGCTGGGCTGAGATCCGTCCGTATTGAAAGATAAATGTTGCCTGTTCCCAATCTTTATCTCCACCCGGACTCTTATCGACTATTTTTGGGAGCTGGCACGCTTGGAGCTTTTGTTCACCACCAAACAGACCAAAGCAGAGCTCCTGACACAAAAAGGTGAATGCATGTGTAGCACCAAAAGAAACAGAAGGAGGGGAAGATTGTGTGCTTTTGATCATTGTCAGTTATTGTCATGCATCCCCGCCTCTTTCTCTATCTCTCTCTCCCTCTCCCCTAAAATGGAAAAGTGGAACAAACACATAATAATGAGTTGCAGGGAGAGGGGTTGACCAGGGTAGCAGCGGTGATGGTGGTGGTGGTGTTGATGTTCTTGGTAATGGGCACACCCAACTAGACACACCAAACTCATGAAAACACCCTGACAAGGACATTTCCACTTCAGCTCAACCCTACACTTACCATTTCCTGCTTACATTCTGTGGAAATCCAAGAGAAGCCGAATTATTAAATATACACCCGGGCAAAAAATCTAAAACAAATAAAACTTCACTTATTGAAGCCTGTCAGTGGATCGTCGTGTCGGAGGGAGGCGAGTGATGCTGCTACAGCACAGCCTGCTGGTAAGAGGTGGTACTGCACGCTCCCCTCCTCCACTCGCTGTACTGCTGACGTAAGGCCTTTCACGGTGCTGTGCTCTTTTGGCCTTTCACACCAATGAAACTGCTTCTTTTTAAAAAACAAAATCAGGAGCAGAACCAAAGACACAGCATGAGAAAACTTTATATGAGTGTGTCACTTTTCTTTGTGGATAAAATGAATTACAAATGCACATTTAGAGGCAAGAATGTTGTCAGGAAATGTAACATTTTGTTGAAAATGTCATTGTTCCACTTTTTGTTTACATCAATGCAATATAATGGACTGAAATGTTCATTTTAAAAAAAGGACCCAATTTTACATGCATTGCGAAATAGTAAACATGTTTTCCTCCTCACACTACATCAACATGATGTGATTTGTAAAGTTTCGAAGTTAAAAACACATTTTCTTTGTATCTCTAATATCTGTTTCTTTGTGAATGACATCAGGCTGTGGGGTGGCTGACAGTACATTCCACCCCACCCACCCTCCTCTGACTCACTCTATAACATGACCTATAGCTGCACCACCCTGCACCGACAAACACCAGAGACACCAGCATGTGGAATAACTAAGATCATTTGATGATCATCAGGGTCATTTAAGACACAAACATGGAATATTATGATGTTTTTGGTGCCATCAGAACATTTTAGAATGTAGAAATTGAACTTCCCAGTTTAGTTTCCTATCTCACATGCAGTGAATGTTAGTCAGGGATTCCCTTCATTTATGTATGTTAGATTTTCGGTACATTTGTTCATTGTTTGACACATTTTGTAGGAACACTTGATCTATTTTTATGCTTAAACAGTCATCCTTTGTCTGTAATATTTACTCTCCATTTCTTAATTTTCATCTACATGTAAGAGCTTTGGTTGAGATTTATTTTTTGTTGCTTTCATTTCAGTCTATTTACTCTCAAACACACATGTAGAGTTTTTTTTTTTTTTAATGCAGCTAGTTCAATAGAATTTGATTTGCAGTGTCTGGGACAGGATTTCTGCTCTCTCTTTGGCCCACAAGTTTAATTAAGTCGAGTTTAATTCCACATACACAATGGACTCTGCACAACTTCACACAAACACACTCACAAAACATGGAAATCCTGATACCGCCTAATTATGTCAAGGTGATTTCACTGCACAACTCTGCTGCACTCAGATATGACTCTCATGACACGCTCCTCTAGTTTATAACCAGCTCATAAAACACTGCTTGAGAAGATAACGCGAGCTGAGAATAGTGTCATTTTATGCATTTCCTAACCTCAAACCCAGAGGGGATGGGAAGTTACACACTAACACTTTGATCCCCTGACACTCTTACAGATTTCCCATAGCAATATTTCTGACATAAGCTTTGAAAGAACGGGATAAAACGGAGCCATAAAATTACAGTAGTAGGCTGGGAAGGACTTTACAGCACATATACACTTGCAGTATAAAGGGGCTGGCCTTTCAGCACTAGAAAGACTTATTTAGAAGGTTATTAGTTCCATTTACTGCCCGGGCCTCTGGGGGGTCTTTCATTATGAACTACGTGCTATATAGCTCCTATTAACACAGTGGAAAAAATACACTGGGGGAGTGTAAAGACCTGTGTGTGTGTGAGTGTGTGAGTGAGAGTATGTGTGTGTGTGTGCTCATGTCTGAATATGTGACTTTGGGGACTGCAGGGGACAAACATGGCCCCGACTTACCCTTGTGATTTACAGCTTTTCAGCGTTCACTCTCCTGCTTTAAAACACCCGATTCAAACAAGATTTAATGGCTCCACCAAGAAGTTGGCGACAGCAAATATACAAGGAATAAAGGCAACAAGGAGGGTCTTATCTTTCTCCCCCCACCCCTCCATATTGCTAATCTTCTTATCAGCAAGATGCTCTGTATAACCTGGGTTAAATAACCCTTAGCCTGATGAATCATGTTTGTTTTGCTTTGTCTCTGTGTGACTTTCATACTTTAATGGTAGATTCCAGTTGTGCCTTTACACCCAAAAACCATCAAGTGAAGCGGGTAAATTTAAGAACTTAGCTGTTTGTTCATGTCCAATGAGTGACATCATAATGTTGTGTTTACATGAAAGTGATATTAGTGAGGGTTTTCTATTTCTTTTCCTGTAAAATATCAAATGTAAATACTGTATCTGCTTAAAAGAAATATCTATACATTTCTATAAATTTGTTTTGGACAATTTAAACAATAAATGCATTAATAACTGATCATTTCAGAAAAGTCCTGTTGTATCAAGATGTTTTTCAGAGAGTTAGAGAGAGCAAGTGCACAAGCTCAACTGTGCGTATTGGCTGTGCAGAAAAATGCCTGCCGATGTTACAACAACCAAACGTACGCCCTTAGCAAATACTGTAAATACATCCATGACATTAGTACCCATTTTGTCAAAGTATGCACCAGAGAGTCGTATGTCCCCACCAGTCTGCGCTCCAACAGGCGCACACCCTGACCCACTGTATATCTTTGCTCCTGTGTGCGAGAGAGGAGAAACCACAGGGCCCCACAGACGAGCTCCGTCAACAGGCCCTCTATTCATCTCAAGTGCCGGAACACTGGGCTCTCTGATGGAGCTCCGGCACCTGGCTACAGATGGAAGCAACATCAGAGGCTGGGTGGCGGCAGCTCTGGTCGCCACACCTGAATAAACCCCCCTAAACCCCAGACACCCCCGCACCCCCCCAGGCCCACATCAAATGGCGCGGCTGGCCTATTTGAAAATCTGAGAGCCGGGGAAAGAGAGAGAGAGAGAGAGAGAGAGCCGGGCGAGAGACCTGAGAGCCGAGCAAGACAGCGGCCAGAAGAGAAGCAGAAGGCTGAAGGACCTGGCTACATAAACAGGCTGCTCAGGTGCTGCTGCCGCTGCCGGACTACTGTTTGCTTTACCGGGAGAGAAGAAGAAACCGAGCCCTGTAGAGGAGAAGGTGGAGAGAGACAGAGAGAGCGAGGGAGAGACGCACACACACACAGAAGACGACAGGGAGGCAGTAGCTCAGTGGGTAGAGCTTTCGCTTGGGAACCGGAGGGTCGCCGGTTCGAGTCCCTGCCGAGGTGCCCCTGAGCAAGGCACTGAACCCTCAATTGCTCCCCCTTCTGCGAAGGGTGGTAATGTAATGTAAGTCGCTTTGGATAACAGCGTCTGCCAAATGATTGTAATGTAATGTAGAGCGTATTTATACAGGTGCCTCTAATATCAGAGCAGGGGACAGAGACACACCTCAGACAGGGAAGGATCTAGGTGTGGGAGTCGTCCGGTTGGAGACTGGGTTGGGCCTCGCTCTCATTTCTCAACAGCTCAAGATGGAGCTGCTAGGATTACAGCTGGGGACCAACTTTAAAGTCTGTCGAGCAAGCTAAAACACAATCGCACACTAATCTTTGTGAACCAGTGTCGTAACTTGGTGGATACACGGTGTGTGGGTGTGTGTGTGTGTACAGCTGGGCACAGATAAATGCACATCTATCTGCCAAAAGTACAATCGACTTTGCATTGGCAGCAACTACGAGTGCAAACACCAGCACTGCTCTGACTTTATTAGATTGACTTATCTTAACTGATACCAAAAACCTTCACCGCATACAAAGTATAACACATTCACGTCATCCATCATATGGCCGTAAGACTCAGAAATAGAAACCTCATACACCCTGTCTCTGATTTTGTCACAGTATTTTAATCGAGTACTTTAAAGCAATAATTCGGATGCGATAACTTCACAGAATAAGAAGATTAATGCTCATACACTTTTTGCCGTTCGTTACTGAGGAGGAAAAACATTTGCAGAACATCTGGACTTTACCAAGGGTTTATTTACAGCTGCGTGGTTCAGGAATGAAATATCCTCAAGCTAGCCAATTTAGACTCCGCTAATGAAGCCCTAATAATTCAATTGTGCGTAATTATGTTTGTTCCTTAGTCTAATTTGTATTTTTAACCCTAATATGTTATAACTGTTACTATCCATGACGACAAACATTATTAGGTAAATAGCAATGAGTAGAACAAAATAACGGCGCGGTAGCAACCAAGCTACGGTAGAAGCTAATGAAAACACTCTATCTGCCATCTGTGTTTCCGTGCCAGTGTGCAACTGTTGATAGTGTTTGGGTCTAATCAAAACAAACACATCTGTAATTTTCCTAAAATTTCCCTGCCCCAAAACAAAAGAGAGCAGCTATGACATCACCGGGCTGCTCAGTGAGACATATTGTGAAAACAGCAATTTCCTGAGTTTATTTTCCTTTTCCATCTGCCTTTTTTTTTTCTTTTTTTAAATTGGGCCTTATATTTGGGGGGTTACTGGGGACGTGATGTACCTGCGGAAATGAACAGACACTGGGGCCAAAGACAAAGCAGCGGAGGGGTTGAACGCCAATGGGGGCAATGGGGGCAACACACCATCTGATACTGGACAGCTCTCCCCCAAGGCCACAGACACACACAAACACACACAGACACAACTCTTCCTATCGGCAGCACCGAGGTAACAAAGCGAAATAATTAAAGCAGGACATTTGTGAATGTGGGTCAAAACAACATTTTTGTACGTAAAGTTGTTCTTTCACACTGTGATCTAGGGCCACTGTTTGGATTTACAATAAAAGATGTCATTATGATTCTTTCTAAGTTTTCATCTGCAACATAAACAACCAAATATGCAACCAAGGAGGGACGGACAGTGACAGAATAGTGGACATGGCGAACAGACATTATGCGAGTCACCGAATTAGACTTAGGGCAAGATTAAGCCCGACTATTAACAGCTCGACATGAAGAAAGATGAGCTGGAGGAGGGATATCAAAGGCAAAGAGGCAGTAACCACACCCTGGGTAAACTTCTTACATGTTGGATTATGGTGATCACACATTTGGGACTCGACAAGACAATGACTCACAAATGACTCTACGCAAACACGCACAGGATGAAGAATCTCCAGTCATAAAGGGTCAATAAGAAAGCAGCCGCACGTGCTTTATCTTTTACTATACTTTTTGATTTCCTCACTGTTCCAAAAATAACTAGCATCTATGCTGGATCCATTGTGGCCCCAGTGAGAGCAGTTAAACTATTACTAATAACTCCATGTGAGTAAATGTAGAGTGGGGGGAGGCAACCACATAAAAAGCCCAAAGTCTCTGTAATGAGATTAACTACTGGCTCCTTCTGTGCACAGTTCTGCTGTCCAGAGAATATGAATCAGTGTGTGGCTGTTTTACTACCACAAAGACTATTTTTCTGTCGTTTTTATGCGCTTGAAATTGGCAGAAAGTCAAGAAACCGGGGCACAAAAACTTCTCTTTCTTTGTTTCCCCTCCGTGTCTTTCACACAGAAACAGCACGAGTGGCTTTTCTTGCTTCAGGGCAGGAGGCCACGGATGTTACCCCATCTGTTTGTCTGAACGTGTGCATGTATGTGCGTGTGAATGTAGTGCGTGTTTGCTGACAGCTTAGTTTGTCATTATGACATTTGGAGGCAAAGCCAAAGATATTAAGAGGATTTGTTGGCTAGTTTCACATTAGATTCGCTGCTGTGTGTTGCATAAAGCTTCATAAAATACCTCAAGGCCTCCCGCCCCCTCATGCACATGGACGTGCACCGGCTGAGCTCCGCTATCAAGGACATTCATCAAGGTGACAAAATTCAAGTTCTAAAACGATTCCTCGGACAAAAGCCACGACTGCATTGTAAATTTGTCCCTTTGACTCAGCGCCATATGTTTGGAACCACCCTACATGCCGTCAGTATGAGAGTACAGTACACATGACAGGCATACAGAGGCTGCACAGACAAAAAGTCAATTTGTTCAGAGCCCTGCACAAAAGACACCAGTTGCTCAGCAGAGAGAGGCCCCTGTGTGAAGAGGCCCAGCCATGATGTATGTGTCTCCGCCTGTAATTCCTCCTCTGGCGCGGCAGTGGCTTTTTTATTGTTTATCTGTGGCCGGCTTGTAAGAGGGGAACTAATTAAGGGCCGCCTGCAGGTGGCCCATGCAGGCTTTTACAGGTCTGAGAGGACGAGGAGGCGGAGGAGGTGGAGGAGGAGGAGGAGGACGGGAGGAACCAGGTCACACCCAGCGGGAGGGAGGAGCAACTGCCCCAGGTCACAAGATGATAGACGTTACTGATGTGGTGCCGCTGGACAGAGAGGGGAGAGAAGAAAAAAAAAGTGGACGAGGTAGGCGGACGAGAAACGAGACCGTTAGAGAACACGGAGAGGAAGATAACACATAATCACTACAATCAGCTAAACAAGGTCTTCCTCTGTTTGGGGCGAAAGAAGTCCCCTTGAAGTGTTCATTGACAGAAACGCTTTAAAGTTTTTTTTCCGTTGTGTTCCCAGAAAAAGAGAAATCCATCAAATCCGATGCTGTGTCAAAACAAATTAAGTTCTAAAGTAATTAACAAAACACAAATGACACACAGTTTGATTAATGTGATTTGGAATGCACAACAAAAAAGTCTAACTGTAGAATTTTTAAATAGTTTTTGCAAATGGACTCAACACTCATTCTCCCTTAGTCGCCCTTTAAGAGAGAAAACGGCTCTGAGTTGGATTTGAGACCAGGGGTGTGTTATGAGTTCATTCAGCACACTCAGAACTGCACGTTCACACAAAGCATGATACCAGGCCGGTAGGTTCTCACAATTTGTGATGTGTACACACAATAAACGGAAATCGTGTTTGCTCCAACTGAAACAAAATCAAGCCTCATTTACACAGGCCCAAGTAAACAAATACTGGAGGAAATGTTTACAGTAAAAAGACAACGAACAGTCTAGTTGTGGAGTAAGGGTGTGTGTGAGATTGGGTGTGTGTATACTGGGTGCATACTGTGTGTGTGTGTGTGTGTGTGTGTGTGTGTGTGTGTGTGTGTCTGTGAATTTGTGCATGTGTGTTGTCTTTTTTAGGTTAAATGGGCCCAAAATAAGTTATATGTAAATAAATAAGTTTAAGCTGTGCTGATGTGTCTCCAACACGCACACACACACACACTGACAGAGACTTCCTCAGCAAAGTCAAACAAACAGTGGGATGTTCCAGTCACAAGAAAATGACAGTTATCAGGGATAACGGAAAAAAAACAACAGTATGTAAACAATCACCAATTTAAAATGAGGAGAGATTTCTGTCAAAGATGTCAAACTGATGCTGATGTGTGCATGTTTGTTGCCCCGGGCAGAAGGGGGAGACGCTAGCGTCTTGTCAATGGAGATCCTGATAAGGATGCCAAATGACAGCGCTGTCTGTGGTGGCGTGACACCAGCAGCAAAACAAACCAGCTGTTATGGGAGTGCCCAGCATGGCCCAAATCTGAGCCTGGCTCTTACTGCTGAGTTATGGGCACAGAAACTCTGCAATGGAGACAAATACACACTGTCCGCCACTGCAGCTGAACACTCACGCACAACACTCTGCCCAGTGAGCTTACACACACACACACACACACACACACATAAGGATGAACGGAACAGAGCAGTAAATCTGACTACATGCTTTTTACTGGGATCAAGTGTGTAAGAGGCGTGTTAACATGGAGCGGCAGCTCACTGCTGACCGCAACAGCCTGCGCTTACATGGGATTAAAAAAAAAACAATAAAAGAATAGTGCCATCTACTGTTGGAATGGAACAGGGGCTGCTTCTGGTTTTCAGGGTTTTGCACATTTAGAGGGATGAGTATGGCTGCCGTTAAGTTGCAGAACAGCTTGTCAAACTATTATGCTTCACTACCAGCCAAATGGTACATCTGCTATTGTACGCACTCATGTCTTCCATTACTTATTGTACAACACCAGGGCTGATCGTGAAAGAATGCAGCTGAGACAACAGTCAAAATAAATAACACACACAGAACCATAGCACTTGACGGACTTAACGGGACCAGATGTGGGGCAGTTGCTCGCTTCTTTACAGGGCATACTGCATTAAATATCAGTTATGCTCATTTTTCATCAATCAAGAATGCCTTGATGTGTTAAGGCCAATGGTTGACTTATTCTTATACACCAATAAAAAAACAATAGATTACGTACAGGAAAAAATGAGGCGCTGAAATCACATTTTCCAGGAGTGCTGCACGCATCACATTTTCAATGATTTATAGGATCTTGGGTAGTGGCTGGTCATGGTTTTAATGGGATGTCACAATTCTATTTTCCGTGGTCTCCCCTAACCAGAGCATAGCATCGGAATGGACACAGGAATGGAGAGGAGAAAAAGAGGGAGAGGGAGAGAGAGAGAGGGGAGAGCCAGAAGCGGAGTACAGTACCTTCTGGAATTCAAGTGCTGTGTCGAGAGAGAGTCCTGGGCTAATGCCACGAATGGGCAGGTCAAAAGACTGCAAGAGAGAGAAGTATTCTGCTTTTGTCAGGTGAAAACCTGAAAGCTTTTGTTTAAATGTTAAACAAGATTTTCAGATTTTTTTGTTACTTGAATGAAGGGATTGTGTAGAGAGCATTGTACCGATTTGTCCGGAAAATACTAATTTTGAGAATCCAAGGATTTCCCCCCCAACTGCATGTCTCCTTTGTATAAAACATGCTCTCTACTTTTTGTGCTCAGGACAGCACAAAGAGCAGAGAGAAGATTGAATAAAAAAGCAGCGGCTGGCATAGGAGGTGTGTGTGTGTCTGGGGCGGCGTTACATTAGCAGAGCCATGGGTGGGTGGAGGTCAGTAGAGGGCCAAGAACAGCTACAGGGCAGAAATATTTTATAGTCATAAACAACATCCATGAACATGCATGTATAATTATAAAGAGTATGCGTGCACATATATACTGACATCGCACAATGTTTTCTTTATACTGGGAGTAACTTATAGAAACGCTACTGTGCACGCTATCTGTGCAGCACAAAAGAGCCATCTACATCTATTACATACCAACTATTCATTGCATTACATGTCCATGCGCTCCAATCCATGGACACAGTGCGAGTGACATGTCAGATGGACAAAGATTAATATCGGCACAAGAACTCAAATAAGTGTGGTTCACTGTAACTCGTGCTGCTTCTGAGTATGAAGTACAGTTAGTACAAACATCCACACAAAGAAGGTTTCAAATACTGCACGCCAACAAGTCACAGTACAACACACCACAAGCATCTCAGAGTTCACTCAACACACACACACACTATGTCCCACCCATAAGCTTTGCCTCTACATAAACACTGTATGTAAAACACATTCTGTTAATAGTGGGGACACAAAGATATTTTAAAATGTCAGGAGTGAAATGGAGTTATGACAAAGTTAAAATGTAGAAGTTGCCGCAGTACGAGACAGAACACAACTTGGTAACTCTAATTACTTCAGCATCATATTTTGGTTTGAGTCATTTGCAATTCACACAGTGACCAACAGTTCTGTCCTGCCTCAATCCTGTGCGGGCATGTGGCAACAAGCCTCGACATGTCCTACAACCTTTTGAGAGGGATTTCTCCGACATTTTCCTCCTGACTAAAGAGGAAATCCCCTTTAAGTCTCTGTACCTGCTATGGCCTTGGCCCTTAAGAGTCTCTTTAACCCTCAAGAGAGTTCAACAAAACAGCTTCATTTAGAGAGCAGCTAGAGGGGCTCTCTACTCTGACAAAAGGCCTTTACGTATATGACGAGTGGGAAGATCAGCATTATATGGATCAGAGAATGGAGGGTCAGTGTAGAGTGATGGATGGGAGGGAGATGGGGGCTCCAGGAAAGAGGAGAGGAGAAGGGCGGGGGGTGAGGGGGGGGTTCTGGGACTTACTGAGTTTTGCTGGTCACCACTGGCAGAGGGATGTCTTCGCTCGCAAAGTCCAGCTCATCGGTGAAGCTGTTGGCCCTGGAGATGTCAATGGAAGTGTTGTTGTCGTGATTCCTCCTCACTGGAAAGGATTACAAGGCAGACGAGGCAATTTTATTTGTTTGGCACCAATCAACCACCCTTAAATCACAATTGAAATGACCACAACAACAAAAATACATTAAAATAGAATAAAATTAATGATGACAATACACAAGAGACTAAAAGATAAATAAATACAATTATAGTTGTGTTTCAGTGCAATTCTGGACCGTTAAACATACTTTTAAAAATGTAAATCTGTCTAATTTTGTATTATTAAAGGGATATTTACTCTTTAATATAAAAAATTTGAATTTAAATTAGCATGAATACTCTAATCTACAACTAATCTAAGTACAGATGCAGATAAAGAGGAGGACAAAAATAAAGGCACAAGACACAAGAAGCAGAAAGATACCTGGAGAAGCAGGACAGCTCAGAGTGAAAGAAGACCATGAGTGAGCCGGCGGGCCTGGTGCCATGCAAAAAAGAATGAAAACAGCAGAAAACACAGATAAGAAGAGCGGAAGAAAAGACAAAATAATCACACTTTATGTTTTTGTCTCGACAAGCTGGTTTAGAGCAGAAGTGCTGTTACTGTTATGTGGTGAAATGCTCTCATTGGAGGTGGAAACAGCAGAACAACTTGTCATCGGTGCCATACTAAATGTTTATTTAATCCCTCTGAAAGGAAGGGTGTGGTCAATTTATGAGAAAACAACGAAACTGCAGCTGGCCGTCTTAACGGTGCAGCAGAAAACAACATGTGTAGGGAGGTCCTGACCCACACTCAGACTGTCAGCAGAGTTTGACATGTCTCTCCTCCAAACCACCAGGTCTCCATTGTGATAAAGAATGGAGAGGCAAAACTGTTTCCAAGAACAGAATGACCATTCCAACGCGAGCAAAACCCATTCAGCCTCAATGGTATTCCATCATCGAGTTTGTTTAACATTGTCCTATCCGGAAGCAGAAACAGAGATAGAGAGAGACGGGGAAGAAAGACCTGGCGAGGGTTGGAGGGCTAAGAGGGTCTGGTTAGCCTTTTTTACTGCAGTTATAGAAGAGACGAGAGCTGGTTTATCAGCTGCAAGAACAGCACAAGGGTTTATTAACAATATGACATTTATCAGGATCATCGTCTGTGCCAATGTTTAATGGCTGTGAGGTATGAGAGGCAAGGAGAGAGAAGACTAAAGAGAGGAGACAGGGAGAGAGAATGAGGGGGAAATACACAGAGAAACTGAAACATAGAGAGAGAGAGAGATAGAAAGGGTGCTCCACTGAGAGATCATCACAGAGCGGGAAGTGAGCAGGGCCAGACAGAAAACTGGAGCGATAAGCTAGACATCAACTAAATCAAACAATGACCGGTTTATTTCTGACCACTGGAGCTCCACAATGCTCACATATTGCCCGCCCCCCCATCTCTCTCTCTCTCTCGCTCTGTGTGGTGTCCCAGTCAGGTCCCCACAGTCCTTTAGCCCCAGTGCATCCCCAGCCAGGGCCAGCCCTGTTCCTCACCCACAGTGTTGGCAAGGCATCCAGAAAAGAAAACAGGCCAGGTCAACCCGGGACCAATGTCTGAGTCTCTGTGCTTGGCCAGTTAGGGACAAAGGCCCAGCCAGCCGGCGAGTCTAATTAAAATACTGTCTAGGCCACATTAAAAAGGCAGGCTAGCTAATGATTAACATAAGAGTGTTTAATAGTGGAAAAAGAAGTGCTCAAGCAGTGGAAGGGGATGCTGGTAAAACAGCGTAGTGTTCTGACATCATCCTAGTAACAAAATGGTATAGCCCAATCCCTTCAATCACACTGAGCTCATTCAGTTGTACTCAAGAGTATAGGGACTCACCACTTTGTCTGAACATCCTGGTGAATCCTGCGGAGGAAAGCAGGAAAAATGGTTAAGTGTGTGTGTGCCTGGCGTGTCCGAACAACAACCCCAGGGTGACACATCCCTCAAACTGATGCAATCAGCACTCTCTATCATTACAGCTTTGTAACACGGCAGCTGTTTTGTTGCACAGATGCGAACATTTCCTCCTTTAATGGAATCTTATTGAGATTTGATTACCGCTGTTATGTAATGAAATCACAGTGCACAAGTAGAGCCATTCAGGAAACAATCAGAGGAAATGTACAGTTATAATGTATAGAAATTGATGTTCAGATAACAAGATGTAAAAAAAAATGTATTACTGCTTCTTTTAGGGGAACATTTTCAAAGAAATACAGTTGGGGCTGGACAGTCGATGTTTCTATTGCCTCTTTGGATCTGACGCAGAGATGATGTGGTCTCATGTTGTTTAAACTCTTAACATTATTATTTGTGACAGCAGGCTGCCGACTTCAGCTTCTTTACAGGGTTCATGTGATGCACTGCTTGTGAAACCTCCTCTCTATTCGACAGCTCTGCTCTGCACCTTGCTTATAAAATCACCGAATCACTGGAGTGAATAAGTTAATTAACACTAATTGTAATGCCTTATGTGGCTAAGTTAACATTTTTTCCATGTGGATCACATGATTTTCTTGCATGCTCTCTTTGATTATCTAAGATCCACCAAATTAGGCACCAAACCAACTCCTCTGATGATGGTCTGCCTTTATGTCAAGTTTATGTCACTCCCAGGACTTTTACGATTTCATGCTTTGAAAGACCAAAACTCATTAATTGCATTTATTAACCTTATTAACGATTCAATTGGCGAGGTTGGCTTTTAACAAGGGACGTTACAACCACCAACCCTGTAAGCCAGCAGCCTTCCATCACACAGTATCTGTACAGAAATGTAGCTTCTGCTGTCCAAACAGAACCTGGGTTTGGCATCACTCAGCTAATATTAGTCAACTTTGACAAGCAATGCAAAGGGGAATTCCAACTTTTAACCTTGGCAAATCCGTATTTTTTGTTTTTGTACTGAAGCCCAGTGTGAGTGTCTGTGGCCAGCAAAATGGACAAGTGGATCACTAAAGAGCTTGTAACCATGACCTCTAATCACCACTGAGACTATAATGGCTACCATCTGGCCTACTGTAGACACCTGGCAGGAATCATGGCTCTAAGGGGATCAGAAGAGGGCCTCTGTTTACTGTGTGAGAATGAGTAACCAGCACATATCTCCTCTCATAACGTCTAATGGTCTCCTCTTTTTGTAAGGAGACTGGCTGCCATTTTGCAACTGGTTTTAGTTTAAGTTAATAGTTCCATAATAGAGTGGACAAGAACAATCACGACTGGGCTCATGTAATTTTCTGAAATTAGAAATCAACATGTAAAATGAGTCTTTCGTATCACATAGCAAACAAAGAAGACGATGCAATTTGACTTTTGGTTTGGTTCAGCTGTTGCACGGTGTTTCATCATTGCACAATGTACAAGCAATATAATAGAAAGCATGTAGGTAGGATTGCAAAATCCCCCAAAGTTATGAGCAGAGACGCTCCAGGGTGTGTATTAGTTGAGAACTAAAACAGCTGGAGGTGGGGGTGGAGGACACCAGTGTGCACAGAGGATTGCAGTGCCAGAAGCAGTTCTTATATGCAACATAAACAATTTGCAGTCATGCTCATCATCTTGCTGTCACATCTATTATTTATGTAAAATGCTGGTTTTCTGATTTTTGAGCATTTAGATGATGACACTTCCACACTACAAGAAAACAAATGATCTAATCTAATTATTGGATTAATTAGTATTCATCTGAATTTGCTCTATTGAAGTTCATTATTCATTCAAATGAGAATGGCAAACAATCCAAAATATAAACGATAATGGCAACGTCCAAATAATTACACTGTGGTCTTTTTGGGGCCTTTGAAATCCCAAGAGTGTAAAATCATATCAATCATTGACTGAAATAAACATTGCCAACGCCTGTACAGCAGCATGACATAATTTCACAGTCCTCCAGATAAAAAATTCATCTAACACAGTTGAATAAAGAGGGAGAGAAAGAGTTGATTTGATAACTGGCCATAAACTGCATTAAAACATCAAAGATATCTTCACACTGATACTAAGTGCAGCTCAAAAACACCTCCATAGAGGCTTTAAAAATAATTGATGCTGGCAGTGTTGTTGAGAAGTCCACAATGAAGTCATTTGGATTGAGCAGTAATAAAGCAGGGGTGGCTGCTTTCATGTGTGATCCTGGCAAGCTGAATTGTCTAAAATTTCAAGTTGGACGAAGTTGGATTTGTTGCCTTAAAAAATACTCCACGGTGTTTATAAATATGAGGACAGTGCTTTCAAGTGCTTTACCTTCAACAGACCCTCTTGGCTCCTCGAGGAAGAAGGACATGTCTTTCTTCTCCACAGATTCATCGATGTGGTCGTATGTGATCTGAGGGATGGACACGGCTCTCTCCGAGGACACGTCCATAGAGCCATTACCTCGGACTGACTTCTGCCTCCTCTTGTACCCCTTTTTCTGAACAGAGAGAGGCCAACACCAACCCTTTTCATCCCAACTGTTAACATGAAGTGTGCTAAGGCTGTCTTGATGGAACAATGTTCACAAAGCAGAAATCCTGTTTCATTGATCCTATCCTGCAGTTTTGCACGTTTCTTTCCAATTGTGCAAAAAAACATTTTGTGTATGTAAATTTCTTTGCATATTGTCTCTTGAGTCTAGAGTGTGAATAACTGTTATGCCAAGAAAGATGTGCAATTGTGAAGTGTCATTGAAATAGAGACAATTTACCTATTTTCAGCTTAAAGTGTCTCTATTCACAATGATGTACGCTGGCATTAAGAGTTGGCCAGCAGCTCAATCAATATATTCAGTTTTAATGAGAGGCAGAGAGAGAGTGAGTGTGAGCGTGAGAGTGAGAGTGAGAGAGGAGTAAACTAATAGGGAGTTTGACAAATAGAGTAAAAGATGCACGTGACAGAATGAGAAAACAGAGTAAGGGAGAAAGTGGGATAGAAAGAGATAAAAGACAGAACTAGTGTGCTAGAAAGAGGTAAAGAGAGGAGTCATGACAGAGAGAAAGGAGAGGAAAGTCAGCAAAAGTCACATGCCGAAAGAGAAAAGAGCGGAAGCAGCCTCTATTCTCCCCAATACATGTGGGTTCAATGCTACACAAAGATTTTTTTGTTGTTCTTCTACTAGACAAAGGTTTACTCCCATGAGAAAGGCGGTAGTGACATCATCTCAACTGACTGAGTCTTTGTCCCACTGAGACAAAGGCCTCGAGTCATCCTGGTGGAGTCAGGCCTTTGGGGGAGTGTGGGGAGGGCTCTGTGTGTGTGTGTGTGTGTGTGTGTGTGTGTGTGTGTGTGTGTGTGTGTGTGTGTGTGTGTGTGTGTGTGTGTGTGTGTGTGTGTGTGTGTGTGTACGTTGGTGGGAACTTGCTCTTTCATGCTGTATCGCCTGGGCGCAACATAGCTAATGTTGTCGTGAAAGGTGAACTGCACAAGGAGACAATACAGTGTGGGCCAGACGTATGCAAATCCACCCACACTGGAATCACAGTCCAACAGCTTTTCTGACAACGCTCTTTTGAAACCTACTTCAGAAAGTGAAGTGGGTTCCAAACCGGAGACATCCCAAACACCATTATATTGATTTAGAGACAAATTTGGCCAAAAAATGATGGGAGATGGGGATGGAGATTCAATCAAATACATGTTGGAACCAATTTATCATTGCTGCAAGAAGAGTGACTGTTTTTTAGCACCTCAGAGAAGCAGGTGTAAACTCTGAAGCCTTCCTTTATGGCAATTTGATCACACAAAGGGCAGAAAGCGATGGAGAGAGGGAGGGAGAGAGAGAGAGAGAGAGAAATCTGATAGCTGATGCTTGTTTTCATGACAGATAACAATGTCAACATGGCAGCAGCAACATTGCATTCAATTCGTTATACTTGGTGGGGTTATTTTGGTCTGTACTGGAGTGTGACTGCTGTGTTCAGATCTGGCCAAACAAGCTCCTTGCCAGACTGAGCCACAACGATGTGGAAACACAGTCTCCCAACTGTGAACCGAGAAAGAATGTTGCAGGATGCTTGAATGTTTAAAGTAAAACTACATATTTACCGCCAAGTTGAGTTTTCTGAAGTTTGGGCTGGAGTCAGAATCCAGAGTAAATTCTGGAGTGAGAACGTACATTTTCCATGTAGCAACACAGCCGCCTGACTTCTCTGCTGCATAGCATCTCCAAAGTGTCTGAGGGGCACAGGTGACAGACAGTTTTGGTCAGTGCACTGATTCACCTGTAATTCACATAACATAACATAATTCACACATAATAACACACTACACTGGCAAGATAGGACACAGCAACTATTTGCATTTTAAAACAACAACAAAAAGGATGAAGATTTTGCAGCCTTGTCTCTCCTCAAATCAGGAAATAAGCAGCAGAAGCTGAACGGAATGAATGAATGAATGAATGAATGAACGAATGAATGAATGAATGAATGAATGAATGAATGAATGAATGAATGAATGAATGAATGGATAGCCACTACTAACACCGAGATGCTCCAACTATCTGCCAAATTTCAAAACTACCTGCCTTGGCCTTTCTACTGGTAATACCTGAATGAGGGAGGCTGCAGCAGGGATCTGTCGGTTGAAGTGCTTCTGTCTCTGCTTCTGTTGCACCTTCAGGGCAAACCCTGAGCCCAGGATACCCTAATTAGAGAATGTTCAGATTTATTGTGTATTCACACAGCAAGAAATATATATATATATATATATATACACTGTATACAGAGATGATTTATGCAAGGGTAATGAATATATTGTAGACGCTCAATCCCACAATGAACATTACATTTTTATATCTCATATTCTGATTGATCACTGGGAGCAATGTTTGATTCAACAAAGTTGTAATAACAGAAACAAATAGATTCAAAATATATTTACAGCAGGCAGAGCGAAGAATGAGATAGCGAAGACACTGAAGCAGGAGGCGATGGCTTTGCCTATCCATGTTTGCGGGATTTTGTCCCCATAGCCGATTGTGGTGACGGTCACCTAAACACAGAGTGAATGTTTTACACAAAAATGGGAATACATACATATAACACAAATTGAGGGGGTATTCATTAAGCATAATTTAACATGACGTCCCCCAACCATGTTTCCTCAATCATAAATGCCTAATAATGTTAATTTTCACATTTACCCTGAAAGGCACGTTACTGCAGTACGCAATATAAATGCATTTAGTTTGACCTAATACCTTGATTCAGATTTAAATTACCCGTTTAAACTGTATTGACTGATAAAATAATAAAACATTTCTCTCAATTTGAATGAAGTGCTACGCTATTGGAGAAGTGAGCTCTTGGAGCTTTATCACAGTAGTCTATAACAGGAGTTAGACAATAGACAGAAAGTTCATCAGGCGTTCTGGCTTTGCTCCACGACTGTCAGGGATAGCCAGGGCATTTGAGGCTCTACTCCTCAATGGGAATAAGATTCCCAACCACTAATCCTCAGTGAGTGTAGGAATTTGCTGGGGTGATGGGGGAAAACAAATACCTCTTGCATTTGCATGTACACCCACTCTGAAAGCCGAGCCAATTCTGACACATTCAGAGCACACTTGGCTTAACACGGGTGTCTATGGGGTATCGCTGTGTGAGCCGTTGCAGCGCGCTGACACAAAGAGGCTGATGTAAGGTGAGATACTTAAAAGGGCTTTGGGAGTAAAAAAGAAGGAGTAGGGGCGGGAAGGTTGGCTGGGTGAATGTTGGGGGTGGATAGAATAGTGGGGGATTTAATACCCTATCCACAAATCCAATGACTAAACAATACTCTCCTGACCATCAGAGTGGAATGGTCCACTCAAAAACACCTCTCATTCAAAATGTACGGTTATAATCAAAGTGTGTGTAGCAAAAAATCCTATTCATGGCCACACAAAGGTCACAGCCAGATTCTAGGACAAGAATTTGTGTGGACTTGTATAAGCA
Organism: Genypterus blacodes; assembly: GCF_046128005.1. Classification (NCBI taxonomy): domain Eukaryota; kingdom Metazoa; phylum Chordata; class Actinopteri; order Ophidiiformes; family Ophidiidae; genus Genypterus; species Genypterus blacodes. Next base: position 11,048,668 of record NW_027466834.1, read on the forward strand.
TGTATATATGATGATGTGTCTATGTGTGACTGTATCAACAATTTTACAACCACAATCACGAGTCGTCTGCTATCTGCTGTTTTTATTTTCCACGTTATTGTTTCTAATATCCATGTTATCACCCTGTGGCCTGTTTCAAATAAAAAAAAGATCAAACTCGCATTACAATCACAACACCTTTGGCAAAAGAAGAGAATGGGATGGTGGGAGAGGGGGAGAGGAGAGAGAGAGAGAGAAAGAGAGAAAGAGAGAGAGAGAGTGAGAGAGTGAGAGAGTGAGAGAAGGGAATATGAATCATGGCATTGGCTTGTCCTCCAGCTGTGCCCTGCACCTGCAAATCCCAAAGTGGAAATCATGCCAAGGGAAGGAAAACGCAAGGGGAGAGCTTAGCATACTCCAATCAGGGCACTCTCATTTCATTAAGTACACACACACACACACACACACACACACACACATACACACGCATACACACGCACGCACCCACACACGCACTTACACTCACCAACAAAGCTGACCAAACCTAGTGGAACAGAATATCATGGCTCTCAAGTTTACAATCACTCAAAAACAAAAAGGTGCAAATCCCCAACAATCATTCTTTTCTCTGCATTGTGAGCAGAGAAATGCAAATAACAGCTTTTCTTCACCTTTCCATAGAAATAGTGAGGAGCACCAGGACCCCTCTAACCCTCATTACAAAAAGGTAGTAATCCCACAAATAAAGTTTTAATTAAGGGAACTGACACTTTATATTGGTACTCTAAAAGTTCTTTGAGCCAAAGAGCCCAGAGGTGAATGGTTTATTACTGTCTCTTTGTGGCACGTTGATCCCCTGCACAAGGCTGCCATAGGTTTCTCATTACCCAGCGCCTTCAATTCAACTGTTTAATTAACTGCTCTGGAAATCTGAGCCCCCAGCACAGAGGGAAATAGGCAAAACAGCTCTATGCATGAAAAACACCTGTTGTGTATCAAGTGTTGCGCCAAAACATGCATGCAACACAGAGAACCAACAAAGGCAATAAATAATAATGGAATAACCAGGGTGGCCTTTCATTTCCACTTCTAAATGCGCCCAACAGAAAACTTGTAACACAGAGAAGAAGTGTTTTTCATCTACATGTGTTAAATGGCTTGAACTGTCTTACCACACCCCACCACAGGGCATCGGCATAGCTGGAGAAGCCCGTCCTGCCCTCCTCATCCACAGCATCCTTCTCAGCCAGATAGACAAAGTAGGAGGAGAAGATTAGGCCCAAGAAGCCGATGTAGAGGGTGGTAATCAGTTCCTGCGATTAAAAAAAAGGAAGTAGATCATATATGAATTTTGTAAATTGTGTTGTCACAGGCAAAAGCTGTAATGGGTGTGAGGTTCTGCAACAGACAGACTCATCCAGCTCACAACAGATTGGGCAAGGCTCTCTGAAGCCGTTGCTAGTGATGACAGCATTGTGATTAACCTCAGCTCAGATGCAGAGTGAGTGACTTTATTGCCTTTTTGGTTGATTCAAGCTCTATGTCTTTCAATAGCAACAAAATGGGAGCTAAATGCGTGAAGACCATGTGGAATGACAGCATGTTTGGGTAAACATTAACCCGGTTTTGTGAATACAGCTAGAATAACTGACTGGTTACCTCACTGTTCCACTGGGGTCAAACTTGGTCATGCAAACTGGATGCATCTGGCCCGTTGTCAGTGTGCAGACAGGGACAATGCAGTCATAAGGGAGGCCTGTACTTAATTTCACTGAACTATATTTTCAATGTGTAACTTTTACAATTGTATATAAAGAGAGTGTACTTTATATCAATTGTATTTACAGTTGGATAAACATGCAAATTATGAGAAAATGTAAATATTGACTCAACTGTGGGAGAGTATTTAGAGTGAGTGCACATCCAACTGTGATTAGTCCATTCCACCAATTCAACAAATTAAACATGCTAAAGGATATCTATTTTCATTTAACAGCACACATCATTGGTGACGTGGTTATGTACAGAGGGCAATAACACTTATTTACCTCATCTTGGCTGTATTTAGCATTTTACTTTCTTGACCTTTACTCTCAGTTCTCACTGATTAGTGCTTTTCCTCTTATGAATCAAAGAGATATGCATGTCAGGGTTGAGAAAGACCAAAGAACAAATCTACTTCAGGGATTAAGAAGAGAACATTACTTCCTTTCACTTCACTTTGTATCAGCCTGAGAAAATGCTACGCATCCAGGATAAAAAGATAAAAGTGTGATCATCCTTGACTATCTCTCTTCTTGTCCTTATAAAGGTTTGCCTGGCTTTGCTCATTTCTGCATGTGTGCACAATGTTCTGTTTTATTAAGCATAAAATGTCACAAAGCTATTCTCTCCATAAGCAGCCAGGAAGAAGCCTGATCCGGCCAGTGGAACGGCCCTCTCAACTAAACTGCATATAATTGATGTAACAGGTGGATAGAAAGTTCTTTCAGTCTTTATCTTCAATGGCCCAAGATAAATTTGGTTGGCAGCCAGGTCAGAACATAACCATGACAGACAATACAGACATTTACTTCATACATGGACATGTTAAATTAGTTAGGAACAGCTCACAGTGAGATAGCGGAACAAAATCAAAAGGTTTGCACTACATTCAAGCATCATGTCATTTCCTGACCTAGAAGCAATGTGACTTGTGTTTTTGGACCTGTATTTGTACTTTAAGTTGGTCTGATTATGTAAAATGATTAGGAATTAACAAGTGGTCGTTTTTGGAAATACTGGAGATAAATGTATTTAAACATCAATAGACAGCAGGTATCCCTACTGTTACCCTACCTGTCGATGGATAAAGACTACAGATCCAAGAAGCCTCCATGTTCCTCCCTGTCGATCCACGTGTAGCATGCGTAGAATCTGGAGGAAGCGGATGCCCCTGGAATACACAACAGTATGTTCATGATAATTGTGTGTAATGAGCAATGAGTAATACATACACAGTTGCACAAAGTCACTTCCTTACCTGATAGCAGATGTGGCAAACACTTGGCCATTGGACCCTACAGCCAGCACAATGACTGAGGCAATGACCACTATCAAATCTGTGACAGGGTCAGAGGAAGAAAGAAAGAAAATTACAAGTCAAATCTATCACCCCCTGTTTTCATTATCTGATTTAAGTAAAGTGAAATGCTTGAAATTGCTGATCTGCAAGTATAATTCATAGCACGCATTGGATTATATGGGAACAAAGCAAAATGCCAGGTGCACCTATGATAGATATGGGCTTCCTGATAAAGTGGAGGCGTCCTTTGATGCCCGCATACTTGCTGCGACAGCCTGCCGACCACAGCCGTACGACGTACTCTGTGCCAAAGAACAGCACCAGCACAATCTCCTGTGGAGCACAATGCAAACACAACGCAGAGGTTACATTCACTCATTGCCACAATGACACCAATTCTGAATCACAGAAGAGAGGATGTGGCTGCAGATAAGGTATAATTTCTAAAAGCACTGATAACAGCGTGCGGTGCATTGGGAGTAATCTAAAAGCATTAAGGCCATTATAATCAATCACCAAGATTGAAGATATGATATGAGTGGGTAAAGACAGGTGTGCTGACTGAGAGAATGAGGAGGTTTAGTAGTAGCAAGACCACCCACCCACCCAGGAGCAAAGATGGAGCCTGATAGTACAGCTGATGACAGCTCATATAGAGACGGGGTCCGAGGCTTTGTGAATGAAAATAAAAGGTGAAATGCCATCAAGTCAGCAACATGAGTTTCAAGATCTTGTTGTCTCTAATGGAAGACCTAATGCTATATCATTATCTACTAACTAATATCTATGTTAATATTGTTCTATGTTTTAATTGTTTGTTATTGTAAAAACTTTGAATACTTTAAAAAACTATTAGAGTTAACACATAATAAAGATGGTAAACTTTTCCAAACTTAGATTTATGTGCTTGCATGACTGCTGTGATTGTTTGTGCTTTATGAGGTTGATGTCCAAATATGTGCTTCTTTGTGTGTGCCTCAGAGATTTAATGAGGTCTGTCTGATGAAGATCATTTTCAAGGCCACCATGTATGCATAATATTTAGCCACCCTACTGTCTGTAAAGGCCTAAGGCCATGTGGGTGGCCACCCAGTTGATTGCTTGAACTGCCTGCCCCCTGACCACCCTTTGTATGAAACTTAATGCCATGAGCCCTGTTGCAATAACATAGCACCACAGAAGCCGAAAACAATGACCTGTCAATCATACCAGACACTGCGATATCATCACAAAGACAAAATGCTATGCTTGAGTTCCATCTATTTGTGGAATTTTGTTGCACTTTTGTTTTTAATCAACCAGATTACATGTTGCACTTCCGTTGTCTGGTCTGGGATTCCTACAGGCCATGGATTGGCTCCTTTTTGTCAGTGAGGTAAAGACAAAGAGAGAGGAAGTGAAAAAGGCAGGATAGACAGACAGACGGACAGGAACGCTTCAGTAAATCCCTATAACATCCATTCCAGTTGAACTTGACCAGCCAGCCATAGCTTGCTATTGTTTGCCTAGGAGCGTAAGGGTTACTAGTTACTAGTCTGATGCTATCACTTTATTACACTGCATTAAATCCAGGAATATCTCTGACAGAAAGCTGAAAGCTTCCTGACACTATACTGTATCTAAAACATTCTGCACTAAACCAGTAAATACTTTGCTTTTCAATGAAACTAAAACATCACAATCTGAAACAATAGACAGTTCTTTCTCTGAGCAAACAGATCTGATAGCAGGAACAGTACACCTGTAATTAATAACATCTATAACTGTTCTTTTCCATTTAGGCGTGTCAGTAAACAGCAGCAACGGTTCTTAATTAGTGCTATTAGTGACATCCCAGTCAAAACATACACCATGATAAGATCTATTACTGTCCTATCAACTGATGTTTGATGAGGATTTTAATTTTTTTGTGACATCTGGTTAATAATTCAAAGTCAAAGGTAGCCTTGAATTTGTGGCATTTAAAGGGATTAGCAAAAAAATAATTCCATAAAATGGGTCGTCCAGATGCTGGAGTGTTTTGAATGTGCTTCAGAACCTGGCAACTCTGTGTTTAATGAAAACAGCTGCCTGCTCACGTAGCCATCGTGTCATCAAGCCAGACGTGGATGAAGCTGATTCAGGGAATTGTTAGGGAATTATAGTGTAAGATGAAAATGTGATTAGATTACGTCATCCGTCTGCCCGGCTATAGGGGAAGTGCATCAATGCGTACATGAACATACACACACATTCATTGACGTTCATCATATCTAGCATATGAAACACAACAATAAGTAATCTATCCTAAACCCCACACTGGGAGAGAGGGGGGGGGAGGAGAGAGAGAGAGAGAGAGAGAGGGAGAGAGAGAGAGCACCTTTATCTATAGGACTGTAATTTAAAGCCATGGTTTATGAGGTCAGCAAAATCTTGTTTACCACTCCTAATCTGTCTGCACAGGGTCTCTTGAGTCATATAACCGTACACACATACACATACACACACGATTCAGGTTGGTTAATAAGTTATTGTCTGTGTGTATGTGTGGGTGTGTGTGTGTGTCTGTATGTGTTAGTTGACTAGTTAGGCTAGTATTATTGTTACTGCAAGGGTCCCCAAAGATTTGCATAGGCCACTGTCCATCAACTTTTAAAGGAATGCCGACTAACTGCTCACAATTTTTCTACAAACAAGAGACAATCGTTAAAGTCACTGCTAATTTTTGCATTGGGTCTTTTCTAAGAATGCCACATCTTTGGAAATGCAAATTTACTGGTCCTAATAATTGATAAGATCTTTATTACGGGTATGTTTACTAATTTTCGATGTACATTGTTTTGCACAACAATGAGCACGAGCATCATGTTATCAAAAGGGTTGAGCTCTGGTATAATTGGTGTTGGACATCTTTAGGTGGTTAAATAATTGGAAACTTTAATTCTCAGAAATGTTTATGAGTGTGTAGACTGGACTCAACTGGCTGTTACATAATCCTTAAATCTTGCTTGTTATATATATGATATGCCTTAAACATTATTGTAGTGATCATTCACAAATGTTGAAATATTTTTAACACACATATCGTATATCAAAAATCTAAAAGAAAGAAATATGAACAGTGTGTGTGTGGGTGTGTGTGCCACGCTGAGCCTGGCTAGCTTTGCTTTGGCAGCTGTCTTGAAGGCCAAATATCCTCAAGGACTAATGTCCCCTCTGCCATCCAAAACAAGCAGCCAGTGATTCACGGATGTCAGCTAACCCTGACCTTTCTAAGTATAGCTACTACTGCTAACTAACTACACCACCGTCACACCGCGCACACACAGCCCCGCCCCCACGAGCGTACACCTACTGGCACACACGTTCTGTATGTCAAAAACAAACATAACTTGCAAGATGAGGTATTACTTATCTCCTCCAATAAAATATGCACTATCACACACACACACACACACCAGAGAGAGAGAGAGAAACAGAGAGAGAGAGAAAGAGAGGGAGAGAGCTGGCTCTTCCAGGTTAGAAATAAATGAATAACTCTGATAGCAGGGTCCTCAAAAGGCACCAGACGAAAGTTTACAGAACACAATGTCCACTCCTGTCCTCCAATTGCCCCTAGGACTCAGGGGGTGGTGTGTGTGAGTGTGTGTGTGTGTGTCCGTGTCTCGCTGTGTGTGAGAATGTAGTAGCTGTGTGTATTTAGATTCTCTGTGTGCTGGCAAGAGACGGATGATGCAAGCTCTTTGTAGAGTTTCCAAACAGCAGCCATAATTTTCTCTACCTGTTGCAGAACTTGGATTTATTGGATCACTTAGCAGCCTTAATAGCCTAATAAGCCACACAAAGTCAATTTACCCGCAAGAATCAGCAAGCACAGTCTGTATGGAGCCAAATGATTCTGCAGCCTGCACAAAAACCTCTGTCATCTTATAGGTTAAAACACTGGCTCCCATCCTGACACTGACCCCATGCAACACCATTAATTACACAGATTTAGCCAATAGCAGACAGTGGGTGCTGTGTTGCGCTTTTAGGAATAATCTGTCCAGATAAAGAACACAGACGACGGTCGAAGTCTTTGTGCATTTTGCAATAGCTTATTCAATTTCAGTGCCATGGGGCTGGAGTGTAAGATGGCGGTTAGGATCCCCTTCAGGCAAGATCTTCTATCACCATCATGTGGACATTAGTAGGTACTGCGTGTATGTATGTGTATGTGTGTAGCACAAGAGAACTGTCAAAGTCAAGTGTGAATTGTTCAGAAAGCATCACTAAATCCTTTCACTCAGCACTATGTTCTGTGTGAGTATGACACTGCACATGTTCAACCCTGTGAAGTCATTTAGTTTACGTAAACATTGATAGAATTCCAAAAGCCAACATTTGTGCACCTATGGAATAATTTGTGAGGTTTTATAGTGCAGCTTTTTTTTTGTAAAAATTAAAGAAAAAAATTCAATTAATAGTAAAAAGAAAAAGTGAAAGAGTTCGGTGAAGCTATTTTTTGCAACTTGCAGAAGTTAATTGAGATGAAGAATTTGTAATTGGACTATTTTGTTCTGGTCAAGTTGCGACTCACCATCCAGAAGAGGGCCCCACTGGCAAACTCGGCATACTGCTCTATAGTGGACAGGACACTGAAGATTAGACACACCAGGACCATGAGGAAGCTGTAAAGAGAAAACACAGCATTGCTAATTGGGCACTTACCACACATACTGTAACAGTGAGATGGGATAAAGATGGAAAGGGAATACAGCTAGAGTGAACAAAAAGACAGGAGGGGGAGTGAAGGGATATACGGGGGAGACAAAAATCCTTCCTTTCACTTAGGTAAGACATTTATTTTCCACTCTCCATCTACTCATTCATGGACCCATTTAACATTTTTGAAGGGGCCCACAAGGAGCTTTGCTTGGTCTTCTCTAACCCAACAGGATTAAGGGAAATACTGCATAGGAATCAGTCGTTTTTCCACCATCCCACAAATAATCCTTGGATCACATCTTTTAAGTGCTTTTGCATGACGTGTAGTAACACGATGACGCTCACATTACAAACACACCACAGGATGCATTAAGTTGCTGTGTATTACAAAATGGATTACAGGCCATATGATGAAGGGGTTATGTAAGTGTCTGTTGTTTATTATTCACATAAATACAAATGCTGGAACATAAAGCCAGGCCCAATACATGCTGGATACCATGAGGCCTCTGTAATGAAGTGTAGCGCTGATTTAAGTCTTTTGGAAAGTAGTTCAAATGATCTATGACCTAAATTATAATTGCATTGTTTTATATTGTGTCTATATGCTGAATGTTTTTGTCAGGCTGTGCACAGATAGAGTGAGTTAGCATTTTCCAAATGTCACCTCTCACAGCTTACTGCACTGGAGGAGTGTGTGGGGATGGGGCTGAATCAGCCAACCTTATTTAGTCGGGCCAAAACCCCTGTGATCTGATTAAAACAAAACAGCTGGAGCTTTAGCCACTAATATCACCCGTAGATCTGTCCAGCTTCACCAAAATAAGTACAGCATGTAGGGCCTCACCAAATCCCTTTTGGACGATGACGCTATGCCACTACGGCTATATGAGCTTATCTAAATAAGGAGGGGGAACTCAAAACTTCTGTGTTTTGTATTTTTCCAGTATATCTATCCATAAAGGTGGGTACAGCAATGAGAATTACAGTAAATTAGTTACTCTACCTATAACCTAGACGCTCATAGTTTCCACATTATGGCTGAATACACTCCTTCCATGAAGAACTATCACCCACACCTGTAGAGTTACTTCTCTGGCAGGCCAAAAAGAAGACACAGGTGACCCATGTGTCCTCATGTGTCACAGAGGGACTATGAGGAAAATTGCCTATACCATCATGTTGTGAGCCCTCCGTCCGCCTCTCAACTAACCCCACCCCCCACCCCATCAACAGAAGAGCTTAGGGTGGATTACACCACATCAGCCACAGCCATAAACATGGATATTCCACCCTGGTTTAGCTATCATCTTGCCCACTGAATGCTTTGAAGAGGGTCAGAGGGCAAGATGAAGGAAAAAAGAAATGATTAGGGGAGGTATCACACAACAGAAGCAGCCTCATTCAGAGCATGACCTCAAGTCTGTACATTTAAAACGTTGATTACACTCAGTATTCTTACTTCTAGTACCACACATGCATGATTGTTAATTGACTCAGACATGTTAATAGTCATAGTCAGATGAATTATGCAACAGCAGTTATTTTTGTTTACCAAATGTTGTGACTCAAACTCTATGGGCTGAATGGTACAGTGTGTAGTTGTACTTTGAAAATATAATGGATCCAATCACAGAACATTCAACTAGAAATAATGAATGCAATCATAACAATATAGAGGGTTGAGTCAGTGAAGGTGTTGGGAGATACATTCCTATTTTCTCTCCTACTAACTTGTTCTATAAAAGATGAAGATGAGGACAGTTTACATTCACACTGCAACATGCAAGAAATCCGTCAGTCTTGGTATAAGAAGACTTAAAGGTTTATAATCCGCCTTCTGTCTGAGAATGGTATTTAGAATCATCTCTGTTTCCTGTGGTTATGTAAAGGACTCAGAGGCGCAGCCCAAATGTGAGGGGATCGTTGCTGCAGGTGGCCAGTGAGCTTGTGAATCTGCATGCCATCGCATAAATCTCTTTTGTGACAGTTGTCCACAAACAATGCCCAGAGTCCAAGGCCTACCTAACCCACACCAACTCATTTGCATGCTATGTGCATCCATGTTTGTGCCTCAGTCTGTCTGCACCACACTGAGGCCAAGTGATAAGTGTCTTCTCATAACTATATTCTGAATGATATTGACCCGTCCATGCCTTCTGCCACAGATAGAATGGACAACGCCTAACAAGTCCAACATAAAACAAGCCTGTGTCCCCTGCAAACAAACCAGCTAACTAACTAACCAACTATAACTTAAAACTGAGATGGCCCATACAGATATGTACACCCTGCATCACGTCTGTAATCATTCATGTATGTTAAATATGTTCCTACAGAGCACGTATGACCCCAATACTAGCTGCTAGGACAGATGTCACCACAGAGCCAGAAGTCTGAACATCTGGAGTCTACATTTGTGTGTATTTCCCAGTACTCAAGTGCAATCCAATCACTTTTGCACTGCCGTTTGCTGACGTGTGTGTGCTCGTGTAGACACATACTTTTCCCCTATGTGTGTGCATGTACTATACTTTCAGATTGATTACAGCAGTGATTATGTGTCTGAGTGTGAGTGTGTGTGTGTGTGTGTGTGTGTGTGTGTGTGTGTGTGTGTGTGTGTGTGTGTGTGTGTGTGTGTGTGTGTGTGTGTGTGTTTGTATCATAGTAATGAAGAGCAGGCCTATTAGAGCAGAGCTATTAGAGCTGTCATGAGTGCTGCATATGGCCTTTCATGCAACCCTTCTCCCCGGCCAAGCTCTAAAGAGGCCAGAGAATAGATGCCAGGAGCGATAACCATCGACAAGTAAGAGTTTCTTAAAGGAGCGTCAGCAGGGATCAGTCAGAAGGGTTTAATATTAAATGAAGGACAGGATCGGGTTCTCCCTCCTCTGTGAAGAGAGAACATTAGAGCCTCAATTACTGCTGGGAGACATTAGCGGGCAGTGCAGGCCACAGACACAACAGACACGCATACAGTACAGGAGAGCATCTGCTAAGTTTCCATTTATCTTTAATGTAGCCACTATTTTAATGAGATAGCCTTATTCTTCTTCTTTGGGCAATTACACAGAAGAAGTAGCTCAAATGTATTGTAAGGAATAACCCTGCCAGGTCATTACTAAAGCTCAAAGCAACAGGCACTGGTTGATTTCCGAAGATGCCACAAGAGCAGATTTCAACAGACACAAGAACAAAAAATACCTACATTGTTCCTCTCTAGTTCTAACTCATCTTGTCAAAATTGCAATCATTATTAAACTTTACCATGACTTTTCCAAAACTTGGGTCCAGCTCACCATTATCCCCCAAAGAAATCCAGGCCTGGAAAACACATTTTCAAATTCCATGACTTTTCCAGAATGTCTATGACCATAGAAAACCTAAAATGCTGTAGTGCTCTTGGCAGTGAACACAAAAGCATCACATGCAATATGAAGTCCAATGACACTGATCACTATTATTACTATTACGTACTTGATGCAAAAAACAAACTAAAAAGTACGATTTTTTTGTTATTAACTAATTTAATGTTATCCGTTTGGTGGGGTGCTAGATGACACACAGACCATGGTGAATGTGAATGTGTGTGTGTGTGAGTGTGTGTGTGTGTGTGTGTGTGTGTGTGTGTGTGTGTGTGTGTGTGTGTGTGTGTGTGCCCCTCTGCGAGTTTGTCAGAGGAGCTGTGTCACATGTGTGGGTCTACATAACAGCAGCATGCCTTGAAGCAAACACATGGGGGGGGAGTTGAGAGGAGAAATATAAGCAAAAATACTCAATCTCAGCTTTAACTGCTTAGTTCAGCGCAGAAAAGTATCCCTGACCTGACTCGATATTATCAATCGTGTTTTAAAATCCACCGGTTGAAGGCTTCCAAGTCTGACAGATGCGCTATGATTAAAAAATGAAAGCACTCAGGCTGCACAATCCCCTAAATTTGAACAATGCAATATGTTAACAAATTATTAATTTGAATCTGGTTGAACGGCTACATCAAAATCCATTTAGAGGATCATGGGGAAGCATGATTTATTTCATTCTGGTAAGTGCACCCATTGAAGAGTAGTAGTGTGAATTATTCAAAATGTTATCTCACAATGTTAAGAAATCACACCAGAAACGGATCATTTGTTCGCAAGAGGAAAATTAGTTCAGAAAAAAATCCGATGACAAAACTGCATTCACGTAATCTATGAAGAACTTCCAGTACCAGACAGGCAATGTTATTCATGTTACCATTAAAGCTTTCGCCGAAATTTCACGGAAATCCTGCCACCAAACCAAAACAACACATTATGCAGATATGCATGCATGTGGTAATATGGAAAATCATCAGCTCTCCATAAACACGCACAGTATTTGCATACCCAAGAGCAACAACAGCAGTGGGGGCAAGCGTGTGAGTTTGAGTGTGTGTGCTCTCATGCACACCTGTGCAGAAGGCAAAACAGGGCTGCCAAATTTTCATGCATTCTAAATTTTAACCACAGGTCAGCATGTTTCCCTTGTAGGTCAGCTCAGCGGCACCAAGAAGGCAGCTACATGTTTCATGCATGAGGTTGCTGCTAAGAGCAATGCAGAGCAAGAGGTGCTTGACCGGATGACACTGACCTGCTTCTGTTAGGTTCTTAAGACCTCTCCTTTGTAACTGGGAACCAAAACCTAATAGTGGAAGGAGCAGCACTAGATGTAATTAACATGGGTCGGGGATTGGAGCCAATACGTGTAGAACACACAGATCTGTAGCCTTAGTCAGACACTTGGCTTATAAAACATTAATGTATGACTTCTGAAATGTACATGACTTTTAGCTTGTATATTAAAACCAGTGCAATTGAAAATGTTCCCATTGGAGCAGTGAGTTCTGAATGATAAGGTCTAATTGTAGGTACATTTATTTGGTTGGCCTGTTTATATAAATAAAGTTTGTATAAATCTGAGACATATTGTAAATATATAGATTTTCATAATATTAGAAATAATAATAATATAATATGATATTAATATAATAATCATAATATTAGAAAAGCATAATGTTGTGTCCCTGAACCTCCCTTATTAGACCCTGGAATTATGTATTTTTAAGCCTAATACAAGTTTCTTCTGTGTTCACCTGTAGCATCCCACTCATTCTGCACTTCTGCAAAGTTAGCTATAATTCTAAACTGAAGTCAGTACAGACATAACTAGATAAGTACTTACACAAGGAAGTGGTAGACGAAGCATTTCAGTCCAGCAGGTCTCTCTAGGAAGTTGTAGACATCCCCCTGCATGCTAGTGTTGATATAAGGGCTCTGTAGGTCCTTGTGATGATGATGCAGCCAGCTCGAACGGGGGAGAGTCGGCGGGACAGAGGTGATCGAAGGCTGGCTCTGTATGATCTGCCGCACTGGGTCCTTTGTGTCAGTTGGCGAACAGCAGGGAATGCCTGATCCATTATTCACTGCTGCGGGGTCCAGTTCCAGTGAAACAGGAGAGTACTGGTTTCCATCGGCTGCAGGATATACCTGGGTAGCGCTAGTGGTCGCGGTATTGGAGGCTGCCAGGACAGCATCCATATCCTGGTCCATGCTGAGGCTGAGTCTAGTACTAGGAAATCCATTGGGACTACAGTGTATGAAGGAGCGTCCCAGCCTGCTGCTATAATCACGGTGCATGTGGCATGTCATTTGAAACGAGTGTGCCCGCCTTTCTCCCATGGTGCCCTGCAGGAAGGTCCAATTTGGATAGAGCTGATGGGAAAGTCCTGGAGGTAATGACCTAGGCTCAAGCAGAATGAATGGACACAGCCAGACAGGACATCTAGCCAGGCACGTCTAGCTACTGTACCCGCAGCAGACACCAGCTCTCTCCGATGGATAGCATCTGTGTCCTGACCTGCAACGGAAGAAGTGATTCATGGATATAGTGTGACTGACAGTGGGCCTCACCTTGTACTAGCATGAACCTTGTAACTTTAGACCCCGTCACAGACTTTGACATAGGAAAATTGACCCTGCTGCACCACCGCTACTTTCCTTGACTATAATCAATAAAGATAAAAATAAAAAAAATTTCTTAATGGAATAGCCTTGGATGACTTACATTGGAGAAAGACAGGAAAGACACAGATGGATTCAAACCAATGGACACTCTAAGATAACAGAGCACACGTCCAAATACCTCACAGTGTTTTCAAGCGCGTAGACTACATGATGTGTGAGGAAGGACACACATAGTAAAAACAGGAAGCTACTCTTTCACAATAATTTGCAACATGTGGCATATACAAGACATATTCAAGACATATTCTCACATTGGTATGCCACGCTTTTGGTGCAACAGGAAGAAAAGAAAGAGGATTTACCATCTTTGTGAGTAAGGATTTGTAAGCACATTTCTGTAGTGAGATGCTATATATTGTGGCATCTGACCTGTGCATATAATAAAAGCGTGACAGCCACATATTATGCCCAGAGGTCAGCTCACAGGTTCATCCCCGGAAGCTTTTTCTTTGGATTTTTGTCAGTACAGAATCCTGTCAAATCATCCTCGATTCCCCAGCTGTGTGTGTGTGTAAAACAAAGCCCTCACAAACACACAGCTGGTGGCAGTACAGCTCTCGGAAAAGAGGCAGAATTCAGACACATCAGATAAAAATTGATAGATTAATGATATGCAGTACAGTCAGAATCAAGTGAAGTTGGAGGCTGCATCCATAGCCCAGTGGGGAACAATGACACTTCAAAATAATGCATGTTTCCATATTGACAAAACCTCTAATTCAAGAATTGTGTCTTCTGTATTACACTGTTAGTAAATTCACATGAAACCAATCTGACTCCACAAGGCTAAATCTCTTGGGAAGTGTGTGCTCTTAATTAATTAAATGGAAATGTATCAGTGGGGGGGGGGGGGGTAGATATGGTTCAATAGCCTGTGTGGAAAGACACTGAGCCAGGTAGTGTGATAGATGGCCGGATGTTGTTTAAAGCCATGGAAAAAGTCAGAGATGTGGGCTAATTGGAGTCGGCCTGCCCACTCCTATCTGTCCTCAGCTGTGAAGGAGCTGATGACAGGAGCCACATGCTGCTGTCTCCCTGTAGATAGAGTTTCTCCATCTAAAACTACAGTCCTGACACGCACAATGAGCTATCACACACGCAAGGGAGACTCTGTTACACTGCATTGTATGATTTTCCATTAAACTGCACCGAGCCGGATGTGGGACCTTGAACGCAAACTTTAAAACACCTGGGTTAGAATAAAGGGGAAACTTCACTTTAACCACTTACAAACTTTAACTATTGCTAAACCAGTCTTATAAGAGAAAGAGGCAGTAGGTTACGGTTCGGTGAAGCAAATGTTGTGTTAATATGTGCAGTTAACGTTGTTGACTGTTGACAGCTTCAGGGTTCGCGAATTTCTGACACAAATGTTTCACACCTGTAGTAAAATGCGCCATTTTCCGAATTTTACAGTAAAAGCACAAACATTCTAAAACAAAACCGTTGTGTCATCAGTGTAAATACTTACCTTTGCGTTAAACCTAAATAAGGACGTCAAGTTGTATCTGAAACGGAAAAAAAAAAATCATATTTTTTTTATATTTAAGAAAAATAAGCTCCATTAACATCTTCCAGGGAGGAAAAACAGTCAACGCGGTTTAACGCCAATGTAACACATGAGTGTCTCCTTTGAAGAGCATCGCCACTGACTGGAGGTTGCGTTCAAATGCTGTCGGAAATATTCAGCCACGACTTTCAGTAAGCCAAAAAAAAAGCTGAAATCGTACCCTGGTTAAAATCACAGCGATTACAAGTCCAAGCCTACACATGTGACATTCAGAGAGGGAATTCAAACTGGGCAAATTACATGCGTTGTAGTTGCAGTTCGCGAAGCATTTAAATACTCCAATGTGAATTGAGTAACTTGTTTATTTCTTGTGCAAAATTAAAATTTCAAAATCGGGGTTTGTTGTTACGTAAACTTTACCCGAAATGTAACTTGAACTTTACAGCACAAACACAGCAGCACAGCGTGCTTGCACGTTATATTTGATGTGGAAAAGGGTTTTTCAAAGGACATGAATGCACCACGTGCGGCTTTCGGTAACAAAATATGAAATATAGAGCTTTCAATCCATTTAAGTCCTAACTTGTTGAAATTTTAGTTATGTTTGGTATTTGTTTAAGTATAGCCGACCCAATAATTATTTTCCGCTGTATTTTTGACTTTCATTCATATTTTTATCGATTTGAGATTGGATTTAACAGACTAGCAAACCGCAGGTCTTCCTGCCAGACTCTCACAGGCTTCCGTAGTACGTGAAAACATGGCTGCGATTACGAGTAAGGCATTTATGCCCTTCGGTCGAATAAACGTGCCTTGTTTTGTGAAGTACAACTGTTTGAATAGAGCTACATATGCAACGTCGTTGCCTGAAAATGTATCCACTAGAAATAAAGGTACGTTTCAGTTCATTTGCCAGGATTTTACGGCATTTCAGCAAACTCCATCTATATCCTGTGTGCTGCTAAGCTAACTGCTTTGAAATATATAGAGATTGATGGGATCTTTTTTCCAACACACTCTGTCTAAACATTTCATTTATTATTTTCAGGTCCTCCTGGTCGAGGTGTCAAGGGAGCCAGGAGAGAAGTAAGCAGAGCTGTGAAACTCAATGACAGCTATGTTATTCGTCCTCCCTGTTGGGTCATACAGTACAGCAATAGTGATCATTCCTATACATAATCACATAAACATGACAAACATCTGCTGGCTCTTGCCTCCCAGATTTGACATCCACTGTAGTGTTTATATTATTGTGCAAGCAAACCGTCTTTCAGGGATGAGCCATGAAGTCCAGTCATTCTTTTATGATCTTGTAAGAATGATACTGATGATATTAACATTTATGGCTTGTTACTATAATGCTGCTTAATATTGTAATGGATTTCTGTTCCCACGGTGATAAAGTGTGTCATCTGTGCTGTGTGTGTCAGGCAGGGCAGCCCAGGGCGGAGAAGATGGAGTTTGATCAGGACTGGACCGCAGTTTACCCAGCAGCAACCCCCTTCAGACCCAGCTCTGTCCCCTTGCCTGTGAGGATGGGCTACCCTGTGAAGAGAGGGGTGCCCCCTGAGAAGAAGGGCAACCTGGAGCTGATCAAGGTCAGGGTTCATTACATGGAGACGCTCACAAGTATTGGAGAACTGATACTAATGTACACAGAAAAGCAAACTAGTTGATATATAAAAGAACAACGTGAGTGTAGTGTGACGTTTCATCATTTAATCTCTTCTACAGACAGTTTGAATTGAACCCTGAGGTTGCATTCTGACCTGAAAGTTGAGTTTGTTCGATGGGAAAGGCTGAGGGATGATGATGGACCAAATTAACTCAATTAGTAATTGATTACTGATGTGCAGAATGTTGCACCTCTTTCCTTCTTCCATCCATCCAACTTTTTAATTAGATAAGGTTTGCATAGAATAAATCAGGATTGTTCTATCTGATTAGTATTGGCCAAAGAAGGAAGGAGAGTTTCAAAATTGAATTGGAATGAAAAGGGAATTTTAGACGTGGACTTAAAAACATGGAGGCATCAGCTGTAGTACACATCTGAATTCCTTGCTTTTGCCACAGGTCATCTCTTCAGTCTAGCTAGGAGGGCCGAGGCCTGGCTGTGTGTGTGTGCGCGCGTGTGTGTCTGCCCTGCAGAGATTACTGAGCTGCTGTGTGCAGACCCAAGCTGCTCCCTTTGGCCTCAGGACACCTGCACATTCACAACCTTCACCCTGCAGCATCACGACACTCTGCTGTGAACGCGTTACAAGCTGTGCCTGTTTATTGTGGCCGGCATTTTTGGTCTAATGGTTAAAATGGTACACTAATATATGAGATTCATTTATACATTTTGGGTCCAACCATAATCCAAATTGGGATTTATGAGGTTATTTCATCAGCAGTAGTCTTGTGTTTTTTTTTAGTTAAATTGATACTTCTGTAAATTAAACATTTTTTAAATGGCCATCATTTCTTACCGTTTAAGATTTCTCACTTGTTATTAAATGTCCTCTATTATATTAGCAGTTATGTGGTTAAACGTCCATGTCATTTCTTTAAACCCTTGTTTAATATCTTCCAGATTCCAAACTTTCTGCATTTAACACCTGTTGCCATAAGGAAACAATGTGAAGCTCTGAAACGTAAGTGGCTTTTTATATTATGTAAAAGGCACCTAGAGCAGGTTTTTAATGTTTTTTAATCTATTTAATGTCTAACTTGTTTTCCTGTTCCATCAGCATTCTGCACAGAGTGGCCCTCTGTCCTGGACTCTGAAGCCAAATGTGACCAACACTTCCCCATTAAAGTAGAAAGCACAGACTACATGTCTGCTGGCCAGTCCGTCAGGAACCCTGAAGCTCGCATTGTTCATCTCAAAGTGAGTTTCTTAGTTTAAACGGCTCGGGTGAGATCTTGACCTGAGATTTCATCTTTGCTGTGATGACGATGGTTCTACCAATGCATAGAAAACCGAGTGCAGAGGAAGTTTACGTATAAAATGAGATTAGAGATTTGCTGGGAAACATAATCACCATCTGACATCATGTCTGTGTGACCTTTCCATAGAGGTGTTCATT
This sequence comes from Genypterus blacodes, assembly GCF_046128005.1. NCBI lineage: Eukaryota > Metazoa > Chordata > Actinopteri > Ophidiiformes > Ophidiidae > Genypterus > Genypterus blacodes. The sequence continues at coordinate 11,067,022 of NW_027466834.1, forward strand.
GTCCAATGACCTTAAGCCTAAAGAGGTCTGCTATAATGTCTCCAGAGAGACATTAATCCTGCTGGATTATTTCCAATTTGAGTTTGTTGTGAGGATCTGTTGTGTTCTCATGTTGCTTTATACACACACTCTGAATTCCTCTCTCTTTCATCTTTGTTTAGATTATACAGAGAAAAGTAACAAAACAATTGGTTATTGCCGTACTTCCTGAGATATTTTTAAATATTTCTCATTATCCTTCTATCCATAATCCATTGATATGCATCCGTGCCCTCAGTCATGGGACACACACACACACACACACACACACACACACACTCTTACAGTCCATATAACAATGTAGAAAAGTAAAGTAAACGCATATTATGATCAGTTGATATAACAAATGAATTTGATTTGGTAATTTGACCTGAAGAAAGATGATTTAAATGCATATGAACATAATGTACATTAAGGGTGACAATACCTCCTTCATTGTAGATGAGGGCCTTGTTGTTGTCCAGTTGCACATGGTGACTATGAAGCAACAATGATTTAACAACAGATTACATACAATTTATCGTTATCCATTTAATTAATTTATTATCATTTATTTATTATATATTCTAGTGTCATTTATTCGATGATGATTAGGCAAAAACAAAGATATTCTGTTGATCTCCACAGTGGACCTTTGGTAACCTGGTAGAAGCGAATCAGAGGCTTTTGTGGCCCAAAACATGTTGAAAGCATTCTGGTCGTATAACACAAATAATCAGACAAAACCTCACCTAATTTCAATCTATACAATTGGGAAAAGTGCAATTCTATCATTAACCACCAGCCACCTGCCCCAACGACACAGGAATTAATCAGACATTAATCCCTTGTGGATTAGATAGAATCAAAGACAGTCCAGGGGGCAAATCTCATAGATTCAGAGAGTGAACCCGGTCCGGATCAAATGGACAGAACCTGACCTAAAGTGGATTTTTTTTTCTCTTGTGGCGATCTGTTTTACAGGTCAAGGTGTCAAGTTTGAATCTAGACGATCACGCACGAAAGAAGATGCTCAAACTGGCCCGGGAGAGATACTGCAAAGATACAGACGTCCTCACCATCAAAACTGACAGGTACACCAGGCGTGCTGAAAATGAAGGGTTGGCGCAGCGTCGTACTTAATCAAGTGATGAAATGTGTCTCATAAATCGTAAATTTGAGACCTTTTTCTCTTGTCGTCTCTTCTCAACCAGCTGCCCACTGAGACAGCAGAACTCAGACTATGCAATGTACCTGCTGACTGTCCTTTACCACGAGTCCTGGGTGAGTAAAGTCATTTTCCTCTCTTCTTTGCTGTGGAAAGATGCTCTACCTCGTCTGGGTCAGTTGACCCCCAGCCTTGTCACAGTGCACCAAGGACACGGTCGCAACTAACTTGTAATTAAGTCGGCAAAAAAACAAAAGCTAATTTTATCCCTTCCCCTACTTCCTCTGTGACCTTTCCAGTTACCGACATGGCACAGTGTCTTTTTTCCCAGGGGGGTTTGTTGTCCATCTTGCCATCGCTATGCGAGCGGTCAAGCCCATTAGGCAGGTATCAGAGCTGAATGGGCCGAGGAATGGCAAACAGCAGCATTGTCCACTGACATTTCCCCACAGATGAAGGGAAAACAGACTCCCCTATCGGGTGTTGACCCTGATACTCATTCACATTAAGCCACCCATGCCACATCAGAGGGCTCTGTCACCAGGCCTCCAGCCCAGGCACTGTTCACATGACTCTGCAGCCAGCCACAGAAAACCAAACTAGTCCACTTGCTGTGCAGCCGCTGCCTCTAGGAGCTTTTCCCGACATTTTTTTTTCTTCCCCCCTCTGAGTTGGGAAAGGTGTCCGAGCCAGGAAGCACAACACTGTCCGCTGCCCTTTTGGACACACAATGGAAGGCACAGTGCTGTCCAGCAGGCCTGTGGAAGCTGTGAGAGTGGTGTGGCGTTCGGGTTGCAACGCAAGCCCACAAAGACGCCAATTGTTACCAACCACTGAGGTGATCTTATCTCCCCACTCAGGGAGACGGACCATGCCTTCTAAATCCAATGTGCGCTAATCCACGCCAATGCTGGAGCTGCCTGCGTAAAGCTGCCTCCAAATTGGAGACCGGTTTACCACTAGAGGCACTCAAGCTGCTCTGGTCCCCTCAGGCCCATTAGCCCATTTCTCCCTAAATTTGAATAAATTTCAAATTTTAAAATATGAATATTACCTGAGAGGAACATGAATACTGTAGTCATGCTTTAGCTGCTTTGTTTATTGTGTTGAACCCAGAGGAGCACGAGATAGAAGGCTGGTGTCTTCCTGGTGAAGCTTAACCCAACGGGTCTATGCCGCACTGAACTGTTACTGCAAGACAAAATTTTTCTTTTCTAAAGATAGAAATGCTACACTCTGCCACTGTTTTGATGGGACGATGCACACATCTACACACCATGATGACCTTTGAGCAATTTGAAAACAAACTGATGGTAAAGAACTTGACCTTAACACACTCAAACAACTTGCAGAGTTTGAACCAAATCTGATTAAAGCGTTTTGCATGAAAGACGAGCGCCAGTGATTGCAGCATACCTGCCCAGTACCACGGTAACCACGGCAACAAATATTACTCGTTCACACCAGTGGATCGACAGTAAGTTGTTGACTCGTATCATCTCGTGCCAGAAGGCTCTGACTCACTAGCCGCTGGAGGAGATCCAGATGAGATATAGATCGGCTATACGGTGCTAATGATGGTCATTAACCCCACAAACCCCCTGGAGAGCAGCAGTTTAAAGCCGAGGCTCTGCCGTTCCTCGGCTTTAAAAGGTGCCACACAGAGGAGGGTATTGTTCTGCGGGGAATGTGATGGCAGCAACATAGGCTGCAGAGGGAGAGACACATATGGAGAAATATTATCTCTGTGAGAGGAGCATCAAAAGAGGAGGACCCCCATCTTTTAACCTTTGATGCCATACCGCCTTCAAAAACAAGACGCCAAACCAAAAAAAAAATCTAAAACTGCCCAACGATAAATATAATACCAGCACTTACAGCTTAGCCTGATTTATATGCTCAGATTTAAGATGACGTAACAACATGGAAACACATGAAGCACTAATATTTGGGTGAAACATCAAAGCCATTCTGATCCAATCACAAGCTAATGTTCTATTTTTCTCTTGCTCTTCAGAAAACGGAGGCCTGGGAAGCGGAGAAGACGGTGGCAGACATGGAGGAATACAGCTGGGAGGACAGCCCGTCCCAAAAGAACATCCTGGACACGCTAGTCCGGATGAAAGCGGAGGGAGAGGGCGAGGGGTTGCACGAGGAGCTGCTGGGAAGGAGAGAGGTGCAGGAGTACAAGGACTCGGTCACCAGGCTGAAGATCGAAGGAGAGAGCGAGAGCACCATGCTGCAGTATAGCCAGGCGGTGAAGAAAGTACTCAACCTGTGAAACACCCACATGTATTCAAAGACAGTGACCAAGAGCAATACAGCTTAGACCTAATATTCCTTTAAGTACTTACAGTCATGCATTGTCTCTATATAGGAACAATAACAACACAATCAACACCTTTTGTACGACAAAATCTTATTACTTACTATTAAACCTTCAGGTCTTGTGTGCTTTGTTTTGTTTTGTCACACTGTATTTGAAGCCGTCTTTATTTATAAGAACATGAGCCAAATGTGTATTGCTGTTAATAAACATCTTTAACGTAATGGTTTAAAAAGTGTTTTGTTATATTAGCCACACTTCCCATCCCAATTTCAGTTTTCCAGTCAGTGTCGGGCTGACGAGCGACTCCCCCACTGAAAGGACGCATTCAACAGGAGGCTGATGAAAAGTGCCTCACCCTTCTTGAAGAGTTTCGGTCTGTGGTCCGTGCAGTTTTAGGTCAGGAGGAAACCCAATGCAGTGGGGAAGATGTACTGGACTGCAACATGCTTAAACCCCGCAAGCCACAAGTCCTAAAAGAGACATATCACCAGGCAAACAAAGGACAATGTGCTCTGACTGTCTGAGAAACCCCTTGGAAGCCCCCATCAAGTTCCACTTAAGAGCCGCATGGACCACTGTCCTCGTGGTCTGGCATCCATATCAGTTTGAAATCATTGACGTGCATCAAAATGTAGCTCTGCCAGAACATCTCATCTTTCTCAAAGGAAACTGCTGCGGCCAAAGTTCATCTCTTCTGTCCAAAGTCATCCAGTCACAAGTGAAGCCAAACTCACCCGCAGCAACTGAGGGCTTAAAGGTTTGGCACAAGCGATCAAATCTGTTTATGTTTAGCAAAATCACAATAAATCTGTCAGTTTGACTGTAATCTACAATCATGAATGTATCTAGCTGCTTAAATTAAGGAAATGCTTCAGGAGTATCTCATGGCCTTGCTATTAATTAACAATTTTACAAAGATAAGTTGTCTTCATCTTAGATTCCTTAATAAAATTAACATATTGGGATAAAAGTTTTAAATGAACAAATAGTCAGTCAGCTCCATCAAGCTTTGGCCCAAATGGACTCCATCCTCAATTTCCGGAGCTTTCTCTGACCAGAACATACTTGATGAGACGCATGGAGCCTCTTTTCCCTCGCCAGGATGTACGATAGCGTCCCATCCTCTTCTTCTGACCCCTCCAGCTCACCACAACTAAAATGGAGCAGCAGCATCCGAACAGCACCGTGATGCAGATGGCCACTGCCACCACCAAACTATGAGCAGCAAAGTGCCACCCAGGCCCCCAGCCCGCAAGGGAGTCCTCTCCGCTGTCTCCCTGGCCTCCCTCGCTCCCTGTAGTCTGGTTCCTTCCCAGGTTGCCCTTGGTGTCATTGGGGTATTGCTTGCTGCTTTCCATGCTTCCCATCACGGCCATGGAGGTCGGAGGAGGGGTGGTGGGCAGCGGAGAGGAGCTGGAGGCCTGCTGTTGAGCAGGGGTGGGCGGGGAGGGCGACACGCTTGTTGTAGCATCCAGAGTGGAAGAGGGGGAGGCCGGGGTGGTCGGGGCAGTGTGAGGGGCAAGGATGGTGGTGGAAGGAGGAGGCATTGAAGGGGTGAATTCTGGAGAAGAGGTGGGGTCAGAGATGGCGGGAGTGGATGAAGCAGTGGTGTATGCATGGGTCTCATGGGTCTCTGGGGGAGGAGGAGCTGTGGGAGGGGAAGACAAAGCAGCTGTGGGCTGTGTGGTGCTCAGGGGCACAGAGGTGGTGGCAGTGACGGCAGTGAGCACTCTGCTCGCCGTGGTGGTGGTGGTGGAGGATGTTTTTACTGTGGGTGCTGGCGTCGGGCGCACAGGGGGCGGCCGGTTGAACTGGCGCTTGTCTGAGGCCAGGGGCTCTGAGGCGTTGCCTCGGCCATAGTGGTGCGGCAACACTCGCACATTGGTTGTGAAGTATTTACCAAACACCAAAAGATCTGGATCCACACCTAGGACACGAAACTCAGTTTGTAATGGTTTCATTTCTTCAGTTTGTCAATCATGTATAGCCTGAATAAAATAAGACCTATTTACTGTTTACTGAATAAAGCATGAACTATACAGATCCTCTATGCAGCAAGACAATATTCATCAGAACTATAATAGGTAAATATAAATTGTTGTATAAATTATTGTTGCTGCTAATAGTAATATCAATATAAAATTATTACAATTTACATGATCAATACTGTTCACAAACGATGTAATTCGAGTTTTTGTTATTTGGGTGACAAACTCACAGAAATTAAGCGACAGACTTATGAATAATATAAAAAAAAGTGTAAGAGACAGAATATTAAAGTATTACAAAGTTCTCGGTTGCTATGCTGTGCTGTGTGTGTTACCCTTGGTGATGTTGTACAGCACCACGTTGCTCCTGTGGCTGAGGATGCAGCTCTCCAGTGTGGGACAGTGCAGGTGGAAACAGTTCACGTTTTCTTGAATGGTGTCATAGTGAAATATGGCCAGGTTACAGGAAACTGCAAGAGAAGAAGAGAAGAAATATGAAATCCGCTGTGACATCATGGCTGAGATGTGCAACAAAAACAATCCGCGAAGTTTTAAAGAAATGACCCAACAAGCCTGTTAGTGATTTTTTTCCACATTTCCAAGCCGAGTACTTACAGTTCCTGGTAAGACAACACGTCCGGCTGCATTTGAGCGCCGTTTCCTCCTGGTAATGCTTCAGCAGCTGCGCTCCTCTCCGCTGAGACTCCTCGATATCGATGAAAATGCCCGGGAAACGTCGAATCCAGCAGTTCTTATAATAAGACGTCGGCGAGCACCTGGACTCGGCGCGGCACAGCAGACTCAAGACCGTCAGCAAACCCCATGGGACGATCATTGCGCATAATCATCAATCACACCATGTTAGATCGCAATCCGGGCACATAACTGAGCCAATGTGGTACTGCTGATGGTTGCGGTAGCGAGGCTGGGTGTCATGTTAGCTGCGGGGCTGGATCTGACTGCTGCTGGTCCCTCTTCTACCAGGTGTGTCACGTTCACGCACCTGGGGGAGGTGGAGACCCAGCAGTGCGTAATGAGGCCCCGGCCTGTGCCAAACTAAGAGCTCCATGAGGTTTGGTACTTACAGAAAATCCTCTAAACTTTATTTACTATCCCTGTAAACCAAATACAAACCAATAAACATCCACATCCAAATTCAAATGAACAAAATCTTTATTCAGTTTTGTGTTATTTTGTTCACCTTCTGTATATGTAAATGTTTGTTGATGGGGCTTAAATGTGTCACATCCGCATAATTTATGTTTCAAAATATCCCCATTCATTCATTCATTCATTCATTCATTGTATTAATTGATTTAGCCAACTGTGGTGTGCTTATATTCCTCTAAATGTACACAATATCAGCACAACTCTCACTGCCGCATTATGCACAGTTCAGTACGGTACGTGAGAAATGCTCTAATGTTGATAGAACTAAAGTCAAAACAAACTGGGCAGGTATAACTTTACCACAAGGTACTTCTGATGCTCACAATTCAGTAGTTTTTCAGGAAGTTGATTGGATCTCTTGAGGTCCAACAAATACTTTCTGTTACTTTTGTTCCCACAAGCTGTACACGGGCAGACGTATGAGAGTGAATTGTCCGTAATTGCAGTAGCAATCTGCCTGAATTCTCCCAAATGGGATTATTACAATCAGCCGTCTGCTTCTTTGCCTTGGGATTGCTTCACTTGTGAGAGCTTCTCGCTCACCTTTTGTCAGCTTGTCTGTTCGTCACAGCGCTGGGATCTCAGTTTACACCTGGGAGTTGAAAGGACCTGGCTCTCTTTTTTTGGAGGGTGGGGAAGCAAAGCTCAGAGTGCATGATATTGAAAAGGATTTGAAACTGCTGTATTGAATGCCACCTTTGGTTCATTGAATTGTTCAAATATAATGAACTTCTCACTAAAAGAACCTTATTTTCAGAGTGTGTATATACAGTATACTGTTTATTATGATAACACTGTGTGTGTAAAGTACTGTGAATAAGACAAAGTCAGGAGAGAGGCCAGTTTAGACCAGCCAGCAAAGTATCTGGCCTGTGCCCCAGATGGATTTGGCTTTTATAGCAGTGGGCACTTAACACCAGAGCTCATCATCATTCTCTGGTTTGGAGCTCACATGAGAACAGGCACTATTACAGCCGCTGCTTTCCAACCACCACAGTTTGGGCTTTGGTGTTGTTTTGTTAAACTCAATCGACTCGCCAGAACTTGAGTGTTCTGACTTCAGACTTTCATTCTCCTCAGAGTTTCCAGTTGATTAGTCACACATGTACAATCTATCGCTTTGTGAGCCTTGAACTGCTCAGTTTTTGTTGACAAATGTACAGTAATTTACGGTGCAATTATTGGTTGTGGTTTAGTATTACATCACCATAAGTGTAATTTTTCAAACATTCTGTCCCTCTCATTTATATCAATAATGGGATCAATAGAACACCACAGCTAAGCCTGAAAAAATACCAGTTGATTTAACTCATCTGCCACTGCCTAAACAAACAACTGAACATCACACTCTTTTCTTTTTAAGTGTTATCGCATGGTTTTAGTGTTGGGTTGTCTCGAATTGTGCAAGTGTACCTATTAAACTGGCAGCTAGGGTAGAAACAGAATGAGGGAGAGGTTGGATTTGAAAGTGTAATGACCTTTAAAACCACCAGAGAGCAGTGTTCGCTTGCTTTAACGTAGAGTCTAATATGATATGGAACAATGTCCCATATAACATTCATTTTACTATCCATTAACCTGAGAGTCTCTTTAGTGTGCGATATGGAATATTTGGATATACCCGATTCCCATGTTAGCTGTGAGTACCAAACCTCTAGTGCTCTGTTTATTGTCTGATCCATCTTGAGGACTTTTCATATTGGATCATACCATTCTCTCTTTCTCTCTAGAGCATTTAGTCACTTCTCACTGCTACTCACGCATCATGTCAACAAGTATTGTTCCATCACTGAATGTCACTCAGTTTTGTTTAGTGGCTCCCTACTACACATTCATGTGAGCTCCAACCCTTCACACTTGACTTGAAGTGTTAATTATAATAACGCTGCATTTCACAACTAACTACCTTGTGATGCATTTCGCAAAATGTAAAATCCAACAACGGAGAAGCGTTAACATAAGAAACACTTTGTATTTTCATCTGACACTTCAGGCCAAGTTACAGTTTCAGACAAATCTGTCATCGGCTTACAGATCAACATCTGTTTCAAGTTAGCAGTGTTATTATGTGCCTCCTATTGTAGTCAGATTGATTTCAATCAAAAACAGTAAGACAATACAAGAAACATTTAACATCAAACAAAGTGAATATAATAGCTCTTTAAAATCATTTTAACCTCTTATTTTCATAACTAGAGGATATGGATGTGACACTGTACACAATTATGTTGCTGAAATATCACAAAAGATTGGCACAAAACAGTGATATTTTATGAATGTGCAAAGGGTGACTTTTCAGTCTATTTTAATTTTTTTTTTTACTTTTTCCCCCCATTGTTATTTTCATTTAAGTCACTAGATGGCACCCTGAGGCAGCCAAACTCATCACAAGTCTGTAGCAAATATCCCCTGCACATGCATGAATGTAAAAGAATCTAAAATCAAAACAAGCACTAGTAAAATGAGATGAAAAACACCAACGACAACTTTCTCATGCACGTCTTGTTGGTTAGGTCTGGCTCCTTTGGTACAGAGACCACAGTGCACCGCGGCTCTCTCTTCTGTTTTCACACCCAACCAAGCCCGCTTTCAGCTTCCACAGTCCCAAATTCAGCTCCTCTTCAGTAATATTATTCCCCGGCACGCCGACAAGGCCAGTGTTTCTCTGGGTCCTGACATGTGAGTTGTACAGTTTCAGCTTTAAGCTTACGGAGGAAGTAGTCCATTGTTTAGTTTTGTTGCTCTCTGAGGTCCTACAATGGGTTCTATAGCAGATAAGTTCCAACTGTGTCAGTCTTTGATTAGCCTGTAGATGTGGTGCTGTGCCCCGTGCTCGCTGGTGGACACCTCAAAGACGTAGGCTATGCACAGCAGGGTCTCCAGTGTGTCCCTGTTAGTCACCACCTGTAGACACACACACATACAGCTCTGTTTAGCCATGTTATGGAGGGTAACCCTACCCTTAAATTGTCTTCAGCATTTAGATTTTTCGAATACAATCTTCATCTACCTTAACATTTGCATACACGGTTCAGCTGATGAACACCAATTCAATTTGCTCAAAATATTGTTCAAAACTGTAAAGAAAAGTTACTATCAAGCAGAAATTGTTCTTAAATTTCTTTCAAATGAGCTGCAGCATTTAATTGCAGTCTATGCTCGCTGCTGCAGTTCCTTGCTGGCACTCAAGACAAGTTTGCTGACTTAAAATGTAACTTGACATTAGCAGAAAACACTTGCAACTCGACATTTTCACTAATGACTGTGATTTGGACTTGAGGCTATAAGGCATTAGGACTTGTTTAGTAAATCTGACTTGTTTATATGATATGACCTTTGCCAAAACTTGAGATTTGAAACCTGGAACACGCACGTACACTGATCCTTCTACACATATTGCCCCATTCCCACTAACTGAACATACTGTGTGGCGTGTTATTTTCAGAATACTGTGACCATTCAATAAGCATAACACTGGCAACAAAACTTATTCAATTCATTATGCTCAATTGCTCCTTGTACCACTGAACAGAGCACTTGTTCCAGCCTGGCAATGTGCAACTGTGTGCCTCTGTTTGTTGTCTATATATGTGTGTGAGTGTGTGGTTTGTGTGCATTGCGTGCGCCTGTCTATGCACATCTGTTTATGCACTGCTCACGGGTAATATGAGCTAAATCAGCCCATTGAGAGACTTAATGACATGCTGCCATGTAGTCGTCAGTGTGGGCTCAATATGCTCATTGTCCCCCGGTCGGCAGGAATGCAGCTGCCAGTGGAAGGGACACCAATGTCTTTGAACAGTGGGGTTGAGGACCACTTTGTTACTATGGTGATACACTCACATTCTTTCCACTTCCCGCTCTGTACCCACTCTCTTAGGAGGGCATCAACCCATTCAGAAAAGTCCAGCTCACAATGGAATGAACAAAATATTCTAACTCTGCGTGAAAGCCAGGAAGATTAACTGTTCATGTACGGTCAAAAGTGTGTGTGTGTGTGTACCTGTAGAATTGTAAAATTCTCCAGTACGCTGTTCATCATGTACTTCTCCGGCAGATGCTTAAGCTTGTGGATGAAGTTGATCATGTATTCACACAGCGGGGAGCGGTGGATCCTGAACACGTAGCGGCCGTTCTCAAACCGTGCATACTCCGTCTAGGAACAGAATACAACATAAATGCACCCAATCCAATATAAACCAACATATGCGGGTGAACCGTATGGAGCATTAAACATATTATAGGATGAAACTTGAGATTTATTGGAAACCAAAAGGAAACATATGTTGATGGAACTCAATTTAATGCATCGGGTGTGAAGATCTAAGTGATAAGCTGTAATATGTGTAATATAATACACCCGATGCAGCGTATGGCATGTCAGATAGACTATAAACATATTTCTTCTGACACCCGTAATCAAATGATAAAGCCATTAAATATCATCATGTGGCCCACTGAGGCAGATGGCTCCACCTAAGGATGAATGTGTGTGTATGTGCTTATATTGTGCAATCCATCAGCGGTGTGTGTGTCTGTGTGTGTGTGGGGGCAGGGTAAGTTTTAACGGGAAACATAGCGGTGAGTCACGGCGAGGAGATCTATGAATCACACCAGTATGTTGACCACACATCACCGGGAACTGACTGGAATCCATTTCGGGCCGTGAGAGGTTATTCGGAATGTGATTGGTGGTTTTTTGGTAAGATCGCGACCTCAGTGTGCTCCAAAAAAACAAAGTTTGTAAAAGAACTCTTACCTCCACTTTCTCCACCACCTGCTTGCCGAAGGAGCAGACTTTGGTTGATGAGGTGATGATCATGTTTTCGGAGCTCTCGTACTGGCTGGACACGCCGTAGAAGAAGCTGCTGTCATCCTGGAGATTTATGCTGAGGTCCGCCTAGAGAAGGAGAGAGAGAGAAAGAGAGAGAGAGAGAGAGAGAGAGAGAGAGAGAGAGAGAGAGAGAGAGAGAGAGAGAGAGAGAGAGAAAGAGAGAGAGAGAGGGAGAGAGAGACGATGAGATCCAGACGCTCATCAAACTACCTCCTCGTCTAACTCGTCTCGTTTACCGGTTGGCAGTTGTTATTCTTGCTGTTCTAAGTTACGTCCTCGCTCTCGACGATACAAACGATACAAAGACAGATCCATAATGCCGTGTTCGTCTCCTCTCCACACAGATATGTATCTGGAGGAACGTGTTGGATCAACAAAGAGTGCGACGGCTCAACAAAGCTTGAAAGTGATTCTCTGTAAAGCCAAGAGGCGTCCAATGGTCATTACCTCGTTGACCTGCTGTAACACCGTCAATCCATCCTCAGGATTCCCAAGATGTCCTGTCTGTGTGTGTCTGTGTGTGTATTTTGTTGTAACATAACATTGTGATCTTAGTCGTGACTCAAGATTCACGTATCTGCGATTCTTCCTGTGGCTGTGCGTTGAGTGGAGGTGAGTGTAATTTGATTTTAGGTGAGGCAGAGGTGCCACCTCCTTCATCAGACAGCTGGGCTGCTTTACCTTTTCCCCTGTCGGGCTCTTGTCTGCTAATGGGCCATTGAGACACCGCTCAGCCTCCCCTCATCTCTTCATCACCGCGTTCATCTTCATCCCTGGCTGGTGTAATTCCTCTATTTGTCTTCATCCCTGGGGCCTAGTGACCCACCCCGAACCGCCATTCCCTGCTTCCCTAACAGCCTGCGAGGGAATTCATCCAATTACAATCAGCAGCACGCAATTGGCTGATTAGATCACGGTGGGCAGCCCGGCTGTGTAACAATTTAGCAGAGCCAACTCAAATCGGATTCCCTCGGCACTTCAAAGGCGTGAGACAATCCGTTAGGACAGGGCCACGGGCGCTGGGAGGGGGGAGGCGAGGTGGAAGGTGGGGAGCAGGGCAGTGGCCGACAGGGGGATCTGCAGGAAATTCAATCTAGAATGCCATAGCTTTGGAGTTGGTCCAGCCGCCTGTCACCGTCACCATGCCAACCTGCACCTCGGCGCACGCCCCGGAGTCACGGCCTGCCACATGGCCGTTTCACCGCTGCTACATCACATCGGCTCTTAGCCTTTTTTTATGATGGTTGAAATAAGGTTATCGCATTTTCAGATGTGTTAAGGATTTCATTTCCCTTATCTTCATGGCTGAGAGCAACTTTGCCGCTTTCTCTCCGCCCAACACGGGTGTTAAAATGCCCAGCTGTTTAGTAGGATACCAGTGTTTTGTCATGGATGCCTTGAGAATTGGAGGAGCCCGTTCGGAAAAGAAACAATAAAATAAAGACAGAGAGAGAACAATGTTATGAGCCTGTTTTCCTTTTGCAGAAGTTGCAGATGTCATGACGGTTCAGTTCAGACGTGAAAGATGGGGGTAATGTTTCACTGATGAATCACTGCCTAGGTACATGCCAACCCTGTTCTTCCTGCCACCCAATCTCCGGTTCCCCCTCTGTGTCTCTGTTTCTATCTCTCTCTCTGTTTCTTTATGATCTACAACTGTGCCGGTCTTCCACACCTCCCACTCACCCTCGCTGCATTAAATGCCACGGCTCTGACAGCTGCTCCTTTTCAAAAGACTGGAGATGACCGCTTCCAATATGGTGTCACTCACCAATGTCTTTTATCCCTTCACAATAAATAATGTGGCAGTCGAACATGTGAGAAGGTTAATGCCACACATACAAGGCCATCTGCTGGCATGAGATTGCAAGAGGGCACTTTGAATGTGACATTCACAGTTAGTGGAGGGTCCAAGAAGAAGAAAACTGGAGAGACGCCTTCATTTTGATTCAGGTTGAGCTGCTCAAGTTGTGGTCACTCTAGTTCACCTACTGTATGATGGTGGACAATCAGCTTTATGTCACATCAAGTTAAGTGTTGGCAGTCTGTCTGGGTGGAATTCGGTACCCCAGCAATATTTCTTAGAGCTATGTTCTCATGACAGTGGCACAGCAGGGAGCGTCGTCACACAGAGACGGCAGCCTGCTTGCTTTTGCGTCTCACTTGCAGCCAGCCTGAGCCCGGTTAAACCAAGCTCATCCCCTTAGTTTTCTGGCCCTGCTTTGAAGCCCGGGCCAAAGCACGCTGACGCCTCACTAGGGCTGCGATGACACGCCGGCTGACCGATTGACTCCAAATACGTGTCAACGTAAGAAGTGATACAGGGGTTAGAAGACGGAGGCGCCATGTTTAAAAGACCAGAGAATTCATCGCCAACTAGCAGCGATGATCTATTTTGAACTTCATAGGTTCTAGTAGGAAACTGGAAACTGGACGGTGGTTCAGGCTTGAAATTCCACTAATCTGTGAATTCACAGTGCAACATACGCCACACAAACGCATTGAGATTGGCCCGGCAGATATACATTCAGTGCACAGATCGGTGGTTGGTTGAGCTCTCAGATTCCCTCTGAGGGGTTCCACCTGCAATCATGACACCAGTGTTAGATTCCATCCATTCATTCCACGTGTCGCTCAACACGCTGAGGATCAGGAGGAGATTTATTTCTTTAAATGGACACTGTCACCATCACTAAATGAGTGGAAAACTGTAAGAATCTCTAGCTATTTGTTATCATTTTATACATTTTTTCTAAGTGGTGCTTCTATTTAAAGGTCCCACCTACATGAGCTGCCTTCATTTCAGATGCTTTGATAGAAAGATGATCCTTTAAAAAACCGTTTAGGGTTAAATTGGGCAAAAATCGCCCACAGAGGTGAATTGACTGGACCTTCAAATTAAAATAAGAAATAAAATAAATAAAATGTCATCATTTAAATACATTGCTTATCACATCATACTAAAGCTAGACACTTAATTGCACTCCCACCCTACAGCCTTCACAATAAAAGTCCCATTGTTCAACGCTGAAATTGTATGTAATAAAATAATTAAGTTAAAAATAAATGTTGTTATGCTTTCCTTGATTTTGGTAGTTTGTCAGGAATCTACCTTGTCACTCTTAGTATTCTGTGTGTCAAAATGTACTTTTATAACTAGAGTCAATACAAATGTGGCAATAATGTGTTTAATATTGTTTTCCTATTATGTGCAACATAACGATTTTGTCCTATTCCCCAAAGTTCAGAAATGCTATGCTTTTATTTTGCATTATATATATATTGCATTATTATCTGACTCTCAGGTTTTCTGTGCAGGGAAGGAATTTTTGAGGACATGAAATGACTAAACAGCACAGGTTTCAACACACAGAGTTGATATTGTTAAACCACAGCCAGATTTGAACATGATGTACAACTGTGAAACCACAAGTCACAAAATAGTGTGAACACTGAGTTTTCTTTCAACAAGCTCAACTAAAAAACATTCACAAGTGGCATTTTATTTTGGTAAATGATTTTTTTTCCCCCTTTGGTGATGTGGAGTCTCAGTTGGCAGCTTGTCCAGATTCCCAGAACCCCTAATTTTAATCACATATCAGGAAAAGCTAAAGGTCTTGAGGTAAAGCAAGGTGGCCATGGGATTGCATGAACAAAGGGAGCATCCAGTGGCACCCTAAGGATCTCCCTGACCCCCATAACCCCATTTCTGTCTCTCTGCCTCTCTGTGTCATGTTGGCACCATTTCAATGTCATTCTCCTGCATTCTTGTAAACTTTTCACCCAAACCTAAAGCTGTGTTCTCCACCTGTCTTCTCACTGCATCGTGCTGAACTTGTCAACCTACTTTACTCTTTGAGGTTGGATGGTATTGTGCTTGTGTGTGTGTTAGGGTAGAAGGAGTGGGGGGGGGTCTTATCTATAAATAAATGTTGGCGGTGGGGGCATGTGGCCGCTTCTCCGTCTAATAGCACAGGGACAGGTGCCTGGTCTCGTATTTCCCCAGTGAAAGATCAGGCCTGCCACTCTCCCCAAGGCTGCTGTCACACACGCGCACGCACACGCTCACACACACACAAAGCGGCCAGAAAAACAGTCGCACCGAACGCACGCTACACATCAATGCCTCCGTCACCGGCGTACAAACCATAATCAGGCTTTTGAAGCAGCGACTTTCCATTCATTCTTGCCCTAAATCGCCTCTAAGTTCTTTTAACTCCGACGCTTGAGCTCTCCCCTGGCAGAGTTAACGCTGCGAGGCCATTAACGACCAACAGGTGCTACAGAACATTAACAAGAGTATTCACTGTACTTTATCACTGGGAAGAGGATTATATGCTTTGATGTATCAATCATAGCAAACAAACAGTATTAGTCCTGTGCCGTGTTAAAATAAAGTGGATTTTAATGATTTACCATTTAAATAATCAGATTAGACTGAGTAGAATTTACTGGTGGAGGTGAAATTAATAAAACTAAAATGATTGTAGGACTGAATCGGTGCTGAACTGAACCTCATTGTTGAAAAGAAGGAAATGAATTGTACCCAGAACTTGACGAGAAAGAAAGCGTTGTGTGGCCCTTTGTCAAACAGCTCCTTCAAGCCTCCTTTCTTCTCGGGGAACTTGTCGTAGATCTGCCTGACGTCCACCGACTCCAGGTAGGCGTCGCTGTAGCTGGGGTTGGACTGGCCGATGTGCACGAACAGGTGCTTGTTGAACTGCGGAGAGGGAAAAGGAAGTGAGGAGGTGAGCAGAGGCTAAATTGTTGCATTTACTACCAAACACCGAGCAGCAAGACGTTTTCTTCCCACTTTCGCCATTGAAGATCATGTGAAACTCTGTTGTCTTTCCTATTTGTCCTAAAATACCCACAAATCTCTCTTAGGAAAAACTATTATGACACTGTGACCACTAAAAACTGTGAATATCCTGAGAAATCATATTTTTTAATGATATCTGTGACATTGAAAACCCCTCACACACACTTTCGGAAAATGTAATTACACAGACAGCCAAGGGTGACGTGATGAGAAGGTCGAGAGAAATATCAGACACTGGCAATGACAAGGATTCCAGAGAAGTCGCCTGGTTGTGCCAACGCCAAACCTTCTCATCATCGTGTCTAGGGAAGTCATCCAGAGGAACCAGCGAGTACAGTCAGTCAGGGTTTGACTGTTTGACTACAGTACACTGACCGACTGTACTCAGCTGCTTACAGTTTGTCAGTTCATATGAATTTCTATTGTTTAATTCCAGCAAATGAGCCACTTCAAAGGGAGCTGTTGTGGTTTTGAAATGTCAAGTCCTTTGATGCTTGTGGGAAATTGATATTGTTGTGTTGGTGATGAAACATTATAGTGGGTGACGTGATCATTTATTATTATAAGTAGTAGATTATTCTAACTTTTGAAAGGAACAATTTCATTTCTAAATAGACCTAAAAACCAAAACATTACAAGAGCAAATTTTCAAAAAGGCTGTGGTTCTTGTTAGAAACCTAAATTACACTTTGTGGGCACAACAGCATTTCCTGTAATACACTGGTGTCAAAGCATAATGGAAAAGTCAATGTTTGGTAGAAATGTTGCAACTGCAAAGCAAAGAAAAAAAAACAGAAACTGTCATAGCAGAGAAAAGATGAGAAGTGTTTGAAGGAGAAGGCTTCCAGTCCCAGCACACAGGGGGGGTTGACCTGAGTTTGAGGCTGATGCTGAGGAAGACAGTGTCAGCAGAATATTGATAATAAGACGTCTTTATTGTCCACTCACAGTCTCTGGGTCCTGAGGTTGCTCCAGGAAGGCGGAAAACTCCAACATCCGGAGCTTGGAGCTGGCAATACTTCTACCCTGCCAAGGGGGGGCACCAGGGGACATGGCCAACCCTGCTGTGGTTTCATAACCTGGAGGCGAGAGAGAGCAGTGTGGTTGTGTATGCGCACGTAAACGAGTGAGTGTTGGCGTTGTAAAGTCGCCTGAAAAAAAAGCAGCACGATTGCAACTATTTCTGCGAGCTTTGAGCGATCTCTTGGTCGTAAGCTGGGGTTGTCTCATGGCTTGGCTGGCGTGACAGCGCTCTGTCAACACACCAGGGAGAGAAAAAGAGCCCACCTGTTATGGGGCCTGGGCCGGATGCTTGCATGGCGTAACTCTGCTGGGAGAAGGGCTTAATGCTGGAGAGACAAGACAGAGAAGAGAGGGAGAGGCACGTTACACACCATGTCACACGTGTGACCCCCGTCTCACATACTAATTGGAGGGCCTGACCTCTACAGACACAGGGGGGGAGAGTGATACGGCCAGAGGAATCATCTGCTGCATGTCAGACAGCTGAGGAGTTTTCTTTATAAACACTGATCCATTTATATGATGGTTATAGCACCTCTTAATTAATCTGATAACATGAAAATAACTGACGGATGGGACCACAAGGAGGCTGAGAAGATGCCAACTTACTCTTCATGCCCACCCTGACCTGGCAGAGCCCCGTGCCAAAACTGGGAGAAATAAAGAAAGACAAACTATTACACACACTGTGGACAATCAGGATCAAAGTTGGAAATAGTTTTAATGTGGCCAAAGCTCCATTAATAAGAGGGGGAGACTGGTCAGTGACTTACCCCACCAGCAGTGGGGTAAGCTGGCCTGGACAGCCCTTGGAGAGCCATCTTGTTCTGGAAGGCCGTGGGCGAGATGATCTGTGCTGAGGACATGGTGGCCATACTCTGGAGGGCCTTGTCTTTGGCAGCCTGGTCCTACAGACAGAGCGAGATAGAGACAGAGAGGAAGACAAGCAGAGAGACACACACACGCAAGAGGTAAGCGTTCACCAGACTCCATTTAAGTCAGCGGCCCATCTCACCAGGAAACAAAAGTAAAGCCCTAAAAGGGGAAATGAAGGGATGAGGCCAGCTTGCATCATCTGTGTATTCTTCCCTGGCAGAGAGCGGCAGAGGAGGTGATATTACAGTCAAGGGCCTTTGGGTCAAGAGTTAAGTTTATTGCTTTGGCAGGGGCAAGCCAGTGTTGACAACTAGATTCTGCTTGAGGTCATACTGGAAGACAAGAGAGGCACCAGGGTGATATGTCAATACACTAATGGTCACGGTGCAACAATGAACCAATAATGGAGATTTCAAATGGATTTACGTGTACAATAGAAAGAAAATGAGGAATGTAAAGCAAACATCTTTCCTAAGTATGAATCCACTCCTTCAGCAGTTTCCACATCACCGAGGGCTATGGCCACTTGCCGCCCAGCCCTAATGGGCAAGGCCACACAGAACATTCTTCTTCCCAGAACTGGCTACACAAGGGCATAGCTGAAATATGGGGGGGTACATGTGGTCGAGATCTCAGTTACACCAAAGATGTATTTAAAAAGGGCTGTCAGTGAGGCCAACCCTGTGACTGATGCAGCGCCCTGCCAACTGAACCCTCGTGGCTGCCATCCAGGTTGAGGGAGAGTCCTGTTGCCCGCTGTGACTGTGTGTGTGTGTGTGTGTGGATGAGAAATGTAAACTGAGAAAGTACTGGGGGTACAGAGATGTGTGAGATCTCACTCTACAGCACCACTGCTTTTATTGAGGTACTTATCAAATACAATACGTGGAAGGAATAATACAGAGACTAATTCATTCATTTCTTCACAATTGTGTCTGGCTCATCTGAATTTTAATTGTGGCGAGGAAGCCTGAGGCCCGCTGACATATTGTATGTGTGCACTTCATCGACATGTGTCAGTGTTCTATATAAAACTAGCTGAGGAGGTGCAATTAAAATAGCCAATCTTCAATTTGATGATTTCATGCTGCGTACCACTGCTGCTCCACAGCAGAACCATAATGAAATCTGAATGCAAACATCATGGTCTGATTATTACCTGGAAATATGTTTTACTGTCTCAAATCAAATAGAAAGCAACATTACGTTTCAGGCAATTAGCCCTTGTTACATCTTTGCTTGCAATACAAGACAGCACTCTGTTTGTGTGTGTGTGGGTGTGTGTGTGTGTGTGTATAAATATAGAAAAGGTGGATGACTCACGTAGCGTACCTTCAGCTTCACCTGGATCTCTCTGGCTTTTCGCCGTGCTAGAACTTGGATGTGACTAGACACCTGACGGACACAGACAAATAGAGACAGGATAAGGAATGCATTAACACAGATCAGAAGCATGGGAGTTATGTCAATGTCACCTAAACAACAAGCACCTTGGACTAGTTTTCTACTGATAAAATGTTTTTATGGCCGAAGTCACAGTCTTATTGAGATGCTGGGAAACTTTTCTCTTGCTCCAACATCATAATCATCCTTCTATTGACATTTTTGCTTCATACAAGGGCGTCACTTATTCTAATGGCTGCTTTTACACTACACGTTATTTTCTGAGACTTGTGGTCCTCAGAGGATGAACCTCTAGCATCACTCTCAAGTTCAACAGACAATTGCGTACATGACATTTCCTACTTGAACACCAAAACTATGAGAATAGGGAAGAATTTGACACTTCCTGACAGCACATCCATCATTCTTTGCTTCATTGCTTCTGAACCAGCAGGTGTCCCTCTATCTCCCCCCCCCCCCCCGACGCAGCTCTCCATCACTGATATCCCACTGACCCTCCTCTTGTCTCCACTCCGCTTATCTCCACGTCTCTCTTTCCATTCCCACACTAACCCTGCCAGACGACTTAGCAGGGACCCTTTTCTCTACACATCAATCATTGCCCATACATCAGCCTTTCCATATCGGATGCCGTAGTGAGGATAGGGTTCCAAATCCCTCGCCCATCCCGCTTAATTCTTCCATCCAGATCACCGTATTCTCTCCCCCTTCTAACAAGCACCAGATCCATGAGGTGGTGAAGAAACAACACCGACACACGATCCTATACCGTCTGCACATGTGGTCCTCGCCCTAAATCAGTCGTCATCTCCAGCACAAACAGGAGCGATAGAGAGAGGGGGAGGGGGGGCGGAGGATGAGGTGTACCCAGAGTGTCGGGGCGTCACTCAGCAGGAGAAGACTTTCTAAAAGGGTTAAAAAATAGGAGGCTGCTGCAAGAAGCACTCGCCGAGCACTCACCTGCTTCCTTGTCCGCGTCTTCCCTGTGCGGAGTTTGATGTAGCGTGCAATCAACTCATTTCGTCCTGTAAGGGTCCAAGAAAGAAATCATTTTAATTCATTTCACACTGAAATTCATTCTGATTTGCACTTTCTGGTCATAATCAGGAGATTCCAGATAAAATAAGAGAAATCAAACGTATGAAGCCGTGTAAAAAACCCCACAATGAGGTAAAAGCATGATGTCTGTGGTGTAACTGAACTGGAGGTGGGGGGGAGGATGGGGAACATATTCTAAGAAGGCCAGCTCTGCATGCCTGGCCAAACCAGGAGGCATAAAGTGGGAGAGATGAAGTAATGTATGCGTATTTCTGTGCACACTACTTATTTGCACCATATGATTTCATTTAGCTGCATCACTGCGCTTCGCCTGGATGCAAACACACACGTCCGACTAAGGGTGAAGGCTGTCAAGCGTGTCAATGGCAAAAAAAGTAAGTGTAAGTATACTACTAAGTATATACGTCTGTCTACGTGTGAGAGTCGGAGTTTGAGGGCTTCTAAATCGACAGAGTAAGTGTGTATCCGTGCAGTGCCACTGTTGACAGACAGGTCACATTGGCAGAGCAGGTGGAGGCAGCAGCCATACGATCCTCGCACCAGACCCCGGGACAGACACGGCACAGGCCAGTGACCAAGGGGGCCCGGTCTAGTGAGGCTGCCAGACAGCTGGTGTGTATGTCAATGTTTATGGAATATGTCTTTACGCCTGCAGTAAATCTTGGGCTCGTTCCCTCCCATCCAGGGTCTCTGGTTACAGGCCAGGGCACTAGAGGGCAACGGTCATGTGGCCTCTATCACCCTGCTCTCCCAACACTGATCTCCAATTCAATGGCAGACGTGGAGAACCCACAAATAGACGGGCAGCACTATCATATATAATTCAGAGTCCACATGTTTCTGTTGTTAATGTAGTCTAAATTACTACTTGGCTCTTCTAAAGTCCTTATAATGTAAGAGAGACGGTTTAAAATCTACATACAGCCTGCAAACATTCTACTGGTTAGAGATCAACAATAGCTACAAAGAAATTTCAGACAACCAAACAAGAACAAACAAACAAGAGTGGATTACATTAGGAGGACACCTCTCTCTCTCATACACACACACACACACACACACTCACACACACAGAGAGAGCAATCCAAGCGTTTGCTAGACTTTGCATCACCTCTTAAACACAATAATTTTTCCCTTGGCACCGCATCTCCATGTGAATTAACACTGAGATCAGTCACGACACACAACCTAGTACAAACCCGTTAGATTTTCCTCACATAGTGATGGTTGGGTCAGACCTCACAAGCCTCCACAAACTAACAAATCAAGTGACCCCCCAAATGGCGACGAGGAAACCTGAAACCTGAAACCTGTCTGAATCCCCATCAGAAGCTCCGTCAGCCAATAAAAGAGATCAGATTGATCGGATAGCCTTTGGATAGGTGGTCGCTAGTATCAATTCACATTTGGCACAAGTGTTTTGTTCGTGTAAACAACTTTAATTAAGACTGAATATTTATCAACAATTTAATATAGCAATAAAATACATATAGTTTATATAACCATAAGGAGGGATGATGTAGTTGATGTAACACCTTGTAGTGTTTTACTTACACACAGACAGACACACACACACAGACACAGACACACAGTGCAACTTCCTTTGTGTTCGGCTTTTTGGACTCAACTTCTCTCCCAGATGACGTCTATTTCAGGACAGTCACATACACACACACACATACACACTCCAGCCCCAGTTGCAGGATTCATTCATTCCATCTCAATCTTATTTTCCTTTCAATGCCGAACCTTCTGAAGCGTGAAGTATTTATCTGGAGGTGCACTCGCCCGGCAATTGTTTGAGTCCCTAAATGCTGATTTTCTTAATCCCCCAGGGATTAAGAAAGTGTTCCACATTTCCTCCCAATCAAAGTCGTGAAAAGATGAACACAGAGCTTTGTCCGTGTCCCCACAGTACTTGACCTCAAATGAACATTAAGTTGCCTGCTTGTGTTCCAGAACCTTTACTGAGTGTACCACAAGATGTAAGTGGTTATTGTGCAACCAATTTGTATTTTCACAGTAGCCGACACACAGTTATGTGAGCGCGTTGAACAAAATGTGAACTCCTCATGAATTCACAAAACAGCACAATGGGAACTTGAAATGCTGCTTGCAACAGTTTTATAAGCTCAAGTGTTGTCAAGCATGCAGAAGTTGTTAAGGACCCAAATAAACAGTCAAGTAAGTTCATCTGTGTCACCGACGCAGCGCAGGGCAAACTCTTGTGAATTATGTAGTATGCCCATTCAAAATTAGCGATGTGTGTTGTGCGAGCATTAAACAATTTCATTAATGGGTTGTCAAGAGACTGTGCTTCATAGTCTCATATCAGATGCCCTGCCACTCCTAGTGTGAGGGCCTGGGGCAGGGCCCATTAAAAATACCCTCCAACACACCCATGAGATCAGAGAGAGGACTCAGTCACACAGCAATGAGATCATGATGTCCAATGGGAGTAACACACACAGAGAGCTCACAGCGGCCAAGGCTGTAGGAAAGTCACTCGGAACATTATACCTTCACCCGCTGGTCCGCAGTTTGATGTTGTTTATCACACCGCCTGCAGTCATGAACTTGTCTGGGGGAAATCTGATTCTGGAAAAAAAATTCTTAAGGGCATGAAAAGTGACCGACCGCAGCAGCAGCAGCAGTGAAGTCGGGGTGTTCCAGAGTTCAGGGGGATATTGCTGTGTTGTGCAACTTAAGGAACACTGCAATGCAGAGACAGTTTGTGAGTTTAGAGGGAAAGCAACAATAACTGTCAAATATCTACGGCGTGTGTGAAAGGTTATTTACGATATCCCATTTTATTCTGTATTTCTGAATATCCTGTATCAATACTAATGCACATATAAATACAGAAAATAATTAATTAAAGCTATGTTTTGCCTTAAAAATGTCTACTATTTCATCTATTTGTCTTTGGCCTCTCTTCTCTACAGGCCGCTTGGTGGAGGTCAAGGAGGGCCTGAAGGAAGCCTAAAGTTTCTCCTCCAAAGTCAGGCTGCTCATAAATCTGCCCTTCCCTTGCGGATTGTGGTCATCACTGGCCTGGTCTGATCCTTTTCTCTCTCCTTCCTTCAGCCCAACGCATTCCTCACATTCCTGCGCGCTGACTGCTCCGCATCGGGCTCCCGCATCTGTGCTCTGACATTGCCCCATGGGGTGACTTGCTTTTTTTCTGTGTGTGTTTGTTTGCGTGTGTGCACAACAACACTCCGATTGTCAATGCATGAAAAACCACAGCACAGGGATTTGTGCAGATCGCGTTCCAGTTCATTTCTTAGGTCCAGTATATTAAATATCCTAAGATGCAGCTTTGTTATACTCAAGCCTCAATCTTTCTTGTGCCTGTCTGACAAACTGCCGTCGTCTCCGGAGACACACATCTGCCAAACATACATTTCCCCTCGGTAGCACATATGCCCCACTGTCTCTGCTGGAGAAAACAAAGGTCACATTTAGGCTGCAGGAATGTGTTGGCTGGGTGTTATTTCCCCTCCAGTAGAGCCTGAATGCATCAGGCCAAGACCCCAGCAAGTCAAGTCAATACTACAGAGGCGGCGGCCCGGTTGATCCAGCGTCATCACATTGTGTTTAATGAGTTTTAATGAGATGTCGACTCTCACTAGACGAATCAAAATCAATCATATTCCTAAAGTCTGCTCCGTTGCATGTTGTTCTCTTCCAGAATGCGTACAGGGAAGCGAGTGTCACATCATCTTTTAGTTTTCAAAGAATGTAATCATCCTGTTATTATCCACCACATTACACATTACTGTATTTTGCTGTGCAGCACTCTTCCTACCGCTCACTCATTCTCTCCATTTCTGGTGTCAGATCTGTGATTATCTCCCACAGGTGTCATTCATTCATGCTTATAAACCCCACAGCTTCCTCTTGGTGGGGTGAACGCCATCCCCCCCTCAGTCACAGCCCAGAGCACCATGTTTACCAGTTGTACTTCTGTATGAACCAGAGCCAAAGCCAAAGTCTGCTCTTGATTTTTCACAAAGTCTAATATTTCTAGCAGAGGAGCTAATCTAACAGATGTCTGCAGGCCTGTAACATTAACACAGAGTGAATCAGCTGCCTCCAGGGTCTCCACTGTCACAGAGATTTATGCGGCGATGGTCGGTGCACGCCTGGACGCACGTTAATTACAGAGACATATCAACAGCTGTCCAACCTGTTTGGACCCTCCTAACTTCCACCTTACTGATATGATGACAGTGACAACTCTGTTACACGGCTGTCAGTGCTCACTGTGTCCTGTTGGTTACACTGTGAGATAAAGAGAAGGGACACAGAGACACAAAATGGGACAAAACAGGGAACCAGAGGCTAGATCGAGGGACTTCATCAATCACATGACATTGAAATCCGCATAAATTGATATAAATCCAAGTGACAGACCAAGAGACAAGTTTCTCAGGCATGTAAACAAGCCAAGAATGACGACATCGGAATCAAGATAAAGACCTGATGAAGAACTACAGGTAAATCTTAGACTATTGATCAGGATCAGATATAAAAATCACTACATGTGGTTGAAAACCTTTGGCTCTGCTCACAACATAGCATTGTATAGATGTGCGATGGTGGTATAGTGGTGAGCATAGCTGCCTTCCAAGCAGTTGACCCGGGTTCGATTCCCGGCCATCGCATACTGTTAAGTATTTTGGGTTTTGTGTAATTTCTAACACTTAGCTTAAAGCAAATTTACACGGTGCTTATAAGCCACTGTGTGTCATTAGTGTTTTTCTGCACATGTTGTTCCCAAGGCAACCCTTGAAGCGTGACAACAGGACAGTGTTTGCAACTGTGAAAATGTCTCTTAGCTGGACACTGAAGCCCTTGTGGCTCCATCGTCATGTGTATCACCTCATATAATGGCACAGCACTAAGCTGAAGTGTGCATCTTCAAGCAAGGCACTGGGACATCAGCATAGAGTGCACCGGCCTAGAGCACTCAATCATAATCAACAGATCACTATCTCACTTAACTGGCAAAGATTGAAGCCGGATGAGAAGTGGGTTTCTCTCTGCTGACCTTTACGTTATGATCTTAATGAGAATCACTGGAGAGGAAAAAAACATTTGCATTCCCTGACAAAGAAACCGACATTGATTTGACATGTTGCGCAAGTGAAGCACAGAGGGGAAAGTGGTTTTCTGTGTGGGAATTCTTTGTTCTGTACTGAAAGAAAGACATGCCACTGCTGAGGGACGCTTTCTTGACTTTATCCATTACACAAATATAAAGAATCATTTGTATGAGGACAGAGTGCTACAAGTGAGAAAAGGGAGGAAAGTGCTCCTTTCACAGACGCCACCATGACAAATAGGACACAAAACGAGCAGCTGGGGTGCAGACGACATCGTGCAAAGTCAGGGCGAACTGACCTCTATGACATCACAAGGCAGAGCGGTTTTCGAACTTGCAGTCTTTAACGCTAAAAGGAAGTAACCTTTGTGATGTGAGGTCACTGGGTTTAGAAGTAATAATGCCTCACAAAACTGAATAAACGCCATAGAATTACACAACCTTAATTACTTAAGTGGTACACAAATTACAGGCCGGCGAGTAAACAAGGGAGATGATGATATTTCCACTGCCACATTCTTTTGCTGTCAGCATATGGGTTTCCAGAGAAGAACATAGGGACTGTTTTTCCATTTTTCAGCTTGAGCCCTATGGTCAGACCACAGGGCATGTGTGTGTGTGTGTGTGTGTGTGTGTGTGTGTGTGTGTCCACCCCCCTGCTGAGAGACACTCGCTCCTAAAAAGTCCTTCCCTCTGCTGGATCTCTCTCTTTACAGTCTGCTCATTAGCTCGGGGGAGACATAGCAGAACACAAAACCACGCGAGGCAGGAAATGTTTGCCTTGGCAGATGCATGTCGAATTGCCGGCCGGAGCACAAAACCGCCACAATATGCGTGACACCATTCCTAATAAGCGAGCTAATAGGTCTGTTGAGTAACAGGCACGCGGGCCAGCGCTATGCATAGCATTATGGGAGAAAAATGTGGCGCATGTATGAGAAAAATGGGGAAAACATTCCGTTCAATTAAGGAATTTACAATGGATAGAAGATGATCTGCACACATTCCATCTGCTGAGCTGTTGGGAGACTCAATATCGAATTGTTTTGGAAAGAATGGCATTCATTTTGCAAAAAAGAATTCAACCTACAATTCAGAGTATGTTGGCCAACAGACGCAAAGGTATTTTCGCCAGAAGGTTGTTTTGTCTGCGTTTGTCCATATCCATATTTAGCTCATAAAAGGGGACAAAATAAAACAGTGAGGCAACAGCTGCATCATTTCACAAATGCATTTAAAGATATTCTGATTTGATTTAGCGGCTTATAAGCTGATTTAAGATGGCCCATCAACACTTTAACAACATTCACAACAATAAAGACTTCCAAACTGGCTTTGCATTGATTGAGGTTGCCTGAATGACTTGAGTTGTTGGCCACTGCTGACCCTGTGGATGGTGATAAAGGGAAGGGGGGGATCGGAGGGCTGTGAAGAAGGGCAGGCTGAGCTGTTTAGGGGCAATGAGGGCAAAGCGGGCCGTGGGTTTACCGTTGTCTCTTTTCTCAAGTCGTAAATCTGGGTTTGCCATAAGGCTGTCAGGTTGAACTCTAGAGAGCAGCTGGAGGTGAACTGAAAGGCAGACAGACCCAATGACAGACTGACAGGAGAGAGACAAGGTTGTCCGTGAGAGACAGAGCGGGAGAGAGAGAGTCTAGCAGCAAGACAGAGGGACATGAGGGCGGTAAATCACAGAAATAGGAGGCAGCGGAGCGAGCGAGCGAGCACAAAGACACAAGCATTACCTCTCACGCTCTCATGCTCACACACACACACACACACACACATATGTACACTGAGGACAGGTGTGAGAGAGTTCTGGGGGGCCCTAAGGCCATGCAAGACACCACTGCCCACCTTGGTGTTTATTTGTCCACCCCCCCTCTCGCCCCCTCCAGGCGCTCAAAGGGTAAACGTCTATTCTGGTTTAGGGTTACAGCAGAGCTGCCTTGAACCCCCTGGCTCTCAAGGGCACATGCCATTCCTTGCGGGCCAATGCACTCCCTGGTGGACATCACCTGACCCTGAACCCCGTAGGGAGGAAGGGGCACCTCCGCGCTCGCCTTGCCAAGCCCCCTCCCACAACCTTTCCCCAGCCAGCCCCCTATCCCCATGACACAGAATGTGCCACCTGCCCCTCTCATCTCTATCTCCCCAACCCCCAACTATTATTACAGGCTTTATAAGGATTTAAGTGTTGATCAGAGGGTGGCCATGACCTCGATAGGTGGCTAAGCTAGGCTAGGCTAAGCTAACAGTTAAAGGAACCGTCTGGCACAGTGACAGAATAAGGTGATGACAGAGCCTGTCTGATGGCGGCGCTGCCTCTGTCCCCGGGCAGCCCAACCATCAAGCAGTCAAGCAGCGGGACAAACTATAGCCCAGCCATCTGTTATCAAGTGTCTTTCAGCGAGATGTCAAGAGGGACAGACACTTCACCTGCCCAACTTCTGTCTGGCAAAGTCAATATGCAAAAGATTCACTGAAAAGAAGCCACCTGCTGTACACTTCATCTGTGCTCCTCCATGAATCTGTAGTAGATTCTGCCAGATTACAAAGTTACCTTCCGTGTCAAACAACTACAAATGGCTTGATCGAGCTATGAAATGAGAACCAGCACATCATGTTTACCTCCGTGCCTCTTAACTTGGATACTATAAAACACTCTCCGCTATCACTGCCAGAAATATGACAGGATGAACGTCCGGCCAACATACCATCAGATGGAACACAAGCTTTTTACATCAAGAAATCTCTGTCAATGTGTCATCCTCGCCCCAGACCGCAGATGAACATATTGGAATTGTCTGCGCGAGTGTGTGTGTGTGTGTGTGTGTGTGTGTGTGATTTAGTGAGGCTGTTTTCATCTGTTTCTGACACATCATGCCATCACACGCCATGGGACCATGTGGAGCTGACAGCTGTGCAGGAAACAGGAGTGATATGAAACGCGAACAGACGAGGAGTGGTGATGAATGGGTGTGTGCACGTATATGTGTATATGTGGGGAGGTGTGTGTGTGTGTGCATAGCAGTACACACTTGCGCAACTACAGTATGTGAGTGTGTGTGGGAGAGTGTGTGGGTGTAAGACAAACGGCCCTTGTCTTACCATATGAGGTGGAGTGCAGACTTACACACACGTCTTACAGGACCAGAGTTCATTGATTTTAAGTTAAGAATGAACTTGTCCAACCTAAAGTCAATCAAACTTCAGTCAATTTTGTGCTCAAAGTTTCTGATTATCTAAAATGAGCATGAAATGATTTATGCTCTTTATCAGCTTTCTTCAAAAAACATGTTTTGCTGCCAAATGTCCATTATTTACCTCATATGACTCTAAATAATAAAGATGATAGTGAAACTACTACAAACTGAAGTGTGTGTGGTATACCAGATGACTGGATAGGAATCAAAGAAACTGAAAACTATGGAATTTCTTTGTTGTGAAAGGTCATTCCCAAACAAAATGGGTTTTGGATTTGGATTCTTCTGCTTCTGGGGTCAACCTCTGCAGCCTTCCTCAAGCAAGCCATCCTCCTCCTCATGTATTTCAACTACTACAAAGGTTTGCCATGATGATCAAAACTAACACATCCAAACCTCCAATTTAAATTGACAGACTAATCAACAGAGTGAGCTAGAAAGGATTTTTATGAATGTCATTTTCCAGCTTGACTAACGTTTAGGTCTATACACACATTGTTTCATAGGCATAGTGTTTACCATCCCATGCAGAGGAAAAGGATGAACAGAGAGTATGACAGTAGTGGGCGTACCGTACATCTTGCCCTCATCAGAGAGGATGATCTTCCTGCGGCCACAGGGTGGGTAGATGGCCAGGGCCTCCTGGAAGCTCTGCTCAATGTCTGGGCTC
Organism: Genypterus blacodes; assembly: GCF_046128005.1. Lineage (NCBI taxonomy): Eukaryota > Metazoa > Chordata > Actinopteri > Ophidiiformes > Ophidiidae > Genypterus > Genypterus blacodes. The sequence continues at coordinate 11,096,696 of NW_027466834.1, forward strand.
CATACCCCCTCGGCGTCATTCTCCAGGGGCTTGTCCAGCGCATCCCCCAGCTCCTCGCTCCCACCCCTGGGGGAGGGAGCCGGCACCCACTCCGCAGACGTGGTGGGAAGACGGAGAGGCAACCCACAGAACAGGGGGTGACAGGTCGGGGTGGGGGGTTAAAGGGACAGCTGGGTGCAGGAGGAGGAAGGTGCAGAACCTGCCTATATGGAAACCTGCAGTTGAGATGATGACTGGTCTTTATGTGGCAGAGCGGTCCTAGCAAAAAAGATAACATTTTTATTAGAGGGATGAACTTAAACACAAAGAATGGCACATTAGCCAGCTGCTTCACACTTTAAACACACAAGGAGACTCAGACTGAGCGACTTAAACTCCACTTAAACTATTTAAATGATAAAAAACCAAGAAGACTTTTATATATATATATATATATATATATATATATACTGTATATTTATTTATTTATTTTCAGGACCTTGGCATAGCTTCTACCTATATAGTCTGTGATGTTTATTCATTAATTCATTTATTTACATTTACTTTCGTTGATTGTATGCATGTGGGCGCTGGTGCAGGCTGTCATGCACAGTTGCCCTCAGGAGAGATAAGTAAAGTTTAAAATTGAATTTACTACACAGACTTCTGCCTGAGTTTGTGCTGAGGAGACGCTTGAAGTTTTAATTGGGGGCACGACTGAATGAGACAGAGATAAAAAAGACAATTTTACAGCACCACCTCTGCCTGTGCGAGTGTGTGCAGCCTTTTTACTTGGCAAAGACTAAAATGATTTAAGCAATATGTCATCATGTAAATCTGGTAACTACTGTCTATGTAGATCAATAGATTCTCTGTTTTAAAGCTTTTATAAACCCTAAAAAAACAACTGTGTGTTATTGATTTATCAAAGATATCCACTGTCATTGTTGCTCAATGTTTTCTCTGTTGTTTTTCGGTAGAGATAAACTTTGAGATGTCGTACGGAACTCACATGCACACACACACACTAAAACCAAACAAACAAACAAACGGAAACAATTAGCCTTGTCAGATTGTAACACTTACTATTGTGAAGGTCACTGGGCATGTGTCCTAATTCTATACATAATCTATTTTATACATGGAATATCAACAAGTTTTCATCAGATTTCACACTGTACTGGGGAAATTAGTATATTTTAAATATTACCCCATAAGGAAAAATCAAATATACTGAATGTAAATCATTTATACAAAAGTTAGAACATTCTATATCCTCACCAATACAATGTCAAAAGGGAAAACTGTCTTGCAGCAATTCAGATTGATTATTATAGATATGGATTAATATGGATGTGTATGAGGGAGAACATTCATTCAATTTAAAATATGAACCCACTCCAAAAATCATTACATTAAGGTGATACACAGAGGAAAGTCCGCTCAAGCACGGCTGATGTCACCTGGCAACCCAACAGCTGCGTCACACATACAGTCACATGAATCGCGTGGCAAAATGTGTGACCACATCAACCCTGCAGATGCTCATCCCTATTTAGAAAGGTCATCTCCGATTATTAATTACATTAGTACAGCCATGAAAACAAACTGGCATCCGCTGTGGTGATGATAGCAAGAGGAAGGCCTGATGGAGTGCAAGACCACGAGTGAGGAGTCACAAACCTATGAGCGCTGTTCAAACAAATGTTAACTTAAAACACAAATGTTGATACACATTTGAGGGCTTAAATCTCTTTTTCTAATTTTCTAGATTTAATAATTACATTTTTATTAATGTTGTTTTTCATCTCAAACAAAATATAAGAAATTATTCTACTTTTTAATTTATCCTAACTTATTTTATGTCTTTTATTTTGATAAATTTTTCCTGATTTTCTCTCTGCAATTAGTCTCATTAGTCGCCACTGTTTTTATTATCTTCAGTATTTCTATCTACTGTTTTCCTTTTTTCTCTCCTTGTTTTTATCTGATAGTTTTCTCTATTTTTCTGTATGAAAAGTGCCATTAAAATTGACCGATTGAAACTGATTGATTTGGCATTCCAATCGCTTTTTTAAAAATCATGATAATGGTGCCAGTGTGAGTGTGACGGTACAAATATCTACCAGCTGCAACATATCCTGTTTTTCCTCCCCTGCGCATAATTTTGTGTAGGATGTGCACACATTGCTTATACATTTGGGCGGAGAGGATGAGACGGACATCAGCTCCGCCTCTTCCTCTTGGCGGACATGCAAAAGTAAAATGGAAGTGGGCATGGGTGGTAGCTCGGCCCCTTCCAGGACGTGGTAAGGAAAAAGGTTCCGCCCCCCCCCCCTGTCGAGACCTTAACAGAAGCAGGACAAAGATGAGCTTTGTACGACTTTACTGTATTCTATTAGCCTTCATGAGTCACTAACAGAGTACCGGGTTTGTCATCAAACAGATTTCCTGCCACCTTGAAACAACTCCATCTCCATGTCCATTTAGGGCAACAAAAAGCAAAAGCAGTGACCATTACATCATCTCTAATCCTAACCACGCGTGTGTGGAAAAGGTAGAGGGGCTGAAGTACAGCACACACACTGTGTTGTTGTGATTCGACAAGTGAGTCAGTGTGTTGTAGTGTCCTGTCACGGTGAGTAAGAACCTCCAGTCTGTCCAGGCCCCCCGACCCCCCTCCATGCTCTTCCTGTGAGCCCCCCTGATGTTCCACAACACTTCCTGTAAAGTGGATGGCCACTCTGCTCTCTCTCTCTCACCAACACACACACGTACACACTCACACATGATGCACACATTAAGGTACATACATATACTCACACCCACAGAAATATATATATACTGTATAAACAATCAGAACCAGTTCAAGCAAACAGTCAGAGTCATTGGACACAGAACGCCACGTTAACACTGAATATCATAAAGAATATACAGGTTAGGTTTGTTTATGGAATTAATCAACCTAATAACTCTGATAAAATGCGATAATATTGCTATAACACCAAAACAAAGCAAGGCTGCCTTCCTTACATAAACTGATCAAAATCAAACTTAACTGAATCAACAACAGTTAAGAGCATTATGTCATTATCTCATATGCAGAAGCCGTGATCCTGAGCATGAGCCAGCTAAATACATAACACAAGCCCCAAAGCAATGTGTAATACTCTGAGTGTTCTTAAACTCAAGTGGATTGTTACTCCAGCTTGGCACCGCTACAGGTTATGGTTGAGATTTGCGAAGGCCGTAAACCATTAGAGCACTGCTGGCTCCTTCAGTCCAAGTGTCCAGTAGGTTAATTAAACTAAGCCGTGCCTAAAAACACACAACTCTAACTTCCTCCCTCCCTCACACGACCAGCAACCCCCCCCCCCCCTTCTCCCCCCCCCAACGAGGCCCCTCTTCCCTGGAGCTGCTGGACGGGATAATCCCCCAGCTGGTGCTGCGGTAGGGAGGCCACGACCCCCCACCCGGACCCCCACCACCCATCCACTAACTGTACACACTGGCCACACAAACACACTAATGGCAATATTCCTCGTGTGCACACATTGACACACACACACGAACACAAAACCGAGGCAGCAGGTAGGTGTGTGTGTGTGTGTGTGTGTGTGTGTCTCTTCCTGTACTCTCTGGACGAGTGCCAGCTAGGTGCCTCACTCATTCAGCAAACCCATTATTCCTCTGGTTATGTGTGTGTTGAATATTTGGCACTTGCTTGTTTAGAGTGACATTAGAGTGTAATTTCAGAATATTGCTGCGTTCGGGTGCTCATCAGAAGGTGGTACATATCAAACCGTCAAATGGTACATGCAAATGTGCTCCCCAGGGATTATTGACCGCCACACAGAGGCAGTATGGGCCCGAACACGGAGGAACAGAAGGTCATAATACTGCTTTTGATCTTTTCTGTGAAGGGATACATAAATAAATTATTCAAAACTTAAAAAATACCCATATATCAGCAGTAGCACTTACCAGTTATTGGCACGGATACCATTTACTCTCAGTACAAAAGGTGAAAAGGTCACATTATGCATCACAACTAGTAAAGTTGTGAATTTCGAGAATCCCGAGTTAACGACTTGTAAATGCAACTTCACGTTGTAAAATTGTTATTTTGAAAGCAGCATAACATTAATTTTCAATTTGCACACTAACATCGGTGGCAATCTATAGGAGGGAGTGCAAAGGTTATGTACAGTAGCAGTGGTCAATATTCCTTTGAGCAAGAGTGAATAATCATTTAGCAGAAAGAGTGTGTTGTTCCTTCAAAATTCTAAAAACACCACCGTGTCAACTAGTGAGTGTGTGTGTGTGTGTGTCGGGTGACTGTACTACACTGGTCACAATCTTCACTAATCGGGCTGGGAATGTAAAGGCATGAAACGTAGGCAGAAAATAAGTAGTAGTAAGTAATAACAGTATGGGACCAGGCTATGCAATGGAAAAGTCATGGGGGGAAACAATAGCTTCTGTTTTGTGGCGTTTTCGCTGAGAGAAGTCGTTCTGTGGCACGGTGTCCAACTGGGCTGCACCGGAGGGACCCTTCAAAGTCTACACACACACTAACACACACACACACACACACAATCCCAGTGGCTTTGCATCTTATATGTTAACTACACATACACAGCTGAATGCCCTGTGGACATGCAGAGAGGAAACACGACGCAACGCACAGGTGCCAGCTGCCTAAAAGTTAGAGATGAGGTGAGGTTGTTAGTAGAAGGTCAAGCAGAGGTTCCTCTCCTCAGATAAGTCAGGAAAAAAGAAGGTAAAAGAAACAGACAGCCTTCCTCTCTGCCTCCCTCTGCCTTGAGCAAGGCACGAAACCTCCACCTAAGCTACGGTTGGTTAAAAGAGTGCGATTGTAGCAGGCACCTTCCCCATGTGTCAGTTTGTGTAATATAAGCTTTTCCTTCCCCTGAGTCACCCGCATTTACGAAACAGCACAGATCCCATGGGGTCCAACTTCTTATCCAATGATAGCAGAGAGGACAGAGGGTCGAGACTTGCCTGGCCTCTATCAGATCAGTCCCAGATAGTCCACACAGAAAGATCCATCGGGGCTCGCTGGAATCAATGAACAACACACTCACACACTCCAAAGAGCTGTGGGTGCAGAGTGGTGTTGGTAGAAAGGGAGGGAGGGGGGGAGGGAGAGGAGGGGAGGGGGTGGGGGTGAAGGGGCAGAAAGTCTTTGTTCTACAAGACTCATATCTGAGGCATTATTCCTCTCTCATGCAAGCGGAGGAGGAATGATCGCTATGTGGGATGAGCACAGTAAAACACACACACACACAGATGCATGCTGTCTATCACAACAAGGTTGTACACACACCAAAACACACACACATACACACACTTGTTATACTTTTTTTTATCTCCCTTCTTACGCACACTACACTCATGCACCCACACACACGCACACTCATCAACCTCCAGGCCTTGTCACACTCATACACCCCCGCACACACACACAAAACACACACACATATGCTGTTGCTCAACCTTAGGAACAATACAGCCTTAGGAGTTCACGTTACATTACAATTCATCTGTCTGGGACAATCCTGAACCCAAAGCCATGAAAACAAAAGGACCCCGACCTGGAAAGTATCCAACCTCCTCTGGCAGTCGGTGCCTTCACAGGAGGCTTTGACAGGTGCCTGCTAGCCCCCTTTCACACTGTCAGCCTGCCCCATTCCACCTGTTGCCCCTCTGGAAAACACACACCTCAGCTGCCCGGCGGTCACCATAGCGTACACACACACATGCACACATGCACACACAAGCACCCGCAGATACCTAGATTGAACCATGACTGAAAACATTCATAATGTTCCCGTCTTTAGGGCAGTTTGCCACAATAAAGTTCCTGAAAGCATCAGAACTTAACAAACAAATCACAGTGACATCATCCAGTACAACTACATCACTCTGGAAATTCTTATAAACTTAATAAATATCGATATATTTTATTATTACATATTATCAGGAAGTTTGCCACATTCTTATATCTAAAAATATATTCATGTTTTGATATTTAAGCAGCACCTGTGGTTTAATATTTCGTCCAGTAATCAAGATGACTCTGCAATCATGATTTATGAAACCAGGAAACACACCCGGGACTGGGCTGATGTACTAAGACGGACATAAGTTTTATTATGTCATTTAAATGTTATAGTTTTTAGAAGTTAGAAGACTATTTTGACACAGAGAACGTTAAGAGTCAGGATAGCATTTCAGTAACTGCTATTACAACTACAAGCGCGTCTGGAATAGTAACACGGTCCATGTAATAACATAACATGCAATAACATGAACACTATGACATTCACGCATCCAAACTAACAATTAAACGTTATTTAAAGGAGTTGAATATGAATCAACACAAAAGCTTACAGTCCGCTGTATCACATCGTTTCCACTCCACACACACTTGTTGCTACAACAGAGAAACCATCGCTGTGTCACCTGCGAGTTAATGAATACATTGTGTTGAATTATCTGAGTTTCCCGGTGTAAAAGTTTACCCGGGCGAGCATTAATGTTTGACTGCATGGCTATGACGTGATTGGCTTCCTTCAAAAAGTTCCGTGTGAAGCGCAGGAAGTCGAACGCACCGCTGGAATTTGACAAAACGTAGGAATTTGCGCGGAGAAATGCGAGATATTTAAGGAATGTTATAGCCGACGAGTGACAGAATGATTCAGAGGGCAGAAAGCGAGCGGCGTGATGACGGCGTGAGACGTTCACGTCCACACACACCGCAAACTTTATACAACTTCGAAAGATGAGCATGAACGCAACGCTTTAGTAAATGGAAGAAATGAGCCAAACACTTGTTGGTTCTTACCTGCTGCACTCTGCGGAGACAGGTAGGAGAATGTTCTCTAATTGGATGAAGAATGACTCTGTTTGACGCTTTGTTTCCTCTCTTGTTTGATTTCTGCTCCCCGCGTCTCTTCTTTCCTTTTCCCCCGGAGCCGTTTGTTTGAAGCGTGAGGAGGGCAGGAATTTCAGGAATTAGCCGTGGTATGACATGAAGCCTGGAGAAAAAAAGGCAGAGAAAAAGAAGAGCAAGGCAGAAAGAAGGGGGAGGAGGGGAGGGGAGGAGGAGAGGGGAGGTCTGACCGGTCAACACGTAATGACGGAGGGAGGAGAGGAGAGGAGAGGAGGAGGAGGAGGAGGAGGAGGAGGAGAGGAGGGGGTGAGAGGGAAATCTCAGCAAAAATGAGAGAATGCTGACAGAGAAGCAGCTTCAAATGTGCTGTATATGTATGATAACATCACATTATATCAGACCTGTTGAAGGGAAAGTATCAAAACAGTGGCCCTGAACGCATCACATTCAATGTTGTGTCTCCTAACAGTGTCTAAACAGTGTCTTCTAATTATCACCGAGTGGAGTTTATTATAGCATAATGTCCTGAACGTGTTAATGGCCGAGAGATTGAACAGTTTCTTTGATTCCATGTCTTGCTCCAGTCTTCTCGCGTTACTTGCCTAATCTCTCCATGAGCCTGAAGGAGCCGGTGTCACTGTTGGACTCGGGCATGTTGTGCAACTCATTATAAGTCCAGTGGCCTAATTGTCGCCGATGTGATTGTGGACTTTGGACTGTGCAAGTGATAGAAGTGTGGAATAAAATACACCGGGGAACAGCGCCTCTCAGTGGATTGTATTAGTAGTGCACAGTGCCGGTGTTTGTTTGTTTGTTTTTGGCAATAAAAGCAGAAAATGAAACATCCTAATTAAAAATCACTTTATTTATACAGGTTCATTGCATTCTCAAACTTTTATAGGGCCTAGTTGCTTGATACCGATTGGCCCAAATCCATTCAACATCAGATCAATCCAATTCTTACATTGAAATCCAACTGAGAGATGTATTCACACTTGTTTCCTCTTCATCACATGCCTCTTTCTCATTCATATGATTTTCAGTCTTTTGGCGTTTGTTCTGATTGCAATAAAACGTTAATTTACTTACACAGTGGCATAGATACCCAACAACCCAAAGTGGTCTACAAACAGTCTGAACTAGACTCTGTTAAAAAGCTAAAAAAGAATATAAATTAACTTAGCCTCCTGTTGAAGAAGAAGTTGTACTATTGTATTTATAAACGTTTCTATAGAAATTACGTGGAATGTATAAGAAGTCTTTTACAAAACTGGATCTGCCACTTGGCCAAACATCAAAATCTTCAGGGATGCCTCTCATGCAGTGTTGCCATGGTGAAGTAGTGACACTAAGAAGCAGTTCCTATTGGATTTACACTGTGCTATACAATGATACACTGTAATCTGTATTTTTTTAACAAATATTAGCTTTAACGAAGCACCTACAGTATACTTTGAAAAAAGTGAAACAACACAGAATGACGTCCATGGTGTCGGTTTTTGGTCCGAGCTACACAACACTAAAGGAAAGTGTCCAGAGAGGCTGGGAGCGACGTCTTCACATCATCCAGATTTCCCACCGTGCTCACAAACAATGAGTCCAGTTCATTGACGGGTGTGCCTTAGTTAGTCCAGACCCAGAAGCAACACATATCTCTATCTCCATAGGTTTGAGACCTGGGAGCACTTCCTTTTTACAGCACAGTCCCTTTCCAGCTTCCTTTCCTATCCTGATACTCTCCCACATGCTCCTTCTTCCAATCATTTCTTGGAGAGGAATTTCATCTTGTTTCCTTTAAAAAAATAAAGCAAGAGATTTTAGATTTTACATGAAGCCATGACAAAAACAGTGAGGAATTTTACATTTTTACAATAAACACAGTAAAGCTCACCTAGGCCCTTAAGGAACTTGTTGACTCCTCGCTGCTCACTTCCAGGCAGTGAGTCCAGATACTCTTGTGCCCTCACCTCAAACAGACCTGGGAACATAGAAACAGATTTAAACATAAAACAAATATTTCAGATGTTCTTGACTGCAAGTAGTGTAACTCAATGTTCTCTTGAAAACGTAAAAAGTTCTCGCTTTCATGCAGAAACCTGACTTCTAATTCAATGGGAATAGAGATGAAGTGTGAGGCCTGAGCCTGTCCGTACCTCTGAGGCCCTGCCTGCGTAGCTCCCTCTCCTGGATGAAGCCAGTGAACGTTTGGGTCTCCATGAAAACTTCCAAGAACCTTCTCAGGCTCTTGGAGGTCACCGCCTTGCGAAAGGGCTCACGCTGGAAGGAGGAGGAGGAGGAGGAAGAGGAAGAGGAGGGGCTGGGCGTGGAGGGAGAAGAGACAGACGAGTCATCCTCCCGTTCAGCTCCTCCCATGAAGAGAGAGTAGTGACCCACCATCTCCACAAAGAAACGCACAAAGGCCTCAGAGACCACGGTGCTGAGAGAGCAGGAGTCTGGGAGGAGACAGAGGTGAGAGAGAACAAAAGAGATCATGTTCAGTCACAGGATTTGGCATTGAAGCGCTCACTATCCATCTCTGGTTAGTTTAGTGTTGAGTATTAACATAATTGGCAACAGTTGACATCTCTGTTCTGAAATGTCACATTAATATTCATGTCAGTCACTGCCAGTCATAACACAGGGGTCAGGGAGGATGTGAGGGTTGGGGTAGAGGGCAGCGTTCAACCATTTCTGACCACTGACACAACTTTTAGGTCCCACATTTCTCATGACCCCAGCTCTATGAATGTGACTATGATGTCTGTATGTTACATGGAGGGGTGTAGATTAAATTTAGAGAGGATATGTACACGAATAATGCATAAATAGAATTAAACCAGTTTGGAAAGCATTTGAAATGCTTCGAAATGTGTCTGATTTTCACCTTTTCTATCATTTATATATGTATAATGGCGGAAATAATAATAATAGTAATCGTTTTCAACCACTAGATGGCAGCACAGGCAGGTTGTTCATGTATTTTGTGTTGCTTCACTGTTCATTGATCAGTTAAGTTTAGTATATTTGATTCTTCTGATCAAAAACATAAACCTGTTTCATTGCATTAATAAATGAGCTCATTCACCATTGGGCAGATCTCCTTTCTCACATGCCAGTTCCTTCCTCTTGTCCAGTACATGCTCCAGAGCAGCCTGCAACTTGTGAGGAAGAATAGAATCCTCATCATCCAGCTGCAGAAAAAGAAACAAAAAACTGTTGGCAACTCAAACTGAGGAAACACATTAAACATGTCGTCCCTATGTTACTTTGCTTTCTACCTGTCGCAGGAAGCGGCTGTTGCCAAGGTCAACGACCAAGACCTAAAGGGGAGAGCGGAGGGAGAATGATGTCATTTCCTGGAGCCATTGTTTAGTGTAAGATGGGCCAAAGTCAGGGTCACTATGGGGAGTATTTAATGTACAAAAAGAGCTTGTTCTCACCTCTTCAATAGGCAGCTCTTTGAGACGAGGCAGCGAGCTGGAGAGGAGGCCGACTATAAAGGGGGTTGGGGTGCAAACGATGTCCAACATGGAGGGCGGGAGCACTGGGATGTAGGTGTGCTGCCAGGTGAAGGGGTAGAGCAGAGCCACTACCGCATGACAACACTGAGATAATGTGCTGAGGGGAAAAACAGAGAAGAGGTGTGAATGATGAGAAGTCAATCATTTAAGGAACAGTAAAAATATGACACAAAACCAAAGAACCTCCTCGAAAAGTCTAGCCTCCACCACAAGAGGGTGCTACATGATCCCTCCTAAATTCCTCCTGAAATTACATTTTTACTCCTCACAGTATATTTCTGCCTCATCTAAGAAACCGTGAGAATAATGCTACAAAGCCTCTTTTAAAGGTGTGTGTTGTAACGCTCATAAAAAGTATACAGCAGCATCAAGCACACCTCACGTGCTGATACTTACTCGCTACTTTGTGTGCATCTGGTCTGACTTAATTCATTCGAAATGTGATTGACGAGGCCAAGTTTCCTCTCCACCATAGAGAATGTGCAATAAGTCAAGATTTGCTTATAAGCTCTGTTGAATAACGGCTTGTCAAGCTAGTGTTAAGGTGCCAAATGATAGATACAGTGTACAGTATAGCTCAAATCACTCCACTTCTGCATATGCAAAGGAAGAGATTGGTGTAATTGTCACAGGGATGACAGCGAGTGAGGAAGTGAATTATGTGGGTGTGGGGTGTCAGTGAGCACATGTGTCGGTCCTACAGTTGCACACTAAAGCCCAACTTCTTCTATCTGGCATCCATTAGAGTTTTCCAGAGAAATGATTGTTCCCCAGGCGACGTTACAACACAGCAGCATTCCTTCCTTTAACACTTGCTTGGGCTCTCCTCTTCTTCAATCTGTTTGTCGACTTGAAGTCTCTGTCGTACATTTCTTTCCTTTCAGCATCACAACTAAAACTGTCCTGTCTAAGGATCTCTGACAGCTTCTAGGAGCCAACCTGAGTTTGTCAGCGGTGAAGATGACCCTGCGCTCCAGTAACAGGGAAGCAAACACCCGGAGAAGAAGACGTAGACTCAAGGAGGAGAAGAGACATTCAAAGTCCACATGTTCCAGTCGAGAATCAGACGGCCGACACAGCTCGATCACCTGTGGGAGGGAGGAGAGCAGGATCAGACTATGAGATGTGCGGTACACACACATGAAGATATCACCAATGTGGAAATGGATCGGGAAAGCACTGATGCAAAGACTGGTGTGAAGTTTGTTCCTCTCACCTCTGTCCCAGAGCCAGGAAGGAAGTTCTTGACAGTGATGGTCCTGCCTGGAGCAGGGAAGGGAGCCTCCATGATGCCTCTCATGAAGGGCTGCACCAGGGCAGGAGAGATTGCCCTCCTCTTCTCCACTTCATCCAGGATCTGGAGAAGACACACACTGTTGGTATTGTGTGCTCGTTGGACTACAGGGCTTTGGAACACAAACACTAAGATATACTGTGTGTACCTGCTCATGTGCAGGCCTACATCCACGCACAACTTCATTAATGTATAGAAATATGTGAAGAAATGCACACGCCACACACATTTACACACACACGTCGACATAGATATAAATCTGGGGCTCATTACAGAGAACCTTTTCCACAGCAGCAACCACATCAGCTGCAGATTGCACATGTGTGTGTTCTGGAGCCAAAGCTTCAGGGCTCTGTGGGAGAGCAGCTACTAAGCAGAGGGTGGGTGGGGCTCTGCGGGCGCACAGGGTGGTAAATGCTGGGGAGACTTTTGATGGGCTCAGCTCCCAGTTTCTCTGAGGGAAGTGCTGCACGTTCACTTGACTTGATGTGTGCACACTTCATTTAAAGGCACGCTTATGTATTGTGTGTGTTGTCTGTTGCTACCTTGGAGAAGAGGTCGAAACATCCCAGGCGGCTGACGATGCAGTAGACCTCTGGAAGCCTTCGGCCTTTACCGCTGGGCTGTGAAAAGCGAGCAGGAAAGAGACAGACTTCAGACGGCTACAAAACAACAGCGTCTCACATGACTGCTCGCTCAAGTGCAACTCCAGGATTAGAGCAGTGGTGCAGAGACAGGCCTTTGTTTCTCAGGCGTTTATAAGAAGACAACCGGGAAATGGCTTCATCTAACCAGCCCGCATGTCCAGAACTTACCAGTAATCGCCGACAGTAACCAAAGCGTCTGCTCCCATCCTCACCAGTCAGGACAAAGGAGAACGTCTCACTGAGAATAAGAAGAAAGGATTCTCGTAAAATATTTGGAATGGTTGAATGGACAAGACATTACCAGCCAAGTAGGTGTTTTGGAGACGTTGTACTCGATCGAAGGCCCTGGGCAAAGGCTTATTCTTCAAATATCCACACTAAGCCTTCTAAGCTCCACCTGACAGGTATTCATTGACCAGGGACGACCTTCTTGACACGGGAAAATGTCAGCCAGTTCAATGGCTGAGTCTGCAGGTGTGTGTCTGGCAGCTCACATAGCTTGTGCCAACAACATTCCTTTGGGTCTTCACCCATCAAACATTTACCGTCAGGTAATTATTAGCCATCACCTTTAGGGCTCACATCATCATCACTTTCTCTGAACAATGTGGGCCTTCAGAGGTAGACGAGCTGATAGTGGGTAATATGGGGGTAGAGGATCATATTTTTTTAAAGCATACAATGAGCGGTGATTTTGTAATTGCAAACCAGGCGTTCCTCCCCTGTAATCATTTGTCATTGGCAGTGCCTTGTAGTTAGAGAGAGTGCAGTCATCTTTAAGAGCTGAAAGGTCATTTCCATGTTTGGATTTTAACATCTTCACTTATATGTGGTTATTACGATCCAAAAACACTTCAACCTGAACATCTGCTAGGAAATTCCTGTGACCTTGTTTTCTTTCATTGTTAGTCTACGTTCTTGAGTGTCATGGCAACAGTCAGACTCCACTGACCTGGGGAAGTTGTCAACAGGCGCCCAGTCCTTGGCGTCAGGGAAACAAAACTGAGGAATCACCTTCAGCTGGTCCTCAGCCTCTCGCATGAACTTAAAACTCCTCTCAAGCTAGATGGAGAGTGACAGAGAGTGGAAATACAGACGTTTAGCTTCAGTTGAAAAATAATACATCAATAATTTCCCCTGTAATCGTCCGTGCTTCCTTTGCTATGCTCTTGTTACCTTGAGAGGGAACTGCTGCGTGACCTCTGGCAGGTACGGGACTCCGGCCTTGGTCTTGTGAAGCGCCACGACGATGAAATACTCAAAGAGCTTCCTCTCCTGCAGCTCCATTAGATCCCTCTCCAAGGTCCGGTACCGACCCGTCTGCCTCAGCATGGACTGGACCGACACCAGGCGCTGGCTGTGAGCTGAGGTAGAGAGACACACATGCATGACTGTCAATACAACGCAACAAGGAACAAAGTGTGATGATCAGTCAGCTTTGTGTATATTTAGCTCTTTAAATGAATGGAATGATGATAAAAGAAGCTAGAACATTTTGTTTGCACAGTCGAGTGTCAGTGTTTTGCTTCTTACCTTTTAGTTTCTCCTCTGTGTCGCTCTCCGACTCGCTGTTCTCATCCGTCACTACAGGAAATAGAAGGAAATGAGGACACTGAGGAGGCAGCAAACAACAATCAGAAGAAACTGAAGACACGTGCTGTTTGTTTCGCTTCAGTCATTTCCACACCACAATACCAGCCTCAATTTGTGCAAAAATGCAACCCTGCTTGTAAAACTAAGTGAACAAACACAATAAGATGTTATGACAACAGTAATGTAGCCGTTGAATTCCAACTATGATCACATTTCTATGAATAATCTGTAGCTTAAGAGGAAACAGTATACATATAAAAATGATTTCTTTCTCAATTCATTCTGTATTTCTATGACTTCACTTAAAAGCATAAAGCTGTGTTGTTTTCTGTGACTTGTAGCTGTGAAGCCTCACCTCTGCCTGAGCTGCTGGACTCTGTGGACTGAGACACCCTCTTCATGCGTTTCTTTCCTCTCCGCGCCTCAAAGATGGCATTGATTTTCAGCACCATCTGGAGGATGCAAAGAGAAAGAACAGATCGTATTTATCTTTGTTTATCTGCTTGAACTGTTGAATGCAAACCTGCCATGCAAAACAGATCTGAACCCAGCGGCTCAGTACAGTAAACATATGTTGACCTGTGTTCTTCACATCCCCAGACAGCAGCATGAGTTCACCACTGAGCAATGCCTAGAACCAAAACATCACAAATGAGTGTGAGCTCATTGCGTGGCCTCCCTGACTCAAGTACCTTGGGGATTTTTCTCCGTCTGCGGTTGTAAGGGTCTCCAGAGAGGCAGGGGGTGTCATCGGGGCTGCTGGGTGTGGAGGGGGGGCTGATACGGGAGGGCGAGGAGATGCCAGTGTCCCGGTTGGTCTTGCGTAATTCCAGGAGCTTGAAACTTCGGCGCTCTGAGTTTTGTCTAAAGAAGCCGGGCTTGGAGGAGAGCTGAGGAGAGGATAGAATAAGTAATGAAATGTATGATTGCTTCCAGCTTTGTGTCTGTTAAAGACGGTGTTTTGAGGTCAGATGTGTACCTTAGTTGGAGTATCGGAGACAGGAGATGAGGAGGCAGGGGATACACATTTGCTTCCTAGGCAGCTTCTCTCCAGCTCTATATCTTCATAGGGGTTCTCCTTGGATGGAGGATCTGCAGAAGGAAACCTTTTAGAACCCTCACACCACAAAACACTCACACTACAAGCTTATGAACGTTTGAGTGAAGCATCCTTCCCAGGTCATTTAGGTTTATGACCTTTTACCAGGCTTTTCCTACACCAGGTGAGCAGCAGCCTTGCCCAGCTCATGGTTCACTATCATCAACAGACACCAAACATCTCGAAAAACTGATACTAAATGGAACTCAAGCCCAGCAGTCCAGCAGATAAGGAGTGACGTAGATCTGTTTTCCAAAGGCTTCTTTCTCTCTTTGTCTCTGTCTGTCTGTATCTCTCCTCCTCTACTCTTCTCCTACGATCCATCCACCAGATGTGACCTGGAGGAGGAGGATTGAAGGGGACGTTCAGTTCCTCTTTCCTTCATCCTCTGGTGAAAACAAGGGATCAGTGTAGTGTTTTTCACATTGCCTGGCCGCAGCACACCGATCTCTGCGGCTTGTTTGTGTGAGCTGGGGATCTGTGTATGTACAGGTGAGCACGCTATGTCTATTTAGATCACTCATCATTCCCGTGTGGGCATGTGTGTGTCTACATGAACCGCTGATGGCTGCTTTCCACTCAATCAGAGAACACTGCCTGCCGTGTTGTTTCTGTATTTAGAGTGTGCTGATGACAACCTGTTCACACCCATTCATTACTGTCTGCACTGTCTCTATAGGCGCTGCAGTAGGAGTTACTTTACCCATGAGGCACTGCAGGGGATTTGGTTAAAAAATGTCTGAGCATTTCCAAGAGCAATAACTCTATGGAAAGAGGAACTTCAGTATAAAGACATCAAGAATACACTGCGGTATCATTCAGGAATAATTAAACATCATTTTATTGTTGCCTGTAAGCAATGCTAATTACATAACTGTCTTGTGGGGAAAGAACAGACATGTTGAAACCATTGCCAGTAATGTCTCATGGCTCTGAGCCATTCCAACAGTGTGCCCCCCTACTGCACACACAGTCACAGAAAGCAACCTCAGCTATGACCTCACACAATGAAACTGTTATAAGTTATTAAATTAAACAAGCTGCGAGTGGGGGTTGGCATAACATGGCAGACAATAAGGCAGGAGCACAGGTCAGGTTTCTGCGTATCATTTTTAATAAAAAGTAGAGCAGAGTGACTCTAAATTAAAGTAGCAAAAGAAAAAACTGCGCTTGAACTCCTCATCACCTCAGATACTGACATTCTGATATAAGAAATGAAACTGGAGGGTCTGACAGCTCATCAAAGGTGCAGAAACATACAGAAATATCTATAAATGTGTGTGTTACGTACCTATTATGTCCTCATAGACATTCTCTTCTGATAAAGTGCGTGTGAGGCCCAGTCTGGACTGAGCGTACCAGTCCACTCTGCATCCATCTGTAGATGAATGAAGCAGGTCCTCAAATTCATACGATTTCCTGCAACACAGATTCAGGGGAAATGGGAGTGAGGGAGTATTAACTGTTAACATGTGTGTCCTTGTCGATGTCTCAAAAATGTCGATAAGCTAACACACTTGTCAATGCCAGAGGGAATTTGTGAAAGCTCAAACTGTGTTTCAACGCTGCCGAGCAGGGCCGGCCCAAGGATTTGAATTTTAGGGCCCTTGGACTTTGAGATTGCCTTCCTTTAAATTTAATTTCTGTAATATACCACACAGAACTGAACACATCAAAAATGATTACCCACATAAATACATATTATAAATTAAATGACATAAATAGAATGTTATAAAAAGTCTTTTGTTGATGCTGACTATAGCAAAAGTCACAAGGAATCTGGCAATAAATTCTAAAAGTATAAACGCAGGCCTTCCTATAAAAAGTAAGGTTGGCGATATGAATGCTTTCAGATCAATATTTTACAGGGTTTGTATGTGTAACACGATGTACATCAGTTTTTTATGACTAAATTACAAAGGCTGCTTATGTTGCTTAATATGGAGACCCGGCACTGCTGCCAAGACAACGCTGTAGTCCAGTTGAAAAAAAAGCATACAAGCGTCCACTCATGCACGTACATGATTGCAATTATATGTGCCGACATGGAAACACACAGACACAAACACTGCAGTGGACATTCAAAACAGACAGCCTGACCAAACAATGGGTTGGAAACACCACATTGGAGCAGAGTAGGGCCTCCACATATGGTATGGAATGCACCAGTCACAAGCCAAACTCCGAACAAGAATGCAGACCACTGGAGAAAGTGAACAATAGAGTTCCTCCGATACTGCAGACTTGACATTTTTGGTTTCCCTACAGAACAATGTTTGTTTGATTGAAACCACCTGAATTCCCTGCCAGGATCCTAGAGTTCCAAAATTTAGTTGTTGGCAAATTAAATACATTTGTGTTGTGACTCAGACTTTGTTTTTCGATGAATTGTCCAATTTGTTGCTTTTGGAAATTGTAACTCTACAAACATGATGATTGTCCGCTCATTTCACGGCGGTGACGCCTTGCACGAGGGCTTAGTCAGAGTTGAGCTCCTTGATAAAGCGAGGGGGGCCCCTTACACTACATCCACGCCTTTGCATGTTGCTTTCCCCTTCCAGCAGAGTTTTGCAATGGAGAATGAGTTTATGTGTACATTCTTCACATCCAACCCATGAGCTCACTCTTCAGGATATTTAGAAACAGGATGATGTCACTGCTGGTGGTGATTTACAGCAGATGTGGGAGATGTTGTTCACTGCTGGGTTAGTGATGGGGGAAGAGTATACGCCAGGCCAACATTGATTAATAGTATTTTCACTACAGCACTCTGAAACATTTATTTTTTTTAATTTAGCTTTCAGGTTGAGAAAAGCAAACTCAGCCTTGAATGGTGTGATGTAATTATCTTTAGTCTTTTACTGCAAAGAAAAAGGGAAGCTTTAGTTTAAGTGAGCGTCTTTTAGATCGTTTGATGGCAGCAAGTCTTCTTTGTCTCACATCAGGTCTCTTACCTGTTATTGCCGTCCCGAGGTTTGTCCCCCCAGGGTCTCCTACAAACTCCCGGGGGTGGACAGGTGGGTAAAGGTGGAGGGGGGAAGGAAGGCAGAGGGGGCAAGTTCCTCTTGCCCTTCCCTGATCCGGGCCCTGAGGCTGGCGTAGGCGGCGGTGTGTGGTGCTGGAAGGTTCTCTGAGGTTTAGGTAGAGGGTTTATCGACGGGGCGCCTGGCTCACTGTATTCGTTCTCTGGGTCGCCCTCTCTCCTCCTCCTTGACCCGCCGGGCCGAGACGAATCGAACGTCCCAAAAATGGGCTCGTTGGTCTTCCTTTCTGTTTCCTCCTGCTCCTCCTTCGAAGGAGGACAGAAATAATTCCCTGGGAATGCCAGTGAAGGTTTGTCAGGAACATCCTTCATTGCCTTCTCCAGTTTCTTAATATGAGTTAAAACTGTTTTCTTGTCTTGTTCTGTTTGTTTAGGGCCTCGAAGTCCTCTCTCTAGAATCACCTCTCTGTCTCTGTTTGTTGGCCCCTCTGGAGATTTAGGCCTTGAATCCCCCAGCTTTCCTACATTTTCCTTCCCTGAGTCTTGTCTGTCCCAGCTGACAAACCTCTTGCTGTCTGTCCTTTGGACCTCTGAACCTTTGGATTCCTTTTTCCGAACTATCTCAACTTCCTTCTGTGCCGTAGTCAGTGGGCTCATTCCTGTAGATGCTGGTGGAGTGGGCTCCCTCTTGCCCTCCCATTGTGAGATCTTATCTCGGATGCTTGCAGTCTTGGCTCCTGCCGGACTCTTGTTGTGATTCAGCTTGCCGCACAGCCCGTTCTCCGCATTTGGAGTCCGTGGGTCGGTGGTAGCGGCCCTCTTGTGTGCCAACATGGTGTCAGGAGGACCCAGGCTGTCGCTCAGGCTGAGTAAGGGGGAGAGGGGACGCTTAGTGGACACAGTAGCGTCCTTCCTGTCCTTCTCCCCTGGTAACCCACACACCTCTTGGCGCAGGGGCACCACAGATGATGGAGCCGCCCCGACCTTCAAGCCACAGCACTGGAGCCTGGAGACACACAGAAAATATTCAGAAATATGAACACACACCACCTCAACTAATATACGCTTAATTCATTCCTGATTTCAAAAAAGCCCAAAATTTGTCAAAGATAATGAGTACTAGAGCAAAGAGTTACGTCATAGTTTCAATCCTAAGTGTACAAAGCTTTTTATATTGGCCAAACAATCTGAGCACTTTGTCCAAACAAAGCTTTGTTTTATGAGATAAACAAGAATTCATTTTAAAAGCGCCCAGCCTCTGTTTGGTGCCTCTGTTTTAACTATGAGTCACTCCTGGAAGACTACTGGGTCACGACTGTTTGAACTTTGGGTTGGGGGGGTCAAAGTTTACAAGCTGCACACACAGCTATTTCTGGAGGGGATGAAAGCATACAGAGAGCAGGGGAGAGGCCAACGCGTAGAAGTGAATCTTTTCTTTGCTAATCGTGACCCAGAAAACGGTGTTTGACTCACAGCTCATTTATCAAATGATTGGATTTCCAACAAACAAAGGATCTGTGGCTTCAGATGACATCGCTGGATGTGAAGTCATACTATCTGGAGGAAATCTCAGGGGGAAATGGGCGATTCATGTTTCCTCAAGATGATAAAGAAACGAAAGAGGAGCTTAACAGTTTCTGACCGTGATCAAAATGTAAAATAACCAAACCATCCTCTCAACATTATTACTTTGACCTGCTCCCCCTCTTCCCCCCTCCAGCTTCTCTCTACCCGCCATTTCTGGCTCAGATGAAACAGCTGTTTTTTTTTATTGAGCATGAAGCAACAGACAGGAAAAAGTAGGTCAAATAGGAAAGCCAAGGAAAGGACAGATCGAGGCTGGGGGTGGGTAAAGAGGGGGTACAGAGGGTAAATGAAAGACACAGAAAGAGGGAGAGCGAGAAAGAGGAGCAGCTGTGGGGAATCAATGGTGTTGGTTTCCCAATTCAGAAAGGCACTTTGTAATAAAGAGAGATGGAGAGACAGATACAAAAAGAAAGGGAGGTATGGGAAGCTCATCCGTGGCCGTGGATGGACGGGTGGAGGATGGAGATGAGGGTCGTTGGAGGAGGAAGGAGGCAAAGTGTCTCTGAGCAGCTAAACTAACACGGGACCAGAAAATAAGTAGAAGAACGGGTTGAAATCGAGAAGGAGGAGGGGGAACATGTAGAGATATCGCCACCCTTTTTCTAGACAATCAGCATGAACCAAGATCCATTCACATAGCGCTAATGAATAATGCCAGGCTGACAGAAGGGGACATGAGACAGTGGCAGCAGGGGGGCAGTAACAGTATCCAGATGCCAGATGGCCGACTACAGCCTCCTCTGCCCTGCTATTGTTATACGGCTGACCTGAAAGGAACGAGGGCGTCTTCAGCTTACTTGGGAGAAATACAGAAACCCGTGACAGAGAGGGAAAATGTGCAATTGTCTCATTTAAATGTTTATACGTTAATGTATAACATATGCGTGTGTTAGGATCAGACAGTGAAGATAAGCTGCCGATAAGATGTTAAGGTTTTGTCCCATCTTGTTCTAACACAGGGACACAGACTTCTATAGTACAACGCTACCCATGGTTCGGAACCTTTACCTCCACCAAGCAGGCTGCTGGCCGTTTTTGCCTGCATTGGTTTGTTTCTGTGTTTGATTGGTTGGTCGAGTCGTTTACCCAAAACATCCTGAACTGATTAAGTCAAAACTGGGAAGAAGAGAAGAACCTGTTCAGTTTTGGCTTAGGGACTCGGTGGTTAGCAGTCTTGCCATCGCCATTGGTGGGCGAAGTGCTAGATTAATTCAAGTAATCATATTAAGAACAGATTTTGTCTTGTTCTACCTTGGCAGGGGTATGAAGTCGAATGAGCAGCCTTCGGGTTCTATGTGAGAATGAAAGAGTGCAGTGTAGCTGCTATACCAGACCCAAATGAGTTTACCCAAAAAGTCCAACTTATAACTGGCATCCGATGCACGGGTTCACCAAAATAACACCTCTCACTCTTCATAAACAAATAATACCATCTGTGCTCTGTCTCACATCGTGTGCCAGTGGATCTGATTTCATAGGGAAATCTGCTGAGTTGCTTTCTGGCACTCAGACACGATGGTGTACAACAGAAGGCAGAACATGGGATTCTCTGCTTCCAACACAAACAAAACCTAAGACTTCTCCAGTTTCCACTTTGCAAAAATGAAACCTTACATTTACCAGCGCGAGTAGGAGGCGGTTTACTGTGGTTTGATTTGAATATAGAAGAATCAGAATGAGTTTGGAGGCACCTACCCGTTGACTGATTGGTAGATGCAGTTGTCAGTATTAGTACAGAGCAGCAGGGCCCTCCCACCAGTCATGGTGCTAGCAGCCGGCATCCTGGACAGAGAGACAAAGAGGAACAATGAGGTTTGCATCTAATTCAACATGTTGTGGGTCGTGGCGTTGCAAAGACAAACTACAGGACAAAAAGCTGAAACTACTCCTGCTTTTCTTAAACCCAAACATATGGAGATAATGCACGAAAATAGGCGGACATATTGACCGAGGAATGAGGTTTAGGTCAAACGACGAGCTGCTTCCCCAGGACTCCCTCAGGGAAACATCTCTGTCCTGTTGTGTGTGAACATAAACTACCAAATAGCTCCAAACTCAATTTCTGTGACCAAGCAACCGCGAAGCAAGGCATCTCCCCAAAACTGCCAACCCGGGCTTGATGAGTAATTGGAGGATACAGCTGAAAAACAAAGCTTAACCCGTGGCTAGCCAGCTGCTGTAAACACACACACACACGCACACGCACACGCACACACACACACACACACACACACACACACACACACACACACACACACACACACACACACAAACACGAGGTTCCAGCAGCCGTGTGGCATTATGGAAAAAACCCTATGGAAATACTGGAAACTACAAATCATAATATAATTAAGCTCCATTAGGGAAAAACATTAGCATCAACTGAAAGCCTGCGAGCCAAAGGGCATCCAGTCCAACATTTTAGTCATAAGAAGTTCAGATGTGTTATCGCTTGATCTCTCGTTTTCATTTGCCAGAAGAGATTTTTCCAGACAAGAAGTTTGACAAGACACTTTTAGTCACCCTCATACAAACTTCCTTGATGTGTTAATGTGTGTGTTTTCCTCCCTCGGTTCCTTATTATTGCCAGAAGGTGTGTGAAGGGACATGCTTGGCAAGTGTGGCATCATTACTCGGTCCATTTGTCAAACAAAACCAGACCTTCTTGGGATTGTAGCTGGATCAAACAAAACGCCCCTGAGCGAATGAGAACCCCCGTCTCATAGCACCCAGTGACCCGGCCTGTGGGCACCGACCAGAGGCTGGCATGGGTGTGAAGCAGGGGGAGCCAAATGTGGAGAACAGGTCAGATATAACTCCTGCTGGCATGTATTCACTCGTTTTCAAAGCGCAAATTGAAGTAGACATGGATACACGTGACAACACAGCATAAAATAATAGAGAAAAACACACCTACGCAGAGAAGGACACACATCCTGCAGTTCCAGACAGTCCATACTCTCTAGACCAGCATATGCATATGTGTGTGTGTGTGACTTTAACCAGATGTGCTGGGATACTCCAGGCTATCCG
This sequence comes from Genypterus blacodes, assembly GCF_046128005.1. NCBI lineage: Eukaryota > Metazoa > Chordata > Actinopteri > Ophidiiformes > Ophidiidae > Genypterus > Genypterus blacodes. The sequence goes on from NW_027466834.1 coordinate 11,119,351, forward strand.
TAGGCCGTTAAACATTTCCTGAGCACTGCCCGGCCCCGGACCCCCCTCCGTTTCTCTCCCCATAAACTGGCATTAGCTAATCCTGACACTTCTCTCTTTTTACCCTCTGACTATGCAGAGAATGCAAGTCAAATTCAGAACCAAAATTCCTCAAATTGTTGTCCCCAAAGGCAGCGAGGCACATCAGAGAAAAAAAGCCACAACTTGGTAGATTACGTAAAAAAGGCAGCCAAAGGAGCTGAACTCTTCCTTTGGCTAACAACATAATTGGCCCTCTGAGTCCAGTGTTTGGAAACGATTCCAGTCCTGCCCCTCTCTCTGCCTTTCTTCTCTTCCAGTATGACGAAGAAACGGACACAGCTGAAAAAGTTGTGGCAGCCTCACCTGACAAGAAGCGGACAAAAAGTGGTCTATTTTATCTTCATCTCGCCCCACTTGCAGCTCAGCTTACAGCTCTCTTTTGCTTTGTCTGTAGCCCCCCCATCAGTCTAAGGCCAAGCCCCCCCAGAGAGAGGAGTGAGGAGGAGGAGGAAGAGGAGGAGGAGGAGGAGGAGGGTTTGCGTCAGCCATCACTGGCCTGTAGGCCCAAATTATTTTCAGCTGTGAGCTGAGAAGAGGTCACATGTTTGAGGGGAAACATCAACCAATTTTTTTTCCTTCCTCCTCCCCCCTCCTCCTCTCTTCCCCCCCCTCCTGTTTCTTTTCTCCTTACTAAAAGAACGCCGAGACGCAGAACAGAAATCCTGCATGGAAACGGGGCGGGTGCCAGGAGGGACCGTAAAGAATGTATGCAGCCAGTTCATTTTACATTTCAGGCTTTCTTTCTTTTTTTTCTCCTGGGCTGGGAAGAGTGTGAGTGTTGCATATCAGGGGACGGGGAGAGATGGGAGATAGGGAGAGGAGTCAAATGAAGAGGAGAGGAGGGGGCTGAGGAGACCGAGGTTGTCAAAACTAAGGAAGAAAGTGGATATTGTAAAGAATAATACAAGTATACTGTTGCACTGTGGAAACATTGCAGGCTTTTAGTCCGTCCTACTTCATTGTTTTGAACTCCGAGGCCCAAATACAAAGTGTAGCTCATTGCAGACTCTCATGCCTTAAATGGTAATGCAGTATTTTAACACAATTCTGACTGTCAAGGCATGCAACTCTGGGTTTGAGCATGTCTCAACCTCACTGAATGACTCAGGCTTTTAACGCCACACAATGCATCCCAGTGGCTCCACTCGCCTGAACCTGACAGAGATGCCCTCATATCTTGTATAAGCAATAAAGCTGACAGGACTGACAGCTTTAAAAGCTCTTTAGGGCGCAGAGAGCAAAACCTTCACTAGAGCTTTTCTCTACCATAGCTATTGGCAGCCATTGTTAACCCTGACCCTCCGAGCAAAGATGGCCACCATAACAATGCAGAGGCTGAGGGAAGCCATCTGCTCAGGGCCAATAAAAACATCACGGGGGAAAGCGTGACCCTAATGACCTCCACCAGCCCCGCCCCCCTCCTCCTCCGTCCCTCCCTCGCCCTTCACCATGCGAGGTGTGACCGGTGTGACGGCCTGTGCACGCCATGGCAGAGGAAGTGTGTAGGGAAGCCGTATTGTTCATCAGCGGCTGGGGGGGTGAGCCTACAAACAAACTACAAACCACCATAAAGGAACGAGGTGGCAGGAAGTGGACTGGAGGGGCAGCGACTGACTGTGGTTGAGATGTTTGTGTTTGAGATTGAGACTCATTAGAATTCAAGTTTCATCCAATGAACTAAATGAAGTCTTCAGAGTCTCCTGTTGATCCTGAGGGCTTTCTCAGGTTGATGAACTTTACATAAAAACCATTGCAAACCACACCTTACTTTCAAGCGTGCGTAACCTTAAGTCATGGCATGAAAACACACATGACTAGTGTTCTGTGCAGCAAACAGCAAAGCGTCCTAAATGCCTGAAGGCTTTTCACCAGGGAGAGATAGCAGCAGCCTGGGTCAGAGGCAGGGCATCAGGGCCAAGCATCAGTTCCATAACAAACCCTGCAGGAGATTCCTATCAGAGGACGGATGGATGGACACCGGTGTCTCGCTGTGGACAGACTCACATGTATTTCTGGACAGGGAGGAAGGTGAAAGAGTTGTAGTCCTGTGAAGCTTATATGGGCTCAGGCAAAAACTTACACCCGCCATTCTGTTGCTGTATTAAAGAAGTTCTTCTTATTTCGATGTCCCTAAACTATCATATGGGTCAGGTGAGTGTCAGGAAGCTGTCAGTCACACAACACAACACACAGTCCTTTCATAGATGACCTTTGGCCTGAATGGGTTTTCACATATGGAACTCACAATGCACAGAGGTAGAAAAGACAGTTTGGCCCTGCTCAGTACACACACAAACACACACACACACACCCACACACACACCAAATTTTCCACAGTGAGCTCCTGTTCCTCCTTGTGACTGTTTTAGTTATGAGCTGGCTTTTATAGCCGCGCTTGCCAATGTTATCAGGGCTCATATAAATCATGTTGTCAGGGATGAAATGTAAAACTAGAAAGCGCTCAGATTACACAAAACTTCTGCCAAGGCCGCACAATACCACAATACACTACATTTACTATAAGTCCTAAACGAATATGCAAATGTACAGTAAGTGAATTTTGTCGTCGTGATGAAACTCATCTGCGTGTGTCTTTCAGCTCATCCTGACACACACACACGCCTGCTGTGTTAGTTTCTGTCCATGTGGCAGCGATTACAGCGAACAATCCTGTCAGAAGGCTTTGGATTTGATTTTTGAAGGGTCGATCCTTTTGCTTGCATTTGAACTACACATTGCAGTTGGAAACACAGAGCAGAAAAAGCTCCAGTGTATGTGGATACAGATCTTCATCATAATACAGATAGAGGTAGAAAGAGTCATATCTCACACAAATAAGAAGCCTTTGGAAATATTCCTGGATCTGCACCTGGATTCTGGACTCTTAGCCGCCAATCATTAATTTTGCTATCAAATCTCACTGAAGCCTCTGAGATTTGGGGCCTGATGTGGTTGTTGGTTATATTTGCGTTTGCGATTCATCACAGTGTATGCAGGTGGTGCTGTCAGTGTTGAGTAGCTTTATCAGGCCCGTGGGTTGTTGTCAGCGAGTTGTTGGCTAACTGGAGGCCCGGCGCTCCCCAACAGCTGCTTCTCATAAAGACTTCATCCTCCTCCCAACCATCCATCCCTCCATCCCTCCTTCTCCCTGCAGGAACATCTACCGCTATGACATCATCATCCCTCGCAAATTGCACTCTCCCTCTCTCTCTGTCTCTGTCTCTCTCTCTTGGCCCGTTTATGTCATTCACACATGCCTAAAAAGGGTAAAAGTTGCTCCCAGCACGCATTGCATGTCTCAAATGTCACGATGTGGAATCGCACTAAACACCGAAAATGACTAAAACCACTTTGCAGACTCGTGGGTGAAGTTGGAAGTAACTCGGAGGCAAAGAGAGAATATGATCGCTTGCATGGTGAACAAAGTAAAGAGTGGGCGTTTGTTCTTGTGTTCAGCACCCAGGCTGAGTAGATGTGGCTGACTCCAGCATGTGCCGAAGCCTCGCCTGCAATCAATTTAACTCACGCTGCACATTTAGCCAGCTTTCTCTGGAATGGCAAACTTGGATGTTTTTTTTTTCCTCTCTCTCTCTCTCTCTCTCTCTCTCTCTCTCTCTCTCTCTCTCTCTCTCTCTCTCTCTCTCTCTCTCTCTCTCTCTCTCTCTCTCTCTCTCTCTCTCTCTCTCTCTCTCTCTCTCTCTCTCTCTCTCTCTCTCTCTCTCTCTCTCTCTCTCTCTCTCTCTCTCTCTCTCTCTCTCTCTCTCTCTCTCTCTCTCTCTCTCTCTCTCTCTCTCTCTCTCGCAGCCCACTAGGGTTGCCAGATCTGATAGCAATCGTTTGGTCAGAGCAGAATGAAGATTCAAATGACTGACACGTCGACTTGACCTGATGGGGCTATTGCCTGGTGGCCCAAAGTGGGAGAAAAGGAATTGTCGATGGGGAAAGAGGGATGTATGGAGAGGAGGAGGTCAGGCAAATAAACAATGGAATTTTATCTGAGCTCTGCAGTCTCTCTCTCTCTCTCTCTCTCTCTCTCTCTCTCTCTCTCTCTCTCTCTCTCTCTCTCTCTCTCTCTCTCTCTCCCTCTCTCCCTCTCTCCCTCTCTCCTGTTCAGGGCCCCTGTTGCTTTCCCAAGCTGATTTCACAGCAGGACCTTGGACACGAGCCAAGCCGGCCAACTGTCTAACTGACTGTCTGCATATATCTGTGTGTGTGTGTGTGTGTGTGTGTGTGTGTGTGTGTGTGTGTGCGTGTGTGCGTGTGTGCGTGTGTGCGTGTGCGTGTGTGGAACTTACACTCATTGAATTTCTCTTTTTCCCCCGGTATCTCATTTATCTGTGTATCTGTGTACACTTTTCTACACACTGTCTTTCCCGATCTTTCTTTGTGTGTCCATCTGCAGACAGCTGGGATGTGTGTCTTGATTCTCATGTTGTAGGATGTACAACACCAGAATGAGATTCCTATCAGTCGTCCCATAGGGGTAAAAGGCATGCACACACACACACACGCACATATATATACAGTGAATTAGCCATCCGCTGCCCTGTGTCACGTCCAAACCTGCTGTGCTGTGTCCTTTTGCCCCTCCACCCTCCCCTCACCTCATTGTTAGGAAAGGATGGACACGAGACCGCATTGAAACTCCACTCGCTACAGAACCAGACAGGAACTGAAGTATATTTGCTTATTATTTAATTCTAAATATAATGCAAGCGTCCATTGTCACGTTCCTCTGATATTGCTAACACCCCATGCATGGCGTTTCTTGTTATTGTGGCTTTGTATAGAACTGAGCCTCCTCAAGGCCGGGGTGTTTGCAGCGTGTCCCACTGGGAGCCGTAGGAACCGGCCTCAGAAAAGCGCATAAACAAACCTTAATTACAATTCGGTCCAGAGGAAAGACCACTGTAGAGCTAATTATGGTGCGTGGCAACAACCAAGAGACGTGATTGAAGAGGATGCTTCAGTTCCAGCCAAGCACCATGGAATAAACACTTATTTTCTTGTTTGTTCCATTGTTTACTAAGGGAAAACACACAATCAGACAGGAAGTATGCTCTGACATCCAGGAAGCGGATGTAGGTTTGACTTCCCTTATCTCCTAAATCAAGTTATTATGTCTATTATAGACTTACGTAGGCAAGTTTTCTCATCTGCCACAATAAGAATTCAATCCGTCTGTTGTTGATGAATGGCACAGTCTCGTTTCGTCCAGCAGGAGGTCAAAATGGCAGCAAACAGAAGGAAACTCCAGACTGACTCAGCAAAACCTTCACAAGGCCTTTTTACTTTCTCCACCTGCCAGATTTTACAAATGACCAACACGCTGCTGTAACCACAGGCTGTTAATGGAGGAGGTTCCTCTTCCCTTTGCAGCTTGTGGCTTCCACTCCACATTCCACTGACTGTGCAAATGGTGCGGCACACAAGCTAATGATGCTCTTAAGACCTAGGCGTGATAAGAAACAGAGCGATGCCGCTGAAACTACAGGCCTAATTTGAGGTGAAAATGAAGTTGTTAATTGGAAAAAGGACCTTTGGGAGCTTTAAAGAGCAAAAGACTTTAACTGAACGGACCTGCTGGAAAATGGGATTAGAGAGGAACTGTTGTTTTTCAATGCCTGGTTTGACCTGTTGCCAAGAATCACTAAGTAGTTCAGAGAAGAGAAGAGAAGAGAAGAGAAGAGAAGAGAAGATGCCTCCAACTTCCAGGAGCAGGAGGATGAATCTGTCTCATGGTAGAGCAAACAAATCTCTCTCTATCCCCCATCTGGGAGACGGTATCTCGTTACGTCTCCTAGCGGGGGCGGAGCTTCTGTCCTTCACCTCCCTCCTCCCACATGTCCGTCCCTCCTCCCCTACAGTCTTCAATCAGCAGAACTCCTGACTCATCCGTGGTCTGCTCCCAATTACCCCGCTGGCTCCGCTGGTCACGGCCCGTGCCAGCTCCAGCTCCTCGCGTCTGGCCTACGTAACCTCCCCCCCCCATCCCCCCTCCCTGTCCAACACGGTCTGCGTCCCATCCAGTAACGCTGAGACATCTCCAGCTTAGGGAAGACACAGTGTTGTCAAACTCAAGATTTTGCAATTCTTTCCAGTACCAAAAACAGATGAATCTACTTCTGCTCTTCTATACTGGAGCGCCAAAGTACGGAAGCTTAACATGTTCTTGCAACGCCAAAATGGACTTTGCTCGATTCTTATTGGCACAACAGATCAAAACCCCCAATGTGACTCATTCAAATTCAACCCTACTACCCGCTTTCAGCCCCTATTCTTCTCCTAGTCTTTAAGACAAATCACCACACACCGTATCCTCACCCGGCAGTGAGACCTGAGAACTCGGTCTATAGTCAGACCCGTGGGCGGAGCGGCGCGGTCGCGGCGAGCATCAATCATCGGCGACAGCGTAAGTCAGGCCATTGACAGGAGATCTTGGCAAACAAAAGAAGCCGAGACTCTGTTCCTGGCAACACGCGCTGCTGCTCTTTGGCAGGCAGCGACACATTCCAGAGGGTGAAGACAGTTAGAAAAAGAGTTGTAAACTGCCACAAGACAGGTAAGACACCAGGTGCTTCCGAGACAGAGACACACACACGCACTCACACACCCACACACATTCATGGCCGCAAACCACAGCAGTATTCCGTTTCAGCGTGGTATTAAAGACAGAGGCAACAAGAGACAGACAGACCCTGAGACAATGCATGTCCCCTTTGTCAACAACACCCAAAGCTTCTCATTCTCACAGACATGAGGAAGTGACATATAATCCACGCAAACTGGTTCAACCAGGACCAAGCAGGAGTCCAAACCCTGGCCAGTGGTTCCTGCTATCAGATATTAAATTGTGCTGACAAACGTTGTGGGATTTTTCTGAGCCTGGTAGCTTAATAGTAAAACCGCTCGTCTGTAAAACAGCAGTGAGAGGACGTACGGATCCTTTCAACAATAACCCAGCTTCTTCAACACACTAACATTATTCTCAGGGCCCCCAGATCCAATTTCTCCTCCAAGCCGCAGTCTCTGAGCTGAGCTTTGCTGCCAAAATCCTCTATTCTCCTTCTTCCTGCTGTATCTCGCCCCCCTCCCTCCACCCCCCCATCATCCCATCCCATCAGCCCCCTCTGCCTGAGAATTCCCACCAGAGCCCCCCTCACCCCCCCCTCCCCTCCCGTCCCATCTCTGCTCCCCTGCATGCCTGTGCAGAAGACAGATTTTTATAATTCACCCGCTGATTCCCCGGAGGAGCACAGAGAGGCGAGAGCTTGGGAAAGGGCTCTTCCGTAGTGTAAAACACCAGAATCTGAATCCCCGGCCCTACGTTTCTGACCGCCACACACACACACACGCACATACACACACACACCCTGCGACCGACAACTGCGAGACCAGGGCCAAGATCGACAGTAGTACAAAAAATGTGAAATGGAGAGGGGTGTTTTGCACGGCTGAAGCACGCCAAACTAAACGGACCTAAGATGTATATTTCCACCTCCATCTGCTCAGGAACGTGACTGTTTGTACTACGCACGTGGCAAATAAGGCTTATAGACGTTTATAGGCTTCTTTGGCAGTTAGCTGGGACCAAATCAGAGCAACAAGAGAGACCTGAGGGACAATGAGCTAACAGGTAAGACGAGGTTAACAACAATCAGCTTCAGCCTCTATACAACCATGGATTTGGATTTGGAATGAATCAATGATTTAGTGAATAAACAGATGAATCTATCTAATGACACATAACAGTCACTCATCCGTCTTTTATGAAGCATTAACCAGCAATCATCTATCATTTGGCATCATAACCATTTAAAATGATTGTCTGATATAAATAAACTATTCATCAACTGAAGAACTGATCAATGACCTAACTTACTTATTAATTATGTAGTGCTTAGTCAGAATATAACTTTTTTGGCGAATAGACCTTAGAAATACTGATGAACACACACAGGGTCAGATGTACGGCGCCTTCTCTGCTGGATTTGGATGCAGATTTGACGCATTCTGATTCAAAATACATGCCTGTTAAGTCTCAAACAGGAGCACAGACATGGAAGAAGCAGTTTGCATGTCAGATCCATATCATAAGCTTGGTTGATTGCATATTCCGTTGACGTTTATGTGTCAATTCTACTTGAAACGTCTCCTCCTCTGCAGAACAGGTGCAAATCAGCAAAGGCGTATTAAAGCAGCAAATCTGATCTGATGTGAAAATCTGCGTCCAAATATGAAATGGACACGACGACACACAAGACACACATATTATGTTTGGAGTGTGGAACTGCTGGAACCCTCCTCACACAGAGGCAGACGGAGAGACGAAGACTACTACTTTCCTCCCTCTAGAACCGAAACGAGACGGTGTTTAGATGTGATCCCGTTGCCATGAAAGCAGCTTGGCGTCGACAGAGTGTCTCCACCGTCTACTCATTAAGTTGTCACGTGTGGATGGAGTCCCAGACATTGTTTTCAATCTCATTGTGGCGCGTCTGACGGACAGGTAAACAACATTCCTCTCAAATCCAATTCTCGCCTCATTGGAGGGAGAGGAGAGGAGAGAAGGAGAGGAAGGAGAGGAGGAGAGGAGACACCGCATACAACAAAACCAACAAGCACGCTGAGCCATTTTCCTTGGAATGCTCACTATAACATGGCAACCTGAGCCTGAATCAATGAGCTGTGCAGCCACATTAGAGTTACGCTTCAAACCCTGATGGACGCATTCCATTCCAGACAGCAGCCTTTCCCGACATGCCTGTGCCCTTTCTCTCAAACAGCAAGTGTGGGTGGTTTCATATGGACGTGTGTACATGACGGCAAAAAGAAGTCGTTCAAGCATTGGTGGTGATGCATTAGTACTCGTTATTATCTATATTTCCATGCCTGTGTCGGCCTATGAATGTGTGTGTGTGTGTGTGTGTGTGTGTGTGTGCTGCCACCACAAACTGCACAAGCCACAACCAAGCAGGCAATACTGAGCTTTTGGATTTTCTTCATCAGCGTCGGCTTGGCCACGATTCCACCAGCAAGCACCACATCTAACAGCCCGCCTGTCACACTGCAGCTGCCTCGGCCTTCACCTCCTCCCTCCTCCTCACTCCTCCTCCTCCTCCTCCTGAACCCTGCCACAGGTTCACATGCTCCGCTGGTCGTCTGGGTAAACGACGCCTCACAGCAGGGAGCCTCCGTCCGCCGTGTCACTGCTAAACGTCCTAATTAGAATCGCGGCGAGTCGGGTTTCTGTTCGCAGCTCTGAGGAGTTAAAGCGTCAAACAGGAAGACAACTCGCGAGTGTGTGGAAAATAGTGTGTGTGTGTTCTTTGTGTGTGTGTGACAGTGTTAGAGGGGGTGTTTTTGTGGCCTGATGCCAAGTGGATAAATGCATCCAACATCCAGTGTGATGGGATCCATTATCCATGCATTCATGTGTGTACGTGGGTGTATGTGTGTGTGTGTGTATGCCGGGTCTGACTTACAAGGACATGGTTAAGAGTGTGTGAGATGGTATGAATTATCCATGCATGTCTCAGTGTGTGTATCACACACAGGGGGGTTGCGGGGGTGTTTTGATGATGACTAAAGCCACGGCCATCCACCAACTTTACACACAATGCCCCCACCATATACTACACACAGGAGCCGGGCTTTCACCGTCGCCACGGGACACATTCTCTCAGAGCTCGTCCCCGTGGTAACAACAGCAGCTCGGGGACGGCGAGGGATGGGCTCCGGTGGGGTCCTTCAGAGTCACAGGGTATCCCACAGAGCGCCTGTCAAAAGCCAGTTCCTGTAAGAGGGGGGGTGGGGAGAGCCTGTAACCTCTAAAGGCCCTGCTGTCACTTTTTTTGAATGGAAAACAAAAAGAAGACAGATGTCAACACACACACACACACACACACACAGTCTACTGTATACTTAACACACCGAGCCAGTATGCATTAACAGCCTATGGAGGTAAATGCGTGGTCATGTCTAAATGAGTTTACATGAAAATCAGGTTAAAGTGTTCACATGACGACAGTGACACACATTTACACACACGCATTCAAATACATACAGTAATAAAGCCTATATAAAGCCTTAATTTAATCTTAAGAATCCCAAATTACACTTTTCAGATGACACCCCAATGTGTACGCGCTCACACCCACACCCACACACACACACACACACACACACACACACACACATGCAAGTGCTCAGGCGTGTATGCAAAAAGGGCGCACACATGTAAAACAGGCGTCTAATAGGAGGCTCGTAAAAGCTAAACAGCTCTTTTCCTGAATGACTTACAGCCACAGTGACTCATTCCAATCATGGAGTCCTGATTCTAAAACCCTCTTCATGCTTCCAAGAAAAAAACAAGCTGATTCAGTGGAGGGAGATGACAGAGTCGCCCTGATACCAAACATCTGGCCTGTGAGTCGTCAGGAGTTCTGTCTAACCCGCCGCACAGAGTTTGCATATTGAGAAAACATTCCATTAACGTCTGCTGGGTAGATTGAAGAGCGGGCAGGAGTGCTTTCATAGACGTGTGCTGCACGTGTTGATGTCTCGGTGTGTGTGTGTGTGTGTGTGTGTGTGTGTGTGTGTGTGCGTGTGTGTGTGAGTCAGAGTGAGAGTAGAAAGATAGAAAAGTGAAGTGTAAATCTGAATCTGTCAGTATTTTAGTGTGTGACTCAGTGAAACAGAGAGATAGGAAAGAATACCCTGATAATGTGTGTGAGTGTGTGTGTGCGTGTGTGTGTGTGTCTCACAGTAAATGAGTCATAAAGGGAAGATTTTCAGTGAGGAATTGATGAATATGAGGCCACAAATATGCACTTATTCAACAGCGGAGCACATTGTATTGCAGAGCACTCAAGCAGACAGTTAGGCTCTGTAAACAACTGATCCAATCTCTCTCTCACACACACACACACTCACACTCCACACCAGAGCCTCTTTACAAGATTGCTGCCCTCTTATTACAACCTTGCTGACTGGCAGACAGACCGTCCCTGTCTCTTTATCTTAACGTCCATAAAACGGCGCTCCCCAGTGCCAGAGTCAGCCGGTCTCAATGAAATAAGGTCCAAACCTCACCCGCTCAAAGTAAACACAGACCCAGAGCGAAGAGAGAGAGAGACGGAGGGCAGAGAGCAGAGGAATGTTGATGAGGAACCTGTAACGTCCCCATTCATCTGCTGAGGCCGTCCGGAAATAGGAGGATAACACGGTGCAGAGGTAATGTAGAATGTCACACCAGCTCTATAATGGAAGAAGATAGAGGACCAGGTTCATACTTGAATACTTCATGTAGGCTTCAGCTCATATTGTCTCCATGAGGTGTGAACTGTAGTGTGGAACTACCATGTACCATCTACCAATCAATGACGTCTGCGTTTAACATTCAGTCATTGCATGAATCATGATTCTCCATCGTTTCTCCTCATAACTATCACTCATATTTACCTTTGGCTCAGCTGGTGTCAACAAAACTTGACATTACCGCCCCCTATAACTTTTCACCGGTACTGCATCCTATGAATTAGCAGCGATTAGCGTGGTAGCCATCTTATGTTTGCATAAGCAGCGCAAATGCCAAGTACAGATCTAAGATAGAGTCGTTTCTATGTTATGTTCTCTATTTGTGTTCCAGTTGCGACACATTCCACAGATCTAAATGTTTAGACTGATGTCCATCTTATCTCCATACGGGTCAATGCTTATCAGACAGAGTGGAGATTTCTGTCACAATGTGGCGTGACGTGCAACAGAACATCCTTTATCTCATCATGACAGGATGGGAGCATTTGGTACACACATTCAAACACGCACACACACACACACATCAGTCCATGTATACACACTGTGAGTATATATTTGCCTTTTAAGCTTCTGATAACATCATCAAGTCAAAAATTGGAATCCTTGTTAGTCCACATCCATGTACAGGGTTAATGAGTGTAACTGTCACTCAGCACATGAAACAAAGTGGATTTTTACATGGCTCAATCTGTCAAAATGTTAAACCTAATGGCTTTTTGTAGGTGTGAGGTTCGGTTAAGAAATACCACCTGAGAAACTCTGTCCTCTGTCCTCCCCAGGGACGTTTCCACACCCTGGCCTGCCTCCTCACAACAATTCACACACTGGGACCCTGCGTGAAGAGAGGTGCCTTTGTTTTCAGAAAAGAATGCTCATCTCACTTATCCTCTCTCTCTCTTTCTCTCTCTATCTCTCTCTCTCTCCCTCTCCTCTACAAGCCGGTCAGGAATGTGACGGCTTCAGAGCTCAATCTGATCCAAATGGTCGCCGCAACATCTTTCCCCACTCTGTTCCTATTCAGTGGGGAGATTTGAGCTGACATGCATGGAGTTGTGTGCGTGTGTGTGTGTGTGTGTGTGCGTGTGTGCACATGTAGATACTTAAGTGAAGTAGTGATATGGCTCTCCTGAGCTGCAGTAATGGACTCGGTGCAGACTAACTACTTGAGCAACACTCAGACGCAGATTTAACTGGAGCCAAAGCAGCCCAGATGAATTACAGCTCACATAAACACAGACAAAGCCACATCCCAACATCTACCATGCATATATGTTTAAACACACATACTGTACACAAACACACACACACACACGCATGCAAGGTCACACACAAGCATGTACACTTGTGGTTGTCCAGAGGCTACATATGAGACTTGGGGAAACAGATTTGAAGATTTGAGATGGTTTCCAGACATAACAGTGTATTTACAAGTAGTAACCATAACATTAACCATATGTCCATATTCTCAAATGGATAAACACACCCATCTCACACACACACAAACACACACACACACAAGCTCTCTCCATTCTTCACGTTACCTTTCTCAGCTGGGTGAGCCCTGTTGAAGTGCTCTTGGTGAAGTTTCTCATTTTGTGTAATCTGAGCCAGGAGAAGACAGCATCCACTTGCATGGTTCCTTTCCTTCCCTTCACAGCAACTTGCCTTCTTGGGCCGCTCGCTCGCTCACCCCTACCTACCCCTGCCTCTGACTCTGACTTCTCTCACTTTGCATAGCCCCCGTCTGTACCTCCCACACACAAGGAGAGAAAGAGCATTACAAAAACACAATTCCAAGGGTATAAGAGGTTTGAAAAAGTTCCCAAAAAAATCCCTCTGTTTCTCCTCCAACCTCGAGGCTAAAATGATTACAGCTCTTTCTCTCCTCTCAGCTCTTACTCTCTCTCACATACACTCACTCACTCTGACTTCTATCTTTCAATGAGGCTTGCTACCTCTCTCTCTCTCTCTCTCTCTCCCCTTCTCCAACCCCTCCCTCCCTCATGACCCCCCCCTCCCTCCTCCTTCCCTCCCTCCTTCCTTCTCATTCTCTCTTTCTCCTCCCTCTCCTTTTCCATCATCACCACCACCACCACCCCCCTCAAACCGCTCCCACCCACCCACCTAAACCCCCCACTGTTGAACTAATCTGCAGCTGGCCAGGCGATTGGAGCCCTGGTTGCCTTGGAAACGGAGTGTCCTGCTTGGAGAAAAAAAAAGGAGGAATGGAGCAGGAAGGGGCATAGCTGAGTGCAACTGAATACATAAATAACAGCCTCCTCCGGGAGCCAATTAGAGGAGCCTAAAGGCTGCTCTTCCTCTCTGTCCAGAAGGGGACAACAGGACGGGGGTGGTCGTCCTGTTCATCCAGATTATCTTTGTTTACTGGTTCACATGTACCACGAACAACAACAGCAGCAACAACAAGTGGTAATGGTTTGCAATGAACTTTGACTTTGAGGGTTTTTGAACAGACACACATGCTTAGGTTGCGGTGAGAGAGAGAGAGAGAGAGAGAGAGAGAGAGAGAGAGAGAGAGAGAGAGAGAGAGAGAGAGAGAGAGAGAGAAGAGAGAGAGAGAGAGAGAGAGAATCCCAAAATCCAACTCACCATCTGATACGGAACTGCGCAATCACACAAAGGTCATCAGGGGTTCTAAGGGTCAAAGGAGAAGAAAGTGGGAGAACAGGAAACAAGGTTGAGCTCATAATTGATGATGATTGTGATTAATGATTAATCTGTTGGACACCATGGACCCATATGTTTCCTGAACAGTGCTCATTATGCTGAATTCAACGTCATCATCTTAAAGTACATTGTTATAAATGATTAACCACGCAGAAATGAGTAGTGGAGTCCTAGGGAGTTTGCTTTAACTGTCACTGTTGCTGTAGTACATTGTATTATCTTGTCCAACTAGATACAGAACATACGTATGAACAAACATCATAACCTAAACAAAGATGGGTTTTGATGGAGAACAATGTAAATGAAAAACACGCCTAGAGGGAAAGCTGAATCATGGAAAAACTAGAGTTCAAGAGCAGATGACACACAATATGTACACAGAAGCAGGAAAGCAAACACATATGCATACATGCTGTACATGCAAACCTAATTAAGTATCTGGGGTTGCTTTGTGATTGAATGTAAATATCTCCATACTAAAGGATGCATAATGGCCACAGCTGCATTCCTGCACTGATTTCACTGGGCAGCTCCTCATAAAGCACCTAACATGGCATCACCTCAGAGCAACTATCCTGCTGACCTCTGAACCAAAACCCTGACCCTGCCTTTGAAATGCAAGAGAGATCTAAAAAAGCCTGGCGTGCCCATCAATGGCTGTGGGGGGAAGCTGGTCGGAGGGCGGGGGCTCGTAACATCTGTTTGGCGTTTATCCCACCTTATTGTGCTGCAGAGTCCTCTGTTCGGCCTGCAGATGGGATCCAAAGGTTTACAGAACCCTCTGTTCGGAGGACACACACCATGACTGGGAATATGGCTGGAAGAGGTTCCCAGTGCTTGATGGTGGATGCTGATGTGAATGCATGACTGTTGGTTGACAGCAGAGAATAAGGCATTGAAATAAACCCATGAAGTCCATTCAATGTGTCATCCTTCTCCTCTTTCCTTATATGGATAGATGTTTGTGATGTGTGTGATACAGTAAGAGCCTCGGGCTGACGAATCAAAATGAAACACAAATAAAGGAAATATCAGAAAACCTTTTGTACCTTTTGTTTTAACTTTATAGTTTAAGAAACGTATGTAAACTTTATGATCAGGCTATGTCATCTATAAAGGTAAGGACTATAAACAAAATTACGCTGCTTCTTTTGAAATTGCATCCTTTGTTTTTTCTTTGTGTCCGTTCGGAGAATAAGTTTACACTCCCACAAGTCTCCATCTGCTGGAATGTCCTTGTACCTACAGTTACTTTAGCAATGAACTGCTGTTGAGAAGTCTGCTAAACGTGGCCGAGATGTCCAAACTAGACGTTGAAGTGATTGGACAAAGGTTTTCACATGTATGGAAGGAATAATGCAATAATTGAAATAGCCTCAACTACGGCCTGAAGGTTGTTTGATCATATGTGCGCCTATCATTGATCTTCCACCTCCGGGCCAAGAAAACCTGCTCTGTGAGGTTTAGGAAGGGGAAGTAAGGTGGACGGAAGTGTGATCTGAACTCTGGATGGGCTGTAACTCAGTCTCGCACAAGCAATGCATGATGGAAGTTTACATTGTCCCAGACACTGATGAAAACCATCTGAGCGTTTGGCTCTATAAGACGGTTGTACAGCCCATCTGGAAAATTTATCAGTCATACAGACTTGTATACCCCCAGCAGAGAGTCACGAGCCTCACCTCCATTGTAGGGAAATGGTTGCACACATTGTGATGTTGGCTCCACGCTGTCGCTTGCAGAGACGAAACGCCGCTTCATCCAAATTACATCTCATGCTGCTCTGCTCCCACATCAATGTCCATTATTCTCTGAAATATAAAACACATGAGCATTAAAGAGACAGAAATACACTAGCAAAACATTTCTTTTTTTTTGCTTTTCTAGTTTTCCTTCATCCGGGACATTGTTGTTATTATATTAGGTGGTTTGTTCTGAGAATGGAACATACATATTTAGAGTTTGGCACTTTGTATACAGTTTTACACTTAGCACTTTTAGCATAGCATTTAGAGTCTTAGAGTAAGAACATTGGGACTCAGTTTGGCACTTTGCATTTTAGATATTTGTACATTTACCTTCTGCTGTGAAAAGCCAAAGCAATTAAAGCAATATTTAAAACACTGTATTGCATTTTTGGGCACATGCTAGGTTAAAAACGACTAAACAGTGCACCCCACAGGCGCAGCGACACTTTTAAGGTAGACTGGTAAAATTCGACAGTAGCTGGTGGAAAAAGTGTCGCAGGGCACGCGGCGCCTTTAAGACCACCTTAACGGAAGAGGAAGTGAAGAGGTTCACCGGGACGTGTTTACTGACCGTCTTGTTTTCAGTTGGAACTCGTTCATTTCTTGACTTGTACATTATCATAACCAAAACTGTGAAATGTGTCATTCCTGCGCGGAGGAAAACGAAGATATCACATTTCCAAGCACGTCCAAGAAACTGACCGTAAGTTAAAATAACGCAGTGTGTTTGTTGCAGAGGCTTACATATATTTGTTGGAAGTAGAACATAGAATCGATCCAGGTTTTCCTTTTCGTTTAAGGTGGAAACTACTGTATGTCTGCACAGCTGATTTACTGTACACAACAGACACGCATGAGGATCAGCTTGCCTCCTTATGGACTCAGCTGGGACCATTTGACACGATCATGGTGCTATTTGGAGCAAGACTAGTCCTCAGCTTCAGGTCCACTTTTCAAACGACCGCCTTCACTAAAATAAGGCTCCTCCTCAGATCCCGGACTTGTCAAGCCACCAGGGGGCATGTTGCTCTATCCCAGATACCCAAAGTGTCCCTGCTGTGTTGTGGTGCGTTCAGTGTCGCCACCTCTGCAGCAAGATGTCAAGAAGCCTCCCTCCCGAGCCAAGCCACTGCCAGGAAGTCTGTCGCCAAATTCCAAGTGCACAAACTGGTATTTGTCCTCCGTCTCACCGTCCGTGCTCTGGTGCTGCTCCTCAAATTCGTCCCTCTCCTCCTCCTCTACCCTTTCACCCTGGTCTCCTCTCGATGGGCCTCCCACTGGCTGGATGCTCTGCTTTGGGTGACTGAAACCTCTGGTCCCGCTTTCATCAAGCTGGGACAGTGGGCCAGCACCAGGCCGGACATCTTCCCTCTAGAGTTTTGCGAACGCTTCTCCAGGCTCCACGTCAGGGTGCGCCCGCATTCCTGGGTCCACACCAAGCAGTGTCTTCGCCGGGCCTTCGGGGACCAATGGAGGAGCGTGTTTGTGTTCGAGAGCGAGGAGCCGGTGGGCTCGGGCTGTGTGGCCCAGGTGTACCGGGGCTGGGCCAGGGCAGATCGGGTGGAGGACCCTGCTTTCCAGTCCTTGGTGGAAGAGTTGGAGAAGGAAGACCTGTTAAAAGCCTGGGAGATACCTGGTCTACAAGGTATGATCAGCTCCCTGTGGAGGCGGGGACAGGATCAGGAGGGGAACGAGGAGAGGAGGCACCCAGAGGACCAGCATGTTGAGAGCAGCATGGGGAAGGACCATCTGATACCTGTGGCTATCAAGGTGAGTATGGCCATCAAAGAATCAAGCGTGTGTGAAACAGAGCATAGTGGGTTACTTAAGTCCACATTGTTACTGTGTATTGCAGGTGATCCACCCAGGGATCAGGAGACAGGTGGAGATAGACCTGCTGCTGATGAAAGCAGGGAGCTGGGTGCTGGACTGCCTGCCTGGACTCAAATGGCTCAGTCTGTGTGAGATCGTAGAGGAGTTTGAGAAGCTCATGACCAAACAGGTGAGAATATTCACTGGCTCCCACACACACACACACACTTCAATATGTCTTCAAAGTGTGTCTACTTTAGTGCCCACATGTTTTTGTTTCAGGTTGACCTTCGTTTTGAGGCCAAGAACATTGAGCAGTTCCGGCATAATTTCCGTGATGTGGATTTTGTTAAGTTCCCAACTCCGCTACGGCCTTTTGTCACCAGGACTGTTTTAGTGGAGACCTTTGAGGTGCAGTAAATACAGATGGATTCCTTTATTGACATTTAATTGATTATATGTGTACCATTTATAACTGTATTTAGCTCTATAGGTGACTGAATCTGTCTTCTTCTGTAGGAGAGTGAGCCCATATCAAACTATCTGAGCTCTGCGGCGCCTCAGGAGGTGAAGAAGAGAATAGCCAGGATGGGAGTGGACACGCTGCTGAAGATGGTGAGATTGATGATCTGCTCTCATTTACATCTGAACTTACCATTGCTGTCTTGTCTTAAACTCCTATTATCTCTTTGGCCACGTGATTAGATGTACAGCAAGTTGTTCACTTCTTACCTCTACATTGATTTCCATATCCTCCAGATATTTGTGGACAACTTTGTCCATGGAGATCTCCATCCTGGAAACATCCTGGTCCAGAATCGGGACCCCGATGTCGTCTCCGGTGATAGCGGTCCAATCACAGAGGAGCCCCATGGTAAGGCCACGCTCACTGACCTGTGGGACACGGTGGTGGTCAGTGTGAGGCCGGACCCGTACCCTCTTCAGTTAGTGCTCCTGGACGCGGGCATCGTCGCTCAGCTCAGCGACCGCGATCGTGCGAACTTCAAAGCCGTCTTTACAGCTGTGGTCCTGCGACAGGTAATCACGAGTTTGATTATACGGTTTCACTGAACAAGGCTGAACGCGGAGAATAACCTGCCACTCTTGCGCCTTAATCAGGGTGAGCGAGTGGCCGAGCTGATCCTGAATCATGCCAGAGCGAACGAGTGCCAGGATGTGCCGCGGTTCAAGCAGGAGATGGCCCAGCTGGTGGACCAGGCCCTCAGCAACACACTCTCTCTGGGAAAGGTGCGGCAAGATGGTGGCTTCAGAATTGATTGCCTATATTCTGCAATTACAACAGTTTGATGGCTGTTTTCTTCCTCAATGAGCAAATGAAATTGAACTCTGCAGATTTGTCTCCCACGGCCAATTTAGCAACTAACTAACACCAACCAGAGGTATTCATCTATTTAGAATGTGTTGTTGGTGAAAGTGGCCATTTAGGTTAAGGAAACGTTATTCATAGTCGCCAGCGGAGGAACACTCTGGATATTGAGGTTTGTTGTTCACTGGTATTTTGTCTGCTTTTATAGATCCAAGTGGCCGACTTGCTCTCCAGAGTCTTCGGCCTCCTCATCCATCACAAGGTAAAATAAAGAAACATTCATTAAGGTTTCAAATGATGTTGTTGTGTCAAAGCTTTTAAGAGACATAACTCACTAACTGAATCACCGCTGTTCCCATCGTCCAATTCGGAAATACAGTTTGTGCTGTGGTATGAAATGTTGTGTTATTCAAGACGATGGAGAGATCAATACTGATTCGATACTGTTTGCTGCTGCAGGTGAAGCTGGAGAGTAACTTTGCCTCCATTGTGTTTGCCATCATGGTGCTGGAGGGCCTGGGCAGGTCCCTGGATCCAAACTTGGACATCCTGGAATTGGCCAAGCCTCTGCTGCTCAAGAACTGTGCTTCTCTCATCTGATACACAAATACATGCGCACATTAACAGCTCAATCACACTTTTAACACGGTTACAAAGTCCTATATGTAGGCTAACATATAGTACATGCACATTTTAATATATCCTCGTAGCAATATGATGAAGATTTGTCAAGTTAACTGTACGGAATCCCATTATGGAGTTTTTACTGAATCATCTCTATTGTATGTTTTAGCAGTTTATGCCATAATACCTCATTGCGTTTGTGGTTTTATCAGCTTAATTTTACTTTTGTCTTGTGATAAACATTTCACCGAATCACCCATCGATTTGCCTTGTGGTCCATTTCCCTTTGTCCCAAACTGAGCCTAATGAAGGAGAGCATGTGCGCCTTTTACATGAGGCATCAGTTGTATTTTATTGAGTGCTAATGGATGAGTCAGACACATTGGCAAACACACAGATGCCATCAGAGACCATTTGTATTGATAAAACATATAAAACAGAAGAGTGAAAAAATCCCTAGTTGATACTGAAATGCATTTTTTTTTTTTACTTTTTAATGACTTATATTGATCTCAGGATGTCTCACCACTCTTTTACTTTGACTGCAGTCCAGATAATAATATTGTCTAATGCTGCGTCCTGGCTTTAGTGTAAATGATGTTCTCATACATGACATTGACATTGTGAAATTGTACTCAAGTCGGATCGATGTCTTTTTACTTTCCATCATATAACAGTGGGAACAACTACGGTACATGAATTATACATATCAATAAAAAGGAAATCTATGTGAATTGATCTTTTGCTCTGTTGTGTGGCCATTTTAGTGAGGTTGACTGAGGGAACTTTAAAACAGAAAGATAAACACTACATCAAAGCCACAGAATCCATTAATTTACAATTTTATTAAATCTGTCAATGAAAAACACAGATAAGAGACTCGTTTCTGTCAATGTCATCAGGAAGAACAGTCAGCATGGCTGAGAGATTGAGATCTGGAGGATTTGGTGCAAAAAAATTAATCACGTACTCTTTATTGCAAAACTGTTGATTCTTTTTTTCATCATCATCATCATCATCATCATCAAGAGCCCAGACAGAGCAGCACTGTTCAAGTAAGGAGGGAGGGGAGAGGTGACAACTCTGTAAAAAAAACCTCTAATAATTAATAATTAATAGTAATAATAGCAAAAGAAATAAAAACAGACAAACACAATCACCTCAGTATAAGACAAGATTCGGTCACATCACAACAACCAGAGAAAAGTTGTTTTCTTTTTTCTCTTTTTTACATGATTTAAATAGCTTTTAAAAATATCTCACCATTTACTTATACTCATATTTTTTTTTCATTTATTGCGAAAATAGGCAACTGGACTAATTGTGATGATGTGAATTTTTGTGTGTGAGACAGAGAAACATAAGTAGAGAGAGATAGTGGAACGCCTTGGAGCGTTGGCACTGAGAGCAGCAGCTGTGTGTGGAGATGCAGTACTCTCATTCTGCCACTGAGTGGCGCAGTTCATTCCTCCAGGCCCCAGCTACAGAGGCCCCCACTGTACCAGAGGGAGTCAAGTTCTGTCAACTAAAGCCTCTGTTTTGGAATGATGCTTGTGTGTGTTCAAACTTTGTCGATGGTCGCATATTTGTGTTGCCAGATCTCAGTTCTATGTACAAAGGTTTCAAATCCCTGAAGGACATCTTACAAAGACAAGTGCAACCTCCATGTGACCATCCCCTCTCTGGAGAAACTCCAGAAGCAAGGCGTTCCTCTCGGGGAAATAGGGGAATAGTATCAGATCTGGTAAACGTGCCACAGCAGGACTCAACGTTCTTGGTGTTAGAAGAGCATGGGGCTAAGAGTGAGGAATGATGGCAGACGACCAAGACTGAAGGAATGTCAGCTGTAGGGTCGGGGAGCTGTAACGTAGTGACTCTCCTTAGGTGGAGCACCGACAATGTCAGAAAATAATTCTCTCATCTTTCTATACTGATTGTCCCAAAAGGGATGAAAGGAACCAAAACAAATGAAACCAAACTAAATTTACAACTAAAATACGCATCCGTGGTCCAATTGTGATATCCGTTCATGCCGATCCGTCAGTCTCTCCATGCATTTGTCTCTGTCTCTGTCAGTGTGGCAGCTATTGTGGCGCCCCGTTGAGGACTGGCTGCCCTCCAGTTCTCTACATTGGCCCGGGCCAGAGCATGCAGCTCACTGGAAACGGAAAGTGGGGAGGCCAAACAGGAGAGGAGGGCTTTTTTGGATCGCGGCATTGCGAGTAAACTGTGTGTGCACTGCTTCAGTCCCGTGTTAGGGCGCTTCATCCAGGAGGGAAGGTAGGGCTATTAGGCTGGAAAGAGAGGAGAAGAGAGATGTATATTCATACACGTACCTGCACACTCTTTGAGGCTGTGGTGATGTAAAGGTCACGGCAGATGGAGCTAGTGGGGCTTCTTACGCACTTTCCCCTCATAAGTCGGCCCATAACTGGATCAGAACAGCGTAAAACTGAGTGCGAGTTAGGAATAAGATTGATGGGACCGGTCAACTTCTTTGATGGCAGAAGAGAAGGGACAAAAGCACTTCTGTTTCAAATGGCAGGTAGCGTCTGACTTCTTCCTTCAGCGGTCTGAGCAACATCCACGCTTAAATGATCGAATTCTTTGCCATTTCTTTACCTTTTAGAGACCTTTTTGGAAGACACCGCCTCGACGTCACCAACTGTCATGTTTATCTCCGTGAACATGGAGTCTGTAATCTTTACATTCCTCTTGGGGAATATGGAAGGGGTTGTATGGGATTTTAGCCTACAGGGATATAAGTGTGCATGTGTGGGATAGGACATGAAGGTCTTATCGCTCTCTCCGACGGTCTTTTGTCTAGCGTCTCTCCGTGCTGTTCTTCCGCAGGCCGCCACCAGGGGGTAATATTTGGGCTAATTGTTGGGGGACGAGGGCAGGAAGGTGTCTGATCAGAGTTTGTGGCTACGAGTTGAGCCAGGGGTGATTGAGGCATTCGCCGGCTGAGGCTCTCTTCTCTGGCACCATCTCCAGCATGGGCAGCAGGAAGTGGGTGAAGTGGCCGGCGTCCTCGTGCGACCAGCCGTATTTTTCTACCAGCACGTCAAACAGGGACCACGGTTTCAGCTTGGTGATGTGCCGCAACTCACCTAAGGAGAGCAGAGAGTGGAGTCAGTGATGGCGGCAGGAGGTGATGGTTTGATGAGGCGCCACAGAGTCTGCAAAGTTTCCAACCAAGAACTACGGCGGCTGATAGCGCGGCTTAATTGGCGTGCTAATCAGTGACGCGCTGTGATGTTCAGATGGTATGAAAACCTGCTGACTCCTGGCTGGAGCCTGCTGGAACGCAGGTCAAGAGAGGAAGAGGAAGAGAGAGGTGGACAAGGAGATGGAGAAAGACAAGGAGGGGAATACTTTCATTATTAGAAAAAGGAGGGAAATGATTGGCGGGACTGAGTGAAGGTAATGTACGAGGGAATGATTCATGATGGGAGAGATTAAACCCAAAGGTCCAGATCAAACCATCGCTACCATGGTAACCTCATCTTCCACTGCACTGATTGGAGAGCACAAGATCGAGGGGGAGGAAGCAAAAAATTAATCAGGACTTCCTATACATCGTACAAGGGATTGATCAAGATTGAAGTCGATTTCTGGCAGCGATAGGAACGCTTTCATGTTAGAGAGACAATCCATGAATTGTACTGTACTGTACCAGACTGTAAGGACATACTGTCCTTTTATGGCAATAAAGGACAGTTTGTTTGGAAATCTTTGCTAGATCGCATGGAAAATTGAGCGTGTAATTCCAATGTATCCGCCTTCCCCCAAGTTCATTACAAATCAGTGTGCATGAAGGAAACAAGGTACCAAGGCTGCTAGGCTGCACGGCGTGGCCCAAAGCAGCATGGCAGACAGAGTGAGGGAGTCAGACCAGATTAACACAGCGCCGAGAGATAAAAGGGAAGAAGACTGAGACGTCAAGCCCAGGCTCAGACCTCAGACTGAGACGACATCAAAGAGGGAATATTCAAGTCTCAAGATACAGTATGAAGAATATATGAGCAGAGAGGGAAGGGAGGCGAGAGAGGAGCAGAAAAAGAGAATAAACTAGAGGAGTGTGAGGAGTGTGAGGAGTGTGAGGGTGACGGACTGTGTCAAACAGGGATCAACACACTTACCAGGTTCAGAGAGGAGCAGATTCACTGAGGTGTATCATAAACTTAAGCCTTACTGCTTCATGTATAGGCTGGTGATGACTTTACTATTGGGCCATTATAACTGCTAATACTGAGAGTGAGAGGAATGAGGCAATACATTCTGCTTATTTTCTTAATTAAATTATTCCTTTTCACAACATTAAGATGCTGATAAGAATTCCTTGCTACGTTATAAACCTCTGATCGCTCACTAGTGCTTATGGGACAGAAGATTTGGTCGAATATACTTAAATCATGTTGCATAGTCACCTAATGAGAGCTTTGTTGTGTTTCTGTTGTCTTAGTATTTAAAAGTCACTTAAGTGTTTTTGCTCTGATTGATCACTTACCTGAACTGATCCAAATTCCCTTTCCAAACACTCCCAGACCTCCTAACCCCTGATACACTACAGCTCCTCCTCCTGCAGGTTCACCCTCCACCCCGCTGCTCTAGCCAGCCGCTAACCAATGTCGTTTACCTTTCTTGGAGAAAAACTCTCGGCTGTACTTCCCGGCAGCGACCACTTTGCGTGGGACCTTCCCAAGGAGCTCCATGATCAGAGCGATGTGGTCTGCCCACCACCACATACATCACAGAGGGAACAGGCACGGTTCAGCATTACAGCATGCACACACACTTCAACACACACATACACTGGCTGTATGAGACTGACACACACAATTGCCTCGAGGATCGTGGACACATTAACGGGACTGATGGCCGGTACCAGGTCAAGTGGCAGAATTTTGAAATTTTCAAACCACACATCCAATTTGATGCTAGAGCAATTCCATGGCAAGATTTTGTCCGGTGTCTCATCAGTCTGTTAGTATGTATTTCTGTCCATCTAGGTATTTGTGCATCCCGGCCTCACCAGCTCTCTGGCCAGCGCTACCTCTTCGGTTGAAGAACTCCCGGGAATATTTTCCGGAGAGTGCAAAGTGCCTCGGAATACAACCCAGCAGCTCTATGATGTGGGCTATGTGGTCTACAAAGGACGGAAGGGGGGTAAGCAGGGAGGAGAGGGGTAAGGGAAAAGAAGAGGGGTGCCAGGAGGAACAGGGAAGGGGAAAGGGAATGAAGTGCAAAACACAGGAAGAGGAAGAGAAATTTCAGGAAGAGAAGGAGAAGTAGAGAAATAAAGGGAGGGGTAAAGTGGAGAAGGACAGAGGGGGAAGATAACAGATGGGTCGGGGGAAGGAAAAGGAAGAGAAACAGACAGACAGTAAAGGAGAAAAATCTTGTGTTAGTGAGCTGTGCCCCCACAGCAGAGGTGAAATGGAAATATTCAGCTTTTGGAATTGAGTGAGATCAAAGGTGTTACACAGAAAACAAGACGGTGTGAAAAAAACAAAAAACTGAATTATTGACCGAACCGATGTGCAAAATGAGGTTAGCTGCAGCGTGTGATGGGAAACATATTGGTGAGATTAAAAATCATCGGGGATAAAAAAGATGTGAGGCGATCTGTGAGGCTGACGGAGCAAACAGTGAGTAGAATAAAGGTGATTCGTCATGATCTAATAAGATATGGGAACTAATACAGCCAATTAAAGAGCAGAAAAGGTGACAGAGGCAGCATACAGAGCACACAGATACATGGTTAGTGTCTTGCTTTATGGCTTTATGTTATTGTTATCATTGCACAGTTTGCTGGAAACCAAGTCTTGGATGTATGTGTATCTATAACAGGTTGAACATGTAGGATGGAGATGAGTGGAGGCATAGCAGCAGAGTAAAAGGACAGGTTTCTCAGTGGACAGGGGGACAGGAGGACTGAGGGGAGGGGAGGCTCATTTACACTACACACAAGTTTGTTTGTTTTTTTGGGGGCATAACTAAAAATCAAATCTGTGACTCATCAAAACATTCACATGCAAAATATTTCATGTATTCAATATTTCAAGCCTAACAACAATCCAAGACACTTTGCTTTCACATCAAAAACATTCCCACACAACAACGGCACTGCAACCCCCCGCATATAGGCCAAGTCTATAATCCTGAATAACAATTCTGAGATGAGACATTCTGTGTGTGTGTGTGTGTGTGTGTGTGTGTGTGTGTGTGTGTGTGTGAGAGTGTGAGTGTGAGTGTGAGTGTGAGTGTGAGTGTGAGTGTGTGTGTGTGTGTGTGTGTGTGTGTGTGTGTGTGTGTGTGTGTGTGTCACAGTGGTTTTAAATAAAGACTTACCCTCATCACGGGAGTAGTCCTCTCCAGAGTGGGGCTCGAACAGGTAATCCCCAGTGGCCAGCTCAAAGGCCTGCAAGAGACAGAGTAGAGTCGAGTGTCTGCGTCTGTGTGGGTACGAGGGGGAAATGAGTAAATACTTTATGTGTACATGTATGTGACCTCTTTACCATGCAGGCGGTACTCCAGATGTCAGCAGGAGTGCTGTAACCAGCTCCTATCAGGACTTCAATGGATCTATACTGTCTTGTCTGGATGTCCTCTGTAAAGTGCTTGTGCTGAGGCGAGGAGAGGAGAGGAGAGGAGAGGAGAGGAGAGGAAACATACATGTCAATTCATCTCCCCACAGGTTTTACACAGAGAGACACACACACACAGACCTACACATAAATCCCAAATGTGTCTTACCACCCAGCAGGCATTGCCAAGATCAGCAATTTTGACTCGGATTGACTCAGCGTTGCGTGGGTCTAGTGGGTTGACCAGGAGGTCAGCAGCTCTGGCCCTGGCTGGGAGAGGACAGAGTGGGAGAGCGAAGGGTTAAGTTGGGCTCGATCACATACACAAGCTTTATTCAACACTAGAGATCAGTGCTCAGCGATTTTAAAACCAGGAAGCCAAATATGACACCAGACATGATGAAATATGAGCTTACACAACAATGACCTAATTAGACTCTCAGTAACGCTTCAGTGAAGTGGCTCTTTGATGAAGCTTGTCATTAGACCATAATGACCAAGTTAATAACGCCAAAATGAACACTGTGAGTGGGTGACAGCAGATTATGGATACTAAAGTCAAATAATGAGCATCTGACTTTGTGACGTTTGTCCTCTCGACCGCGTCTCACCTTTGGGCGTGTCTCCTGTGCTGGAGGACGACACGGTGCGACTGCGGTCGGCGGTGGGGCTGTTGGGTGACGGCCCTCCTTCTATGTTTGCCATCCCGACCTGCACGGGATGCCCCGGTTCGGGATCCAAGGGTAAGTCTGGGAAGAGCGGCAGTGTGCTCCGGTGACGCTCGTTGGAGCCGTTGGTCAGTCCCGGCTCGACCACCTCACCGTTATACAGCTCGTAACCCGAGCTGAGCGAGTTGTCTCTGTCCGTGTAGCTCAGTTCAGACTCCACCAGGGGGCAGAGCAGGGTCTCGGCTCCTGATGAGGGGGGCAGAGGACGGCCGGGGTTGGGTTTCAGTCCCTCGCACCCCATCAGGACGTGGCCGTTGATTTTGACTGGATTGTTTTTGTTGATGAGGGGCTTGATGGGGGACGTGCTCTCTGTGAGGAGCTCAGTGGTGGTGTCGTCATCCTCGTGTTCGTCATCCTCATCTTCACCCTCCTCCTCGTCGTCATCATCGTCTTCCTCATCATCCTCTCCCTCCTGCTCTTTCGACTCCTCTTCTTCCACAACCACAACCTCTGTTTTACACTCGCTTTTTGGCTCCTCTTCCTCATTCTCCTCTTTTTCAGTCTCTTTCTCCCCCTTCTCTTTTTCCTCCTCATTCTCCTCCACCGTCTCCTCTTCCTTGTTGTCATTGTCATCCCCTGTCCCTTTCACTTTCTCCTGCTCCTGCACCTCCTCCTCTTCTTCTTCATCTTCCTCATCATCATCATCCTCTTCCTCCTCTTCCTCCTCCTCCTCCTCCTCCTCTGCATCTTCTTGAGCTTGATCTCCATTGCCTTCCTCCGATGTGGGGGGAATGTGGACATCTTTTTCCGCAACTGGCGTGGGCTCTTCATCTTCCGCCTCCTCATCTTCCGCCTCCTCATCCGGGTCTTCATCCGTGACGTGCGGTGTGTCGCTCTGCTCCTGAGGAGGTGCAGCACCTGAACAAAGAGGAGAGAGAAATCATTTAGAGAGCGGGTGGGTGGAAAGGAGATACAAGTGTGATCAAAGCCCGTGTGGGCAGAGTGGAGAATAGCATGAAAGGTGGCAAAGAGTAAAGATTGAAGAGAGAGAGAGGGGAAGAAGAGGATAAAGCAATGAAGGAGAGGTGGAGGAGGGAGACGCAGAAATACGGGGGCTTTTTGTGAATCAGCCTGGCCTCCCCTACACAGTGAGACTGATGTGGGCGGTGGGGTTGGAGCCAATTCGCCTCCCATTCATCCAGACACAGACTATGTTCTATCTGCACACACACACACACGCACGCACGCACGCACACACACACACACACACACACACACACACACACACACACACACACACACACACACACACACACACACACACACACACACACACACACACACACACACACACACACACACACACACACACACACACAATGCAGGGCTGGCTGTCAAAACACAAGCTTGCCTTTAGAAATGCGCTCTATTTAGTTGTTGACAACCTGGATGCAGTAAACAGTGCAGTCTAACCCAAATGTTGCTCAGTTTTCCTTCCCTGTGCATATTTAACTGAATATGTTTACTTGGTGCGACACACACTGAGGCTGAGCCAGTGCTGTCTTTAATCCATCTGAATGCGGTATCAAGTCTTTTAAATTAAATAACGTTTAATGGCCACACAGGCTTTTGGCACTCACTTTAGAGTTCTTTTGAGCATTTGTAAAGCTTCCCATGGCAACGCTGCACGGCTATAAATGGCAGCAAGGAGAAACTAAGACTAAGATGAAGCAAATGTTACATGTTTCGGGGCTCAGAGAATAATAACAAACAAAATGATTGATCACAGCACCCAGAGATTGATCGGCCAGAATTGTATATCAGACTATCAAAGCCACAACTCCACACCTGAGCTCAGCATCGTCTGACTCACATGTATGATTGGTCAACCTGATGGGCCTCTCCCTCTCCCCTGTATCCTCCTCATCATCGTCCCCGTCCTCCTCGTCCTCGTCTTCCTCGTCGCTCTCTCCCACGGCCATGCTGGGGCCCAGCTGCAGGGTGGCGGGTCGAGGTGACACCGGGCCGTCTTCGGGTTCCTCTTTCTCGCCGTCCTCTTTGGCTCTCTCCTCCTTCTTCTCCGCTTCTCTCTCCAGAGCCTCGATCTCCAGCATCCGCCTCTCCAGCAGCTCCGCCTGCCTCTTCTGCTTCTTCTTCAGCTTCTTCTTCTTGTTCTTGGAGATCTTCCCCACCTGAGATAAAGGGGACAGGAGAGGCAAACACATAAGCCTGATTGGTGCTATGCCACAGAATGAAAAGGTGTAATATGATATTTAATACATGCTTCATTGTGTTTCTCTCACTGGGATATGAAATAAAAACAAAACACATCATACACTTATATTAAATTAATTAATTCATAAAATTCCTGAAACTACTGCAAAGTTCTTTATTGAACATGTATTACACAAATTGAGGATCCATCCTCCATGATAAGTGTTTCCTGTGGTTTGAACTTTGATACCACAACAATGGTATAATGGGATATTAAGACACTTTGAGGATTAGATAGCAGCACTGTGCACAGTCTTCCTCGTTCGCGTCTCTAGCTGTGACAGAAATCTCACTTAACGGCGCGAAAAGGCTGTGATGTACCCTGCGTGCGTGCATATGTGTGTGTCGGTGTGTGTGCACTCCTCTCAGTTCATACTCACATCTGTTGTACTCACCGGTTTGAGCTGTGGGGCTGTGCTAACTGACAACAGAGAGAGAGAAAACACATCAGAAGCCTCGAGCCTCCTCAGGTTCACAAAAAGTTTAGAAAGCAATCACACAACTTCACGCTGCACAACAGAGACTTCAGACATACAGAATCTGTGGGTGAAGTGGGAACGAACAAAGACACATTTCACACATTCACACATCCTTCCTTTGTCCCAGATCCATACTAATAACACTTTATTGTTACGTAATAAAGTCTCACTCAAATCAGAGACCAATCAGAACTGGGATACAGAGACAAACTGGTAAAGTAAGGAAGTAATTATACCATAAAGCATCCATTTCTTCAATTATGTTAATCACAATGAAATAAGAAATGCATTTTATTTTCTTTGCTGTGTTCTCTAGCGGGAACGCTCCTGTTTGAACACTTAATTATTTGTGTTTCATTCAAATTGCGTAGAAATGCCACTGGTTTAATGGTTACCCTGAGGCTCACATCTACTCCGCCAGACTGATGCAAGTAATTGACAGCTTGTGTGGGTTCACGGAAAGGACAGGGTTCACATCCAGTTTGTGGAGTCTGTTTTTTTTTAAGGAACTTCCAGCAACACATAACGATGTTAAGATAAAAAGAGCACGGCTTGTCTGTCGCCTGTCCCGCTGGATGTGGGAGCAGCCAGCAGGCAAAGCCTCGCACAAAGTCTCTGCGTTTTCCTCCCTGGATCTCATTTCACTACCGAGCACGTCTCTATTAAAGATTCAGAAGAAGAAGAGACGATTTGTACTTTTATTGACTGGTCTCTGAGGCTTTGACACCTTTCAGGATCAAAGAATATGTAATTGGGAGCCTACACTTTTACCTCAAATCTAAATAGAAGCACAAAAGCTGCCTGCTGGTTATGCTGTTGTCAAATCTGTTTATTTACCAGGTAAATTCCACCACCTCTTTGACAATCAATATGAGACAGCAAGCTGCTTTAAATCAATTTTTAGAATAACAGACGCCTGCAGCAGAAAAGATGAAACCGAAATCTAAATAAGAAGAGATCGACCAGTCTGGTAAACAAAAACAAACAGCTGGAAGAAGCAACTGAATAGGTTAGATGGTAAAATAGCGTCATCATAATCATAATAATACTAAAATTGGAACTGAAGCTATTCATTGAAAGGTACTGGATATGTTATATACATTACTATGTCATTTATACTGTAGTAAGAGTATTGACATTTTGCTCACACACCCGATAGCATGTAGCAGCTACAAAGGAGGCGAGATGAAGGCTAAAACATATAATTTGGGAACACACGATGCGATATCCAGCCAAATGTGTATGTTTGTCTCTACCTGCTGATCCGGAGGGAGGGGGGGCCCCGGCCTTCTGCCACTCGGTGGCCTCCATGGCCATGCGGCGAACGAAGGCGTCGTCTACACACATCAGGATGTTTTCTGGCTTGATGTCTGTGTGGATGATTTTACACTTAGCGTGGAGGTAATCTAGACCCTGCAAGACCTGCGGACACAAACACAATCACACACACACACACAGAGAAATGCATACTGAAAAACAGGATCACACTGCTTGCTTGGGGTGTGCAGACACACACAAACAGGCACAGGCGTGCCCCCCGCCCTGTCTTGTTCGGTTCTCTCAGCTCATTTCTTCTGATGCTTGTCATTTTCTTACAGCAGAGAGACTTTTGATGTTTTCTGTTTGAGCTTTTTCCTCATTTGTTTCTGTCCAGGGGCTTTGGGTTTGAAGCAGCCACAGCAGTAGTCTCATTTAATTTGCACTCATTTTCAGTTTGAACAAGCATGAGGATGCTGAAAAAGCAGGAGAGCTTCATATTGTGGTTCAGCAGGGCCGGCCCAAGCATTTGGCGATGCAGATTACGAGATTTGTCATTCCAACCTTATGGTAGATTTGCAAAAGCACTCGAATGATCTTCTGCAAAGGAGGTTTTGATGAACTTAATATTCTGAGTGTCTGAGTGTGTGAGAGTGTGTGAGAGTGTGGGGGGGTTATGTGTGTAGATACCTGTTTGATAATGCTCTTGACACATGCCAGTGGCAGACCCTGGTAGTTGGATTTGATGATCCACTTAAGCAGGTGGTGCCCCAACACTTCAAACACCATACACACATCTGGGACGTGGAGTCAAGGACTAAGATTACCATGGGTGTTTGTCTTTCTCTATATTACTTACTCGCACACATTACACACACACACACACACGTCTGATTAGGATACGTATGCCGTTGACTCCTGAGATCTTGAAGTCATCTATCAGCTGCACCACCATGTCCTTGTTGGGGTCACCAGGGTCACTTTCTCTCACCTGGGCGACAAGAGATAAAGGAAAGATTACTAGAAAGGCGGTGAGAGACGAAGGATTTGAGGATTCGAGGATAAGAAAGGATAATGAGGAAGATGGAAGATGAGGATTGAGGAGTTAGACAAGAAGGAGAATGAGGATGAGTGGATGTGGAGACATAAGAAGGACAAGAGAGCGAGCGAGTGAGAAAAGACTCACACATCGCAGCAGTTTGATCTCATCCAGGGCCGTCTCTGTGTAATGCTGCGCGCTCTTCACCACCTTCATCGCCACAAAGTTTTTCACTCTGAAGCAAAACACACACACACATAATTCCGTTCACTCACACAGAAATACACAAAATAAATAAAAACAATTACAGTTAGCAAAGGATCCCTATTACTTTAATGACACATTTGCTCAACAATGCCCAACCAACGCACACCGACACCCCAAATACACAAATGTGGTCTTAATCAAGGAAAAAAATACACTCCTTTACACAGATGTTTCCAAAAATAGCATAAGCTTTAACACTTTGACATAAAGCACCGTAACACTGCAGAGTTATAGTAACCAAACGCCAACTCACTAGATCGTGGACACCATTAGTGTAATTAACACCAGTGACATACGTCAATTGAGTTTGAGTGTGTGTGTGTGCGTGTGTGAGTCAGTGAAAGGTGACACTGGGTCGATGATACTGTCATATGTGCACTGCACTTTCCACATCACCACGGAGCAGCATCGCAGTGTTAACAGCTGGCTTCGGTGCTAAGGCGGGGAGGTATAACTGTTGTCGTGGTAACGCCTCAGACCCTTTCCTTCTCCTTCGTCAAACAGGTGCATGCGGTGTGTTTGTGCTATATACTCTATGCCTGTATGTGTCTTCTTAAGTTGAAATGAAGGTTTAAATGTGACCTTGTGTGTGATTGTGCTCCATGTCAGTGTGTCTCTAGTGTGTGTTTTAGGTCAGAGATGCACATATGTGTAGTACACATATATATACTGTATATATAAATACATTGAATGTATAAATATAGTAACTCACTGTATGTCCCAGCACAGCCATACGGTGGAGAAGTGGCCCCACCCCAACTTCCTGATCACATGGTACCTCCCGTTGAACAAATCCCCTATCTTCACCGGATGGTACCCTCCTGCGAGAGAGAGAGAGGGGGGGAGGGAGAGAGAGAGAGAGAGAGAGAGAGATGAAGGTTACAGACTAGTGTTAGCGATAACTGGGGAATGACACGAAATCCATTACGGCGTAAGAAGTGGAGGCAAAAGCTACAGAGAGGGACGGAGATGAAGCAGACAAAAAATGAGATGTGACAGACGTGTTAAGAAACGTAGGAAACACAGGAAACTGGAGGAAGATTTCTAATGACAGGTAGCAATTGGCGAGGCTCGACACAATGCGGCCACAAAGAGATGAAACAGCCACGTTCTTCCAAACCGCCATTTTAAAGCAGCTCTGAGACACAGCAGAAAGAGAGCAATACATTTATTTAGAATTAAAGGGGAATTACAAACTGAACTGCACAATTAGGAAAAGTTGTGCTGCTCTTGCTCCTGCTAAAGGTTAAAAAACGGTTTCAGTTTCAGACTGTGTGCTTTCAAGTTTGATGCATGTTACATTATCTGGATCTGGATTTGTGAGACTTTGGTCCTGAGAAAATGTTCTTTCTCACATGCTGTCTTAGGTCACGAGAGCTATAAATGGCCATGTTTGGACAGTTACATGGCACAGGTCCAAGGGCCTATTATTCCAACACCCCAGTAGTCCGAAAAACATCCCATTGGATAGAAAGCCTGTCGCTCCTAAAATAAACACTTTAATTTTCATCTGCAGCACGCAACACAATCACAGTCTTATCAAAACCTTTCAAGCATGTAGAACTCCTGGCCACATCCCAGCCAGTGATGTCAAAGCAGGTGTTTCCTATACTGACAGGTGATCAGTGATTGTTGTGCAACCAGAGGGGCAACATGCTTGAAAGGCTTGGCCATGAAGAGAGCAGTGTAACAGCGTTCTGTTGCTTTGTTATTACCCTTTTGGTTCAATTAGATTTTGTGCTAGTATTCTATCCTATTTTGCACTTCTGAATCCTACTTGTTATACTGCAACAAGCTTATTACTTCATGTGGATTGATAACCTTCAAAATGCACAATAGCACCAATAAGTTGACATTGCCGGGATCACACAGGAGTCCAAACTGATAACTGTAGTGTTATTCCCTTCTGTGTTTACAAAAGGGGTGTGTAAGTTTGCACCAGCACTGTGTAATGAATATCAGCCTATCAGTAGACAGTAAATCCTTTGGCATCCAGAGCTGCTGCAGGTTGCTCAACCCTTTTCTGGCAACAAGCAAACAACCTTAAAAAACACTGGTTACCATACTACCAAGCAAGACACACTGAAGCCTAAAGTGACACAAATCTCATTAGGACTGAGGGAGGAAGAGGAGGAGGGAGAGAGGAGGGGGACAGAGGAAACAAGATACTGTAGAGTCCAGAGAGGATGAGACACCAAAGAGAGAAGAAGAAATACAGAGAGAAAGAGAGAGCAGCGACTGTTGATGCTGAGCTGCTCAGCTTTGTGCGACAGATGTACAGAGTGGAAGTGATGGCCAGGGGCCGACGACCTCACTTTGCGGGTCTGTGTGCGCATTTCGGTCTGCGTGTCAAGTCTGACCTTTGCAGTAGTCTGCGGGGTCCTCCTGCTCCTCATCGTCGGAGCCCAGGATCTCCTCCTCCGGCTCCGGGGGCCCTGCTGGCTCAGGGGGAGGCGGAGGGGGCGGCGGGGGAGGAGGGGCACTCACTGGGGCTTTCTGCTGGGTTTCAGGCCTGTGTGGAGAAAACAACAGTGGTTAGGGTACCTTTTCACTGGAAGCCTGCTGGGGGTCTCTGTCTCTGCGGGGTTATGACGCAGTCGCCCAGCCAGAGCGTTTTACATTCACATTTCATGCTCCTGCGACCAAACACAGAGAGTCAGAAATAGATGATTTCTAGTCCTACTGCTGTGACTCAGAGTGAACACAGCCGTAAACTAAGTCATTCAAGTGTAGATGACTAATAACTAGTGACATTTTCAAATGCATAAATTTCGGTCTTTGCTGTCTGTTGCTAAATTGGCATCATGCCACAGTGATTCAACCAATACTCTGATCACAGAGCGTCAGATAGGGTTGAACTCTGCTATGAAGAAAGAGACGCAGGGTCAGTAATCCTAACACCATCTAAAAAAGGCTGCTTAATAAAGTAAAAGATGACAGAAAAATATACTTTAAAAAAGGGGCTATGGCGGTCAGTAATCCCTGTGTTTATCTGTAAACACTGTGACTTTATTATTAGATCATCGACAACAATTCACAAAGAAAGCTGACCCCA
Organism: Genypterus blacodes; assembly: GCF_046128005.1. Classification (NCBI taxonomy): domain Eukaryota; kingdom Metazoa; phylum Chordata; class Actinopteri; order Ophidiiformes; family Ophidiidae; genus Genypterus; species Genypterus blacodes. The sequence goes on from NW_027466834.1 coordinate 11,154,582, forward strand.
TCCACAATCACCAGGCGCCTCAGGTATGAATCAGCAGAAAAATGGCCACCATCCAAGACAAACAGACAGACAGTCTCTCTTTCCTTTGGTTGTTTTCAATGGAAAACATTCAATTTTACATTCTGAGCGTTGCCTTGGCTCTCTTATCCAAGGCAACAGACTTTGATTCATCAGGTGAAGGATTCAGCATGTTGCTTTGGAGACTCCTCCATTGCTCACACGGGTATTTGTGGGGAATTTGGGAACATTTCTGCGCCACTAATCTTTTGCGGCACTGATTATGTCATTTAATTATGCTCTATTACTTTGATGATTGATCATTTGTATGCATTTCCACAGGTATTTCATTTTGTTTCTGTCAGCTACACATTGCTGTCTTACAATACACCAATGCTTACAATGCATGCATTCAGGATTCTACTTCATAAGCAGAGGACATACCAGAGCCATGTAATCAGTACCTGATCACAACTCAATCAAATGGGGCAGAAACAATGAGACTGAAACCAAATGATGACATAATGCTCACTCATTGTCACATCACATTTCAGGCAACACGACCGACTGCTAAATTAAGATCTTAACACATACATGCAGTCATACACAAAGCCATCGCTTGTGAGCTATGATAAATTGCAGTCACAGGCACAGACACGTGATAAACGTGATGGTGCCTCTTGGTATGTTGCCATAGCAACTGCAGAGCAAGGGGGGGGGGGGGGGGGGGGGGAATCCAGGATGCAAAGTGTTAACATGGTGGCAAGGCCATCACAAACGCTCGCACATAAGCACACAGCAGCATACTCCTCCAGTGTTGCGATGAAGGGCAGCAGATAACTTGGCATTGAAATTTCATTGCTATTTTACAATGCACACACACCCACCCACCCTCACACACACACACACACACACACACACACACACACAGTCGATGGGCTGTGCCCTTGCAGTAGGATGCTGCTTCTTTACCAAAGCAGTCACGTAGGGTGTCATACATCACGTCTATAAGCTCAGTGCTTTTATATGGCTTGTCTTGCCATTGGCTGTATGAACACTTAGCCTCTATGACTCTCTGGATTAGAGCCGAGCAGCAAAAACATTAAGACAGTGGCGACGCTACAGCCGAAATGACAGGCAGAGGAGATAGACGGGGAGGCAGAGACAGAATACAGAGGAATGGAGCAGCCACGGAGACGGCATATAGCGAGACGAGAGACGAGCTGAGGCAGGCAGATAGAATCAAAGAAAGGTGGGCAGAAAGAAATACAGTGGAAGTCAGAAAGAGAGAGGCAACCAATCAGACTGAAACCACTGAGAAAAAGACAAGCAAGGAGGACAGAAGGGCAGGAACACGAGAATAAAGATGAGGAGGGACGAGGATAAAGACGAGGAGAGACAGACAGGCGAAGAGGGGAGGAGAGGAGCTTGAAAGAGAACGGCCTTGACAAATAAAAAAAGAAATGAGACTGAAAACAGAAAACAGTATAAAATAGAGAAACAAACAAATAGAGGAGCCGAGGCAGCAGACAGGCAGTGCAAACGACAGAGACGGTCACTGTGCAGATAACCCTACAATACCAAAGATCAGCTGGTAATGCAAAACGTGACACACGAGACCTTCACACAGTCCAGCACTTAGATAGCACACAGGTCCAGACCGCTGAGCACCGTGTCCCACCTCTCCCTACGCTGCAGAACAGGTGGAGGTGGAGAGAGCGCTGCTGAGTCAGCGGAAAATATGTTCACTATTAAGGAGTGTGACAACAAGCTGTGTGTTTGAACAGCAACACACAGCGAGCCTGTGTGATGATGTGAAAAAGATGACATCATTTTCAGTGGATATCACTGCGTCTATGAGAGTTACTGTAAAGTAAAGTAACTTTAACACCTTAAAGTAAAGAATTATAGTTAGAATTCTAACAGATTTTTGCCTTGTTGACCTTATAGTTAAAAAAAGGTGAGTGAGTGATGTGTGACTCACCACACCTCATTACATGTTGAAGTCAGTGTGTGGCTGTGTGTGTTCGTGTGTGTGTTCGTGTGTGTGTCCGTGTGTGTGAAATCATAACAAGGGCTGAAACAGGAGTCCTTTAGCCTTTAAAGTAAATTACTGCAGGATGTGCCTTCCAATCTTCAACATTTCGCTGTGTGGACATGCCCAGACTCTCATTCTAGTGTGCAGTATGTGCACAGACCTGAACAGCCTAAAAACACACACACACACACACACACACACACACACACACACACACACACACACACACACACACACACACACACACACACACACACACACACACACACACACACACACACACACACACACACACACACACACACACACACACACACACACACAGCCCACTCTCAGACTCCGAGACTTCCACTCTGACGCCCCACAATGGCATTTGTAGCGCCGGTGTTACATTTTCCACAGCCCAACCCAACCCATCGTTTCTGCATCCAGCACAATTTATCTCAAATGTGGCACACGGAGTACAAAAGGTGACATTCTCCTTAGGAGTCCTACTTGAAAAATAGATCTTGTTGCTAACTACCAAAGGTTAAAGTCCAGGTCCATTATTCACACCTGACAGACCTGATCCCTCATTGTATATAAAAGGATTGTGACTGTGGTGGAAATGGAATCTAAGAAAGCGAAAGAGAATCTCAGACAACATCTCACACATAGGGCTGCCTACAGTAAATGCACCCTTACTCACATATTCACACATGTGATATACCTTCACACATATGGAGCCCTCTGCTATCCGAGTGTGTGGAGGAACAATGATGTAAGACAATATAAGGAGTTGTCCACAATGTTAATATATAGGATTCTGTATAAAGTATCAAAAACATTTCTTTTCCCCACTTATGAATGAACTCTTACCCCAACAGGTTCTGCAGCTGTAAATTGCTGATCTGACACAGCAGCAATGCATTTATCAACTTCACGAATTACCCTGGTAACACACATGTATTCATAACATTTTATTGTCTACATTTATCTCAATCCACTCTAGTTGTGAACATGTAAAAGTCGAAAACACATCCTTCATTACTCCTGTCCTGTTTCTGTCATTTGAAAAAAATTGTCCTTGAAATGAGATGGAAGTTCAATGTCAGGTCAAGGTTAGGATAAAGACGAGTCATTGTGTCATTTCAGGGATGTGGAAGCTCAACGGAATTTATAGCCAATCAGCAGAGTTGAAGTAGAAGATCGTTAAGTCTTCCTATAGCTGACTTAAAGAGTACAATATATTACCAGCAGCATTATCGGGGTAAAGTATTCTCTGCTGTCTCTAGATTGATTACCGTGGGTGCTATAATTTCACTAGAGGCCTCACGACAATGATGTCGCCTGCTGTTAATGACAATGAAAGTCAGTGAGCGTGGCTAACACGACACCAATCAGTGACGAGCCGTATAGAAAACCTGACGGCTCTTCGGTACAAATTTGATGAGTCATCCTTAAGCGTGTCTCGTTATCACCAAGGTAACAGGTATTCCTTAGCAACAAGAGCATCATCCTTCACATGCAATGTTACGGCGTGGGATTACAACCATGGGTGTCCTTGAACATTGTTGATGCATCTCTATGTTGGTGTTTCTACCTCCGATTGATACGTCATCCATCTTTCATTCCCTGCGTGTCTCCGTGTTGGCCCGTGTTGGCAGGACGGCTGACTCATTCGCTCCTCTCCTACAGATTATCTGTCTGTGAGGACAACTGAGATCTCACCGCTATTTTCAAGACGCAGCCTGACGTCACCAGCTGCCCTGGCCCCACATAACCTCCGCTGCCATTATGGTTCTGAAGCATCCAGTTGCACAAAACCGGTTTCGAAACATGGACGTATGATGTGAAACAAGATTCCTACACGTGAAAAGCTGGAAGGGATTTTCACCTGCTGGGAAAAAACAAAAACCCAAATCCAACAGGGAGAGAGGTCCAGACAACATCCGCCTCAGGGTACATAACGTGTGTCCGTGAGCTTGGAGGAGTTTCCCACACACCTCTTCAACCTGTCTGGGAGTTTGCAGGAATGCAGGGTTTCCCAGGACTCTTAGCCTTAAATCGTTTCATACTCTGGAGTTCACATATAAAGCAGGTATGGAGGACGCCACAATCTACTGCCTCTACTAAAATATAAAAGTTAACTATATTTTGATCAAAAGAATTACAAGGGGGGTTTATGTAGCCAGAGTGTTGAGCTATAAATTAGCTCTGTGAAACATAAATACACACACTGTGCTTTGAGCCTGAGGGTTCGCACAAATCTATCGGTGCCGTATTGACTATGGGTTGGCTGTAATTCCCCACAGGCAGCTGATTGATACCACAGTCTGCTCCACAGTGACACACTAATACACCCAAAGATGAAACCGACACAAAATCTTATAGCACACACAAATAAACGTGTGTTTGTTTACAGACGCTAATAAACACACAGTGGTCATTGTTTCCATACATACAGCAGTCAGCCACCTCTTTCTGAACTTCTCAATTTGGCTTGAAATCAAATCTGCATTGAGAAACAGGGACCCTAATTCTGTTTTTGTGTGCATTTGTGTTACAGAAAAAATCCATTAGTCTTTGGTTCATGATTGACTGTGCTCAGTAATAGCAGGGGGCCATGCTGTATGTTACACACAAACCCGTCGGGCTATGTCCATTACTGTATGTTCCATTGTGAGGGCCGCTATACCATGTGCACTCATCTGTAGTGCTCTCATTCTGTATTTACACATTCCAATGACGTCAGCCGAGCGTCCACAAAGCTCGGCATTGTGGAGGTCATATCCGCCCGCGCACGTCGCAGTGGGCCGGAATAGGCATGCGCGTGAAAGTATGACACTAATACAAACAAACACGCATACGCATACGCCCTGGCATGCAAACACATCACCGACGTTCATCGCCATCTGAGCGCTTTCATTAACCACAGTGCTGTCAAGCCTCCAAAATCAGGCTTTCTCCACAGGAAGAGGTGATGAAAATTGAATTCCAACCGAGACCAACTGGCACTTTCCCACAGTCAAAGTCTACTTCTATTATTATATTTTACAACACTTCATCAAAGTGTAAAGGAGATGGAGAAAAAAAAAGGTGTTGAGCGAAAACCTGTGAATCTGAAAGGAAATCCCTCCTTTTATGGTTTTGTACATAGGGTTGTTAGGTAGACCCTGTTTGAGAAGCTGGCAGGCAAAAATCTAAATCAAAATAAAAGACTTGACGTTTTAGAAAATAACAAGAAATAGCAGCTAACAATTTCAACATTAATACTAAACAATATTGAGTAATATTGCAAAAGTATTAAGATATGACCTCATTTCCTTTATCAAAAAGCCCAAACACTGAGGCGAACCATGTAATTGCCTGATTTGCCACTGCTGCTTATGGCACCGCTGCTATAGCCTGCTCCCCCCTCCCAAATGATTTCATTGATAGTTGCCCTGTGGCTAGGATACGTAAGTAACAATACGAAAAGTAACAGAAGGTTATGAGTTTTCAGATGCAGGCTCTAAATCAAGCCAATTAATCACTGCCAATCACTATTGCTAACATTTCTATATATAACTGTGCTGTAGAAACGCACAACAAAATATGAGCCTCTCGAAGTGTGCATGATCAAAAATACAAATAAAAAGTATAAGAAAGAAGAAATTTAAAAACAACCTTATGTCCAAATTACAGTCATTTGGAAATACAGTATAGCTGTTTCTTTTTATTATCTAGCCCAGGAGCGGTCACTCTCATCTCTACAGAATGGCTGAATTACAATTCCTGAGGTTAACTCAGGTTAATCTAGATCTTAACATGTGAATTACTTAAACAGGATAAGACCAGAGAGTCCTTCGTTTCCTTGAGTTCTCTGGTGTATTACTGATATGAGACAAGACAATTGAAGCTATGTGTGTGTTAGTGGCAATTCAGGACACCGACGGGCCCCTCCCATCCAGTACTCACACCATCCTCTGCAGATTGGAAACTAGAATCTATCTAACTAGAATCTATATAACGGATAGATGCTTGAGATCTGTCAGTTAGATTCTAACCCAAGCAAGCAGGTAGATGATGTAGCACGTGCGGTAAAAGGTAACCTATCACAACATTACTGCTAGGAAACTTTCATAAGAACATTATCTGGAGCATCAACACAGTCAAAACAATATGCAACAACATGTGCATGTGAACAATCACTCTCACTCATCTAGTTATTTAGGGCTAATAATATAGTGGATAAAGGGTGAATGAGTAGTTAATTGGTTTGTTGTGCTTTCTGTCTGAGAGTTCACACAAATCTATCTTGAATTTTGTAAATTTATATCATAAAAAACATTTGTTGACAGAAAGGCTAATGGGTTGTATTTTGAAAGTGTAATTTTAGTATAATTTCTGCTTGTTTTCTCTATTCTTTAAATGGCTTTACAACGTCTTTAACTCGTCATGAAATATAGTAGAGTACCTTTCATTTCTAAAATAAATTGAAGGTTATTACCCCTTGACCTTGGTATTTTCCAAATCCTGGCTCCGGCCCTGACTGGAGGGACGCAAATGGAACATAATTTGATGGAATTCAAATCCAGTAATGAGTGTGGTGGAAAGAGCTAAACAGGGCTGCAGCACCGTCACTCAGGCCGCATGTGACTCATGGCAACACAAGAAGCGAAGCAACGGCCAGCCGCTTTGATTCCTTTGAAGCATTTGATCTCGGGCTGGCCCCTACTTTGAATACTTCAATGCGAATTTGCCATTAAGAAACAAATTAAGTGAGCATTAAGAGACTCGGTTAATGCACAAGTTACTGTCACACGTCCACGCTGTGTGCAGTCAGTACACAGTCCACCTGGGCGCTAAAGCAGAAAGAACACAAAAAAAAAACAAAGCAGAAAGGACACATGCAAGAAACAAGCAGTCAGTCAGTCAGTCAGTCAGTCAGTCAGTCAGTCAGTCAGTCAGTGTGTGTGTGTAATTAAAGGCAAAATGCAATGAAGCTGTATACGACCACACAATCAGCAGGGTTCTGCTACTCTCAGAGCAAATATGAGGTGTTTGTGTAATCGTAGTATGAGTGAGCGAGTGAGTGAGTGAGTCTATGTACACAAAAGTGACACACTCAAAATAAGATGTTTACGAGCCGAAATAAATCAATTTACAATTGCATAATCTAGGTTTGTTACATAGATTTGTGCCAATGTCAGTCGCATTATTAGATTATTAATAGTCAACACACATGATGGTAAACATTACATTGCTAAATATGGAAGGAGTTCACAAACAGTGGAGGTTCAACATAATTGAGCAAGATTTGAGCGACTTGAGTGCTAGACTACAAGCTATTGTCTGCTGAGGTAGGATTCGGGTTATGAACTTACAACTATACTGCCACATTTGTATGTATTTCTGTGTCACATGATAGCAATGGACCAATCACATCCTTGTCAGGTAGGGAACAAAACAACAAGTTAGGCCATGGGACTTGTGTGACAGCAAAATGCAGAATGTGGCAGAATGTAACAGACAGAGACAGAGAACAAATACTCAACACCAGCCCTACATTTTTACCAAACTGCGCTCTCTCTTAGTCTGTGATATAAGCCGCTAAGATCCCGGAGCTATTCTGGGCGAACAGACAGAGTGACTGGGTTAATGTAGGCACAAACAAATAATGACTCAAATGTCAGTCAACAAAACATTGTTCTGGATGTGAATCCTACCAGCTGCTCAGGAATGATCCATCTTTTGTGCACGGAGCCCCTGGTGTTTTCACTCAGTTTATCACCACTTTTCTCTCATCTATTCCCCTCGCCTGGTTACAAAAAGGTTGTGACATACAAAAGTATCAGAGCTTTGGAGCCGACATGCCTCTGTCAGTCCTGTTGCACTCACATCTTTTCTCGTCTGCCTTGTTCTTGACGACAGTTTATAGTCTCTATGGGGTTACGTGTTTAAATAAAACATCACAAAGAAACAGAAGCATCACGGATCTGAAACTTAGACCACAGTTGCAATTGAAAACCCAAGTTCGCTCACTATCCTCCACCTCAACAATGAGCCCCATCAATCAAGTGCCCTTCAAACACTTAATTCTCCTTTCCTGTCCCCTTCCTCTACCTGTGTCGGAGGGCCCTGTGGCGCAGACGGAGCACGCACAGAGCCAGGCCCCATCTCTTCTTAGCGGGCAGACATGAGTTACACTCCATAGGGCAGGACAGATGGACGGACGAGCGGAGGGAAGGACGACCGGTCTGAGGATACACACTCTCTCTCTCGCTCTGCTGTACTTGTGGATGCTGGTTATACAAATGCAGCAATGGTGGGACGAGACAAACCCAGCCCAGCATTCCAGCAGCAGTCACATGGAGCCCTGACACCTACCTGCTAATGCTGATATACACTGGATATTACAGTGTGTACATGCTCACAGGACTAACGCAAACACACACACACACACATTCTAAGTAAGTGTATGGTCTCACACACAAGTTTGAAATGCAATGCCCACAAATAAATTTGCACCAACAATCTAAACAACAACCTGTGTACCACTTACTAAAATACACTCAACACACAACGTCAAAAAAGGAAATTCATTATACAATGTGAATGTCAACTAATTACCATGTGTGTTTGGAGTTAAAGCTTTATATTCTGAGAGCAGAATATAAAGCAGAGCTGTATGTGAGCCGAGTGCACACAGTTGGCAACCGCATCATTTTGTATCTCTTTTATTGGTCCAGAGCTCAGTCAAACCCGACCAATCAGGGCTGTCAGAGACACCCATGACCATGTAACAGAGCAAAGACACCAGCCGAGTCGTGCTCTCAGACACAACAGATGAATGGCTGCTTCAGTTATGCAGAAAAGCCCGGCGACTAAGTCCTACAGGCTACAAGTCAATGATGAGAGTTTATAATGTGCCGGCCATGAGCATGTGTGTGTTCTGTATGTGCACATGACTGACACGGAGGGGAGGGGGGTCCTGGGGAAAAGGGAGTAACAACACAGTCGGGTCAATATGCACATACACAGCCAAACACTTCACCTTCAAGCACAAACATGTCATGGGGAAAACACACAAAGCTGCACAAACAAATACACGCTTCACCACCGCCGCAAACACACAAACAGGCCATTATCATTCCGGAGCTCTCACGCTGCAGCATCAGTAGAGATTAGGAACCCGGTGACCTAGCATTACCCGACACACTGCGCAAGTCTGCAGAGGGCTTCGAATCTTCCCCCTCAATCTTCCCCTCTCTCCTCTCCTCTCCTTCCCTGCTCTCTTCTTTATCCTCGTCTATCTGTGGTCCCCAGCTGTCTCCGCTGGCTCCCTCCTGAGGATTCTGGTGTCCTTTTCTCTCCTCTGCTCTCTACCGTGCCTCTATCTTGGGGTCTTTCTCGCTCTCTCTCTCCGTCTCTTCCTCCATCTCCCTGACTCCACCCTCCGCCTCTGCCTTCATCCTTGCGATCCCTCTGTGCAATTTTCCCTTCTTCTCCCAGAGCAATCGTAACGCCGCACTCCTCTCCCTCACTCCTCATTTCTTCCTCAACGTCTTAAATCATCCCCCATCTTTTCGCTCCTGGTCCTCCGTATTAACTTAGTGTTCATGCAGACATTACCAGTAAGGAGAGTGTTGATCTACAGCTACACTGCAGCTAATGGCACCCACTCAATAAGAGACACAACCAGTAGCCCACCTGTTTTGCCTGTGTTGAAATTACCATTCAAGACAGGAAAACCTCTAGAGGTGTGTCTTAATATTTAAAAATTTTACCTCTCCATTGTAGGAATACAGTCTGTTGTGGCGCTTTACTTACATAAAACAAATTAGCATTCTTGGCACCGCTCATTAAAGCCAATGAGCAGCCTTGGGAGCACAGTTGGTCGCTATCAGCCTCAATAACGCTAAGGATGCAAATACCATTTCATGGATGGGCCGGGTATCAAAACATAGACAAAGACAATCTGTGGACGTCTAGGAATCAATTTATCGCTTAGAAATAAACTGTAATTATTCACAAATCTGCAGCCATTGCAGTGATGGTTTCAGTCTTGTGCAAGTTATTTTTTTTGCAAGATTTGTTTGATTTGTTATACAAGTGAAAGTCCAAAGTACACAAAGCACAAGATTTGTTTTCAGGCCAGAGAGAGAGAGAGAGAGAGGGAGAGAGAGGGAGCGAGGGGGGGGTGAAAAAAGGCGATGAAAAGATAAGAATGAGATCAAATGTAAGCTATTTGAAGTGACCAAAGCACCACAGGAAAGCCAGGAATGCCGCACACGTAAACAGGGACAGGGTGTACTGCGAACACAAACACACACACACACAATCTAGAGCCAAACCCATTCAGATGATAAGCACTCTTGCTGATTGTTACATGGATCCAATCCCATGAGACACAATATCTCATTTCATATATAGTAAACATGTTCGTTTCATAAGCTCAAACCCCTCCAGCAGTGTTCTGTGCAATGGTAGAGAAGGAGGCGTAACATCGTCACTAAATGGTTTCCAGTGGCTGGACGGTGATTTCAGCCACATTAACGTTCTCCCCCCTACAATGCAACCTGCCAGCATATGGATTTTTCATCCATCTGCTGATACACCGGCCTGACCTTTGACCCCTAACCCTGCCGGGGCACTCTCAGCAGATCAGGTGGCCGGGGACCGGATCACATGGCCACTCCTTTGGGCATTGCCATGGCAATGGTGCCGGACACACTATCGCACTTAAGAGGTGTCCTGTTCCTGTTGGGTGTTTGACTCAGTGATTGTTGCCACTGATTAACCACGTAGCATTGAGTGGAAATTCCCACCTGCGTTATTCTGCCATGACACAGCAGGAAAAGTGTGTTCTGCAGGCTGGTTAGACTTGTTCCCAGTCCTGGATCTCCACACACACACACACACACACACACACACACAGTTTAATTCGCCATTACTAAATCACTGACAGGACAAATAGGGAAACTGTAGAAAGGATTACATCAGCAGTTTAACACACACACACATAGATGAAAAAAAAGGTGAGAAAAGGAAGATGCGGTCGTTTGTTTCTTTCCAGACAAGAGAAGCAGGGTTGAGTGTGTTGCGGGGTGGCGGTGGGGGATAATGGAGGCCAGGCAGCCAGACAAGCAGGGCAGGCCGGCTAGTTTGCTAGCTAGCTCCCTGCCACGCTTCATTAGCTGTTGTCATGTCGTTTCGTGGCTGGCCTATCCATGCAAGTGTGTATGTGTGTGTCTGTAGCTATGTGGGTCAGACTAGAGAAGATGGTGGAAGCCATAGACGCCCGTCAGAGTCATACAGTGTGAACGGTGATGCTGCTGCCTGGCTTATCGACTGACCGGTTCAAATACTTCAGACAGCATCCTCTTCCTCACTCCTAAAGGATCATTTAGTCACACTAGCATGGAACACACACACGCGGGCACACAGTGTCACAGGATGAGACAATGGGCTTGGAAGACTGAGACAGCTTTGCAACAAAAACCCGTGAACTCTTGAGCTCTGGTTGTTAATTATTTGTTTCACCCTTTAAAAAGATAACCCTTCAGCCGGAAAATGTCAGTTGTGACCTAAAAGGACAGGCTGTCCTTCCGCAGGGAGAGACGCTTTAAGCAAAACACTACTCACACACCATAAGGATGTCAAAACACTCATATATCCTACCGACGACACACACACACGCGTGCTGTCCTCCATCCATCTCTGCCATGCCTCAAGTGCAAAGTTACACAACTGGTATCATCTTCCTAATGTAAGTGCCCAGAGAGAAACTTGTCACAGTGCCTCCTCCTGCTCCATCCATCCACCTGTGTCTCTGTGTGTGTGTATGCCTGTATCTGTATGTTGTATGTGTGTGTGTGGAGGGGGGGGGGGGTCCAGGTGGTATTGCGCACAGAGAAATTGTGCTGATCTAAAACAAAGACCAGATCCAGAAAAAAACAAACGGATCCACTTGCTCGATCCTATCTTTTGCTTGAATCAACCAGGCCAAGTATGTTTCACATTATATACTATCGGTGAGTGCTTTGCTCTACATTGCTCGCACTGCCCGTTGGCCCACAAAGTTAAACTTGGTGTCTTAAAAGTCGATGGAGCCTTTTACACCTTCTTTGTTATCTGGATAATGACATCTGATGATGGGACTTTGCAACAACAACCCTGTTATCTGGCTCCCGTCTGTGCTGTGATTGGATCTCATTATGGCGGGCCATTATGCTGTTAAAGCCCATTCTTCTTGCTTGCCACATGAGTGATCTTCATCCATGTATAAAATAACTAATAACATTGATACTTGGGCCTGTCATCGCCTGCTTTCCGTGCCAGTGACAGGTCGCCATTTACAACTAATCGCAACTCCTTTTCGAATAACAATTTGAACGAGTGGCGAGCGGAGCCGTGAAGATGAGATGGGCCGACTTTTATTCCATGTGTGTGTCCCAACTATTCAGATTCACACAATCTACTGTCTGCATGTGGTCTGGCAGATCGGAAAGCATTGCGGTATTTACAATTTGCATTAACATGTGACATCATTATCTCCACTTCAAGCGGATGAGTGACTACAATTGTGCCTGTCCTCTTGTTAAAAACATGAATCCCTGTGTTGTGGTATCACAAAGGTCAAACCCGGCGCTCCATGTAGCACTCGCAAAGCTGCTTATTCCCCCGCTGATCCCTGTCATCCTCTCCTTCTTGTTGCATTCACACACAGCTTTGACCACTGTAATAATAGCATGCTCGTAGCTGAGAGCATAATTAGGCTTTCATGAATTATTTCTGATAGTTAAGCAAGAGACATTATCTAAACTAGTTACAGTGTTTACATACTTCCACAGAGCAGTGCTATCTCCAGACAGCATGGCTAACCTGAGATTAGTTTGAGCCGCTGAGCGTTCTGCTGTCATCGTATGAAATTTTGCAGACACCTGTCATCTAAAATGGCACGCCGTGGCGCAACAATGGACCGCTGCATTGTTTCTTAATTACAGTCAGAGTACTGTGACTCAAACAATAGAGGAAGGAGAAAACAAGTGCGCGACAAAAACCACAAGCCTCACGAGACTGTAATCATGCGTGACACAAGTTCTACTTTCTTGGCCTTAATGCTTCCTTCACGTATACATTTATACTCAACCCCCACATCCTGTTCCTCTAAACTGTACCTGCCACTGTTACGCAGCTCTCCTCTGTGTCCAACAGCCAGTGTAACATCTCATACTCCCTGTGGCCATTTACGTGCGTCGGTGTGTGTGTGTGTGTGTGCCTGCCTGCGGCGCTGTATTTGTATATGTTTATGCCAGTCTGAGGCCTGACGCTAAGCTGGGTCGATGGCGGCAGCTCTGCCTGATCACACTTGGCAGAGCATCAGTGGCTACCTGAGTCATCCCAGTCTGTGTGATCTCATCAGAATAAGTTCAGTCTGCGTTTAGAGATTGAGGAGGAATGCAGGCTCCATCTGATCACACACACATATTCTAAAAGACTTGGGTCACCACATGATGACCTGCATTCACTTTTAACTTCATCACAATAGATAGAAGCTACTATTCACACAGCAACAGCCTTTGTTCTTATCCACTTATCCACCCTTTCTTTCTCTTATTCATTCTTTCTTTCTTTACTTTGTAGATGACTGAGCTGTGGCTAAACTGGCTCCACATGCTAACAGATTTACAGTTCTAGCCATGGTTTTCTGTCCTGTATGCATGTGATTGTGGTGATGTTAGCCACAGCAGACCATGTGACTGATAAGACGTTGTTACTTCTGCTATTCATGCAATTCTATGTAACGTACAGCTGAAGCCTGGCTATACACAAGTCTGAAACCTGTTATTACACATCTGGTGCAGAATTGCTGGTGTAAATAGAGGATGAGCGCCTGTGTGTGGGTTGCACAGGAGTTATGTGGCGTTCAGGACGTGTTATTGTTCAGTAATGCTATGCACTGAGGTGCGTCATGAGGCGAGCTGTTGTCTTGCATCTCTGCTAAGATGCACCGCTGCTCCTGCTGCTGCTGCTGCTGGCTGTGCTAACGTTGACGTGTGTTGACACTCTTGCTGTGTAAGCTGTGTGTTCCAGTGCCAAAGAGAAACACTGTATGTGTGGTCTTGTGCGGCGAGTGTGTGAGATGTTGACATATTGGAGGTTAGAAAACATCAGCAGCATAACATGACATGGTGTTTTTCTAAATGTTATTCAAGGGTGTGTGTGTATATGTGTGTGTGTGTGTGTGTGGGTGTGTGTGTGTGTGTGTGTGTGTCTGTGTGTGTGTCTGTATGTGTGTGTAAAGATGTTCCAGTCAACTGAAGCGTAACAACACCTTGCCACAATGCACTGCTGCATTTTCCTGCCGCGACTACATCTCAGACAATAGAAGAAGCCAGAAACCAGTTTGGGATACACAAACAGAAACGACCAAGAAGAGATGGTGGTGGTGGGGGGAAGGAGGAGGAGGAGGAGGAGGAGGCAGCGATGAGGGTGTATTGGAGGTGGGGGGTGGGGGGTGGGGGGGGGCTGAGGGAGAACACAAATACCAGACAGAAACAAGGGCATGCAGACAGACACATAGCTGAAATGAAAGCGAGCGAGCAGAGAGATGAGGAGGCAGAAGGAGGAGGTGTTACCTTTCGGGGGACGAGGATTTCTCTGAGTTCACGGACATGAGCGGTGCCTGTTAGCCGCTCGCTGGCCCAGGGACCACAGGAGACGGCGAAGGAACGTCAGAACAGAGAGCTGCTTTCTCTTTCACCCCTGTCTCTCTCTCTCTCTGCCGTGTCTGAATAAGGGGGCGAGAGGGTTACAGCCTCCCCTCCTCCTCCTTCTGCCTCCTCCTCTTCCTCCTTTCTCTCCCCCTCTCGTCCTCTCTTGCTCAGAGGAGAAGTAAGGATGGAGGACAAGGCGCCGCAAAGGATAAAAAGAGCTGCGACTGTGCAGTGCAAAATCTGTGTGTGCGTGCGTGTGTGTGTGCCTGTGTGCCTGCCTATCAGTGTGTGTCTGTGTGTGTGTGTGTGTGTGTGTGCTGATGCTAAGACCAGCAATGTCAGTCAGGCGCCCCTCCTCAAGCCCCAGCCTCCTTCCTCCCTTCCTTTCCTTCCTTCCTGCCTTCTCCTCCTTCACCTTGTCTCTCTCTCTCTCCTCTCTAATTTCTGTTTTCAGTGAAGGTCTTTTTCTCTTCCTCTTGTCTCCTTCCCCTCTGGTATCGCTGGTTCAACTGGGTGATGAAATGAATACACAGGCTCTCACACTCGATCCAGTGGCTCTGTCTCTGTCTGTATCTCTCCCTTACTTCTCTCTCTCTCCCCCTCTCTCTCTCTCCCTCTCTCTCTCTCTCTCTCTGTGTCTAGCTGGCTCTATCAGGCCTTCTGCAGCTCTGCACAACAACAGAGCCCAGAGCGAGCAGGAACGTTCCACTCTCTGCACACACAGAGGGGTGGAAGCTTGTCACACCAATGAGAAAATTGATGTGTTTCTCCTCCAGGCGCAATCTCCTCCCCCCCTTTTTCCTCTCTGAATGAGTCCCTCCCTCTCTCTCTCTCTCTCTCTCTCTCTCTCACTGTCTCTGTCTCTCGCTCTCTCTCCCTCTCTCTCCCAATTGCCTTATTACGACATCCTGTATCTCAGGGCAACGCCACACAGATCTGCCTTGCTTCCCCCCCCCCCCACACACACTCTTCCTCTCTCCATAATCTGGCATCCTCCTCCTTCACCCTTCCCCGTTCCCAGCTCTCTTTTTAGGATTCCGTCCGTGTAGACGCTCACCCTTTTTTCTATGTCTCGCCCTGTCCACTCCATCTCCCCGGGCAGATGGGTTCGCCTTCTACATGAGTGGACGGCTCACGGAGTGTAGAGGTAGCCAGAGGGTGTTACCATGATGGGGGGTTCTGTCTCCAGCTCTCAGCCTGACCTCAATATTGGTTTGTGTTTGTGTGTGTGTGTGTCTGTGAAATTGCATATCATGGGTTCCAGGGGCATCTCGTGGGTTAATGTTTTAACCTCACTGGGTGCATTAAGAGAAGAAATACAAATGGCAGATATTCACAGCTAAAAACACAATATTCTTGAATATAGTTGTCTTTATATTTCTTAAGCGCTCAGCCAGTCTGGCCTTAGCTGAGGCGTTACTTCGCAAGCTAACCAGGCTGTGATTTTGGCACCCTTGGTTCTGACAAATAATCGGGAATAAAGATTGTGAGGCGACTCAGGAAGCTTCACATACAGCAGGTCAGAAAGGAGGAGAAGGTCATTTTCTGAGGACTTTTTGTCATGACGTTTTGAGCAAAATCTCCACGACGGGGCAACACAGGAGACGATAGTTCCTTTACAAACAGGTGAGACAGATGGAATGGGGCCCTCGCTTCATTCACAGATTGTTGTATTCGTCACAGCGCACTGTGGCGCTGCCTGATTGGTATTCAGAAAGATTACAGTGTGGGGTAAATCATGGACGTGGGCGTAGAGGGACATAATAGTTACTGATTTCACACCGGCTATGATGCATCCTACCCCCATGCTAATAATATGTATGATAATGAAACTTTCACAGCATTACAAACATCTTAGTCATATCTGAGAGCTGTCAGATACTGCAAAGGCAAAAAAAAACAGAAGCAGAAAATGATCTGCTTCCTGTTTTACCTCCATACAGTTGCACTATCCCACATAAAAGGACTACATTAGGCTCACATGACTCTGAGCCAAACTATTGTCCTCATTCTAAGTGGATGTGGGCCAGCGGGGGGTAAGGAACATAGTGGGTCTTATATAAATATTGAGCTTTAGCAGAAGCATACAGCATTCATTCATTCCTTTGTAAAATCCCCTTTTTCATATTCAGGGTGACAGATGACCGCTCACAACTCAAAAACCAACACATTGCATTCACACCCACGGATACTGAAGTGGTTTAAAGACTCGAGATCACACGAGTGTGTGGCAGACTGTGCGAATAAACACGTGCAAACACAGAAAGAACAAAAAGACCTTCTAGCGATGAATCAATAAATCAATAGAGTTAACCACTGAACCCTGCTGCAACACAGGAGAATTTTAAGGATTTTCTCCAAGTATGTTTAGTATATCAAAGCATCAATCAATTCCTTCAGTGGGGTCAGAATACAGCGACCCTGAGCCAGTGGCTGTAGGTTTAATGAACCACAGTATTCCAATGGGAACACCGCTGCAATTTAGATGCCACTTTCCCAGAATAGAATTTACAAATAAACCTTCAGACTCCCTGATGAAGACGCGCGTAAACTTATTACGGCACAACCTCAGGTGAGTCAGACTCACTCAGACTGACAATAGGCAAATTCAAAGGCGGATTCTTGTTCTATTTTCAAAAGGAAATGAGAAAAAGAAGAATGAGAATAAGAGACAGGGGGGTGAGGAGGGGGGGTGATGATTACTCTCACGAGCAGATATATTTTAGGCGTCAGTATTGAGGCTGCTGGGAGCTATCTTTAAGTGGCCTACTTCTGTTCACTGCCTGGTGGATGCTGGAGCGAAAAGAAAGGGTTCATACACCAGCACACACACACACACACAGACACACGTGCACATACACACAGACACACGCACAGGTCCCATTTAAAATTTGTCCTCAACATTGAAAGCTCAAGTCTATCGAGTGTCCAGTGCGTGTGTGTGTGTGTGTGTGTGTAGCATTTGTATGTGCCGAGAGATGAGGATGATGCTGCTGCGTTCACACTGACAGCATCCTTTGTGTTAGCAGCCTTGTTGTCAGGATCTGCAGAGAAAACACCTCCCCCAAGTGGAAACGTGCGTACACACACTCTCTGTCCTCTCTGTGTGTGTGTGTGTGTGTGTGTGTGTGTGTGTGTGTGTGTGTGTGTGTGTGTGTGTGTGTGTGTGTGACAGCAGTCAGAGTCCAGATTGATTGACATACTGCTCGCCTCAGGTCTGGCTTAGAGCGGCTCATTTACTATGCTACAGTCTTCCATGTGGTTCAATCTTGCCTATAGGAGCTCTGGGCCTCAAACTGCATGACAGAGCCTTTGGATACTGGATGTACAGTATGGTATAAGTGGTGTAAATCTGTACACACACACAAACTGAATAAAGAAGCCTAATACAAACAATTCAACAGACCACTTAAAAGTATGAATCATGAGCTTTCAGCAATCAATTCATCTAAACATCCCTTTCACTCATGAGCAATCTGCTAAAATAGCAAGAACATAAGCTTTGGGAGTAATCATTATCACACACACAGACACACCCACACCCACACAAAGTTCCTGGTCAGTGTTGAGTGCTCTTAATTCACATAGACAGACAGGTAAGCAGCTTGCTCCTGCATACTGTGCCTCATTAACCCAGGGAAAGTGCTCTGCAGCAGTATGTGTGAATGTTAGTGCTTTGCAAGGCAAAGCAAGTAAGCAAAAGTGTGGTTGTGTGTATGTATATGTGTGTGGGGGGGGGAGGGGGGATGGGAAGGAAGGTTGGTGTGCCACAAGAAAAAAAACTACCAAAAATCAGCAAGATCATGACCTAGCAGTGACTTAATCACGTTTTCTTTGTGTGCATGTGACAAGAGAGAGAGCGATAGAGAGAGAACGATAAAGAGAGAGTGAGAGAGAGTGAGAGGGAGAGAGAGCTCATTAGCTAAGTGGTGTGTGTTTAATTGATGGATGAGTGACCTCTGCCCTCTAATCCCACACTCTGATCTGGTGCGAGCAAGCTTCTTCACAATGCTGACATGTTTACATTTTATCACGCATGGGATTGGGTAACAGTTCACACCAAGCTCACCGACCAAATGACCAACTAAACGTTTTAATGCCCTGTAGTAATCACCTCACTAATGGCGGACACGACAGGCTCAGCAGCTAGAACTAATTGATATGAGGCACCGGTCCTATAAATACACCTTATATGTACTTACAATTATCCCCCTCACCAATCATCTTTTATATTCATTACATATTCGTCACTTTTTATGGCACGACGTGCAATCGCCAATATAAACAAAAGGACCAACCCCAGAAGCAAAAAACCTTCAAAACCTGAAAACAGTCAGAGTATTCCTGTTTTCTGATCATGTTGGCCAATTATTAACATCAGTTATCTTTACATATAATATATTATATTATATCTATAAAAAAATGGTTGACGATGACTTATTTACATGCCTGGTGGTGTTTGATTGTTTTCACCAATGAGGCATGAAACAACACATTAATCAGATATAAACTTGGTTATCTGTTTAAAAAGACATCTCAGAATTTCTTATTTATATAATATTGGCACATTTTTATTTGTATTTCAGGGGGTCGATTTCAAATCGATAACATTTCTCCCTGATATTTAAAATTCAATTTAATACATTCAAGAGAAGAAGGTAGGTTATCATTTGTCTGTGTTTGCTCAGGCAGTTTGTTGTCTTGTAGTCTTTGTATTGCTGACTAAACTCTCGATTTCAGCAGGTAAACATCGAGTCAGGGCCAAAGTATTCAGTCATTTCAGGCCTGACGGAAAAACAACCCGGGGGGGTGGAGGAGCAAAGCTTACAAAGAATCCTTTCACAAGATTAAAAAGAAGCACATGACTCCTCTCTGTTGGCCAGTATGAGAATTACACTCCAGACAAACAGACCTGCACACAGTGAACATTTTTTTCCAACTTGATAAAGGCATTCCTAATGTGACACAGGGGAGAAGTAAAAAAGCAGAGCTGAGGCAGGACAAACAAGACGAAACTGGGAAATAACAAGGTGGGTTTTTCCTTCTGTCAGAAAATATGAAGGGGGGCACGGTCCTGAGGGTGAACCACAACAACAACAACCCTGTGTTTCCAGCTCCACGGTCAGCAGTGAGGTCAGCAGTGAGCACTGTATCAACACAGCAAATCAGTCACTTAGCACGACCGGTGCTGTAATCTGAATGGTATTTCAATTTCCCATTAAGAATACACATGAGATGTGCTCACTTCAGCTTCGTCGTCAAAATAGACACATTATGCCTTATAATGTATTGTGTATCACTTATGTTTGTTCAGTTTGTTTAGTTGATAAGAAGGGATCCAGGATGTTTTTATTTGGTTAATTTGCAGGGATTCATCAAAGGCAATACAGCAATCTCAGTGGGAAAAACAGGCATATTTAGACTATTTATGGCTGCAGTCTGGTTAGGATTTGGATACGGACCCAATATTGTGCCCTTTCTAGTTTACGTAGCACAGCACACACACACAGATGCACACTCCACACTACTGAGTTAGTGAGTTGCAGAGATAATGAGATAAAAAAGTCTACTGCCACATTTTGAGGCTAGATTACCAACATGAGTCACACTGATTATAGCAGACAGAAAGTGGGATCATATTATTTGTGCTTCTTAGTGAGTGAGAGGGATGAACTACTGAAGATGTTAATAGCATCTTGGTGTCTGACTTTGATAAACAGAGGTGAGGACGAAAAAAGAGGAAGAAACTTAACACTCAAGATGTGTGAAGAATTCGGTTTTATCATCATATTTGTTCAGTCAAGTTTAAAATTGAGGCCCAAGTGACAGGGTTGATCCAGTTACAGTCACACCCCATCTCATTAGACACGGAAATAAGTGTGTCAACACAGCCCTGATCGTCTCGTCCCTTTAATCTACACTTCTAAGGGGATGCTGTTTGCTAAAAATGAACACCAAGAGAACGGTTTCTTGTTCTCTTGCACACCAAAGGTCTGTGGCCCGTTCCATTTCCATCGCTGCTCAGCAACTCACAATAACAACCCGGAAAGATCAGTCAGCATATTTATACTTGAAATTAATAATGATGTAATGCAAAATTGAAGCGAGTCATAGATTTTTCAAAAAGGAGACAATCTATAACCAGATGATGTATAAACTTAAGCTGATTGTAAATGAGAAACACGTGCATCCATATAACAGAATCATGGCAAATTGGTTACACAAGTATTACTTCGGTACAGAACACAGTAATACATCAACACTCAGTATTATATGTTGCCTATATGTTGCCTGTGCAGCTGTATGGCACGTATTTGGCCAGAAGGTGGCAGTGGAGAGTGATTCTGTGCGGTCAGCAGCTTCCCTGACTGCTATAAGCTCCCGCACTAGTAGAATTTCATGCCCTATTAATGTCATCCCAGCCTCCCTCCACGCTGACCCACTGGCCTGTAACATGGAAACTGAACCACATTTCACAATCATTACATATCAACGACAAATCCACATTTCTTCTTGAACAAATTCATGCTGATTCACTCTGTAGATTTAATTAGATCTTGCGCTTTCCTGGTTAGTATTCTGGGAGACCGGGAGGGAAATCTTTAGCCAGCCTAAATTCCAGCAGTCAGACAAACATCAACTTTACAAGGGGGTAAAATCCAACGGAAAATCCACTCTGTGAGCCGCCACAACAGCTAAACACCACCATACATGTCGACGTGAGGGGGGGTTCACATAATGATGAGGGAGTATATTCCTGGCAGGCTTGATAAGTTTTGCCCTGGTGTCTGTATTCAAAACGTACAACGGCTTCATTTTAACCTCGTTGACTGCAAAGCCCAGGGGCAACAGGGAGGCTCATGATATCTGCATACCTGAATTAAAACCTATGGCTGCAGAAAGAGCAAGACAGCAAGCTCCTCATCAGGAGTACCTACTTAAACACATTCTGGAGTGGCCTACTTCTACATTCAATTAGTTCTTACCCACTCAGCCTGCAATAATACTGGTACTGTGGCCACCTGGGGGAAATCATTCCCACTCTGACACCACCACAGTGGAGGCAGCGTGGAGGCATCATATTGCAATACAGCAATTATCTGTAAGTAAGGGTACGGTCTATCTCTCTGACAGTATGGGCACATGTCCATAAATCCCCATTATAAATATTAATGGTGCTTAAAAAACAAAAATGCAGGAATACAGACAAGGAACTAACTAGACACTCAGGGGGCTCATACCTCTGCCAGGGCAGAGTAGTCCTCCAGTTATTACAAAAGGTCAGAGTGGAACCTCAACATCCAATGAGAAACGGTCTTTCAATCACATCATACAAACAACTTGACGTGGAGGCTAAGCTTCACTGCAAAGTTTCATCAAGGACGTTTGTTTGATGTGACGAAGAAAGAGGAGTGTGTGGAATGCCCAATGCATTGCCTGAATATATTAACAGTGTAATGTGCTGGCGTGATTATTGTATTGATTATTTTAACCATCCAATACTTCACAGACGTAAGGTCACTTACACAGCAACACACCGAAAAAGTGTTGAAGATGAGCGTTTGTTAAAATACTAAAATATAATAAGGAAGCCTGATTTGGACCCAGTGGGAACAATTTTAAGGCATTTGTCTGATAAATTACAAATTCTATGTAACACAAATTACCTGCTTCAAATGGCTTTACATCTGAAAAAACAGTATGTGATGTAAACACATACAGCATTCATGTAGAATTTACAGTGATCAACAGCAGATCCCAACAGTTTAATTAAATTTGTCATCCTTCCAAATTACAGACACCATCATTCAACAAAGTGAAGCTCGGGTTGATCTTTACCAACTCCCATACTGTTTATTATCACAACACCCCTCACAGGGCAGATGCTGGGTGTGGTATTCAGCTGGAGCTCCTCTACGGTCCTGACAACGAGATATAAAGCACTAACATTATTCTTTCTCCGGTCCCTTTCCCTGCAACACTGCGGCTTAAGAGACACCGGATCGATTGTTGTCCTTCAGGTCTAAACTGTAATGACACATTTCAATTTTTGCAAGCCGAGTCCAAATAAATGACATAGACAACACAACACCAGGCCTACAGCTCTGTGCACAGGTCACGTTCACATGTTAATGGCTAGTTTCAGTTCATATGTCTGCTTTCGTGAGTCCGTATTAAGCTGTTGGCCACTAGAGACCCACAGCAGACGCTTTGCCACATCTGTCCGATGCAGCAGTTTTTGCAAAGCCTCATTTCCTGTCTCTGGCCGCCCTGTGGCATCCTCTAATTCCATCTCTCTGCCACTCTTACTCATTCTCTCCATCCCTGGCTTTCCTGCTGATTGCTCACACACATGTACACACTGCCATTCTCCCCCTCAGTCTCGCTCTCTCGTTCCCTCCCTCCCCCTTTATCTTTTTCTCCTCCTCTCTGACTCTCCGGCGCTAAGCGTGCCTCTCTCGCCCTCCGCCTCTCCCTCTCTCTACATGCCGCTCACACGCTCAGCTCTCTGCAAGCCATCATGTCCATCCATTCAGACTGCAGTATTGATGAAGCAAGCAGTATTGGGAAGCATTACAAATCTGCCTGCCAAACATCGAACCAGGGAGCCACACAGCCACACACACACACAAACACACACACAGGCAGGAGGGTGTACATATGTAAGCAAACATAATTACAGGCCACAAATCTATGTGCACATGCATGCACGCCCTCAAGTGTTCTTGCACCTCCAGTTCAAACACACCGATGTGCATTTGCCAACATGTATGGTGAAGCAGAGGTTGAGACATTACAGCATGCTGGTGTAGTGAGCAGGGAGACTGTCACCAAGCTCCCACTTTACCGAAGCATCCTCACATCCCTACCAGCTCCACGGGTGCTGTTCTGTAGCCGACCATGACTGTGACGTCTGTTACACACAGCACAGACGCCATGCCAGACAGAAATGTAGCAGCACACATGAGTCATCACACCACAATGGCTTTCTCTTCACACCAGCACTTATCCACGCAGGGTAACCTGAGCTGTAACCGACCAACAGAAGGAAACAAAAACATTGGGGTTCATTCATGCAACCTGCTGTCCGTCATGTTGCCCCATGAATCAATTCAATTCATTAGCAGAGCAGTTGGGTTCCTGCTCTAAGAGCTGGTCTAGACCTTTTTGCTCACCGCGTGCTTACCAAATCAATACACGATCATTCATCACAGCATCAGGCTGATCTTATACCCCAACAACAAAGGAAAACGCTCTAAATGCGAGGTCACAAAAGCCAGAGTCCTCCCCTCCTCTTGTATTTATAAACCCACAAGATAGTAATGTCATTTGATATCTAATTAGTATTGGCAGAGTGTACTCAGGCTTCATCATCACTGGAGATGAGTAAGAAGCATGTTTACTTTCAGGTCAATGGCACCATTAAGTGCACAGTTGTTTGATTTATGCTCACTATATATGTATGAGTGTGCATTTGTACATTTTTCATATGCAGTCGGCTGTTTACTTTGAGCAACGTGTAACCACTGTATGCTGACATACCAGAATATCAGAATGAAATCAAATAAATAGAAATCTAGACGTTGCTCTTTCCCCCGTTGCCTCAGTCTGCTGCTTGATATCAGTGAATGAGCCTTTTTTTGTCCTGCGCAGCGTTCCGGCTGACTGCCTGCTTGCATCTTCAGTCAAAGGCTGTGAGCCGGGCAACACCCCTGGCAAAATCAATGCAGTTTACTGTGCAATGTGTAGGAACATCAATCAGGTTGGAGTCGGCGCATTGCTCGCACAGAGGGTCTGCAGCACTACGATGGCTGAGACATGAAAAAGGACCAAAGACAATTGTTGGCGTTTGGACTCACGGTTAAGTTTCTCCTTCTGTGATACATTATGCGCAGTTATATGTGATTACAGGGTATTAACAGTACTAAGCTGTGGCACTGCTGTGTCTGCAATCATGGCGATGAGGGCCTGCTCGGTTATTATTGCTATATGGGCCTAGTAAAGTTAAGCAGGACATGTTTCTATGGTAACATACCACAACAAAGGCAGTCTGGTAGTCTGTTTATTTTAAGCAACGGGCATTTCACTCACTATAAAATACTCACAGACCTAAACTCAATTTGGAATCTTCCCCTAACGGCTACATAACGCATTAAAATAAAACTGTTTTATGTTCAATAACAATAGACAACACACAGGTCCCATACTGTGCTACATTTGTGTATAAAACCAATAAATAAAACATAAAAGCAAAGTCACAAATGGTGTCTTTTGAAAGTTACTGGCATTGCTCCTGAATAAAGTCTGGAAAAATGCTTTGAAGAGCAAAGTTACAGCTGCGAGGGAACTAGATAAACACGTGCCTGCTTCACAGCTAGAGCTACTGTGCAGAGCAACACCAACCAGCCCATCAATGTTTTGGTAATGATAAACCGGAGCAGTGAGATGCAGTATCAGCCTGAGTTCTGGCATCTGCAGCCTTTGTGATACGTCGAGTATAGAAATTAATGAATGACTGGATTTGTGTTGGCATCACAATATCTATAAAGAGGATTTCACTCGAATGCTCCTTAGGTTTAAATCATCATTTTGACATCTCCAATTAAACTTACTGCAGCCTTGGGGGGGATGTTTGTGGGTTCTTTATAATCCACAAAATTTTAATGACAACCTGCAAAACGTTCATGCGAATTTTCCAACTCCTCATCAACCCTTCACATAAAAACACAACACTAATTCTGCATAAATCCTCTGGCGCAAAGTAATTGATGAATTTTATGTGCCGGCGATGATAACCGAACAATTAACGGGACCGTACCTGCAGAAAAACAAACTTCCATCAACATGAATCCCACATTTGTCACTGGAGCACTCTGGGAAATAGACTGCTTGTAATTACAACTTTCATTTGCTCTGCCTCGCTCACCGGGTAAACAATTAGTGGTGCAACAACACTCACTCCATATCTGCTAAATACATTTGTGCAGGCAGCGGCAGAGCAACCACAACCCAGAAGACAAAGAGAAGACTTCTACCTACAGAAATCTAGATTATATCAACAGACACTTCAAAGAAAAGAAATATTGCATTACAGTCATGCTGTTTAATTAATCAAACGCTCTCTCAGGGAATTGCTGAACAGATGGAGACAGAATCCAAACAGGGAAAGTGAGAATCATCACGTCGGATTTCTGTGAAAGGTCAAATAGATTGTGCACGTCTGTGTGTGTGTGTGTGTAGATGGGTCAGACATCACACTTTTGAGTGGTGGGGGTCGCCAGGCAATATTGAGGCAGGAAAGTTCTGTGTGTTGCATGTGTGAGCGAGTGTGTCTGACTGAATGAGGTCAAGCAGTTGTATCAATTTATACCAGAAGATGCTAAAGGTGAAGAGACAATCAATTGACTGAACTACAGTCCAATATCAGCGGCTCGACAAAGAACACACTACCCTGAACAAGTACACTTATCCGTCGTGTCTGATGCATGTGTGTGTACATGTGTGTTTGTTGGGGAAAAACACCACCGTTCCTGCAGATCAAGGCAGTAAATCGTATCACACCATATTCACATACAGCAAGTGAGAGTGGGTGAAAGAGACAGCAGCAGGTGAGAGTGTGTGAACGTGTGTGATACAGAGAGTGTGTGATGCCACCGCAAACCTGACCTGAATAGAGCGAGTGACTGAAAAAAGAATGGATGGAATTATGTTCGTCACAGTGTGTGCGTGTGCGTGTGTGTGCGTGTGCGTGTGCGTGTGCGTGTGCGTGTGCGTGTGCGTGTGCGTGTGAGTGTGTGAGTGTGTGTATGTGAAGGGGAGGGGTACTGCTGCAATGTTGTGAGTCATCTGGCATAGAAATGGATAATAAATACAAAACTTTAATCATGATACCAGACACCAGAAATGCCATAATGCTCTTAATATCACACTGTTATCTAGGATTTCTAGCTGCTTGCATACACTTCACAGAATTAGAGATTATCATGGTTCAATAACGTGTTTAATATTCAGAAGAAACTGTTTGCAGTTGGAATAAATAGACGTGCACACTGTATATGGCGTGGAGTATTTGTTACTGGGTAGATTAGACTGTACATCATTTTGTCACATATGAAGGAAAGGCCACCTCAGACATCTCACCAGTCAAGAAGCTACCGATGAGTGATTTATGTTGAAGTGCCAAATGATACTGATACCGTACAAGTGCTCAAATCTATTGATTAATTCACCCCTGACGTGTCTTCATGCTAGATTACAGACAGACACATAAAGCTGAATTACACACAGCTGTGCCTCAGTCTTCCACGGGACTTCCAGCACCTCCCAGCCCTGTGCAGCCCCCCTATGGCGTCTGCGCGGTTGGTATCACCTAATTGATGCCTCCGCTGGCTGCCAGTGACGTCGCTCCAATCGCATCATGCCATGAAGTAAGCCCCCACTCTCTGCACTCCTATTCGCATGCACTTTACACAGCTACGCGCGCGCACATACATGCACACTCACACACTTAGGCTTGGAACACACAGGTGCGTCTTTCTTGCGTCTGTTTCCACCACAAAATCGCGCTGTTACAAGTTCGAGAAAAGTTACAGGCGTGATGCTCCTCGCCAGTCTTTGTTACTGACATCACTACTACTAATGAGCTGACACCGTCTGTACCCATCTCCTATTGCAAACCCCACCCGTGGCACCTCAGGGTGAAGCCATATGCCAGCATCACATGTTTGGGAAGATGCTCTATAGAGGCTGTAGATGTCCGGTGGAGACCATCGAGACACCTACTCCGGTTCCTCCAATGGAATGGCAACTTCCCACACTCTCCACCAGCAGCAGCACGTTGGTGGGAGGAACATACACGCCTCACCATATGTGTGCACAGCCCGGCGTCATACGGAGAGGGACCGCTGTCAACAAAACAAACGCCGCTCTCCCATTCACCAAGACGCACAGCCTTTTTTCCCCCAGACTACCGTCGCCGCCCCACGTACCTCTTATTGTGAGCCGTCTTGTCTTTCTTCCCCTTCGGCCTCCTCTTCCTGGCCTGGATGGCCATCACTGCCGGGGTGCGATCGCGTTTTAACACGGACATGAAAGACGTCCGAGTCCCGGGGAAGGATGAAGGAGGGGACCGGGAGAGACAGAGAGAGAGGGAACATACAACACACACACCGTCAGAGACTCTTAGACTGATCCCGGGATCATAGCATCGCTTCGCAGATCATACCGACAAGATTGTTTGCCGGTTCGAATGCCACATCTATAGCCAACACACGCACAGGGGAAGTCGGGGAGGCTGGGAGATACGCACCTTTCCTTGAGCTCATGTTTCCTCCTGTTCCCCTCAGCAGGAGCAAGCAGCTCGGCGGCGGTGGCAGTCTCTCTCTCCCTCTCTCACACACACGCACACACACTCACTCACTAGGTTCATGCAACCTGTCTTTGGGCAACACGGGCCCCCCCTGCCGGTAGAAAAAGGGAACCGCGCGCTGCCCGTGTTGCCCTGCGGAACTTTGCACACAGTTCACGTCTGCTACATGTCAAGTAACACACATACAATTTTCTAACTCGATATGTTCCCCTTTCACGTCAATTAAGGAAGTAGTAAATGATTCAGGTTAATTTTGATACAGTTTACTGGCAGTAGTGTACCATTTTATTCAGTTAGAGTTCAGTTTTAGTATAACACACACCTCAGCTATACTACAACTATAACGTATCAATAAACGTATTGGTTGCTGGCCCAGGATGCTGCTGGTCCTATTTATAATGTTGGCTCTATTCATTGTATATCTGTCTACAGGCCACTCACTGTATTTTACTATCTCATTGAGATCTGTTGAATTGTTGTATTTGAATCTGCAGTAGTTTGGTGTCAGCCCCTTCTTTCATCTTTTATGGTGCATGACAGCTTAGTTATCCTTGGTTGGTATGAGAAACTAGCACCACCTTCTATAAATCCCTTTATTATTATTAGTATTGGTCCTGTAGTGCTTTGGCTGGAAGCATTTCTACAAATCTTCAATAGACGGCCAAGCATTGGTCTCGAAAATGACAAATACTTCCATTAATATCCATGCAGCCGTATACTGTACAGTTCCCTCCCAAGAAGGAGCTTTTTCCAATTCTGTACCAGAAAATCTAGTTGGACCTTTTACTGTTTCATATTGTGGATTCCGTCAATGAAAGCCATCGATTTTCCTCTAGTATTTGTTTCAGTTTGTGGCAATAACACAAGTTGCAGTGAGGATTATTACCTCAGCAAAGGATGTTAGATTTTTGTCCGTGTAAGTTTGTTTCCCTGTCTGTCGTTTGTGCCATTGGACATGCCCCAAGGAAGAACCAATTTAGTTTTGGTACCGATTTGGCCTTAGGTTGGTGCACATTGCCCCAAAACAGCCAATGTTGGGCCCATAGAGGTAGAATTTGTCACAATCACAACAACCTATGTTTGGTCAATAACTTCAGAATCGTATGTGGTAGAATCTAAACTATTTTTTCCCTCTCTGTGGACCATTGCCATTCTCATGTTATAGTCTGAAATTGGGTGCCATTGGCTTCCAAATGTCACACACTACTAAGGCAGTGGGTTTGCGCTGTAACTGTTACATGTTGCTTAAACGTTTTGAAATAAAAATGTAGTTTTTGTATACCGTGTAAATAAATGATTTATGAAAACGGACGTTGTCTTTTGTGTCTCCTTGCGCTAACTTTGCATTTTATTTTGAAAAGCGGACGTAGTCACTCGTGCATCCTTGCGCTACCTTTGCTAAGTACCGTTTCCGATGCATTTACCGTAAAGGCGAATGTACGTGTGCAGTCCAAATGTAGGGGCGGCTGGTGTGACTACGGAGATCCTCGTGACGGCTGGATTTACGACAGTCGCTGACATAGCAACGGCGATTAGGAATTAAATCGGTGTGGGGTCGATTCGTGTACATCTTTGGCGCTTGCTGTGATCGGTTGTATGGTTCTACGGGGTTGGTTCAGTCGGCTGTTGTTGTATTCAGTCGTTGCGTGATTTCAGACGATGGCGGATGACACCGAGGATGTGGAGTTGGATTTTGCTGCTGATGAGGAGGGAAGGACGATGAGGAGCGCAGTGCTACGGTGTGATCAGCTGCATCAGTGATTTAAAAAAAAAGCGATTTATCCTGAATTCTTATGACCTATGAGTGATGGAATCAAATTTCACTAATCTCTGCAACTGCTTTGGAAACAAGTTTTCATATGAACACAGCAGAATTTTGCAGTTTTTGTACCATATATTAAGGAAAATAATGAAGCCGTACTGAAACTGACAATTTTGTATGACTGACAATCTTCTCTGACCATAAACTTCCTAACTGTATTGCACTGAAGTGTCATTCCTCAATATGCAACCAATCCTTCCTCCCCTCTGGTCTCTGTGACTCCAGGCACCCCCTGGCCTCCTTCTTCCACCTGTTCTTCAGGGTGTGCGCCATCATTGTGTATCTGCTCTGTGACTGGTTCAGCAAGAACTTTGCGCCCTGTTTCATCCTCATCATCACTCTGCTCTCCTTTGACTTCTGGTCTGTCAAGGTGAGAGGTCGGCGAAGGTCAAAAGTCCTTTTTCGCAATAGGTCCTCTATCCTTCTTCTTTCCTGCCTTTTATTTCTATTTCTGTTGCCCTGATCTGTCACATAATTGCCTTGTTTCAGAATGTGACTGGCAGGCTGTTGGTGGGGCTGCGATGGTGGAATCAGATTGATGAAGATGGAAAGAGCCTCTGGGTGTTTGAGGCCAAAAAAGTAGGACACTGCTTACTGTGAAAACATATTATGGAATGTTATTTCAGATACTAAAGTCTTTGTTTGTGTGTGTCTCCCTCCAGAACTCCCAAGGCCATAACATCGGGACAGTAGCAGAGGCCCGGATCTTTTGGCTGGGTCTGATCATCTGCCCTCTCATCTGGACCTTCTTGTTCTTCACCTCTCTCTTTGCGCTGAAGATCAAATGGCTGGTGAGCGAGCGGCTTTACACTGGTGCTCCCCTCTCTTCATCTGTATCCACCCGTCTGTGTGTGTGTTTTCCAGGTACTGGTGGTAGCGAGCCTTTCCCTTCAAGCTGCAAATCTCTACGGTTACCTACGCTGCAAGTCGGGCGGAGAGGAGGGCCTGCCTGCAGACGGCCCGTCTTTCATGGGACAGCACTTCCTGCAACGTGTGAGCTGTATTTTGCATTTAGATATTTCCCCATTAGTGTATGTGTGACTAGAACTCACTGATCGTCTCTCCTCTTTCAGCCTGACATTATCTTCGGAATATTGTGAAGACAATGTCCTCGTCTACCTCTACAGCCACTCTTCTCCAGTTTCCATTTGCTGCATCTACTTGAATGGCTTTGTGCCTCGTGCACGCCTTTGTTCAATGCTGCTGACAGTCTTCACACTTTCCCACGGATTATTCTGCCTATTTTGTCGCCTTTCTCTCTGAATGTCAATAAAAAATATCAGTGCACTTTATCACTTCCTACTGAGGGAATATGCTTGATGCTGCCTGAATGGCTTAATGAAAATGCAGTTATTTTGCAGTTGAATGTACCTTTCATGAAAAAGTACAGAAGATCTCACAGTACATAAGAGCTGCCGCCAATGAAAGCCGTAGTGAAACTTGAATGAGTGCCCAATTAAAGATCAGTAATCCCTATGCTATTTCCTTAAGGATTTCTTGGCTGCACATCAGGATGTCTCACCTAAACTGAAGACAGGCAAGAAAGAAAGGAGACTTGTCTGTGAGGAGCAAAAGGACCCACAGCAACATTAAAGGAGCTGCAAGAATTTCTATCAGGAAGTGGTTACTCATAAGACAAAGGCTGCTTCATTTGCACATGTCTGGCTCTGCAGAAAGCGCTAAGAAATATGTTTGGTTGTTTCAGCATCGAGCTTTGAGGCTTCAGATGCAGATGCAGATGTTCAGATGTAGGCATTTGTACTGGTATTGCTGCAATGTTAAGAAAGCTATTGGCACCATAAGAAAGAATGTGTGTGCTATGAATAACCTCCTTGCTTGCCCCAGTACAGTTGTCATGAGCACCCGCGGATGCACACCCCCTTCGCTACCAAGCAGAGGGGGAGGCAAAAAAAAAAAAAAAAGAGAAATAAAAAAAAAAAAAAAAGCAGCCCGGAAAAGGTCACTTCCGGACCTGCGCAGATGCGGATTAAGTTTTTCTGCGCAGGTCCGGAAGTGACGTATTTTCCCGAAAATACGTCACTTCCGGACCTGCGCAGAAAAACTTAGTCCGGGTCTGCGCAGGTCCGGAAGTGACGTCATTTCGGGAAAATACGTCACTTCCGGACCTGCGCAGAAAAACTTAATCCGCGTCTGCGCAGGTCCGGAAGTGACGTCATATCCGGAAATGACGTATTTTCCCGAAATGACGTCACTTCCGGACCTGCGCAGACCCGGACTAAGTTTTTCTGCGCAGGTCCGGAAGTGACGTATTTTCCCGAAATGACGTCACTTCCGGACCTGCGCAGACCCGGACTAAGTTTTTCTGCGCAGGTCCGGAAGTGACGTATTTTCCCGAGATGACGTCACTTCCGGACCTGCGCAGACCCGGACTAAGTTCTTCTGCGCAGGTCCGGAAGTGACGTCATCTCGGGAAAATACGTCACTTCCGGACCTGCGCAGACGCGGATTAAGTTTTTCTGCGCAGGTCCGGAAGTGACGTCATATCCGGAAATGACGTATTTTCCCGAAATGACGTCACTTCCGGACCTGCGCAGACCCGGACTAAGTTTTTCTGCGCAGGTCCGGAAGTGACGTATTTTCCCGACCTGCGCAGAAGAACTTGGTCCGGGTCTGCGCAGGTCCGGAAGTGACGTCATCTCGGGAAAATACGTCACTTCCGGACCTGCGCAGAAAAACGTAATCCGCGTCTGCGCAGGTCCGGAAGTGACGTATTTTCCCGAAATGACGTCACTTCCGAACCTGCGCAGAAAAAATGAATCCGCGTCTGCGCAGGTCCGGAAATGACGTATTTCCCCCGAAATTACATCACTTCCGGACCTGCAAAGACGCGGAAGGGGAGGTGCATATCGGATTTCATTAATAACTGCACTGGGCCAAGCAAGGAGGTTACTCATAGCATACATATTCTTTCTTATGGTGCCAATAGCTTTCATAACATTAACAACAATATCACTACAAATGCCTCTATCTAAATGTTAATCACACACCTAACTTAGACACAAAACACTAACTTACCTTAGTGTTTGTTGTGAAGTGCGGCAAGGTGAAGAGGGAGCTGCTCTCTGACGTGCTGTCCAGCAGACGACTCGCCCAATCTGAAAGAGATGAAAACACAGATCATCACTGTGACACTTCAGAGCTTTGCTGAAACATGCAAAGCGTTGTCAGGACCATGGGTTACTTCACTTGTGGTCGTTCAGGACAACATGGGGAAAACATCAAACACAGAGGCTCAAACCCTGCATGTGTAGATGTAAAGCCTGCTGTGTGAACAATGTCTGGCTCACCTGTCCAACAATTTCAGACAGCTTTCTTTTGCGCTGCAGGTTCTGATCTGACAAGGTCCGGAGTGACGCTTCTTTGTTTAACTGCGAGACCCTGCAACACAGTAACAGTGACTTAGCAACATAAAATAGATCTGCCGCAGGAAATGCAGTAAAGTTTGTTGACACCTACAAATGACAGCCGCAATGATCGCTAAGTGGTAAACTTTTAGCGATCATTACGGCTGGATCGGGAGCATCCATCGAGGCGCCGGCGATGCTGCGCGACTGCTTTGCCCGCTGAATGGCGAGCTTGAGCAGGAGAGATTTAAAAAATGTGAGTGATCCTCACGACATGGGCTCCTCCGGTGTCAGGCTACGCAGGTGGAAGTCATCGTCCATGGGGATGTAGGGAGCCAACATGTCCAGGTCCAGCCCTCCCATTGCCTTTGAGACACAGACAAAGATACAATGAGTGAATGAGGGATGAGGAATCCTTCCCTACATTAGATCAAGGATGTCCTCGGTACAGTCGTAACATACCTGTGTGGTGACTGGCGTCCTGGGTTGTGTATCGATGGCAAAAAGCTTCTCAACCAGGTCTAGTTTGACATCTGAGCTCATGTCTGAGTCCATGGGGAAGCAGAGGTATATTCCACTGTAGGTCTAAAGGGCAGAGATGCACACGTTAACAAGAGCCCATCATGACCCTGTGGATCAGGATGCTGTGAGCCACGTCCGGGAACATCGGGTCTCTCGGCTTTAGCTCGGCAACAATGCTGGAGTGAAATGACAGACACACAAAGCTTGTCAACGAAAACAGACAGATGTCAGCAAAATGATCTGGCTTTATGCTCAAGCAGAGAATTTCAAGCTCAACATGCCACATGAAATGAAATTAATTCAATGAAAATAAAGTTATTTAAATGTAATTTAATCTAATCAAGGAAATTTTACTTAACACAAGTTAATACATTAAATTAAATTTAAAAAACATATTTAAAACATTCAAATACATTTACTTAAAGTTGCAAATATATCAATAAATAAAAATAAAACAATGACATTATCAGGGCTGCGTTCTCTCTCCTCTGCTCTTCTCCTTATGACTGCAGTCATCTGTCGGTCCAGCTCCTGAAGTTCGGGGAACACACCACGCTCATTGGACTCATCTCTGATGGGGACGAGTCCGCCTACAGGCGGGAGATTGAACGTCTGATGAATTGGTGCAGGCAGAACAATCTGGAGATTAATGCTCTGAACACAAAGGAGATGGTTGTGGATTTCTGACTCAACGCAGCCTCGTCCGCTATCATTCTGTGTGACTCCCCAGCTGACACCGTGGAGTCCTTTCGATTCCTGGGATCCATCATCTCCCAGGACCCCGAGCTCAACATCAGCTCCCACTTGCTGAAGAAGTTCAACCTGCCAAAGACAATGATGGTGCACTTCTACTCTTCCATCATTTAGTCCATCCTCACCTCCTCAGTCACAATCTAGTTCTCACACAAGTAAAATATGAATGAACACACAGTAACACACTTACAGTAATGTATTAAAGAGGCATGTACTGGACTGTTACACAATTCAATGTATTTACCTCAGACTGATAACTGTTAAATGGAGAGAACATTCAGACCACTCAAGGTTTAAACAATAAGTTTACAATTGTGGAGTAAACACATTTATTAAGAACAAGTACTACAACATACAAGTACGAGGAAAATAAAATAAAAGGCTTGATATAAATTGCTGGTAATAGTTTTCTCTTTAAGAAAATAGGAATTGTGAGACTTTATCTTACAAAACATTGCTGTCAGCAGCCCCAGGGTCAGTGGTGACCTGCTGGAAAAAGGAATCCTTTGCACCACAACCCAAGACACTGCTGTGGCGTTTGTACGGTGGAATGCTGCAGATATCACATGAAGTGCACAAGCGTTAGCCAAACTAAGGTCAGACTCATACAGATACTGTACATAAATAAGGGGCGGGGCCTTAGAGAGGGACTGAGAACATTGGGGAGAAACTGTAGTGTCCAGTCTGGTCCAGAAGTGAGCAGGCTGAGCATCGACTCAGTTAACATGGTCCAGAGCAGCAGCAGCTCCTCTCCCAGCAGGAGGTACTGCCGGCCCTGCAGGGGGGCATTGATCGTCGCGGGTGAGGTGCGGCAGGGTGAGGAGGGAGCTGCTCTCTGACGTGCTGCCCAGCAGACAACTCGCCCAATCTGAAAGAGATGAAAACACAGATCATCACTGTGATTCTTCAGAGCTTTGCTGAAACATGTAAAGCGTTGTCAGGACGATGGGTTACTTCACTTGTGGGCAGTAGAAGCATGGTCCGATGGGAGACTGCAGCTGGTGCCTCTGACTCGGAGACCTTCAAAATCTGCTTCTGCTCTTGTTGGTCGTTGAGCAATGCTCCCTGGGGAAAACATCAAACACAGAGGCTCAAACCCTGCATGTGTAGATGTAAAGCCTGATGTGTGAACAATGTCTGGCTGTTGATAACTCACCTGTCCAAGAGTTTCAGACAGTTTTCTTTTGCGCTGTAGGTCCTGAGTGACGCTTCTTTGTTGAACTGTGACACCCTGCAACACAGTAACAGTGACTTAGCAACATAAATTAGATCTGCCGCAGGAAATGCAGTAAAGTTTGTCGACACCTACTTTACCTCTTAGCGATCATTGCGGCTGGATCGGGAGCATCCATCGACTCGGCAGCGCCTGGCCGGTGATGATGCATGGCAGCTCTGTCCGCTGAATGGGAAGCTGGGATAGGAGCTGTGCACCTCCTGTGTGCTGTGAGCAGAAGGTCCAAGCCTCCCATTGCCTTTGAGACACAAACAAAGATACAATGAGTGAATGAGGGATGAGGAATCCTTCCCTACATTAGATCAAGGATGTCCTCAGTACAGTCGTCTTAACCGTAACATACCTGTGTGGTGACTGGCGTCCTGGGTTGTGTATCGATGGCAAACAGCTTCTCACCCAAGTCTAGTTTGAAATCTGAGCTCATGTCTGAGTCCATGGGGAAGCAGAGGTCCTGTCGGCCTAAAGGGCAGAGATGCACACGTTAACAAATTAACACGTTAACAAATCTGTAAACAATCTAAACAATCTAAACAAATCTGTAAACATGCTAACCTGTTGGCTGGAGAGCCCATCATGACCCTGTGGATCAGGATGCTGTGAGCCACGTCTGGGAACATCGGGTCTCTCGGCTTTAGCTCGGCAACAATGCTGGAATGAAATGGCAGACACACAAAGCGCGTCAAAGCTGATGGTGAGATATTGTGCAGCTTAGCCACCAGACGGCATGACTTCTAAGCATTTACCTCTGTGTCAGCGTCAGCATCATCACACCGATGTACCGCCACTTAGTCCCTGGGTCACCGAACCACCAACCCTGGAAAATGTGAAGAAAACAGACAGACGTCAGCAAAATGATCTGGCTTTATGCTAAAGCAGAGAATTTCAAGCTCAACATGCCACATGAAATGAAATTAATTAAATGAAAATAAAGTAATTTAAATGTAATTTAATCTAATAAGACATTTAAGTTAACACAAGTTAAAACAATAAAGTACAAAATACATCACATACATTTAAATACATATAATCAAAGTTATAAATATTAATAAAACAAAATAAAAAATAAAACAATGAAATTAAATCGTTTGGATTCAGCTCCGTCATGAGCAGATATGTTTATGTTGTAGAGCAGCAGGGGTATTCAACTACAATTTAAAGAGCGCCAGTAGAGAAAATGTCTCGGAGCAAAGGTCTGGAAGATCATAATGTCTAACTATGTAGTGTGATATTTAAGTAGCCCCGTTGTATCAACATCTGCTTGTAATCAATACCTGACTGTCAAATCAAATGAATTTAGTACGATTCAAAAATGTTTTGACAATATTCATTGTCACGTAACATAGAACATATATGTACCAAGTTAAAGTGGGGCTGCATTTCAAAATATAATTCAGTATGTTCAAATAAAATGCTCAACTTATATAAAATAAAGGAATCTCCCATTTTCTGTTTCACATCTTGACTCAACTGATTTCACAGATAATAAATCTCAACACAAAACGAGGAAAGAATAATACCAGCAGCTCTGAGGGAACATTGAATGTGCGGATCCCGGTGGACTCTGCTCATATTGGGCTCTAAGACCACTTGTTTTCTACGATCTAACTTCAGATTTTAGCGGCTATATTTGTTCAAAACCCTAATGTTTTGTCTCAAAATGCTGTTTCACATTGGTTATTTTAATACGGAACACCGATTCTGAACAAGTATGTCGACTACACAATTTTGGAGAGCACCATTTTGTCTCCCTTTCTCCGCCTCACTCCTATTTCTTAACTTTCTCCGGCTCAGTCGTCTGTATATATCTCTTAGTTTTAACACACGTCAGCAAAATGTTCCGACTTTATGCTAAAGCAGAGAATTACAAGCTAAAACACAACAACATTTTCACTTACCTGTGTCGCTCTTTCTTTTTCCGCTTCCGTCTTCAACTTGGCTTTGACTCAGCAATCGCCTGTCTGCGTGGAGAGTCACACTTTTTACCAGGCACACACCTGATTGGCTTGAGTAGTATCACGTGGGATGGCTTAACTCGCATGCAATTGGTCTCTGAGTTGTTCCTCGCTAAACCATTACCGTAGACGTCACCTGTCTGCGTGGAGCGTCACAAATTTTCCCGCCAAAAGGCACACACCTGATTGGCTTGAGCAGTA
This sequence comes from Genypterus blacodes, assembly GCF_046128005.1. Taxonomy (NCBI): domain Eukaryota; kingdom Metazoa; phylum Chordata; class Actinopteri; order Ophidiiformes; family Ophidiidae; genus Genypterus; species Genypterus blacodes. The sequence continues at coordinate 11,192,518 of NW_027466834.1, forward strand.
TCACGTGGGATGGCTTAACTCGCATGCAATTGGTCTGTGAGTTTTTCCTCGCTGAACCATTACCGTAGACGTCACCTGTCTGCGTGGAGCGTCACAATTTTTCCCGCCAAAAGGCACAAACCTGATTGGCTTGAGTAGTATCACGTGGGATGGTTTAAACTCGCATGCAAAAACTCTGCGGTTTCCTCGATAAGCCATTACCGTAAAAACTGTAAAAGCGGCGCCGGTCATAATAGAAAAGCCCCGTCTTTTAAACCATAGCCTTGATTAGATTCAGGAAGCTTGTTACGCTGAATGTAACAGCAGTAATTTGTTAAATGAAATATAAATGGTGCCTCATTTACATAAAATAAGATAAGTAGAATAAATCTGCATTCAAACGGAATCACAGAGAGTTTCAGTCAAAACAAGAGACAAGTCAATACTTATACATATAATACATATCTACTCCAGTACGCGAGCGTGTGTGTGTGTGCCATGCTTCCTCATTAGCTGCTGTGGAGGCTGGAGGTGGAGGACTACAACATCATCCACGCACATCCCCACCGCTGCTCTAAATCATCCAGAAATGCAGTATATAGTCTTCAATTTCTAAAAGAGAAATAGTAAAAGGTTGTCAATAACTTCTGAACTTGTCACGATGAACTTACAGATCCTGGGGCTCGGTGTCACATTTCTGTGTTTGTTATGCGTTTCCCCACACAAGCAACTTCCCGTTTTTCAGATATGCAACAAATCATATTCTCACAATCCTCACAGAAGATTTCACGGTCATCCTAGAGAAATACAGTAGGGGGCACAGTTGCGCTACTTTTGCATGAATTTAACCAAGTAATATTATACTTATATATCTACCATGTATACAGTCTATCCCTATATTGTTCCCCCATATATATCTCTATATATTTCCACAATGTATATATATCCATATGAATCCACCATACATATCTCCATATACAGCTACGATATTTACCATATAACACGTTAGAATGGCCCTGTATAAGCCGAGACCCCAAACTTCCTGGAAGTCCGCAGTTTGGAGCTATAAAGCTATAATTGGCTTCAAATAGCTAATATTTTCAACCACTTTGCCAATTGTGTCTTTATTGCTCCCACTGTCATGAATAATATCAATCATGTTGAACCAAATCACAGATGAAAATGAATGTGACGACACACATGTCAGTACCAAACCATGGCCACAAGGTGACAGAATGTGCAGCGAGAACAAATCCAGCACAGAGTTACAGCGTTAAAACCATCAACACTCACCACAGGGGACAGACTAAAGATATCTAAAGAACTCACACACACGTTGTACTAATAATGCATTTTTAATTATTTTGCATCCAACAAACCTGCGAATTAGATACATTTGGCCATTTTCAGCTTGGTTAAGGCTCTGCAAGAAACCCCCCATTATCACTTTTTGAATTGCTCAACCTGTTTTGTTTTTAAAAAATTATTAATATACAATGCTCATTGGCAACCAACATGGGTATCACATTTATGTAACTGCCATTAAAAAATGTAGCTGCTTCCACATATCCATGCTGGAAATGTTTATGTAGTTTTATATAACCTATCCTAGACTTAAATCCTCCCATGAGGACCTCTGAAATCTGATTTTAGCTTCAAATATACAATATATATCCAAAAATAACCTCCGCCACAAATTTCACGCAGGTCTCCCCGAGTGTTAAACATTGTAGAGCAGATTTGTCCCATCTGGTAAATGGATTTATGGTCCTGTCACATGCTGCTGAATGTAACTGCAGTAACAGTATCTACCCAGGAGATGGCGCGCTAAAACTATAACTATATGACTGAGTAAACCTGCTACCAACTACAGTATATAACTGTAAATTTTGGAAGGTGATGAAATGAGTTTGTCAGTTGAATTATGACTTGAAATTACATTAAATTGAATAAGTGGATTAAATTATTGAAAATTAAACATTCATTCTGGTTTGTGCTACTTTGGTAACTGCACATCAAGTTCCCTAAAAAGTGATTTTTCTGTCCTCAGTAATGATGAGTGAGCAGAATACTAAGAGTTGGTAGTTTAAATTTATCCAACAGACAAACAGACATTGCAGCTCTTATTGATTTGTTTTAAAGAACTTTCTATGACACAGACTTCACATTCTTCACATTCATTGCTGAAAACGATGATTGATTTGCTGGCAAGTTCAGTAATGAATGCCTGAATGACAAATGTTGAAGGCTAGAAAATAACAGCTGAAATTTAAATGTGCAAATGTGGAATTCAAACTGTAATCAGAACGTGGCAATCTGGTGTATGAATTCATAGTTTGGGGGCTTTTGTTTTAGTATATATGGGGGAATAGAGAGGCTTGACACGCAACAAAGGGCCCTAGCTTGTATTGAGACAGGGGCGTTGCGATTACAAATGTATGGAATGTGTTTGAACCAAGTGAAGAAGTGTAGGGATTTCTAAATCTGAAGTTGATATTTTAGCATATCATAATCTTTTATCTGTTTTACTTTTCAATAGTATATTTCTAGCCTTTATTTCGTCTCCATTGTGATCGCCACAACACAGTTTCAGTTATTGTAGAAGCATAAATTAGCAATTCCCCCTCAGTTTAATTCATGAGAGAAAACCCTCTCTCTCTGTCTGTCTCTCTCTCTTTCTCTGCTCTCTGTCACATAACTCTGCTCTGAAACATGCAGCGTGGTTTCATTCCCTCACCGAGCAGCTGATCCAGCACTGCTTCACCCTTCAACCTCCACATGCCAGCAAAAGTGATCTGCTATGTGGACTCCAGAGGAATCAAGTAGGTGGGAACAAAGGCCCAAAGGCTACAATCTCATCTAAATTGTAGTTGGTGTTGCATACAGATTATATGCAAATCAACAGAAACATCTAAGCCTTCCTGTATTTGTATGTTTTGTATATTATAAAGATATTTCATGCTGGTACACTTCAGTTTTTGGACCCTAGATGCGTTTGCACTGATGTGGAAGCGTTTTTGAGTTAGAGAGTACATGGAGGAAGCTGAGCCTGAGGGAGAGGCTTGCATCTGGACGACCACAGCGTCAAATGCAACTACACTTTATTCTTCATCTGATTAAAGCTACTTTGTGAGGTCGCCCCACTTCTGTGTGAGAAGGTTCTTCTCATTCCCTCAGGTAATCAGTCAAGGAAGATGTGTACACTGGGGCGGAGGTCTGTCAGTAGAATGTGGATGGCTGATCTGAACTATAAGAATAAAATATTGTATTTAGGAGAACGTTTCGATTTATTTGTCTGAATGTAGTTTAAAGGAGCACAAACAGTAATGAAATATTGTAATGGAATTGCATTCTGAATTTGGAGGGAACTCATTCAGAATGATTGACAACACGCACGCACACACGCATGCACGCACACACACACACGCACGCACACACACGCACACACACGCACACACACGCACACACACTCACACACAGAGGCAGCGGGACCGTGAACCTGACCGTGGCCTCTGTCCCTCTCCTCTCCCACGCTTCCAAACGCCTCACTTTTCAAAGATCCAATATTCGTTAAGACGTCTCACACGCTCTGAAAATGTGTGACAGATTGGTTTCTGTGGCAACAACACAGGCTTTTAATCAAAATAAAACAATTGTTACATTCACATTTTTTTTGTTATTTTCATTATTATCAGAATCATGACAATTGTGACTTAATCTTTATGAAAATAATGTTACAAATAAAGGTTTACTGATAATAATGTTAAATATAAAAAACAATTTATCTTAACGTGTTAATATGTAATCTGAATTCATAAAATGGCTTTAATGATCTACATTATAATTACATTTCAGGTGCTATAGAATTAATTTGCATTATAGATGTGGAAAATTGGTATAATATAGAAACCAATCATCAAATTTCGTCAAGTCTTCATAATTCTGTCCTGTCTGAAAATTAAAGGACCAATTTAGTTCCAAATCAAGGCCGAAACTTTTGAAATCAAGTCAGAGTTTGTCATTGATCCACCTTCAATGTAGCTTTTGCCAAACTACACAGCTACTAGTGGGTTTAAAATGGGGGGGAAAGAAGTTTTCTACTGGAAATGCTTCATTGATTTGAAAATAGCTCAAGCTACAGTAGTTACAGTAGCTTCTTCCCAACATAGATAGATAGATAGATAGATAGATAGATAGATAGATAGATAGATAGATAGATAGATAGATAGATAGATAGATAGATAGATAGATAGATAGATAGATAGATAGATGAGGAGTGAGAGGTCTGTCTGCATCTTGCCGCTCGCGGGGGGGCGTCTCGCTCTGTGATTGGCCAGCTCTCCGCCCTGCTCCTGATATGACGTCAGTGCAGGGCGAGTTGACGGACAGTGGAGGAGGCGCGCGGGCTGGAGGAGAGAGGCAGAAGCAGGAGGACCGAGGAGAAGACTGGAGCCCATCATCAGAGGGGACCAGCGGCGCTCTCAGTCTGCATGCAAGGGGGCCCGACGGACAAATCATCCAGGGGGGACAACCAGTAATGATCCAGAGTGAGAGGACATTTGATCCACATCCACACACACGCACACACACAGGTAAGACACGTCTGGACATCTGTGCTGCGTTTACATCTTTGGGAATCTGCTCTCGTGTTCATGTCAATGTGTGTGATGACGAACATGTACACGGACACACACACACACACACACACACACACACACACACACACATACACACACATGATGCATGCGATGTAGATTATTTTATCACTGCAGAGACGCCTTTGATTGTCCTTTCATGTGAGGAGGAACAAACCTTTCCAAGTCCCATGCAGTTGTTGTTTGGAATGGCTGAACGCGATCACACTCCTCATCCTTTTTTTCCCTTCTTCTTATTTCTGTCAGTCACAAAAATGATTTCATCGTGAAATAGCGCGTTGAGACAATCCTCCCCGTGTGAAACAGCCGTTAGTTGTAGAAGTAGGTCATTATAAGAGTCATTAAAAGTAAAAGATCGTTACAGGAGAAACAACAGCAAATTAAAGCTTCTTCAACTTAACGAGGCTGCAATGTTTTTCCTTTTAACACAATCTGATGTTGATCTCATTGCTGAACATCATTTAAACGTGCGTGTGCGTGTGCGTGTGCGTGTGTGTGTGTGTGTGTGTGTGTGTGTGTTCACGGTCATTCTTTCAGGCGCACTGACGTTTCATGATGGGTGACAAAAATGGGCTGCTATGAAAATTCACTGCTTCTTGATAGTGTCCCAATTTACGCGTGTGTGAGTGTGCGTGTATGTATATGTTGTGTGTGTGTTAGACCTGTACAGTAAATCTAAAAGCATAGATGGGCCTTTTATCATTTACTGGCGAGTTTTGTAAACTATTTCATTCATTCATAGGAGTGTTTATGTTGTGTTACAAAGGACATAGATTTTAAAAATAAATAAATAAAAGCGTAATTAGAAAATGCTTCGTTTATCTGCTGCAGAATATTGACGTAGGTATGAAATCTTATGATCTTTGTATCTTTATTTGTGAATTGAACACGTACGATCAGAACGGAGGACACACGCGTGAGTGTTTAAGGGACAAAAGCTCATGTGACTGTTTTTAGATGACGATCTAATTCATCCTTTCCTCCCTGAACCATAGATTGTTAAAATGAGCCTGTAATGTGAATAAATTTACTTAATACCACTCATTTCCTTGTATAATAAAGAATATAATCGGCAGAGTGAAGTGATTGTAGCTTTAGGCCCCAACACGCTCGCATACGCACCAAATCACGGCAATACTTCCTTTAGAAAGCTTATAATTAATTCTGTAAATATGTTGAAGGGTCTCATATAAGATGTGTACTGCATATACGCGCTATAGGACGATTACGTGCATTAATATGACCGCTTCAGCAGCTTTATTTGCCTTAATACGGCTGTAAAAATCACATATAGCATAGTTTTCGAGCCGATGAGACGTTCAATTGTAATTATGAAAATAGGAGAAAAATACACTAATGCGTCTTCACTTCCTTTTTCCAGATGTGTGATGATGAAGAAGCTGGCCTGCAGTGTGAGAGGAGGAAGAGGAGGTCGGTTTCTGTCTTTGGTTATCTAGCTGTATGAGTGTTAAATACCTGTCATAAAGCTAGATAACCGAATGTAGAAATGACTTCCATGTGGCCCCGCGTTAATGAAACGAGGCCCTCCGGCTTTAAACAGGAACAAAGGCGGATCTTGATGCGTTCACGCCCCAAAAAAAAGGTAAGAATCACTTTTGCTGTGCAGAGTTTGGACAGAATAATGTTAAAGAAATGTCAGTAGAATGTGGATGGCTAAAGAATTTTGACGGGTTGATGTATAAGTATATATATTTACTTATTGTACAGAGTTATTTTTCATCTGTTTTGTAAAATTGATACATATGGGATACAAACCTATATAGTTTGTGTGAAGCTGGGGACAATAAATGCCTTTTCTGACCACACATGTCAATTTATTTATTTTCCTTCACCTCGCGCGTGTCTACAAGTTCACCCAGCCTCTCATTTCCAGCTCCATTAGCCCACACTGAGTCACACACAGGCCTATACGAAGCCTGAGCTGCGTCCTTTGATCTCACCTCAGTTTATTTGCAGTGCACTCACTCTATATCATTTGAGCGGGGATTCACTAAGAGCCCCGCACGGCCCGTAATTTGCCTGTTTTCTAGGGGTTTTTCTCCTGTGAGGCTCTGAGTGTCGGGAGCTGTCCATTCAGATTTCCTGCAACATGGTGCTGAATGTTAAACAGTGGCCTGAGCGGGTGGGGGGCTGGTTGGGAGAGGGGTGGTACAGTCTAAATCCTGGACTCCAGAACTTTCTCTTGTTCCGAGAACTCCCAGTATAAGCAGATATGGGGCCTCAAACCTTGAAGTGAGTTCTGATTTATTATACATTTACAGTAAATAATATTGGATGCATTCCAATCGATCACACTGGACCACTTGCTCACCTTAAATGAAATAGGGAATAGGGGATAGGGAATACTGCAACACTAAGTAGTCCTTCAGAGGGTTCTAGACCCCCATTGGGAAGCTTAGCCCTCCCCTCACTCACACCAAACTCTCTTACATGTATCTTTCGCATTCCACAGCATATATTCAACCCCCTCCTTTCATTGATCTAAATATGAAAACTCATTTTAGCTTCTATCTCAGAGGCTTTGTTTCCCCGTACTGAAAGCAAAGGAAGAGGCTTTGTCCTGGGCACTAACGTCTCCGGGCCCCTCTGTTAATGCAGTTGAGTGGTGTAGCACCCTATACACAAACAGGGTTAAGAAAAACACTTGGCGTCTTGTATTTCAAGCTGTAGCGAGCCTCCACGCCTTTGGGATACATTGTGTCCCGCCTCAATGAGGAGTCCGGGGCCATCCTGTAGACAGGAGCTGAACTTTTCAACTCGGTACTTCAGCGCTCTGCATACGCTCGGGCTACAGAATGTTCCTAAAGCCTAAAGAGCACCGGAGTGAGATGAGTTTTCATTCACTGTGTTAACTAGCTATTGCAGGAGAGCTCGCTGTCAAACCAGGCTAATTGCTTCGTTTCAGAGTGTGATATTGGATATGTGAAAAGGCCACAGCCCAGGTCTTTTCCCAAGATTCAACTATTATAAGGTAGTGTGTGTGAACGCAGCGTCCCGGCGTAATGAATGCTTAAACACACTTGAGGGTTTATTTATGGGACGGAGGGCCAAGGCGCCTTTGTTTTCGTCACTGGAGGAAGCTTTTCCTGCTTTCATTATTGCTATTTAGCACACACACACACACACAAACACACACTACACATACAGACCAAACATGTCCGAGGGAAATGTTCTTTGAAAGAGTTAAGATTTTAAAAGTTTGGATAACCAGATATGTTATTGAAATATTGTGACTGTTGTATTCTATTAGAAGGCTCCACCCGCTCCAGGCCTGTTTGGGGATACAGAGTTTTTAAGTTTTGTCTTACATAGTATTACTTTTTGGAAATATTAATAGGAATTTTCAAAGGAAATTGGAAAAAATGCAAAAATGACCCACTAAGTTTATGTGCCTAATTTATTATTTTTTCTTCACCTATCACGATGAATAAAACGGTAAATCGCACTTTTCCATGTTTTATTTGTCTGTTTTGTCTCCTTCTGTCTTTGTTAGAGACTTCCGATTTACAACGCGGAGTGGAAAGTGGAAAGTGGGTACAATCACCTTTTAAAGACGACAAGGAGAAAAATGGTCCGGAACTGCTGCCTCCGCCTCCTCCTACCACCCTCGCCCTCTACACCCATTAGCCTCTGTTGCCATCTGTACTGCCAACAGGAGACAGTTTTCCTGTGCCAGGAGGGGGACAAAGACCCTGCCGGATCCCCGGAGTACGGGCGCGCTCGGAGAAGCCATCTTGGGAGACGTTGCCGCGGCACCTAAGATGGCTGGGCTGGCACAGGAGGTGAGTTGCATCACGGTTTTTCTGTTGGGTACCAAAAGGTGATGGTGGGGGGTGGGAGGTGTGAGCAGTGGGCAGGGGGTGGTGTGTATGTGTGTGTGTGTGTGTGTGATGCTGGAGGGAAGAAAAAGGGGGGGGGAAAGAGGAGTTTCCCCATTTCCTCCCCAGTCACACACTCCATTTTCTCTTCTATCTTCTGCTCCTGCTAATTAGCAGTTAAGGGGTGATGCGGGAAGGGGGGGATGGGGGGGGCAGAAGAGAAGAAGGAGGGGGGTGCTGGGTAGCAAACAAAATTAATGAGCTGGCACTGGTTGAAGGAAAGCTGCCATCCTCTCTTGTCATGGTGCTTCTCTGGTCCCTGGTGTACAGCAGGCTGTGCAGCGAGGGGTGAGGCGGGCAAATCTGCTCCGCACGCAGCGTTCCCATCTGAAATCTGCCCCAAATTCATTTACCTAAAAAATATAATATACTGCTGGTCCTCCTATTAAACACGGGGGACAATGTGAGGGGATCATTAAAGGTGCAGTAGATACATATGAAGTGTTTCCAACGTTACCACATCATATATATCCTATGATCCATACGTACCTTTGTGTCTGGTCTGGATACGAGGCGCCATAATGAATTCATTTATACTTAATTAGAAACAGAGCTATTCTATTTTATTTTAATTGAAGCTCCCTGCAATGGTCTGGGACTACAACGCTGCACACACACACACACACGCACACACACAGAACAAACACAGACTAGAAAAAATCTCATCATGCCAAACGACGGGGGCAAACAGTGGCAACGGTGTGGTGTGGATTGCCTGTTCTGTCTCTGTAAACTCTCTCTCTCTTTCTTTCACACACTTACATGCACACACACACACACACACACACACACACACACACACACACACACACATGCAGATCCCCGAGCAGAAAGCCCCTTCGCATGTTGCAGCGTCGCTCTCTGCTCCTGGTGGCAGACACGTGAGCTTGTGTGTGCGTGTGTGTGTTCGGGGCCAACATGTGCAGCTGCACAGCCCTTGTGTGTGTTAATGAACAGCGCCGTTGCGTTTTCACATTATCATTCAGCCCCGCTTTCTCTCCCCCCTCAATAGCTGTTTAGTCTCCACCCCCCCCCCCCCACACACCCCACACACACACCCATCCCACCCTCCCCCCCACCCCCCTTCCCCGGCCCTCCGAAAAAGCCTGCTTTCCCACCATTGTGGGAGCTGGTGCTGCGGCGGCCCCCCAGGCCGGGGGGCAGGGTGGGAAAGGCCCTCCAGACTAGACATGAGCAGATGCCTGAGACATTAGACTGTCGCGCGGATCACCAGGGTCGGGTTGAGCCGCTGGGTTCTAATGTGTGTGTGTGTTTGATATGTGTGCATGTGATGGGGGTGCAGCGCGGGGCCTTGGAGTGCCACCTGACTGTTCATTAGTCTATTCATCCTCCTCTGCATGTCTGAAAGGCATGGAGATGCTGTTTCTCTGCTAAATGAGAGGGATTTCGCCGGCATTAGAGACGCATTCACACATGACATATGCATATAGGCAACACGCACTCCTGAGCCTGCACCACTCAGACAGGCGTAATGCAGCATATATGCACACACACATTTCAACACCTCAACACCTCACACACACACACACACACAGACAGACACATATTTTCACCCCTGCTTGTCATAAGCTATATGCGCTCGTTTGTCACCTCAGATCAGCAGCTGGATGCACCGCCGCCGCCTTAGATTTGCACAAACACAAACTGCACATTATTACTGCTCGCAGGTTTGTAAAGCGACGCAAACGCAACGTCGGGAGAATCACGTAAAGACAGTCGTCGATGGAGTCGAGTGTATCGCCGCGAGTGACTCAGCTAAGGCGATGGGTGTGCCTAACAAGCTGAGTGATGTAACCTGCAGATAATGATTATTAATGAGTCTCGCAGTATACACGTGCGGGCTATGTGTGTGTACGTGTGTGTCTCTCTCTCCCTGTGTGTGTGTGTGTGTGATATGTAAGGCGCATGCGGGCCGCACGTCAAAAGATTATTCCCTCTCTTTATTCATATAAAAGACTCGGAGCTGTCTTTATAATTGCATTGGCGCTGCTCATGTGTGATATACAGCGTGTTGCTCCGGGCGGATTTGACAGAGGAGAGAAAGCGAGGTGAAGGTGAGGAATTAATCTCGCAGATACTGGAGCTCCACGCGTCTCTGTCACCACACATCTCCGCCACGGCCGCCACAGCCGCCAGAAAATGATGAAATCTCTTGCTGCTTTTGAAAAAGTCAAACTAGCCCACGACGCGGAAAGATCCTGGCTTATCTGGAAGGGGTTTAAGATAGAGGAAGTGTGTGTGTGTGTGTGGTGGTGGTGGAGCACGTGGGCAGCCATGTTTGAGTCGTAGCCAGTCGCCTCGTTTTGCTTGAAGTTGGGAGTTAGCGTGCGTTAGCTTGCCGTGCTAGAGCTCATTGGCGGAGGGGCATGGAGCTACCGGTGTGTGTGTGTGTGTGTGAGAGCGTGTGTGTGAGAGAGAGAGAGCGTGTGTGTGAAATGAGTAATGGGGAGGTTGGGCCTGCCTCTGTGTGTGTGATAGCTGCAGCAGCATTCAGATACGTCGTCGACGACTGAAGCTAATTGACAAAGAATCACTTTTGCTAGCAGTTGTGAGTGTGTGTGTGTGTGGAAATGAGTGAGTGACGCATGCGTGCGGATACACACCGAAGCTGCTCTCAGTTTCCAGAGTGTGTGTCATCTACTGCGACAAATGAGCGAGATTGAAACACACAGTCATAGATGAACATGTGTTGACAGTATGTGGCATCTTTTTAATCTGCTCTGAAACAAAGAGAGAGTGTGTGTGTGTGTGTGTGTCTTTAATCCGGATTGTGTGTGCTTGTGTGCGTGTGTGTGTGAGCAGACAGCGAGGTCAGCAGCTTTGGCTCCGTGTCACAAAGATTTAGGATGGCGGACGTCCTCTGATTCTCTCGCCCATCAACGGAAAAATCTCTCTCTCTCTTTCCCCCCACAGAGAAAATGGCAGAGCGCCTCCATCATCATCATCCTCATCATCATCCTCCTCATCTCTCTTTCTTCTTCCCCTTTCGCTCTAGATTCTGTTATTCATTATTAATCACGTATTTCTTCTTCGCCGCCAAAGGAAATTAGAACGGCGTGACATGACGAAGTGACGGTGCCATGGCAGGGTGAAGCAGCGCCGTATCCATAGTAGCCATGAACTGCCCCTGTGTGTGTGTGTGGGTGCGTGTGTGTGCGGATGCTGTTAATGTTTCAAACCGCTGCCTTGGATCAGGTCCAATGTGGGTCAAGCCAGAACTTTGGCCCGAGACTAATCTATAGCACAAAGCCTGCCGTTAAGTCTCTTAGAGGAAGATGGAGAGAAGTTTCTCCATCCCCGGGATTTTCAGATTACGTCTGTTGGCTCTGCGGCGTCTCAGCGTCGGGGTCCCATGGAAGTGGAGGAGAATTAGGTGATTGAGCCTTTAATACAGCAAGAGGAGGAGGAGGAGGAGGAGGAAAATCAGGGGAATCCTTGGTGTGACCTCGTTGTTTTTTCTCTGTGTGTGTGTGTTTTTGTGTGTTTGTGTGTTTTGAACAGTGGATGAAAAAGGAGTAAAAGGCCTCAATCTTACATCACTGTGCTTCAATCAGACGAGAAGCACTCCATCAGTCAAGTTCAAGTTCATGGCTGCAGTCTGCGGCCACCCTGGAGAAGGGGAGGTGTGTCTGTGTGTCTGTGTGTGTGTGTTGGAGTGTGTGTCTGTGTGTGTTTGCCATAGCCTTTGACCTCTGTTAGGGTTGCTATGGGAAAGAGGCCGGTCGGCTCAGTAATGTACGATTGAAAAGGCCGAACTGTCAGAGCTGTCCAGCAGACGTCAACCCCCTACCACACACACACACACACACACACATGCTCACAGATGGCACAGGCCAGCTTGGGAATGTTCATTCTGAGAGAAAGCTTTCATGTTCATCACACACAAATTTTACTTGTACTTTGTCTCTCTTTCACACACACCCGCCCCACACACACACACACATACACTCTCTCACCCGATACACACCAACGCAGCCACTTGATTGGCCCATTGGACTGTCCTTATATACCTCACATTCACACACTGATGGCGGGGTTATACCATGGAAAGTACCAACCTGCACCTCCTCAGGAGCAGTTAGGGGTTCCATGCCTTGCTCAGGAGCACTTAGACAGGCTATCTTAGAATTAAACCAAGAACCTTTTCCAATCCCTAGACGATCAGACAATCGTTACTCGTTTGGGGTGGTGACTAGACTACTTTTCAACCCAAACGTTCCACCTTCACGTTAATCAATAAACCGTAAACCCCACAGTTACGATGATTATTGTTCTGATCAATCAGCCAGAGCCAGTGTATCGTTTGTGCGTCTGCGTGTCAGAGTGGGCATGCAAATCCGCCGATTGTAATGCGTGCATGTTTCCGTGCCCCCTCTGTAAATGTGTGCAAGTGTGGCCTCATTTAAGGTTGCATTCATTCAGGGGAGGGGTCCGGAGAATAAAGGAGCGTGTATTTGCATACGCTGCATGCTGTCTGCAGAGAGGGAGCAGTCCAAAAAAGATATCAGAGGTGGACAAAGAGAAGGAGGACAAATCCTTCATTGTGGGCTCGGTGGGAGAAAGGGCTTGTGTGAATTGGGGAGTGGGTGAAAATTGACAGAGAAAGAGTTGGGGCTGGTTCCCTGTGGGGATAAAAGCCTTAAGATCCCTCCATGCATACAGCCTGAAAATGGGAGAGGAGAACAACACGCAGAGCGCAGGGGCCATGCTTCAGGAATAAAAAAAAAAAACAAAAAGGGGGAAAAAAAGGAAGTTTGTATTTCTGGAACGGTGTTGACGACCCCAGAATGTGTGAACCTCAAACACAGTATGAACACAGATCGACCCGCTGAAGAATGAATGATGGTCTTTTAAATTGCTACATCTCCATAAACTCACATGTGCTTTCTATAGATGGGTTTTGTCAAGCTTTTAATGTTGTTTAACCTGTGGCGCGTTGGTTTGAATCCCCTCCTGTTAAGCTTATAATTGTGAATGTTTTATGTATGCTTTGATCAGAGAAATGCCTTTCTTTCTTTCTTTCTTTCTTTCTTTCTTTCTTTCTTTCCGCTTTCCCAAAAATGTGAAATATCACTACTGTCTACACAGGGTAGAAGTTTATGGAGCCAAGTTTAATTCTCATGCTAATGATTCCCTCCATCATTTATCCTGCAGGATGGGACAAGATGTCTGTGTGTGGGTGTGTGTGTCTTTCCGCACTCTGGCTCGGAACGAAAACACACTGTGGACCCCAAACCAACAAACCCCTCTGTCGACCTCTCGACCTCTAAAGATGTTCATCAAGCAGGACTATGCTGTTTTACAATACAAAACCTGGATCCTGTAGCTATGAGATGTGGCGTTCAGGGGCGTGTCTGTTATGCAGGAAAAAAGAGGCATTATTTGTATTTGTGAGAAGCCCTAAAAATGTGGTTATTATCCTTATTGGTGCACTCATATGTTTCAGAATTTGTAAAAGTCTTAAACAAATGTATGATTTAACTGTTTGAATATTATTTTTTTTATCATGAAGTTGTTTTTGTATATGAATGAAGTTAAACCTGTATTTTGTAATTTTCTACATTTCTTTGAAATAAAATGAATGAAAATATCTTCTGTGTGTTGCACTTACTTTTTTTCTTGGTATTAAGATGATTTTAGTGGTCTAATAATTTAATTCAGTCAGTTTTAGGCAGCTAATCAATACATTTATGATCGTGTTTAGCTGCATGGAGTCACAGATAATTAGGATCACAGCTAAATTATTATTATTTCTACTCCATAGTGGTGTGGCTTGAATGAAAAAGTGGATTTAAACGCTCTGTCGCTCCCTTCTTCTTATAGATTTACATTGAAATGTATGGGGACACGTGCGAGTGACCCGCATTAAGCTTTAAGTAGGAGGAGCAGACAGAGGGAGCGCGTGCGGAATCAAACCGGGAATACATGACGTCATTAAAACAGAGGAAAAGTCCCGGATTCATCAGGGGGAATCTGACGGGTTTTAATTTCTTTGAATAGTATAATTACAACACGCAGCGCGGCTTTTCTTTCTGCTTTACGGCGAAATCAAAGCCTCAAACTCAAACTCCAGCGGCTGGATTGAGGCCTGTACGGGGCCCGATTGAGTCTGACTCTTAATCGGGTTTTTTGGGGAGGGATTACAGGCCGTCAATCAGCGGACACGCAGGTCAGAGAAGGATTATTACACAATCTATACATTCACTCAATCCAAACAAGGGCGGAGAGATAATCCAGCAGATGTAACGGAGTCGAGGATTAAAGGGAGAAAACGGCACAAAAACACGTTGTGACCGTAAAGACGTTGTTAATTACAGAAGCTTCATGTCTCAAATGACGCTGCTATAATACGAAAATAAGATATAATAATCACTTTTACTTGCTAATAGAAGATTTAAAGTGACAGTCGTGTTTTTTTTAATAATGTGTTTGTTTATTTATTTGCTGAAAATTGATTTCCTGTGTTTGTCAGACGATCATAATAAAACCATAATAAAACATTACGACTTTAGTTCATACTGATATGTTACTAATGGGGTATTAATAGGGATTCAATCCACTTTATAAACAAAAATACAGGCATATATTGAGTTTGCACCAATGTGCATGATAGCAGAAATGTCACATTTATTTAAAGATGAAACTAAAGATGTGATATGTTGTTGCAATACACTGCAAAGACTGTAGTTACTCTTTAGTAAAAATGAATAAAGTGTATAAAAGTGTGGCCTTGTCCTCTTGAACATGTCAAAGTGTTTTATACTTAAACATCAAGCAGGACTCAGACTCAGTGGCTGTGACTCTCAGGCGTGGAGGCCCCAAATCCAGCCTGTGTTTATGTGATTAGTTCCTCCTCCTCTCTGGTTGAATGGAAAGCAATTAGTGAAATCAGCCTGTGTGCAGTTTGCCTCCTTAACTCAAAACTGATTTGATAAAAAAAAAAACCTCACTTACACCGATGTGACGCTGTTCTGTATGCTCTGCAAAAATGTGTGTTTTTATGTTTCTTAGTCAAAACAAATGTCAGCCAGCACACGTGACCTTTTACATGCCAACATCTGTGTGACATCATACGTCTCAGTGTGAAGCGGCTTTTACGTATTCATTGTCCTTTCATCCTTCATCTTCGCTTGGTTAAATATTGCTTTTTGATGAGGCAGGGCAGCTGACCAGGGACCTGTTGTTGGTGTGGTCCCTATAAAGCTCAGCAGGGTTCAGGGGTCATATTCTGGACAGTCCCCTAGAGGACAATAAACAGGCCGGAGGATGCCGAGGTCAGGAGCCATCTGAGCCCGAGCCAAAGGTCAAGAGCCGCTAATTAAGTGGCTATTTCCTCTTATTCCCCAGTGGCCCGGTGGACTCGGGGATGGACAGGGACGTGCATTAAGTGGCCCATCTATGGCTCAATCAAACCAGGTTACACTACAAACAGAGAGGTAGTGACAAGAGATGATACAGCCCAAGAGAGCAAGTGAGGAGGAGGAGGAGGAGGAGGAGGAGGAGGAGGAAATGAAAAATAAAAATAGCTTTTAGCTCTCATTTAGAGGACGGATTTGTTCAATCAAAGCTCACTTGGCACAAAAAAAAACATACCCTCGATGCATTTCCTCTTCCACAACTAGTTTGAAATGACATTAATGAATTTAGCCGGAGGGGGATTTGAACGCCTCACCCAAGAGAAGCAGGGTGGCCGAGCTGCTTCTTCTTCTTCTCCTCACACAGCTCTCCTTCTTCTTCTTCTTCCCTGCCACCCCAATCCACAACATTTTGGAGGGAAAGTTGGCAGGAGATGTTTATGCTTTTTTCTCGCCAGTGAATTAGACTATGATCCCTTAGCATAAGAATGGAGATGGGGCCTGTGAACTTCTCTGACACTGACCTTTCTCCCAGGATGTGAATAGTATCACTCAAGGGCTGGCCGACAGCCTTTCAGCCAGACCTGAGCCTTGGCCTTGCCTAAACTCCTAATCAGGCTGATTTAATGTATCCTACAAGTCCTTCCTCACCACCCACCCCACTGATTCAGAGTCGCTCTACGGCCACACACTCCACACACCCCTGCCGCTGGGCCCCTATAGCTGCACTTGGGAAGTTAGAGGAGCTGATCTGAAACAACAGGGGCCCCTTTCTCTTTGCAAAAGAGTCTGGCTCTTTTTATAATCAATTGGTTCCTCCTCTGAGGAGCTGATGCTTTTAACCCAAACTGTGTTGGATGTGACAGAAATAAAAAGGAAAGAATCGATTGTGAAAATGATCTAAATCCTGTGGATAACCTGCCAAATATGATCTAACAGTCTACATTAAAGGTATTGTGTAAATTCAAATGGATCTCAGTGTGTTTTCCTTTAACCGCTATCAAATAAAGGATCTTTCACACAGCCCAAATAAGTATAAAACCATTTAAAGGCTCAAGACATGCAGGACAATATTGATAATTTAAAGAAGTGAGTGAATGTGGATCTGCGTGGATTCCACAGCACAGAGCGCTGCAGTGCTGAAGGGACAGCGACCAGCGTGGACACTTTCACTTCTCTAATCTGATATCACAGAATGGAGGATCTAAACTGCTTAAAAACGCTCTACAAATATCCATATGGTTTGTTTACGTACTTCTGATCCTTTGAAGAGATTTATGACTTTCAGTTTATATCAGGAAACAACATAATGAACCAACAGAAACAGAGTCCAGTGTGTTCAGTAATAAAGTTAATGGAGAACCGCTGTAACGAGCCAAACTACATCAATCCCGCTACATTAAAACCTCACTGCTTAGAGGATTTATAAACACTACCGAATGTGAATTTTCAAAATAAAATAAAAAAATTGATGATGATATAATAACTAATAATGATGATATAAGTGATATTTCATTTCAGCACAACTTTTGGTTTATTTAGTTTAGTTTTTAGGGTTTTTTGCATCGCGTTATATCTCCTATAGCAAGCTCCATTGTTTATTTAATGTGCCTCGATTTTTTCCGTGAAACGTGTTGAAACGAAATTGTCTTGATTTTAGGGTCAAGGTTGCAAACTGCTCCAATACATTTAATAAATAAGAAAAGACAAAAAGAAAAAAGGGGGACTTATCTCAGCAGATTCCCTCTGAAATAACGATTAAAACTCAGCGTATGTTTAATTGACAAATCGAGAAAAATAAAATAAATTAACAGAATACTGTGTTTCTCTCTTGGTGTTTATTTAAACAATAATTCATTAAATTTAATTGGGGCAAAAATCACACATTTAGCGGAGTTATTTTAAAAGTGAAACTGATTCTCACATTGAATTTGATTAAACACACACACACACACACACACACACACACACACACACACACAGTAGAAGTGGAAACAAACGGCTTTGATTGGCTGGTTTATGTCTTGAAAACACTTTATAGGAAGTGGCCCGTTCAACCATAAATGAAAGAAAAGATCTGATTTATACGTTTGAATGTGAGGAGCGAGTGAATGATGAGAACATCAGTCAGCAGAGAGGAACCGTAACGATCTGGACCACAGGAATGTAGATCCAAAGACATGGAGGTAAAGAAGCAGGATGGATTGAAGAGACAATAAAAAGAGAATGAGAGAGAGAGAGAGAGAGAGAGAGAGAGAGAGAGAGACGATCCCACGCGCCCATCTCCTGCGCATGCGCACATGGCAGCGCGTGAAGGCAGATCAGAGCTGCACTAAGTGTGGCTTGGCATCTTTCAAAAGCCCCCGTGAGGCTGCAGCCACGCCCTCCTCTCGCCAATCTGCCCTCACGTGCGGGCAGCTGCTCTGTGATTGGCTGAGGACGCTGTGAGTCAGCAGTCAAAGGTGATATTAACATGGCTGCTGATTACTTGGGGAAATTATGAGACTAATCCTTGATTCTTTGTGTGGATAAAGTCAAAGTAAAGGCGTTGTATATTTTTTTCTCTATTTTCTCTTGTATATACTGGTGTATACAGACGAAGGCCAGACTGGCGTGCTTTAAAGAAATAACTAGTTGTTTTTATTGTCCTCATATCTGTCACAATTATTCCTAACGGTCTCCCTGAGGTCTTTGGGTTCATCTCTGAAGGAATTCAAACGCACATTCCAACAGGCTGATTTTGGCCTGATTTACCATTCAGCATTTATAAGGACACAGGGGACTTGAACCGTGTCTGATGTGTGGCTGCTGTGTTAGCCTTTGACCCCAGACTGTCTGGAGGGCCACTGTGACAGAGAGTCAAGGTCAAGGGGATGTGTGGGGGGATGGGGGTGGATGGATGAGGGCTGCATGTGAGGGGCAGAAGGGCTCCCTGTCTGGGAGTGTGGAACCCAGACAGTCCCAGACGTCTATCTGAGGGGAGACAGTGTTGTGTGTGTGAACCCCTCAGATCCCCACAACTGCCGTCCCCTGTCTGTTCCCACTCACCTCCACCAGCCCTGGCGGGGGGTGAACAGGGACCCGCCGGTGTCTGGGATTGTGATTCCCAGACCCTAGGAGAGTATAAAGGAGAAACAACAAATCTGAACGCAGCAGTTTTAATTTGCAACAAAAGCTTTTAGTTTGTTCAAGTTTATTTTGAAAATCCTGTATATTTATGCATTTAGAAGGGCACAGCTGTATGAAGCCACTGAGCTGGGTGAAGGCATTGTAGAGGAGTGATGGATGACCTGGTGGGGCCCAAGCTTACAGGCAAAGACGCCTTTATGGTTTAAGGCTTATGAAGCACAATGAGCTCCCCCTTCAGGTAATAAACGGTGCTGCTCTTATCCTGGCACAATTTCCAACACACTCGATGGCCCCAACCCCCGTTCGGCCTGCCACACAACGCAACCTGGCACAGGCAACTCGCGCATTGCTCTACCAGACACACACTTATGCACACGCACGTACACACACACACACACACACGGTCACAAATATAAGGCCCCCCAGACCTCCCGGGCGATCGGCAGTGGAGCGTGTAGCCACCTGTCAATCACCAGATCATACCCGCCTTAAGAGAGACATTTCGTCTGGGACAACAGCAGCCCGGCCCTCCCCATACATTCTGCCTCCCCTAGCAACCATCGCCGGATGACTGAGAGGCTTTGTCCCCTCACAACAGGAGTCCACCATTGAACCCAGAAGCCCGTAGCAACCAGAATTAGAGGGTGCCAGAAAGGGTCTTTTCTGTGAACTGGGTGAAAGCTCTGTTCTTGTCCCTACGTCTGGGATTCATATCACGGGCCTGAATGGCGTCCCCTCCTCCTTTTAAATGCTGGTGTAACGGAGCGTATGAAGGGGCTAGCGGTGAGCGGATAGGATCATGGTTAATCTGCTGTTCCTCTCCACTGTGGTCCGATAGGGACACTTAAGCAGCCTCTGTGGACGGTTAGTGGCGTGGGGAGGCCTGTGGATACCAGAGGAGTGACGTTCATCAGCGGGTTGCGACCACGAGTCAAATCATTCTGGCGGGGCGGATGACGGGAAATACAGTACGCTCTTCACGTCAGGGTTGGACCTTTAGTTTCCCCAAAAAGATACTGTGCAGAAACGGCTTCAGGAGTCAGGCGCACATGCTGGGAAACAATCTTGGGAAACGCAAACGGCACAAAGCGTGAGCAGATTAAGCAGAGGGGAAAGAGTGGCAGGTTGAATAGTTTATGAACACTTTTATGGACTTGTGGGTTCTTTCAATAGGCACTTTTACAGGCGTCTTTATAAGGGAGTGAACATGCATCGCTCAGTACTTTACTGCTGTAGATCCACAAACCTTCCTCCCCGATAACACGTAAAGTGAAATGGTAGCTCCTCAAGCTACAAACTGCAAGTGATTTAAAGTAGTAAAGCTGCAGCTAAGCTACTCCTTTAATAAACTTTTCAGCTATTTGAGATATTTATGCTTTTTTACTCTCATATATTGAAGAGAACATTTTGGAAAATAATGTGTAACATAATGTGAATTTTGTATTCATTGTGTAACTTATTCTGTATAAGTTACACAATGACATTTTTAAAAGCCAAAAACAGAACAACAAACGACAAACAACAAATTTGTAACAAATCATGGATATGTAGGTCTATTTCCCATAAGGCCAAAGTGAGAAGAGTGGTGCATGCTGGGATACGTTCAAGAGAATAGAGGTGGAGTAGCAGTGTGTTTGAGAGTACAGTGTAAGTGTGTATGTGTGTGTGTGTGTAGCCTTTGCCAACCTGCACAGCTACATGCGGAAAAGAGTCGAAAGTTACACTAAAAACACTTCATTATTTTGAAAATAGCTGTCAAACTACTGAAAATGTAGCTAAGGTAGTAGCTTCACTACTTGTAGCTGACTGATCCCTGACACTGACTGACACATATCAGTCCTTTGTTGTGATTGGATGAATATTCCATGAGAGCATAACTTTTGTCTTATTAACCAGGTGCTGCGGCCTCCCACGTTGTATTTAGGCCCTGGTGGTGTTTTGTACATTTTACATCAGGATGTATAGGAGATTACCAACTAATCTAATGTACACCCAACATCACGGGCAGGCAGGGAAAACATACAGCTCCTGGTATGTTCTTTATCATTAATGAGCGTCTCCCCGGCCCCCTGTACCAGAGTATGTTTTGTGTCGCCTCCATTCTGAACCCTCGTTCCCACCCTCCACTTTCCTCCACCTGTCAATCACAGATCATGATTGAGGCTGGATGGCAGGCGGTCAGTCAGCGGCAATGAGCGCACACGGTCTCATTCTCTGTCCATCCCTCCCCCTTTTCATGCCCCCTTCTCCCGTCCCTCTGCTGTGGACCTGTTCGTTTCTAAGGTGGGGGGGCGGGTGGGGTTTGAGGCCCTTTTCGTGCGATCAGCATCTGTAAAGGTCGACTGTGCAAACGCTCCTCACCTCCAGGATGCCACGGTGCCATTAGACCTGAGAAGAAGGTCTGGTATCGTTACAAAAAAGAAGAAGAGTCTGATTTAGTTTTAACAGGGCTCTGCATATGCCCGTTAAGTGGCTGATGAATAAACATGAGATGGGGCGGGAACTGGGGGATGGATGAGAAGGGAAGGGGCCCGGTGTGTGTGTGTGTGTGTGTTGAAGAAGGGGGGAGTATCGAGGGTAAAGGGGGAGTCTTTCTTCCCAGCAGGGCTGCATCTCGTTTAATTGGAGCACTTGTGGCACCATTACCTCCTTTACTCAAACACGTTACTGATGACAAAAGAAAACAGCACTAAGCCTGCCTTTGTTCGAGCCAAGGCTGGACGAGGGGATGGATTCCTCGCCGCTACTCATGTGTGGGAATCATCCACACTCCCGCCGCGAGCCGCCTGTCCTCCACCAATGAAACGGCTCGGCCAGGTGAAGGGAGAGCAGGGCGAGCAACCCCCTGTCGCAAAATGACGGACAGGACGAAGCTTTTCATCATCGCATTAATTACAGTCCATTGAGGAATGTGCAAAATCAGATTCATAAATCTGCATTTCTCCTCATCCTCCCCGGTGAAAAGAGCAGGGATTTGTTGTACGACGCTCTCTCCTTCTCCCCTCAGCAGCTTCCCGGATGACTGACCTCAGCATATGTTTGCAGCCCTGTCAGTGACCTTGCTCTTTTCCTACCCTTTGACCCGGGGCCACGATGATGAGGCTGGTCTGGTTTTGGTCACCACAGTGTCCCTGGAGAGCAATAAGGGTTTGACATCTCCCCTCGGCCTGACCTCTGCAGCCTGAGGGACATGTTTGTTACTGATGATCTAAAACTTCAGTCTTCTCCTATAGGAACATTTTGGTGAGCATATAAGATCAAAATCGCCTTTTCCAGTATGATAAAGAGTAGCAGATTTGCTTTTGACAAAATATTCAGATTGATAATGTCATATCTGGATCTTTTACATCATAGAATAACTTAAACATCACAGCTTTTAATTAAAAAAAATCATAATGATCAATGTCTAAATATAAAGGCTCTCCATGCAAACATTACATCATCTACAGCCAGTTTGATGCAATGTATCACAATACAGTAAAAGAAGCAGCTATGCAACACACACACACACACACACGCTCACACACACACACACACACACACACACTCACACACTCACACACGCACACACACACACACACACACACACACACACATTCATGACAGAGACAAATTCAATCAGATGAAAAAAACAGGGTGTGAAAGTTTAACTTAAAAGTAATTAAAGTGCAATTCACAACAATGGAAAACAAATATAGAACGTGAAAACAATCATCATCTGACAAAAGGACAAATATTAAAAAATGTTTTACTGACTGTATAAACAAGCTGTGATTCTACAAACACAAAGGTTGAACAACGAAACAAGTGCAACTTCAACTTGATTTTTAAATGAAAGTAAATACATTTTGAATTTAAATAAATTTCCCTTGTTTCTTACATGTAGTTGCATTTGCTTCACACGTGTGAATATATGATCTCATTAAATTGGCAGATTCACTCTCACATTAAAGATCAGATTTTATGGCTTTGATTTCAAATTAAACTAAATGTTTAGCACACATTTATTAATTGTAGCTGGTGTTGATTGGAGAGTAATTGTTGTCATTGAATATTTCTGTCCATGAGGGTGATGTACAAAACAGCCGGGGCCGGCAGGATAACACAAGCCATCCAGCAGGAACAACACCTACTGTCAATTCGGCTCCATGGCGAAATTCGTCTCCCCTCTGCAAGAAAACATGTTTAGCGCCATTAATTTGCCAAAAACAATATCCGCTCATCAACAGAAAATCTGTAAAGGAACCAGAGTTATTGTCGAGGGGCAATTATCAGCTGAGAGCAGCCAGGAATTAACAGGCCATAAATGGGGCACACCAACAAAGAGCAGCGATAACACAATACACACTTACACAAGATGTAAAATGACAATAGAGGAAGACTAAAACCAACTATGATGCTCATACGTATGGAAAAGGAGATAAGACAGTTTAATAATATACGGCCCAAATAGAAAGAAATGATTAAACTGGATAATTTTCTGGGTCCTTCTCTCTCACTATTAAACATATACCACTGGTAAAAACATTGTATCTCACCATGTTCCGAAATCATGACAAAAGTATTCCTGGATACATTTTACAGTTTCCCCTGGGCCTTGATACACTATCTCAAATGTAGTCAAAATCGCTTTTGTAACTGTTGGACAGGCCTTGGAGAAAACAATAAGCACTGAAAACGCTCATCCGCATTTATATTCAGCTCTGTAGGAGTTCCTGCCTTCGTTGTACATTATCAGACGAGTTAAACGGCACAAACATCTGCTGCCCAACTTCAAGGTCACTTTGAGTTTGAGCACATGCAGAGCTGTGCTGTGAGAAACCCTCATCAACAAACAGCGCAGGTGAGAGGAGCGGGGAGCTGAGGGGCCGTGGGTCAGCAGTTCATAATCTCGCCTACACGCTGAGTGACAGTGATGGCACCGGCTCACTCGCTCTGTGTGTGTGTGTGTGTATGTGTGTGTGTTTGTGTGTCTGCGGACGCATCCTCACGCCGCGGTCATACTGCATTCAACACGGCGAACAGGCATATCTTCAACAAAGGACAGGAATGACAATGAGGCACACGAGGGCCCTGCACATTGGGAATCTGCTGCCACCCAGAGGACGTTTGGTTTCACACGGCACATGTCACACCACAAAGGCGCCTCTACCTGCATCTGGGTTTGTTGTTGTTTTTTGTTTGAACATGAACACAGCAAATCACCTGCAGCACAAACCTTGTTGCCGCATCAACTAATGGGACACTTACACGTTTTTGTTCATCATGTGGTTGTTGTAGGTCAGTACTGGCTGGACGCTCTCTTCTTCTTCAGGCAGCTGCAAATGAACAGATTTCAATTTGTTAAATGAGCATTTGGCTGTGTCGTTTTGTTAAAAGAGCACAAAGAATGATTCATTGATTTAAGTGTATTATAGGTGATCAGCCTAAACCAAATTCTTATATCATACACACACATGATCGCACATGTGTTATGTAGGCAATCAGGCTGAGTTTAAGTGGTAATTCTGTTTTTTTATGAGCGTTTTCAGAGCATTTTCTTATGGCTCCTCTGAGTAAAGTATTGCAGAAATTCTTCCAGCCTGAACGGATCTCAGCGGTGGTGTAGAGGTGGAGGTGAGAAAATTTCTTCCATTGACCTTCACACGACTCCCAAGTGCCTCATTGGCTCACGTGGGAGTCATCCACATGACTCCCACATCAATGAACACTGAGGTGTGAACGACTCTCAGAGGAGAAGTATTCTGTTACTCAGAACTGAAAAAAGCTGCGGATGAGTGAAATGAAACGAAATATCTTCAAGGATGAAAAGCCGAGACGGTTGCTTTGAACAACTGCTATCAGATATCACGAGCCATTTGCAAACACAATCATAACATTATAATAATATGAGGGTTCTGACACTTTTAATGTGTAAAAATCGGAATGAAATGTGACCTGATATTGGTATTTCTATTTCAAAGTGTAAAAACCCTTTTCATGGCTTTTAAGATTGATCCCTCACCTCCCAGTAGGGCTCGTCATTGAAGCAGTTGTCATCAGCAGCATCTCCCCAGATAGGTAATCTTAAAATGAAGCCTGTGAAACACACAAATAAATCAGAAAGCCCTTATTGCAAATGGCAGAACCTCTAATACAGTGACTAACACTACAACATCGCCTTTGGTCGTTACATGTATTTTGATTTGCACGATCAACCTTAAAGAATATTTGATCAACAAAATGATTCCTTACCAACAAGAATGCCGCCGCCTACACCAAAGCAGATCGCCACACACAGCCCGGCTGCCTGGTAACCACCTTGACGATTGGGCGTGAAGTTTTTGAACTTACCCTCAAAGTCAAAAGTGTTGATCAGCCTTGAATACACAGATTTAGTTGTCAGCAAAACAACAAAAGTCCACTTGTGGGCGTAAATATCACAAATATCCCACAGTTTGATAATCAGTCACTCACCCCTCTTTGCCATACACTGACTCAGTTGCGGCTGCAGCAGTGATGGCGCCCACGATACCACCGATGACTCCTGGCACTGCATGCAGGTTATGGATTCCACATGTGTCCTGGATCTTCAGGTACTTCTCCATGAATGGCTGCACAACAAGACAATTAGAAACAGCTGTTGTTTAACCCTTGACAGCTACAACACAATGCGAGGAGGGGAACGCTACCTTACCGTGACATAGATGTAGCCCAGCGTGGAGATGACTCCACAGCAGAAACCTACAATCAGAGAGCCGTAGGGCATCAGCATGAATTCTGCTGCAGTTCCCACGGCAACACCACCGGCCAGAGTTGAATTCTGGATGTGAACCTGAAAAACGGGTTGATCGTGAAACTCCAATCATCACTTTGATCCACCCAGAGCACCGATACCATTACCCTGTTTTATTATAATAATGTCTTTTAATCATAATGGTTTAACTCTACTGTTATTGCACCACTGGTAGTACCATGTCCAGTTTTCCGTGCTTCTGGAAGAGGCTGGAGATGGCCACAGTGGTGAGTACAGTGGAAGCCAAAGCCAGGTAGGTGTTGATGGCGGCCCTGTGCTGCCCATCGCCGTGGTCGGTGATGGCTGAGTTGAAGCTCGGCCAGAACATCCAGAGGAAGAGGGTCCCTACACAGAGAGGAAGGAGAAGCCATGAACCGCCAGAATGATGGGAAGTGGAATTTTTGCAAGGGTGAAAAAAATTAAACTTTCACAAACAATTCAAAGAACTAAAACCAGACCAACCGATCATAGCAAAGACGTCCGAGTGGTAGACGGATCCCTGCAGCCTGCTCTGGTCCAGGTTGGGCCGATAGAGCATCCACGAGATGGACAGACCATAATAACCTCCAAATGTGTGGATCACCATAGAGCCTCCAGCATCTCTGGCCTTGAAACAAATGTGTTACGTACAGCTATGTACCTCGATTATTGAGTTTTACCGTTTGTGACTTAATTTTCATTTATTTACTTTGAATATCTCATATGAGTGATGATGACACAAGAGGACTCCATGGTGACCAGTGTCTCCTCTCAGCATCTCTCTCGTGATATGTACTGTATCTTCAGCTATGTCATGAAATGTTCCTTTGATTTGTCAAAATATAGATTATTTGTGATATTCAAAGGTGAATTAATAGTTCAACCTTACATGTATGAGGTCCAGGATAATGTATTCTTCCACAGCAAACAAGGTAACTCCAAACAGAGTCATAACCAACAGCTGGACTGGACTGACCTTCCCCAGCACGGCCCCGTAGGCAATCAAACAGCCTGCCACACAGAAATCTGCATTGATCAGGCTAAAGGAGAAGAAAAAATGGTCAGAGAAGTCAAAGAAATGTCAATATAAGAGCTTAATCCCTCCACTGTCCGTCTCTGTCTCAGATTCCTCATATCTATTTCATATCTGTTGACACACGGGACTTCAAACTGTCATAATACCAACCACATCAATGTGACTTTATCTTTCTGTTTACTTTGCATTGTGTAAATCTCATGCGGCAGGACAACTGGTTTCTCCACCTGCTGTGTCCCAAACCCAGTCAGGCTTGTGTTTTCATGAAAACAATGTGGGACGTTCATTCAAATCACACGTGTTCATGTCAAACAGGATGTGCTGTGATGTGAAATGTGGAGAATCAGTATCTGTGGGTTTGTGTTGTGATATTTCTTGACAACAGTTTAACAGAAAGGGCCATTGTAACGCGTGAGAAAAATGAAACAATTACTTCTCAATTCCAATCTTGATCTTTCCATCAGTGTAGTCCAGGGAGTGGAACCACCCCTGCATGAGCAGAGCCCATTGGAGGCCGAAGGCTGCGATGAGGAAGTTGAACCCCACGGCGCCGAAGCTGTAACGCTTCAGGAACGTCATCAGGAAGCCGAATCCCACAAAAATCATCACGTGTACGTCCTGAAAACCTGGAGCAGAGACGAGGGGAGGGGGAAAGGAAGATGGATGATGAAGAGTAAAAGGGAGAGAGAGGTGGCGGGGCAGCAGAGAGCTCAGTGCTTAGGATGATTTCCTCACTGTAAAGACGGAGAGGAATTCGATCTCTGGCTCCCTCTGCTCTGGTCTAGGTTACATCCCAGCCTACCGTCACGCAAGTAAGATGGATGGGAAACTCTAAACTCCCCACAGGTGTTAATATAAATGGATGTGTATATCTGCCGTAGCACGAACCTCTCCATCACCCAGTGCATGCTGGGATAGACAGAACGCCACATGACACGAAAAACAAATAAATCTACGAGGAAAACGATTAAATTAACAACCGAAGGGAGAAGATGTGGGACAGGTGTGCGTGACGAGGTTATCTTATGTCAGCCAAATCTAATTAGAGAGGTTCCATTGCCTAACATGATAAATTGCACCATTCCTCTATCATCCAAGGTGTTAAAGGCTTTTCAAAAAAATGTATTAACTTCTTCAAAATTAAAGTTACACATGTACGAGTGGAATGGAATCGATTTCACACACAGGAGTGAACCACAATGTATATGAAGGTAAATATAAGTTTCCCTTCAACACAAAAGGTGTCTGATCTTATGAATGAAGGAGGAGGGACACACCCTGTAAGACGACACAGGTTCAACGCCCCGTCTGCTGGTAGCCATATTGTTTCAGGTTTGTGGGATATGACACCCAACACTATATCTGAGCTGACACCTCTGATGCCCTGACATTGACAAGGCAGTTGTCTTCCTTAATGTCAAACCCAAACAAATACTAATAAAGCCACACCCATACATAGACGCACACGCACACTCATGGCTTTACCCAAATATTAAGTTAAGACATTATTATAAAGCCAGAGGGGATCTTCATGTGTGAGTCAACAGAGTTGAAATGGAATGAAGTCACCAGTGTCTCCACGTGATCAACAATGAAGAAAAAAAAACAACTGATCATCTTTGCTAATAAAATTGTAAGAATAAAGGCACGGGATGTAAAAATTAAAAGTAGATACAATTATAGTTCTTTCTAGATAACCTTGATACAGGAAAAATAGTATATCTATTAGAAAACAACAAAACAAATAAGAAATCAGGTTACAGTCACTTACTTGGATATCTGAAGTAGAAGTCATTCTCAATGTCACTGGATATGTTTTTGCGCCTTCTCTCTTCCACCCAGTGTGTATCAGATTCCTCATTGTATCGAATAAAAACACCAAATAAGATGATCATGGCTATTTGCCACACAAAGCAGACGGCTGGAAGGCTGACACGAACGTTGGTGTTTTTGGGCCGGTCACATAGTTCCCTGAAGCTCTGAATACAGCCCATGGTGCCTTTTCTCCTGGCTTTCCTCTGAAGCTGTTTGGAGCTAAGCTGTCCTCTGCAAAAAGTGACACCTGAAGGCTCCTGATTATCATAGACATGTATGAAGCAGCCTATAGAGGGTGTTTGCACCTATTTGAGGACACTCCCCCAGTCACTCCCACCACTCTAGCACCTGGAATGAACTAAATTGACATGGCGACACATCTTAAGTGAGTATAAAGCTTCCTTTTCTAATTCATCTTGTTTTATGTCTGTCATGATTAATCTCAGTTATACAGGTTGGAAGATCTTTGTATTTATATATAGAGACCATTGCATTACAAGGAATTATATGAATTTAAATCTTTTTGGAAACCTTTCTTGACATAATTGAGTGCTTCTGAAAAATAAGTTTAGCAGTGATATGAAGACAGATACAACAGCATTCTTAATCTGTGAGTGTGTGTGGTCGAAGCTCCTCTGTACAAAGAGGATCCTGTCAAGCATTAAGTGTAAATAATGAGTATTCATGCTGGCTCCCACAGGCATTAAAGAAATGCACGACAGGTTTGACTCAGTCAACCACATTTAAAATACAGAGACAAGGATGCAGTCAGACACACACAGACAGACAAACCTTCCAAAGACAAGTAGACGAGTACAGTGCATATATCACTGGTAATAAGTAGTAATGAGTGCCAAAGCAAATAGAGATAGATAGATAGATAGATAGATAGATAGATAGATAGATAGATAGATAGATAGATAGATTATCATTATCATCAAACACGCTGCCCTTTGTACTGTGTAGGGTCAACCGGAGTTCCTAAATGTTGGCAGGTCAAGGATGATAAATAAAAAGTTAAATACTTCAGTCAGTAATTGATGAAAAAGTCAATGAATGAAAATGAAATGTATTGTCACACAGCGGAATCTAAGTCTCTGTTCTCTGCATGTAACTCAGCCTAGGAAGATGGGACACTATTCTTTTGTAGCTCCACTTCATAATTGAGGCTGAAAATATATATTTTTCAGAGCAAATTTCACTTTTTAAAGTCTCAAAAGAAAGAGAGAAAGCTGATATATAAAGTCTCTGCTTATCTATCTATGTTCAACTCACACACAATTAAAATCTCCCCATGTCACAAATCTCAGAGTGGAATTTCATTTCTTTAGCTTTGTAAATGTGGAATCAGTGCATTGAGAAATTAGGCAACATGTTTTGCTTCGTAACTCCTGAGGTGTGCCAGTTGAGGGTTGACATGTTGACATGACAACAGGGCTTCCTTCTTTCCATCATCCACGTTTTAAAGGAAAATACTGCATGATGTAATATCTGTGGACTAAACAGTCGAGTTGGCTGCTGCAGGACTAACGGCCACGTTTGAAGTGACCCGTTTGACATGAGGACATCCTGACCTGCCCGTGCTGAAGGTGCCACCATCCAGTACAGGGGGGGTTGTCACATGGAGATCGAGTGCTGTCATCATTAAATTGAGCAGGTAGCCGTGCTCATTGCTCTTACTGCTCGGCTTAGCATCGCTGTCTTGGTGATGTCATTCTGCCAGATGATGTGCTCAGTACGGCCGTGTGTATGTTGTTCCCTTCATCCTCTCAGACTTAAGTTTCAACAATGATGAAGAACTCTGAGGAGGGAAAGAGATTCACATTTGATACATCGGTGTCTGTGATACCTTCTTGATTTACTACTTTAGTAACTGTGGTTATCTTGGTATCATCTCTTTTTTCCCTCTTCTCTGGTGTTGGTGTTTGGTCGATGCAGGTAGTAGATCACGTGCTAAGAGGAGCCGCCATCTAATGTTACAGTATAAGATCAACACAGAGCTGTTGTCAGTGTAAACAGCTTTGTGCCACTGTGGCTAAAACCAGCTTCCAGAACGGTCTTCTAAACAAATACATATTGAAACTATTACACAATCTCAGAATAAAGAGATTACTGCAGTGAGCCTAGGCTGTTTATACTGTAAGCAGTAAAACCTTACCAGACAGGTTTTTTTTATTCACAGTGGAACTGAGTAGGTTGTGACAAAACAAACCACTTCAAATGTAGCAGTGCATTTTTTTGTATTTGTGTAATTATTTTAGATGTGAGGAGTCCAAAGTTTTTATTACAAAACATATTTGGCTGATTCCCTTAAGTCCAGAGAACTATTTTTGCTTTAGTGAGAACTACAATTACACATAAAACCATCTTGAGTGCCAATAATACCACCTGAAAAAGTATTTTTGACGCCTAAAATACATTTGAGAATGTGATCAACATAAACGAGATGTGAGCCTTGTAGATGTGGAAGTACAACACAAGGTTTTAATGTTTCAAAACAGCAAGTTTGTACACATTATAAACCCATTAAATGAGTCACAAGTTGCTGTTCCAGCTTGAGAAAGTCTTCATCAGGCAGGAGAAACCTCTGAATAATTTCCACTACATCTTTCTCTGTAGAGCGATCGTAGTCGTGCTTGTTCTTGAAAGGCAAATGTCCGGCGAGCTCACACAGAGCAACGTTAATAGCCGATTCCTCTTTGGCTCCAAAGCAGGATATCCTGGGCCATAAGGCCACACGCACACCTTTCCTAGAGCTGCGTCCCTTCTCATCCTGTGTGCAGTCGCCGGGCAGAGACCCCCTGGTCATGAAGAGGTTGTGAGCAACATCTCCGTCCACAAGCAGGTCAGTGACTTGACAGATGGCCTTTGTGACTTCATCCAAATGCTCTGATTCTGTGTAAAATAAAAAGCATGCAGGAAATTCTTCCAGGCGGTAAAATCCCCTTTCAGGAACCAGAGGCTTTACAGGCACCGACTCTATCTTCAGCTGGTGGGCCAGGAAATATCCGTGTAGATGTAGATGATTGACAGATGCAAACGCTCCCAGACTGTTGAATCCCACGCGAAAGCCTGGATCTGAGCTCAGGAGCACAGATTCGATTCCGACCCGGATGGCAAATTCTGTCAGAACCTGCGGCAAACAGAGTGAAGGGTCTGGAACAAACAGGCAATGTCCAAACTCCAAAGGGCTCACATTGACTATGACAATGATCCTACAAGGTTGATCCTCCTGGGGTCGAGTCTCCTTTATCATCTCTAATATGATTTCTTCTGGGTTGATTCTGTTGAAATTGAACTGCCCGGCATTGAACTCTTGCTGGATGCTCAGTATCTCCTGAGGTTTCCTTCTCTCGACCCCTCTCTGGACATTCAGCTGGGCTACAAAGCCACATGGGCCCGGTAGGATTCGGGTTTGCAGATCCCCCAGGTGGTAGCGGAAGAGCCCCCTGTCCATCCTGTCCCTCCAGCCAGCTTGGAGAGTTGAGTCAAACCTTGTTGGTGTTGATGGCACCACCCCAGGACCATTTTTACCAGTCTGACTCAGATCTGTGACGAAATCCTGGTTGCTATAAATAAACTGGAGCACCATGGTGGGTCTGTTGATGATTGGAAGAGAGAAGAAGAAAGCTGTTCATCATCATCATCATCATCATCACAGGACGCTCTGTAATCAGCTGTATATGTGCCTGTGACACTGCATGCTTTTGTTTTTTAGAGCTATGGTTGCTTCGTGGGTTGTTTGGTAAAATAACAAGCCGTAAAACTCAATATTGGGCTCTAAATACTACGTTAAAAGTCTCCTAAAAGAAACGTACAAATACTCACTTTCACATTTGTGCAATACGCGTGTTATCTGTTTTCAGAAGCCGGTTAATTTCCGCGTTTCCTCGTGTGTTACGTCATCGGCAGCTAGTGAATTACTTCCGGTTAAGTTTTCAAAATAAAGCCCCTATGTTTACGTGTTTAGTAACCCGGTTACTGTGTGGTGTAACCGGGGTCACGCTTCTTTTGGTCAATATAGACCTTATGAATTACCTGAATTACCACAAATCCCCCTTGATGTCATCATTGTGGTCATTTAGCTATGTGTTGATTTCACAGTCAATTTTTACCCCTGTATCTGTTCTGTTTGTGTCTCCATTCAGCAACTCACAAGAATAAAAAAGGCTTTTTGGTAATAGATAGAGGTTCTGCCTTTGGTCACATGAGAACCCCCCTTCCCTCTTTCCAAAAACTATTTTTGTTTGGCATTAAAACAAATATTACCCAGACTTTACGTGCCCTTTTTTTTATACCCCTACAACCCACACATCCAATCTCATCTCATTGATTACACCTGGGTCCAATTTGGGAACATGTCCCTGAGTCATACATTTTCTTCATCCCTAAAGTAGATCAATTTAATGACTCCATGTTGATTAATTTGTGAACACAGAAATGACAATATCAATAATTTCGTTGTGACAGCATTTGATGAGTAATTATTTACTTTATCGAGCAACTATATTTGGAAGATACCATTACTAGAATAGTATCAGTATAACATTTAACAGTTGAGTAAGTATCCAATTATTTTTGCTGTGCTATGCAAGCTTAACTAACTTTGCAAGAATGAGCAGCTGGCCAATCAGGCATCAGGTTTATTTTAGTCCCTGCATGCTTTTAGAGATCATGTAGGCAGTGACTGGCCAAGCTGCATATATCTGCCACTGACCCAGCTGCTCAACACAGAAGCTTCATCTTGAATTCACACTGAAAAACAAGGACAATCGTGAGGAATAATGGAAGAAAGCAACAAAAAAGTAAGTCTGACACTGTCTGAAATGTACTAGTATGAGCTAACTATATATGGAATTTCATAGAAAATGGAAATACTTCTAGATTCAAACATGTTTTAATTCTTGTGTTTCTGAGGTGGAATGACTGTAACATATGAAAGCTTTCACAGCGAATAACACCAGCCTTATAGCTTTTTAGCTGAACAGATAGCAACTTAGTCTAGTCTGCTGTGCCTGTGTTATTTTTACCACCACCAAAGTTTCTATTACTAGTACTGTCATTAGGCTGTAGTACAGCATTCGTAAAACACCAAAGTTAGTCTTAAGACATGAATAGATTAAGTGGAAATTCATTTTGCAACAGCAAATTTTAAGAAAAAGTTATTATAGGCTAAAAGTAATGTACAGAAGCACTTCCCAACAAACAACACATATAGATTGTGAATAGATAGATGCGTTTCATTTTCTCTTTGTACCCTCTTACCATTTTTGTCTCTCTGTAGATGGAAACAGGAGCTGAAGATAAGGCTGAAGATAAAGCTCAGAGTCTAAATATAAATGTGACACCAGAGAGTGAGGGACAACTCATGGCAAAGGATTCCCCGTCACCGTCCAAACCCATTGTTCAAGGTATGTCATATACTCATCAACACGTCATCGAGACAGTGGATATTACTGTTTTGCTATAAACAAAGTATCTCTAAAGGTAACATGTCACACACATTTTATGTGTTGAGTTTGAGTTTTATATCTAGTGATACAGCTATTTTGAAACAAAAATGTCCTTAGATGCTCAGTATATTTTTATGGCTTATTTAACTCTATATGTCATGAAGCCAAACACCAGAGTACACAGGAAAAAATAATTACAGAGCTAAATGATATTATCTATGAATATTGCACATCATTTCAGTTATGAGGTTGATGTGACCAATGCTAAAAACTATTTATTGCTTTTGTTTCTCAACAGCAGGTCAGCTTACTAGTTCTGCTGAGAATGTAGAGCACAAACCTAAACCACCCAACCCAGTCAAAGATAAGGAAAATGCAATTCAGCCAAAACTGCAGTTAACCTTTACCACATTCACAGTCAAGTGTGGTGAAGAACTGAAAGTAGAGATCCCAATATCTGGACATCCAGCTCCTAAGATTGAATGGAAGAAAGACGGTCAAGCAGTTAAAGAGACGTCAAGGCTTGATGTTTTAAAGACACCATCATTAACAGTTCTTCATATCAGACACGCTGCCAGGGATCACTCTGGCCAATACGCTATCACAATGAGCAACAGTGCTGGGAAAGTCACAGGAGAAATCACAGTGACTGTTCTTGAAAAGCCTGACCCACCCATAGGACCTGTCAGGATTGATGAGGTCAGTTCTGACTATGTGACAATCTCCTGGGAGCCTCCACAATACACAGGAGGCTGTCAGCTAGACAACTACATTGTTGAGAAACGTGACATTGCAAGTACAGATTGGCAGATTGTGTCAGCAACTACAGTAAGAACCACAATCAAAGCCACCAAGCTGAAGACAGGTTGTGAATACCAGTTCAGAATATTTGCAGAGAATAGGTACGGAAAGAGCACTGCAATCACCTCCCCTATTGTAATTGCACAATATCCCTTTAGTGCACCCAGTGCTCCTGGTGCCCCCCGTGTGTCCACAGTTACAAAGTACAGCATGGTGGTTGAATGGGAACTTCCAGCTAAAGATGGAGGCAGCCCCATCATTGGCTATCACCTTGAACGCAAAGAAAAGAACAGCATTCTATGGACCAAATTAAACAAGCTTGAAATACTTGATGCTCGCTTCAAAACAAGTGGACTGGCGGAAGGCATTGAGTATGAATTCAGAGTCTTTGCTGAGAATATTGCTGGACTTAGTCCATCTAGCAATGTATCTGATTGCTACGTGGCAAGAGACCCATGCGATCCACCTGGTAAACCTGAAGCTATTGTCATTACAAAGGAGAACATCACACTGCAGTGGGCAAAACCCAGATTTGATGGAGGAAGCACCATCACAGGCTATGTGGTGGAAAAGAAGGAGCTGCCAGATGGCAGATGGATGAAGGCAAACTTTACCAACATTATAGAGACACAGTTCACAGTGACAGGCCTGACAGGAGGCGAGGGTTATGAGTTCAGAGTAACTGCCAAGAATGGTGCTGGTGTTTGGAGCACACCTTCAGAAAGTACAACTATCATTGCTCAGGATGTCATTGAAGCGCCAACAGCATACGTGGACCCCAAGTTCAAAAGTACTACTGTTATTCAAGCTGGAGAGACATTTAGTATTGATGCCAATTACTTGGGAAAGCCCCTCCCTCAAGTCACATGGTTGAAGGATGGAAAGGAAATTGACAAAAGTACACAGAGAACGGAGGTCAAAAACACCCTAACTCATACCACTCTGACTGTCAGAGACTGTACACGAGTTGATGGAGGACAGTTTGTCTTAAGTGTTACCAACAGTGGTGGAACTGTTACTATTCCAGTTAATGTGAAGGTGCTGGATAGACCTGGTCCTCCAGATGGACCTCTGAGGGTGAAAGTGTTCAGCGCAGAGAAGTGCCAATTTCACTGGAACCCTCCTTCAAATGATGGTGGTGCTAGTGTTTCACACTACGTCATTGACAAAAGGGAGACTAGCCGTGTCTCATGGACGGTTGTCGAGCCTCACATTGAGGCAATCAGTTACAAAGCAACAAAACTGGTGCCTGGAAAAGAATATATATTTAGAATTGCTGCAGTGAATAAATTTGGTGTTGGTGAACCTCTGGAATCAGACCCCTTTATAGCACAAAACCCATTTACAACAGCTACTGCTCCATCTACCCCTACAGCCAGTGCTGTGACTGGAGACTCTATTTTGCTAACATGGGAAAGGCCTGAGAATGATGGCGGCTCAGAGGTTGATGGTTACATCCTGGAGAGATGTGACAAAGATGGTGTCAGGTGGACAAAATGTAACAAGAGAAGACTTAATGACTTGCGTTTCCGATGCACTGGACTCTCTGAGGGACACTGCTATCAGTTCAGAGTATCTGCAGAGAATGCTGCTGGTGCAGGTGCACCCAGTGAGCCAAGTGACTATATCAAAGTCTGTGAAGCCACTTACCCACCTGGCCCACCTACAAACCCCAAAGTGACGGACCATTCCAGCAGCACTGTGACTCTGACCTGGTCAAAACCCATCTATGATGGTGGAGCAGCCATCAGTGGCTTCATAGTTGAGATGAAAGAAGCAGCAGAGGATGAGTGGGCCACATGCACACCAAGCACAGGGATAGAGGACACAAACTACACTGTAAAGAGACTGAGAGAGAATGCTGAGTACAATTTCCGTATTCGCGCAATGAATATTGCTGGACATGGAGAGCATGTGGAGCTACCTATGTCTGTGAAAGCAGCTGAAATATTAGAAGCACCTGAGATTGAGCTGGACAATGCCTTGAGGAAAATTGTTAATATTCGGTCTTGTTCCACATTGCGTCTCTTTGTCACCATTAAAGGGAGACCGGAACCTGAGGTCAAATGGTCAAAGGAAGGTGGCACTCTAAATGAGCGTGCTCAAGTTGAGGTGTCAAGCGCCTACACAGTGTTACTCATTGAAAATGTCAATAGAAATGACACAGGGAAGTATGTTTTGACTGCTGAGAACTATAGTGGCTCCAAATCAGCATTCATCAATGTCAGAGTGTTGGATTCTCCTACTGCACCAACAAACTTGGAGGTGAAGGATGTGAAGAGAGACTCTGTGTTGATCACCTGGGAGGCACCTCTCATTGATGGAGGAGCAAAGATTTCAAACTACATAGTAGAAAAGAGAGAGGAGGCCAGACAGACTTTCACAAACGTCTGCAGCAGTTGTGTGAGGAACTCGTACAAGATTGAAAATCTCCAGGAAGGATGCTTTTATCATTTCCGTGTTCTAGCTGAGAACGAGTTTGGTGTCGGACTGCCAGTAGAAACAACTGAGGCGGTTAAAGCATCTGAGACTCCCCTGACTCCAGGTAAAATGACACTCGTTGAGGTTACTTGCAACAGTGTGAGACTCTCTTGGGAAAAGCCTAAGAATGATGGAGGAAGCAAAATCACAGGCTATATTGTGGAAATGCAGGCTATGGGAGATGATACATGGACCGTATGTTCAGAGATTAAAGCCCTAGAAGCGACAATTAATGGGCTGACAAAAGGAAAAGAGTACTATTTTAGAGTGTCTGCTGTGAATGAAAAGGGTAGGAGTGAACCAAAGTCGCTGCTGGTACCTGTTAACATACAGGACAACACTGCCGAACCCACCATTAATTTGATGTCCAACACATTCAGTGTCAAAACAGGAAATGACTTAAAGATTGATGTTCCATTCAAAGGTATGCCGCTGCCTATAGTCGCCTGGATAAAAGATGGCAATGTATTGAAGGAGACAAGTAGAGTTAATGTGCAAACATCTGACACATCTTCTCAAATCGTTATTAAAGATGCAACCAGAACAGATGTGGGAGTATACAAGGTAACTGTGACCAACTCAGCTGGAACTAAATCTGAAGAGATCTTTGTCAATGTTTTCGAAAGGCCAGGACCACCTAGTGACATCAGCGTGGATGAAGTGAGTGCCGACTTTGTGTCTCTATCATGGCAGCCTCCAATATACACAGGTGGATGTCAATTAAATAATTACGTTGTTGAGAAGAGAGATGCAAGCAGCACAATATGGCAAACTGTATCAGCTACAGTTGCTAGAACATCAATCAAAATTGCTCGTCTGACACAGGGCACTGAATATCAATTTCGTATTGCTGCAGAGAATCGCTATGGCAAGAGCCAGTTTGTTGACTCTGATCCTGTTGTTGCCCAGTATCCTTTCAAGCCTCCTGGTCCACCAACCAACCTCTATGTTGCACACGCCTCCAAATCTGCCATGGTAGTAGCATGGAGCAAACCAGACCTTGATGGTGGAAGCCCAATTATTGGTTATCATATCGAATGTAAAGATCAAAGCAGTATACTATGGACACAGTTAAACAGGAGCCCGCTGACTGAGAACCAATTTAAAGTAACAAGCATCGAGGAGGGCCTGATATATGAGTTTCGTGTCAGTGCTGAGAACATGGCTGGTGTTGGACCCTGCAGTAAGTCGTCTGAGGCTGTAGCAGCGAGAGACCAGTGCGATCCGCCACGCAACCTCACAGTCACCAATATAACCAACGCATCAGTTTCCCTCTCCTGGGACAAACCAGAATATGATGGTGGAGCTAAAATAATTGGTTACATCGTCGAGCGCAAAGAACTTCCAGATAGTTGTTGGCTGAAGTGTAATTTCACCAACCTGCTGGAGACCTTCTTGGAGGTGACTGGCCTCACAGAGGACGCAGAGTATGATTTCCGTGTTGTAGCAAAGAACTCAGCTGAACTCTTCAGCGCACCCTCTGACACCACTGGAGCAGTTACAGTAAAGCATGATGTGGATCCGCCGAAAATGGTCTTGGAGGACAGATTCAAGCAGTTGGTGGTTGTCAAAGCTGGAGACCTCCTAAGAATAGATGCTGATATCTCTGGTCGACCCAACCCCACAGTGTCATGGCTGAAAAATGGCAGACTTATTGGCACAAAAGGAAGGGTTGAAGTGAGCATAACAAATACACATACCTCCCTACTTATCAGAGAAAGTGTCAGAAAGGACTCCGGGCAGTATATTCTGACCCTACAGAATACAGGTGGCAGTCTCTCTAAGGTTGTTAACTGCAAGGTCCTGGACAGGCCTGGTCCACCTGCTGGACCTCTGGAGGTTTCTGGACTCACAGCGGAGAAATGCACCCTCGCATGGGCGCCCCCTCAGGAAAGTGGTGGGGCTGAGATAATGTACTACATTGTTGAGAAGTGTGAAACTAGCCGTGTGGCCTGGACCCTTGTGTATGGTGACATGATGGCGACAACATGCAAAATCGCCAAGCTGCTCAAAGGAAATGAATACCTGTTTAGGGTGAAGGCGGTGAACAAATATGGTGACGGCGAGGTGCTGGAAAGTGAGCCCGTGAAGGCCTTGGATCCCTTTACAATCCCATCTGCTCCTACAGATGTTGAGGTCACAAGTGCAACCAATGAGGCGATGACCATCAGCTGGAAGAGACCTGCCTCTGACGGTGGTAGCAGCATCAGTGGTTACATCGTAGAGAAAAGAGAGAAGCAGGGTCTGCGCTGGGTTCGCGTGAACAGAAAACCAGTTTACGACCTGCGGGTTAAAGCCGCTACTCTACGTGAAGGATGTGAGTATGAATTTAGAGTTTTTGCTGAGAATGCGGCTGGAGTAAGTGAGCCCAGTGTTACAAGCACACTCACCCTAGCAGAGGATCCCAAGTTTCTACCATCCCCTCCAGCAAAGCCCGCTGTAAGTGATTTCTCCAAGTCCTCAGTCACTCTGTCATGGAACAAGCCTCTGTTTGATGGTGGAGCAGCGGTGACTGCGTACAAAGTTGAATATAGAAAATCAGGAGAAGATCACTGGTCTGTTGGCGTTCTGAACACAGATAAAACACAGTTTACAGTGACTGGACTCACACAAAGGGCAGAATATGTGTTCACTGTCAGATCCATAAACAAGATGGGTATCAGTGAGCCCAGTCCTGAAACAGATCCTCAAGTGACCATGGAGAGAGAGGAAAAGCCCACGTTTGACATAAGCAATGACATGAGGAAGACTCTACTTGTTAAAGATGGCAGCTCATTTACGTTGACTGTGCCTTTCACTGGCAAACCAGTTCCCACTGTGGTATGGGACAAAGCAGACGTGGATCTGAGAGTGAGAGGGCTGATCAACGCCACAAGCTGCGTCACTTCCATCACGATCGAAAGAGCAACACGAGACGACTCTGGCAAATACACAGTCAAACTGCAGAATGTCGCTGGGACTGCCAATTTGACCCTGAATGTGAGGGTTTTAGATTCGCCTGGTCCCCCGTGTCGCATTGCAGTCAAAGACGTGACCAAGACCTCTGCTACAGTTGCCTGGGACACCCCCGACAATGAGGGAGGAGCTCCTGTTAACAACTACCATGTGGACATACGGGAGATCAGCAGAAAAGGGTGGACGAGACTCACAGACACCTGCCACCGACTGTCCTATAAGGTGTCCAATCTGGAGGAGGGAGGGATCTACTTCTTCAGGATCACTGGTGAAAATGAATACGGCATTGGAGTTTCAGCCGAGACCATGGAGGGAGCAAAAATGAGAGGTAAACACACATAAATAAACATGTTAGACTGGGAAAGAATTCCATAATCCAATACATATATCAAGAAGTAAAATTTTCAACTGCACATTATTCTGCTTCCTTGTTGAATCATGATTTTTTACATTCAGAAACAACAGACTGGGACATAGAACCATCGACTTAACAGATTGGAAGCGGCCCCTCGTTTCATCCCCATGCTGCGTTATTCATCCTCCTGCCGACGACATCATGCACCTCCGGTTTTTTACTGTCAGATGTATGATATGCATTTGTGGATTGTGTGTAATTCCCAACATTATAAGACTTTGTGTTAATAATCAATTGCTGTGTGATTGTATACGTTACCAGAAAGAAAGAAATCCTTTTATAGATATATTTTGATATTTCTTGTTTTGTACACAAATTGCTCTAATCGATAATATCGATAAAAAATATGTTTACAACTGGTCAGAGAAGTGTCAGAAGTCAATGTACTCAAGTATTGTGCTAATAAACCTTTGATGTAGAACTTCACATTTCATTTTTGTGATAATTATCAGTGTAACACAAACATAATAAATTGCTATACCTTTAAATGCATTGAATGTACCTTGTTACTGTACTGCCGTATGTTGATCAAAACTATAGGACTGATTGATAACTTCTAAGCATAGCACAGACAAATAGTGACTCAATAGTTTTTCAATATCATCTTCTGGCGTTGGAAAACAATTGAAAGGGTTAGATTGTTGAACCTTTGTACTGATAAAACACAGGAATAGCTTTGTAATAGCTTCGCAGCGCTACCTGCCACCTGTTGTTGTTCTGTCAGTCTTTTACGTCTCTATGGAAACAGTGACAGGAATACAGGAAAAGGAAGAGGCTAGCTACGTTTTTCGCACCCGAGATCCGACAACAAGGATGCGATAGGTCATTTGCTACCACGTGACACCGACATGTCGTACCTCTTTCCCGGTTTTGCACAGATGCGTATACATTGAGGCTACCTTAGGCTACTTGGTTTTATCCCGTTCACTAAACCATAACTTTAAACATGTCTAAACTTTGACAATTTGTCAATTTCCTTCACTTCCGGGGACGGTTCCGCCTACTTCTTCTCATTGGCTACAGCTTTCTGGTCTGCCCGACTTGTTGTCGAAGCTCGGGTGGGGAACACAGTAACGCAGTCGAACCGAGAAAGAGGAAGTAACACACAGTAAAAGTTGTCGAGATAGTCAACAAGATACTTCAACAAAACTCAGTTCTCGAGGCGAAAAGTACATTATGGGGACAACAGCAAGTAAACTGGGGAAGGATTTATTATCAGAATACCAAGTAAGTACATAGAGAGGAAACTGCAGTTGTTTGTTTTTCCGGACCATAATAGTTCTGGCTAACTTAGCTTGCGGATTTTAGCAACAACACACAGGAAGTCTTACCAGCTTTAAGCAGATACGCACACGTATATTAGTGTGTATGAAGGTGAAACTAATGTCCCTCGCTCGTCTCTAGCAATCATTCTAACGTTGTTTACTTGTACTTTCAGGAGTTGGCGTTCTTAACAAAGCAAGAAATCCTTCTGTAAGCAATCAGCTGAACACTTGAACATCACACTTTACAATCAGTTGATTCAGTCTGACGCTCCTTGTTGTTATACAATGACAAATCTGTGTTTTTCATGTTGTCCAGCGCTCACAAGAGGTTCACCGAACTGCTCTCTAAAGAAGACAAAGCTCTGCCAAACCCCAGAGTACCGATGGAGAGCATTCTGACCCTGCCAGAGCTCAAGGTACAAAGCTTTAGGAGTCAAATAGTTGTTTTATTTCAGGGTTTTGTTCTGTATCTGTCCTGCTCTGTCTGTTCTAGAGGAATTCTGAGTGTGATGTCACGCTGATAAGTGTGAGTGACCCTTGTACTTCTTCCCGTCACAGTGTAACCCCTTCAGAGAAAGGATCTGCCATGTGTTCTCAAATTCTGACATGAAAGATGGAAGTCTGACTTTCGAGGACTTTCTGGATCTCTTAAGTGCCTTCAGTGACTCGGCTACTCTGGAGATCAAGTCCCACTATGCCTTCCGTATCTTTGGTAATTACTTTGAGTTTGGTAATCAAGATGTTGTGGCTGAGAATTCTTTTGTCTAATCAACATTTTTGTGATGTATTTTAGATTTTGATGATGACGGCACCCTGGACGGCGGCGATCTGGAGAAGCTGGTGAATTACCTGACTGGTGACA
Organism: Genypterus blacodes; assembly: GCF_046128005.1. NCBI lineage: Eukaryota > Metazoa > Chordata > Actinopteri > Ophidiiformes > Ophidiidae > Genypterus > Genypterus blacodes. Next base: position 11,235,393 of record NW_027466834.1, read on the forward strand.
CAGACGACACCAGACTAACCGCTCGGGAAATGAAAGAGCTCATCCACAATGTGAGTTCAGCCTCCCCGCATTGATACACCGTGGCTGGTTAAAGCAGGTCCAACAGTTGTTTCTGCTCCTGGTTTAGATCCTGGACGAGGCGGACATTGACAAAGACGGAACAGTGAACCTCTCAGAATTCCAGCACGTCATTTCAAGATCACCAGATTTCGTCAGGTGAGATGTATTGTCAACTTTTCCTGTTTTGTGTTTTACTTGTGTCCGACCTTCCTGCTTTAACCACAAACATTCATATTTCCTTTACAGTTCTTTCAAGATTGTGCTGTGAAGACCTACACCAGTATATAAACACGGGTCTCTCTTTGATCCTCACATGGTTGCTATTTTTCAAATCAGAACAATTTTACTCATTTGCCTTAATTTATATTTACCTGTGGATTCTACTGTCTTACTCTTTTATGCAATGTTTGAAATACAAAACCTTCCCTTTTATGTTTTTTTAAAACTTCTACGCAGAAATAAAGTTTACATGAACCTTTAATCTCTGTTTGTTTAGGACTAACAAGACTGTACACTTATAAAAAAAAGACACTGATTCCAGTCAATGTGTTAATAATTACACTTCCCTGTATGTTATCCAAAGTCCAGTGTTTATCCTTGTCAAGGGGACTCGTCATTTATACAAAGTTCAAGCGGTTTCCTCCTTGGCGATGGCAGCAAAGGTGTTCCATGCTCCGCATTCTACGTCCACCACACGCAGCCGCTGCTCCCTGAAGAACTCCACCCGCTGAGGCTCATCAGAGCTCGTTAAGGTCTTGTGTCCTAGTTGGCCGTATTCACCTGAACAGCGATGAAAGAACAAAGGTAGGCACGCAGATGCAACGTATACTTTCAAAACAATGGGTATCAGATTAGATTCAAATACAAACGTACCCCAGCCCCAAGTGTAGAGGTCACCAGTCGCTAAAGTAGAAGAGAAAATATCTGATTAACAAACATTCACTTCATAAGTACACACACATTTTTCCTGGAGAACGTACTTGTTACTGCAGCTGTGTGCCGGGAACCACAGCTGATTGTTTTCACTTCACAACACGGCGTGACGTCCAGCAGTGCTGGGAACGCTTGGATGGATATGAACACATCTTCGCTTTCCTTTCCCCCCTCCGGTTCTTCACCAGGAGACGTGCCGGCGTCTTGATGGGACGACGGCGCTGTTGAGAGCGGTTTCGTTTAGTTTAACTTGTCTGTTAATCACCATTAGCACAGTTGAAATGGTACAGCTGAAAATGAGATCACATTGCAGTTTCTTGGTGCAAATCATCCAGTTCTGGTGCGACTTGATGGGAGATCAGCTTTACCTTCAGTCAGCAGATTATAGAGGAAATCGTCATGATCTCTGGAATGATTGTTTTTGTGTGTTGTGTCCCTTTGCTGTATTTCTCCAACAGCACACACACACAGATTCTTTCTGGAATCAGACTAACCTGTGTGCGGGCTGCTTTGCTGCTTTGCGTTCCTCAGAGCCCGTGAAGGAAGTCCGAGCTGACCACTCTCGTTCCATCCCCACACATACAGGTCACCCGCATCTGTGGAAACAAAGTGTGTTTTTTTGAAAGGGCGTTACATGACCACTGGTGAACCTTTACTTTGCCCCCACATCACACACATGAGGCTTACCACTGATGCAGCCAGAGTGCCAGCCACCTGTAGCCACAGAGCTCATCGGCATTCCCCACAGAGCCTCCACTGCCCGGGGTTCCTCCTCAGGAGTGAGGCCTCCGTGTCCCAGCTGGCCGTGGCTGTAAAATGAACACGTGCACAAACAAAGAGATGATTCAGGTGGATTCCAAAGGGGGGGGACAGGCGTGTTCATTGCCGTCCATCTTTGTCAAAGGGAGGCCACAGAATATGTCGGTCTCAGTTTAGAGAGTGTCAGAGTTTTGATGTAACAAGACTCAGCAGCTACAAGTGTGTATCATAGTACAGAGCTGGATGAGATTCTCGCGTTCCCTTTGAGTGGAGGCTCTGGTCTTTGTCAGCACTCTGCTTTGTGCTCCTGTGTTAACCAAGAGATAATGATAGAAGTAAAGGAGTATTTACAAACCTCCACCCTCTCTCGTCTGTCCATTATCACAGAGGTGGTGTGGATTACATATATGAGTTATATAAGCTATTATGAGTGGGCGTATTTGTTGTACCTGCCCAGTCCCCAGGTGTACACAGTCCCAGTGGTGGTGAGGAGGATGGCGTGTTCTGCACCCAATACCAGACTCTTAGCGTTCAGCTCTGGCGACAGGGGGCGGTAGAGAGGCGGCTTTGCGGCAATGTAACCCCCAGGTACTAATGGTAGATTCAGGGAGGGTCCTGCAGTAACAGAGCAACAATAAGTGTATAGTTGGGCCACTGTCATTTATCCACAAACACACATGAGTATATTACCTGAATGGCCTGAGTGCGTTTCTATCTCCATGCTCCATGTTCGCGTCTTCTCGTTGCCCTGCAGGTCCCAGCACTCGACTCTGTCCGGGAAAGCAAGAGTCAGGTACGATTCACCGACGATCGCATCCTCGCAGCCATAACTCTCCTCCATCGACACGCCACAGCGCCTATCAGTGTCGGGGACCGTCCCAAAACCTGCCACACACACGCGACTTCCGCCTGCGAAAGACACACAAAACAGATGTCATTCACACCGCTATTGCCTAATCTTAACGTGGCTCATTTTCTGATTCATCTGTTAAAGTTGCACTCACTTCCATCATCCAAATGCAGAGACGCTCTTCTACTCCAGCAGGCTCTGATTCTGCAGATCGTCAGTCTGCAGTCACTTTTGTCCTCATGCTTCTTTATCTCCGCTGGATTTATTACTTTGACTTCGCTTGCGTCCGGTCTTGATCCTTCGTGATCACATATCTGTCCGAAGGCGTTAAACCCGAATCCGAACCAGCGCATCTGTCTTTCACCTGCTTGTTTTTGTCGGGAGACGCAGTGAAACGCAGATGTCAACACACGTGAATAACCCGGAAGTGCTGCGCATGCGCTTCAGGTCGCTGCCAAAAACGACGTATAATGGAAAAATGAAAGATCTTTTATTTTTCTGTTCATCTTTTCAGTCACTTACAAAATCATTCAGTTAAAAATTCGGAATGTAGTGTGGTGCAATTAATACAGGATGAAATGTGTAACTAAGCACAAATAATATAATGAACGTAAATGAAAGAAAAGATACAAAATTCGCCAGAATATACAGGATGATGTAATCTGCCTGGAGAATATTATGCAAAAATACTATGGGACCTTAGTAGATAAATACAGGCAGCTGGTGAAGCTCAGTCATTACCTTCAAGGGTAACATGATATCTATTGCCTTGTTTACAGCTCAGGTAAATTGTGTCAGTTGTGATAATAAGGCACTAAAGCCACTTCTATAACTTAAAGGCAAATTCAACCACCCAGCCTCTAAGAGTGGCTTTAGTCATTCAAAGCATTTCTGATGTTATAGAGGTTAGTATCCCTCTAATGTCACAAATGCTATGATTGTTGATTTTTTTTGCAATAACATGATTTTAAATGTAAATAGTATGTGGTCCCACTTTTACTATTTTTGGTAAAGATGTGACCATTTCAGTGACATCCGCTTACACACTTGCAAATGTCAAATGTATGTTTCCACACAGAGCTAGAAGCACTTGAATGCTGCATTGTTGTCAGGGCTCATTTCCTGCCACTCTTTCCTTCCCGTCCCTGCTCCTGATGACACCGTACTCCACTGCCATGTCCAGACAATTCTGGGCTATCTTTGAAACTGCAGCGGCCGTGGCTCCTTCTCCCTTCGCCAGGACGGACAGGATCTCCAGAGCCTCACTCTCCATGAGTGTCTCGGCCAGGCTCTTGTCCGCCTGCATCATGTTCTGCACGATGACAGCTCCGCGGTGCCGCAGGTCTGCTATCTCACTGAGCAGCAGGGCCTGCAAGATCTCCATCCAGTGGGTGGTCTGAGAAGAGTACAAAAGGAAGTCGCATTGGCCAAAACGGATCAAAGAATAGTTGCGATGTAGCGAGTGTGGAGCTGTTGTGGTCTGCTCACTGTTTCGGGGATGCGGGCGCAGAGCTCTGGCTGCTCGGCTGTCAGCATGGCCAGTGTCCCTGCGGCAGCTTTCCGCAGCCTCTCGTCGTCCTCTCCACTGTAGAGCACGAGCAGCTTCAAACGGTCGTTCCCCGTGGCCAGGTACAGCTTCTGCACCTGAGGACGCAGGAAACACACGCTCCTGTTTTATCTACACATCCTGCAGACTCATGCCAGACAATGGATGAGTTATAGTGTGTGTGTGTCTTACCTCGGTGCTTAGAACCAAATTACACATGCACTCTGTGGCAGAGGCTCTAACCAAGTCATGCTCTTCAAACATGTAGCCTTCCACCTTTGGTACGGCCTTCTCTTTTATGACCTTTTGCCTGTGAAACGATGCACTTCATTAGAGCAAGTTATTCATACACATACTGATTTATTGTGTTAGTTACTATTCTAATCAAGCTCTAGATCAGCTTATTCCATTATTTACATATATTTCTAATTCTCTCAGACGAAAGGCTGCATTCAAAGGCTCCTCCTAAGCCACCTAAGCACATGACCACCTCCTCAAAGGATGCAGCCCATAATGGAGAGACAGCTGTAGTGTTAGGAGAGAGCTCCCTCTAGTGGCCAACCTGAGTCGATCATTGAGGCCAGCCAAGTTGGTGAGGGCCATCAGCGATTCGAAGTTCTGCAGCAAGGTGCATTCGAGGCTCAGGAGACTGATGAGAGGGCGCACAACCTCGTAGATCTGTGATATAAATGTGAGAAGAGAACAATCAAAGCCATGTTTACACATGTTTAACTGGCGCTGGACAGAATGTTGCCTGCTTTCCTCACCCTTTCTCCTGGAAAGGCGATCTCTGGGTTAGATGTTATGGTGATTTTGGCCAAGGCTTGTGCTGCTTTGGTTTTCCCTTCATCCGTGTTGTCTGAGGCCAAAGGGATCAGAGCCTGGGAAAGAGGAGGAACACAATATAAGGGAACTAGGATGAAGTGCGTAAACGAGTGTGTGGCTAATTATATTCTATACTATATATACTGTATGTATTGTGTGCGCTACCTTTCCTCCCCCCTGTGCCACCACTGTGCCTCTGTCTTCTTGTCGTTCCACCAAAGCCAAGAACACCCTGCCGTGACAAATGGTATTTAGCCTTAGTTCGTCTGAGAGCATTTTAAGTGAAGACTATGTGGGACAAAGATGTGCAGCTGGTTTCCTACCTGGCGATACACTCTCTACAAGCCTCAGTGAGGGCTGGACTCTCATGTTTGACCATACACACCAAGGCAGACACCACGCCCGCCTCCAGCAGCTTCACCAGCCTCTTCTCCACATAGGAGGACGCATCCTGATGTATGAAAGGACGACAGATTTGCGTGAAAAATGCACTCTTTACAGGGAAGCACATACAGAAACTACTGGATTCTGGATTAGCACCTTTGGGTGCTGCTCTGGTACATGCTGCTTTGCATATTTGGCCAGCTCCACCATCTGAGGGTCTGGCTTCTCCACTTCGTAGCTGTTTGTGCAGTTCACCAGGGTGGAGCCGACTGCAAACAGCACCGTCTTATCCTCAGACTGCAGGACACAGAAAACAAAGCTATTTATAAAATGAAGATCAGAGCAAAACATCTCTTTGTGTGAGCGCTCATTTTAGGAACATTTTAAGAAGACTGTCGATCATAAATCGATTCATGGTTAAGTTGTATTGCATTTAAAACAATGTCAAGTGGTTTTGTAATAATAGAACAATAGCAAACTGACACTATAAACATTGGAAGAATACACCTGGACAAAGAAGCAGGTCTCATTCAAACCTTAGCTAGCTCAAACATGGCCTGGAGAGCGTTCTTGTCCTCCACTAGGTCCTCCTTCACGTCAGCATCGAAGGTGAGGTAGGCGAGACCTTCCACAGACCACCGGCGAGAGGTTGCCGGGAGAGACTCGTTGCACAGCCACCTAGCAGAGGCCAGGCAATTTATTTGGACTTGTAAATCCAGGAGAACACATTTTATCTATTGTGTTTCAGGCACATGAGATCAACCTCCACATATTAGATCAACCCCAGGCGTACGTACTTCCTGCACTGCTTGGCGAGCTTCAGCGTCGACCCCTCTGCAAACTGCTTCATGCTGAAATCCGTCCCTCCTGCCGATCCGAGCTTGCACAAACCCTGGATGATGACCCACAGGAGACCGTAGTTACTTTATATTCAACTCTGTTCTTTTCCTCAACTCTTTCGTCAACTTTGCTGCAGCACTCACCACCAAGGCTCTCACGCGTATCCTGTCATTCTCGCTCTGCTTGTAGAGGTCCTTCAGGAGGGCCACGCCGTTGGCCGTGATGAAGGAGGCTCTCTTGGCTTTGCCTGCGGCGTGAATAAGAGCCTCCACCGCCACCTGCTGGTGAGTCACATCTTTGGAGGCGCACAGGGAGATCACCGCATCCATCATCCCCGACATCTCCAGAGTTCTGTTCCCCACGTCGCTCGGCCCCTGGAGGAGCACCGAGACTGCCTGGATGGCCCGCAGCTTGCTGTCCAGGCCGGCTCGGCTAAAGTGTTGCCTGATCAGAAAAACACGAATTCCTCTCAGATTAGATATTTGCAGAGATCGTAGTAATTTTAGTAACAGAAATTGGAAATTAGAAGGACAATCAACCCACTGGACATATTCTTCACACAGTTTGACAAAGTTCTCCCTCTCTTTCTCACTCTTCAGATCATCAAAGAGTTTGCTGAGCAACACGGAGCAGCTCATGTGGGAGTTGTCGGTCAGAGGTGGACCTTCAGAGAGCTCGGGGACTGTTCCAGCCACCTCCAGGATCTTCTTCAAACCTACCAGAGGACAACAAATACTCAGTAAATGGATAACAATCATTCATGATTTAATCCATCAAAGCATAAGCAAGTGAGAAGGTCTAGATGACCGATGGGAGCGTTTCATACCCTGGTCTATCACCCATATGGTGAGGGAGTTGTCAGGGTTTTTTAAGGACTTGCGGGGAACTTGTTTGACCAGCAGGTTGATGGCGCTGTCTCTGCCAGGCCCCGACACTTTAGGCGCTGGCATCATTTCCAGGAGATGGCGCAACATTGAGCGTAACTCCTTCGATGGTTCTGCATTGAATTAAATTCATACAGTCAGTGCGACTCCAGGCAAGAACAAATGCAATAATGCTTTTAGGAGAACACTCAACTACACCATTAGACTCGATACGTACCGGGAAGTATGGCTTCATCTTTCCCTCTGATCTCTCTGTTCATGCCCTCAGTCAGAGCCTCAAACATCACCTGCAGCAGGTGGCAGGCAGCTAGAGACACTGTGGAGGCAGCTGATCCCATCACTGCACAGAGCTGCTCCATCCCCAACTCATTCACGATGGCCATTGTCTGCAAGACAGCAAACACCAAAGATCACAAAACTGCACTGTGCAACGAAGCCACTAAAGTTTGTCTACACCAATGGGGGAGGGGGGTCTATGTCACACTCACTCTGGACTGATGCCCTGTGCATAAACCAACCAGGGTCCTCAGAGCAGACAGGACCACAACCTCCTGCTTGGAACACAGAAGCTTCTGAAGTAGCTTCACTCCATCGTTGCGGAAGATCTGCTCAGCTCCGGCCTGTTCTCGCGACAGCACCACTAGATTCTGAGCAGCCTGAAATGAATCGAGATGAATGAATCATACTTTTATTTGAGAGTTACAACACACCCATGAACAAAGAATTAATGATAAGAGTTGGTAGTGTATGATTCTATGGTCTGCCATATGCTTACTTTCTGTCGATCACAGTCTTTTGCAGACGCATCTACGAGGAGGGAGAACATTTGCTGCACACGAGCGTCTGTGGAGTTGAGCTGCAAAGACTGCAGAATCATAAGAAAATACAGTTATTAATGGGTTTCTCAGTCTACAGTTGACAAACCATCATGGCCCCTATTCTGAAACACAACACTACCTTCAGCTGGATTTGTGCTCCGAGCTCTCTGAGCAGATCCTGGAAGGCTTTGTTCTTGGGCTCCAGCTGGGCACACCTCTGAGCATCCAGAAAAGCCTGGTCAAGCCGGCCCAGTCTCTGGAAAGACTGAGCCCTACGGAACCTGGCTTTCACGTCACCTTGATCTGTCTCAAGAGCTGAGGACAAAGAAATCATTTATTTGACTAATGCTAGAGTTTATATACAGACATTAATCTTTAGCACGTAATTGTTCTTCACCAAACACTCTAAATCGTTTTTTGGTCCCACCTTTGGAAGCATCAGCCTCTGCCTTGGTGTACTCCTCCAGTTTAAGGTAGCAGGCTGAGCGGTTCCTGTACAGAACAGCACCGTCTGTTTGGCTGCTACTCAGCTTTAAGGCTTTGGTGTAACAGCTGACAGCTCCCTGCATGTCTCCTGCCTTGAAGAGGGCATTACCATCCTCCTTCAGGGCTGCAAAGTCCTGAGAACGCAGATGAAAGCAAAGTTTTAAGTTTAACAAGAAATAAAAACTATAATATATATAAAATATAATAAATAATAGGTTCCTTTACATTTTCATTGATTACATTGTGTATCCCTGGCTAATATCCACCTAACAGAGCTATATAAATTCACACAAATGAAGAACAGTTGATCACATTATATTACAGTTCATGCAAATTAACTCCAACATGCACGTAGGGCTTCTATATACACATGTAATATATTATAAAGAGTTAATATATATACTGTATATAAACAAATGAGAACCAAGTTCGTCCCAAATATTCCGTTCATTTGAATGAAAACTGCGATAAAGCATGTTTCTATAGGAGATTACAGAATGCACAAAGATTTGCAACGTCAGTTTTATTTAGCAATCAACGGATGAATTAAAATATTGTTTATTTGATTTACAGCCAGTTTACAGAGTGACTGAATGTCTGCTAGTGGAGCGTTATCAGGCATAGATGCTTCTGGAAAAATGCCTGCGAAACTGCGGCTTCCTTACCTTTCCGGCTTCACCCGCACTCATCTTCAAGATCCGATACGAAACACCACGTTACGTAATGTATCTAACGTGTAGTTTTATTCCTTTTAGCTCACTAACTACACTCTTTTTAGCTAAACATGTTACATCTCATTTCGCTTCCGGGTGTCCGGGGCGCAGTGATGACGTGTCAGACCAATCCCCGCCCACTTCCCCCAACGCTCCTTTACCTTAAAAGGAATAGAGTTTCCAAAGCTGCCGAGCACAGAGCATCTTCGCCACCGGCTTTATTTGGTTATATTTCCAGCCCCTGGCTTTTTATCAAGCTGCTCGTGTCATGTACAGCTGATTTAGGAGCGTAGAAGCTGCATTTTAAACTTATCAGGATCAATAAGGTGAAATCAGCTGAACAGATAGTCACACAGTGTTTGTAGTGCCTTTTGAGCAAATCACTGACTCTCTTCCTGCTCCAAAGGTACTGATTCGCAGATGTGACAAGTACATTTACTCAAGAATTACACATAAGTACACTTTAGCTGTCTGTATATTTACTTGTCAATTTCCATTTCTTACCAGTTTATGCTTTTATACAGCTCATCCATCATCAAGCCAAATTTGATTCTACTGCTACATTTTCAGGCCATCTGGGGACATAATAACAAATCACTTTCCAAAATGTTTATTGCCCTCCAAAATAAAACTCCATTTATTGCACTTCACCTTATTCATGATTACCATTGTGACAATATTTTAGTCTAATGTACTGAGATGAAAAAGGTAGTAAATTCTGTCGGGCAGGCTTTTATGAGCCCGCTGATAAATATTTCTTTTTACAAACAGGCGCTGTGTTTTTATAGACTGAAATATGACCTGACTGAGATCTTATGAAATTTGTCAAATAACCCAATATGATGCTAAAATCATTTTGGTAGACGATGGACAGTAAAACCACTCTAAATAACTAAACTGCCAATCCAGCTATTACATTTTAGTGAAACATAGATTTCACAAAATTGAGTTGCAACATAAAATTGGTAAAAACTGGCTTGACTGATAAGTTGATTGATTCACTGCAACTGCTTTTTTGTCTCTGTTCCATACAAGAAATCTGCTCCGTGGTTTCCTTGGTCTCCTCCTTCTGTCCTGTCCTCTCGCTCACGTCCAGCGTCTGGTTCATGTCCCTGATGGTCTGCAGGAGACACACATGTCCATCTGGCTCTCTGGGTGCACAGCTTGATCAGAGCAGATCAGTCCCCCAACCCCCGCCCCCTGCTGGCCCAGGCACCTCTCCAACTCCTGCAGTTTCTGGGCTTCCTCCCCAACACTTTGAAAAGGTGACAGAGATCATCCTTGGTTGCCTCAATAATTTATGTCACATTAAAACCTTATTCAAAAAGTAACCAACAACGACATCTTCCAGTCACGCATATGACATAGGGTATTCAGCACAATATTTTGGAGCACAATGTAAGGCTTCAGAATATTTAAACATTGTATACTATATTTCTTTTGGTTCCTTAGGGAGTCTCACTTACTGGGACAGCAAGCCTCTATTGTTACATGTCCTCTGCTGCCTCAGAAACCAGGAGGATTCCCACAAGACCTTGTCTTGCGGTACACCTGCTAACTCTCACATTACCACTGGAGCTTTGTGAGTTTTGTGAAGACGGAATGACTTTCTCGGATGGTTGATATTTATGCCCTCAGGACTGAGCTGTGGAACCCTCAGAGAATCAGTCGGACTGGAAAATTGGCTCATTGGCTGCAGTCAAAATCAAAAACAGCTGCGTAAACATGTTTTGCTTATCACAACATTATCATGTGAGCGAGAAATGTTGATATTTTCAGGAGAAATCCTTTCATGACTGATATATCTACTGTTGTACATTCTGCAAAAATCTATTGCTTATAAATAAACAATGTTGTACCAAGGTTGTGAACCACTTTTTTAATGACTTCAAAAAGTTCACAAAGTCTCCCATGGTTGCAGCAGGACAACACCAATAATATCAGCAGATGGTGTGTCTTGCGCAGTTTGCCAATTAATTATTGAAGTATGAGATCAGCTCTTGTTTCCATAAATACAAAAGGAGGTCATGAATGATCCATCAAAAGTGTGACTCACGAGCAAAACAACACTGACTTTTGTACTCTGGCCCTCTCAGGTTTATTGGACCTTGCTGTGTTACGGCTGGAGGTGCTATGTTATGTTAGTTAAGCCGTCATACATTATTAACCATGAGCCCTAACATGGCACAACTGGATTACTCACATGTCATGAATCATACAATGATTGGGACTTTAATTCAGAAGTTGTTACACATTCTCTGCATTGTCAACAGAATTGTCTCCTTTCTCAAACGTTACAAATAAAGGTTGCAACTACTCTTTGATAATAACATAATAAAGGATGGATACAACAACGATGAACGATTTAAAGTAATTGAGTAATAAACAGCTAATTGGACTTGGTTATTATGTAAAATCACTCAACCAGAAGAAGAACTGTCCTTTATAATCATACACAGAAAAATAAAAACGTTGAAAATTGTGCTGTTAAATACACAAGGGATTATCAACTTGAATTTTACAACATCATTTACCACATTGGAGCAATAATGATTTAATGATTCGGAAATCTCGCTCACACCCTGACAGTATTAATCAATACAAACCACAGAAATGTGAGTGTATTTATGTGGGCCTCATCAACAAGGCCCGGGTCACCCAATGACTGAATGATCTTGCACATTTTCCACAAGGTGTAAATTTATTCTATTTAAATACACGTATAGTTATATTGTGAATACTCCACTGTCCATATTAAATTGATAAGCTCTTTATTTTCATTCTACATTGTGATGTAAAATAACTGTGATTTATTTTTCTCTTGATATTAATATTTATTTTTCTCTAAATATCTTTATTGCACCAAACACCATAACAAATTCCTTGTAAGTGAAAACGTACTTGGCAATAAAATCGATTCTGATTTTGATTCGGATTCTAGAGCTATTGGCCAATCAGCGGCCGATGCGCGCGCGGCCCCGGCTCTTCCCACAAAGCTTTGCAGCAGCAGCTCCTTGCAGCGCGAGCTAGCTGTTTCTGTTGGTAATCTGTCAACGGGCAGCTAAAGGAACAGACACACACACACACACACACTCACACACACTCAACCGGGGCACCTCTCTCCTCTCACACAGGTAACGTTGTTTGTTCTTGTCGCTCACACACACAGTCCGGGTGCCGTTGTCCTCCGTGTTCGGTTAGAAGCAGAGTGGACGGCGAACCAGGAAGAACCAGCCACGTATTAGTCTAATGTTATCAGTCAACAGCAGCAGCTAACCACAGACTGATGGCGTTTCCTGGGTAATGCCGGTGGGACACAACCGTCTCTGCTATTCTCGTCATGTCTTACGTCAAAGTGCTCCGTTCTCAGATTTTACAACAACGGAACCTGGATAATTATTAACCCGCAAATCTAGTAATGCCACATCTGATCGCTACTGGCGCTAGCTTGGTTAGCTGCAAATCCATCCGGAATCCAGCCTCAAGTCACCGCGGCGTGAAGTTGTATGTGTCGGTGTGTCGGATAGGTTAACCGGGGTGTGAATGTGACACGGTGTAAGATGATGCCCTCCAAACTCTGTGTTTGTGTCATTCACTTAGTGGGGTTGTCAAGTTTCAAACTACGCAATGTAACCTGGCTAGCTGCCCACTGAGAGCTAATAAACAAGTTCCAGCTTAACGGAGCTTAACCTCTGGGTCAGCAACGCGAAGGACATTGTTCGGTGTCATTTCATGTGTTACTATGCGACATGTTTAAAGGAGCATTACCCTTATTGTTGTCGTGACGCGGTGTGAGTGCTTTAGAGCAGGTTACTGGATGTTTGACTAAGGAGATTCATGCTGTAATCGTTTATGATCACTGTCAAGAACCTCTGCAAATCAGCTCATTAAGCCTGTTTTACAGCATATTTGAGTATTTAAGACTTTGAAGCACAGATGGTCTTAGGTCACTGTAGGTTTCACTCATGTCAAGGCAGAGGAGAGTCCCCCTGTGGTCAGTCAGTCACAGCCTGGCAGTGATTGGATTACTATCACACTGGATTTACACAAAGGAGGAAAGCAGAAACGCCTCAGCTCGCAGAGGAAATCCACTCCACTGAGCTCCGTTCAATTGTTTTCCCGTAGCACTTACATGTCAGATCAAACAATGTCTCTCACTCTCCCACACAGTCCCTTGCCTTTGTGTTTCCTGTGACTGACAGTGCCCCTCAATTCAATTACTGTAACTTTTTCTTTAACAGCTGCACAGGATCCTCTGATGTCATTTCAACTTGGCAGTACTGATCAAGGACGAGCACACAGCCCCTGCATCCGCCCGCTGATGTGATCTGTTTCTCTGCTCGCTAAAGAAGAATGACATTTGTCTCATTCTAATTCCTGGAGGTCCTTGGGCAGAGCTTTGTTTCGTTTAAAAAGGCTGCTGCTCTAAGCCAACCCAGTCTCTGCCTCTGCCCTCTTTATTTGCACTGCTGCAGCCCTAGCGTGCAAACTGTTTCGGCCCTGGAGGCCAAATGAGAGAACTGGGACTCTGGCTGTACTGGAGGATCAGACACTGCTGTGGAAGTGGGGAGCGGAGCGGGAGAGAAGGCCCACACAGACACGCATCATGCTGCAGGGACACTAGGCTCAGTGTTTGAGCCCCTCCTGTGTGGTGCCACTTGTTTTTTTCCTCCCTTTTCCTGCAATCTCATAGGTTTGGATGGTTGAGGACAAGGGCAACTTTGAAGGAGCCCACCGGTGGCTGTGGTTTGGCCAAAGCTGACGGACCGCTTGCCAGCCACTGCTGATTTAGTACGCCTGTCCACTCCTGCCGTTGCCGTAGCCCCCTTCACTGTGGTTTCCAGTATGGTGAGCGGAGGCTGGAGGCGCCGTGGATGTGGTATTGAACCGTTAACGCCGGTATAGCTGGCTGATTCCTCATCTTTTTGAACTGTGAAGGATTTCATTCCGCTGTTTCAAGGACGGACTATTTTTTGTTTGTGACCATAGTTGAGGTTATTTGTTTGAAAATTCTCTGCGAAAGAGAGCACTGCTCCAGAAGAGGATGAAGCTGAGGAAGCAGGTGACAGTGTGTGGAGGGGCCATATTCTGCGTGGCTGTATTCTCACTTTACCTGATGTTGGATCGAGTCCAACATGATCCCGCAAGGCGACAGAATGGCGGGAACTTCCCAAGGGTAAGGATAGAAACTGTTGTGGTAGTGGTCTAAAAGCCCTTTACTGTAATTACTTTTGTGGCACTGTGCACATTGTGTTGTAACACTTAATGGAAAACAATTTTCTGAGGCAATGCGTCGCAGAAAAGCTGGTTTTGTAAACACACTTTCCTTTGAAGAGTCACATCAAAGCCAGAATTAACATAAGCCACGCTGTAAGGCTTAATTGTTAGAGTTTGCGCTAAACCGAATAATTTGCTTACTTCAACATATTTTTGTACAGACTAACCTGAGAGGATTTAATATAATTTAGTAACCTTCCAAAATAACAACTGCCCTCTTATGTAGGTCGTAGCATTAAATGTGTGACATACATATTGTTTTCATAGAGATTTTAACGACTATAAGAGACTAGAGGAATATTTGTTTGGTCAACAGATGGTTTGTGATGACACACATCTGTGTGATTAATGAATGCGTGATGTGATGCATTTGCACGTATTTTTTTTTCCAGAGCCAGATCTCAGTTCTGCAGAACAGGATCGAGCAGCTGGAGCAGCTCCTGGAGGAAAACCACCAAATCATCAGTCACATAAAGGATTCTGTGATGGAGCTCACAGACACAGGAGCTGTGTCTCCCAGTGGCCATCTGCCCTTCAGGAATGCCAATGGTTCTTGGGTTCTACCCTTCGATGGTCGCCCCACTTTCTTCTCCGTCAAATCCCAGGATTGCCAGTTTGCTGTAGGCAGTCCAGTTCAAACAGACGTTCAGGTGCGTTTGCCAAGATAGTGGGAGCAGCATCAACGTGGCCAGATATTACGTCACCCTCGCTTCGTTGTGGATACCGCTGTATGTGTATGAAGAGAAAATAACGTGTTTCTGTTTTATTTTAGATGTTAGATGTTTACTCCCTCCTGAAGTTTGACAATCCCGATGGAGGCGTGTGGAAACAAGGCTTTGACATAACTTACGAGCCAGAGGAGTGGGACAACGAGCCGCTTCAAGTGTTTGTTGTCCCCCACTCCCACAACGACCCAGGTGAGCTGCGAGCACATTCAAACACACAGTGAAAGTCAGAAGCGTCACATGCAAACCCTTTTCAATATGCTTGTAAATGTATACCCGTGCTTGCACTCATTTGATCTCGTGCTATAGCTTTCATGCAAAGTCTGCTGCATACAAAGTCCCATGCAGGCAAATTGAGTGTGTGGCGAGAATTCAAAGCCGAACAAAGGCAGGAACAATGTGGACGATTCCAATGTAATCAACAAAATCACCCAAGTGCAGGACACCTCATTTACTTTACTCGTTCTACCCAACATGGTTGATGCTCGTGACTTATTATTTCTCTGTGAGCTTCTGTTAAGAGAGAAAATAACACACCCTCGGGTGCGGCACGACTTGCTGTCACATGAACAAACTCTCCGAATGTAGCGGTCCAAAGGAACAAGACATTAAAAGCGGCGATTCCTCTTTTTAAGAAAAAACTCTTTGGTCTTTATTAACGCGACGGAACTCCAGGCGTGAACGCAGCCTCAAGGAGCTAACAAGTAGCTGCTCGTCTGCGCGGAAAGAGACGAGCCAGACGTGCCACAGTGGGAGGGCGGCAAAAATCCCTCACAATTTGATCCATTTCGTGTCGTTATTATTAGCATAATGCCGCCAAGAGTGATGGCTTATGCACAAACAATGTAATTAGAAACATATTGGCATTGGGAAACTCTTTGCTATTTTTCCACTTTCAATGGCTGAGATTGTATTTTGGACTGACATTTCCATTAAGTGTGTTTACCAGCCCTGCCGCTAAATTGGCTAGATTGACAGTTATTTATAAGTTGACAGGTTGCGGAGACCTGTCCATCAATAACAGGAAGAGGTGCCATTTGGACATGCATTCAATTAAACTCTGCCGTTATGTCATCCCGAGCAATATGAATGCAATACTGTGCAGGGAAGGAAGGAAGGTAGTGAGATATTGCAACCCGAAATAAAGCTGTCAGCTCTGAGTGAAGACGCATTACTGGTAATGGGCTCCCTTCTCTAAAAGCGTCTCTGGGGGGTTTTTCAGCTCGCTACAGGTATGTAGGTCAAACACAATGAGAGGAGCGTAGCGTTTCAATGGTTGTTCTGTCTCTTCCGAGTCCTTTTGCATGCGAGTCGACAGACCGGCCCTGATGATAAGTCTCTCTAGTTCACCTGCTTTGAAAGACGAGTGTGTGTGTGTGTGTGTGTGTGTGTGTGTGTGTGTGTGTGTGTGTGTGTGTGATTCTGCAGTAAATGGTGTTCTATCGGTTTGTGCTTTATTTTATGTGGAGCTTTGGTCTCAGAAATGCTTGACAAGGTTGTTTCTAAGCTATAGTGCCGTGTTTCTGGATACACTTAAACTGCATCTCGGCCATTTGCACAATACTTGAGTGTTATTTCTTGCTCCATTCAGCACTTTTTCTCCTTCATTTCGTTGTCTCTCTTACCGACTCGCTCACGAATCGCTTACGCCCGCACAACTTGACAGG
Source organism: Genypterus blacodes (assembly GCF_046128005.1). Taxonomy (NCBI): domain Eukaryota; kingdom Metazoa; phylum Chordata; class Actinopteri; order Ophidiiformes; family Ophidiidae; genus Genypterus; species Genypterus blacodes. Next base: position 11,252,160 of record NW_027466834.1, read on the forward strand.
TTGGATCAAAACTTTTGACAAGTACTTCACGGACCAGACGCAGCACATCCTCAACAACATGGTGGTGAAGCTGGCCGAGGACCCGCGCAGGAAGTTCATCTGGTCGGAGATTTCGTTCTTCTCCAAGTGGTGGGAGACTGCGGACGCACAAAAACAGGAAGCCATGCGCAAGTGAGTCACGGTCTCCCAGGTGGAAAGCAAGCAGAGTGGGCAGTGTGTACATTTACTACTGGTGTTAAGTGTCTTACACAGCAGAATGTTTTCCACTTGCGTATTGTAGACGCTCTGGAAATAGCTTGTTATCTGCTTGACGTGACCCTCCCACTTAAGAGCCGGATTATCCTCACCTTGCTTTCTAAATCCTCTGTGTTCAACAGGCTAATCCTCTCGGGACAAGTCGAGATGGTAACGGGAGGCTGGGTGATGACGGACGAGGCCAACGCTCACTATTTTGCCATGATAGACCAGCTCATTGAAGGGCACCAATGGCTGGAGAGGAATCTAGGTACAGAAAACACCACAAAATGATTCCTGTCTCCCGAAAAGTCCATATTTGCAGGTTTAACATTCTCTTGGCTCTCTCAAAATCTGGGAGGGCTCTCAGCTTCTCCTCACTTCATCTCTGTCTGTAGCAGAGAACAAAGTCTTAAGGATATGAGTCTTTTCAGAGCCTGAAGGTGAAAGCTGAACTCTTCATCTGATATGCATTAAGTGTAGCTTCACACTCAGCAGGGTGATAAAAACACTTCTTTAACCGTGGCCTACCCTGCTGAGCAGAAAAACCAAAAAAAAAGAAAAGATGTTTTCATTCCTTTATCTTAAGAGCGCTGCTGAAATATTCCATTCCCTCGTGTTTTCTTAGGTGTGACTCCTCAGAGCGGGTGGGCGATTGACCCCTTTGGTCACAGCGCTACCATGCCGTACCTGCTGAAGAAGTCCAATTTGACCAGTATGCTGATCCAGAGGGTCCACTATTCCATCAAGAAGCACTTTGCCTCAACACGCAGCCTTGAGTTTATGTGGCGGCAGGCCTGGGGTGAGTGAGCGAGCGAGCCCCAGCCAACAATATCATTCAAATCATGTTGCTCATCTCTCTGAGACTCATTCCTCAATGAGTCATGCCACTTTTTTGGCCTTTTTGAAAGTAAGGGAAACTTTGGAGGGTACATCCAGTTCTTTGCTGCTCCCTCATGCTGTTCTAGATTCAGTATATTCATGTTTTCCACCCTACCATATATTCCATTCTTGCCATTTGAGGCTTTTATCAGTAGAGATGTTAAATCTTTGTTCTACAATCTCTTTATCGTTTCTCTCTTTGCTTTATCGGCTCGGCAGATACGGCATCGAACACGGACATGTTCTGCCACATGATGCCGTTCTACAGCTACGACGTACCGCACACCTGCGGGCCCGACCCCAAGATCTGCTGCCAGTTTGACTTCAAGAGGTTGCCGGGCGGTCGGATAAATTGCCCGTGGAAAGTGCCGCCCAAAGCCATCGTGGATCGCAACGTAGCAGAGAGGTGAGAGGCACTTTGAAGTCACACTGTCCAGCATTTGGTCACACAGAGGACATAATCCGGTGGCTAATAAAAAAAGAAGCTTTATCCATCCAAGGTTATTGTAATTTCCCAGAAGATTGGCGTATGCAAAGCAGGCACCGATTGGATGCCAAGAAATTTGTCCTTCACACTCTCCTCTTCTTCCTCTCATCCTCTTTGTGAAACAGGGCACAAATTTTACTGGACCAGTACCGTAAAAAGTCCAAGCTTTTCCGCAGCAAGGTGCTCCTGGTGCCTTTAGGGGACGACTTCCGTTACGACAAGGGCGTGGAGTGGGATCAGCAGTTCGGCAACTACCAGAAGCTTTTCGACTACATGAATTCACACCCGGAGATGCACGTACAGGTGAGGAAGCGGATCTGTCAGCTGCTGTCGGAACACAAATCCACAACAAGCCGTTCAAAATCAACATTAAGATGAAAAGCCCACGCGTATCAAAGCTTTTTTCCTGTCTCCGCTTGTCTGTCCAGGCCCAGTTTGGGACTCTATCTGACTACTTCAACGCCGTCTACAAAGCAAACGGAGTGCCGCAAGGACACAGACCTGCAGAGTTCCCGGTGCTAAGTGGCGATTTCTTTGCCTACGCTGACCGGGAGGATCATTACTGGACCGGCTACTTCACCTCCCGGCCATTTTACAAGAGCCTGGACCGCGTGGTGGAGTCGCACCTCAGGTGAGGAAGGTTTAGTCGGACACATCGCTGATGAATAACAGGGACGTGGCCTCAAATGCTTTTTCTGCAGATGGGATACAGGGAGCTGCACGTTGCACTTTTTATTTATAGCAGCATGTGATCTCTTTCTTTTTTAGCAAAAGCAGATGTAGGATTTGGCTTATTCGGCTAAAACAGATACGGGGCAACTGCAAGGTCTAGCATTTGAAGGAATTAATCAGATTTCATTCTTTCCCATTTTTTATCTGTGCAAGCAATCAAAATAAAGCAAAATGTCCAATTATGAAATGCAAAACAGGCTGACAAAATGCCAAATGGAACTAAGGTTGTTTTCCAACTTCAGAAATTCAAAGTTTGAGAGGGAGAGTTTGAGAAATGTGTAATAATAACACACCTTCATCTGCCTGAATGAACTTGCCGTGTTCTTCCTCACGGTGCCTGTAAATGCTCCGCAGGGGGGCAGAGATCCTCTACAGTCTGGCTGTGGCAAACGCTCGGCATGCGGGGATGGAAGGGCGTTACCCCGTCTCAGATTATGCCCTGCTGGTCGACGCGCGGCAAACTGTGGGCCTCTTCCAGCACCATGACGCCATCACTGGCACCGCCAAGGAGAATGTGGTCGTAGATTACGGCACCAAGTAAGTAGGGAGTGTTGTTCCTCTCCCTTCTCTCTCCTCTGGATGTGTGAATTTATAGAGCCATTAGCCCAAGTAGCGTTTCTGAATGCTTTTGTTCTGTCCTTTTGAAGGAAAACGGCAAACTGCGCAGCCATTCATTCTCCTTATTCCCTCCCAGGTTGCTGCGCTCACTCATCGGTCTGAAGAGAGTCATCGTCAATGCGGCTCATTTCCTGGTGATGAAGAACAAAGAGTTTTATCGCTTCTACCAGACGGAGCCGTTCCTGGAGACGGTGAGGGGAAACTCTGCGGTCGCGGGCGGAATTAGATGTGAAAACATGCACACCTTGCTTTGGGGAAGTAATGGGCTTTTGTCTCTCTTTGTTTAGGATGACAGGCGTGCGACTCAGGACTCCTTGCCTCAGCGCACTTTAATCGAGCTGGACCCAGCAGGACCCAGGTACAATCAGCAGCCCGTGGCGTGGTCCCTCTGCACTCGCCCCTCCCCTCCCCCCTCACCTTTACACGCTCCACCGCTATTCCTCCTCACCGCTCTTTCCTTTTTCCGTTCCAGGTATGTCATTCTGTTCAACCCCATCGAGCAGGAGCGACTCTGTGCCGTGACCGTACTGGTCAACACGGTGAAAGTGCGGGTGCTCACTGAGGACGGGCAGACCGTCCCCGTGCAGCTGAACGCTCAGTGGAGCTCCCCCAGCCAAATGAGCGCAGAGGTGTTCGAGGTAAGACAAGAAGAAGACGAAGGTCCCGAGGGAACGTTTTGCAGGGTAACTGTCGACCATTCAGCGGTTTATTAACTCATCCGTCTGTAATTCTCTCTCCAGGCTACATTCATGGTTCGTGTTCCTCCCTTGGGCTTGGCCGTTTTCCACGTCTACGACACTCCCGACTCCCCGATGACGCTCCGCTCCGACACCCTGCTCAGGCTGTCGGAGCGGGGGGCCAGCGCCCGCTCCCTGGACCCCCTGCCCGTCCACTCTCAGCAGGCCGACGCGCAAACCTTCTTCATCAGCAGTCAGTCTCTAACGCTGGGCTTCTCTGGAACCACCGGCCTGCTGGAGGTCAGTGTTTTGGTTTTTTTCCTACCTGCTGCAGCAGCGGAGCAGATCAATATCTTGTCGACAATAAATCCGAATGAAAGATTATGTCATTTTGCTTTCATCTCAAGTGCTTGTTTGATCAAAGTTAACATGGCATGGATTTGCGGCTAATTAAACATCCTCTTTGAACTCACTTTCCATTTCTGTTCTCTCTCTCTCTCTCTCTCTTGTTCTCTCTTGTTCTCTCTCGCTCCTGTGGTTGTTAATTTTCCAGAGCATCCGACTCAAAGATGACCCCCAGGAGGTGAAGGTTCAGATCGAGTTCATGGTTTACGGCACGCGTCCCTCTAAGGACAAGAGCGGGGCGTACCTCTTCCTGCCCGATGGAAAAGCAAAGGTATACACCGGGATCCCACGCCGGCTCAGCTGTTTACTCACTTTGATGGGCCCTCCCTGGTGTATTGTACCATGCTGGGGAGCTCAGGGCTGCCTGGGTGCCCCTTCATCTCACTTTGATTGAAAGATAACACAACACACTGCAGCACAAGGGGCTCACTTGCCATATTTTATCGTGTTATTGCTGTTGTTCCTCCTTCTTTCCCCCACTGAGTCTCCCGACGTCTCCCTCCCTCAATATCTGCTGTGTTTTTTTGAGGTATTTCTTTTGTGATGCATCTTCCTCTTCCTCTCTCTCTGCGTTCAGCCGTACGTCCAGAAAGAGCCGCCCGTGGTACGCGTGGTAGAGGGGCCGCTCTTCTCGGAGGTGGTGGCACACTACCAGCACTTCCAACAAACCATCCGCATAAACAACGTGCCAGGTAATTAATACGCATAATATTGTTGTGTGGAATGAGTTCAAATAGTTTTTAGCAGGAAGCTTGTTTCAGGCAACAGATGGTGCAGTACATATGCCAAAGAAGCTAAAAATATGGCAGGAAACAATTTCTAATTCCAGCACTTCTCTCAACTCAGTGTTTCTGCTTATCCGGTACTTTCAGCTCCGTGATTCATTATGCTCTTTTGCAAATGGGGTTGGGACAAAATTTGGAGTTTTTGCATATTCTCTCACCTCGCCGCACCCTGTGGCCTGGCTTTGTTTTGTTAATGGCTCTGTGTGTGTCAGGGGTGGACGGCCTGTCCGTAGATATCACCACAACGGTTGACATCAGAGATCAGACCAACAAAGAGCTGGCCATGCGACTCGTCACCGACATTCAGAGCGGGGACGTCTTCTACACCGACCTCAACGGCTTTCAGGTCCGTCGCCTCCCGGACAGCAGAGTGGAACATTCTTCAGTTATTGATTGTCGTTTTTTAGAATCCGAGCTTTTGTGTCTCTCTCCTGTAGATGCAGCCCCGTCGCCACTATTTAAAGCTTCCTTTGCAAGCCAACTTCTATCCCATGCCCAGTCAGGCGTACATCCAGGACAGCAATCACCGCCTGACGCTGCATACAGCTCAGTCGCTGGGCGTCAGCAGCCTGGAGAGTGGTGTGTGTTTCATTTAATCACATTTATTTTCATTTCATTTGACAGTCCTCGGCGAACAGCGCAGTCTTCCCATAAAAAGCTTTACGGAGAACAAAGCGATTAACACCTTTGCTCCCTAAATAGTCCCTTTATCTTTAAGATCTGAGCGGGGAGAATTTATAGCGGTTTGTAAGCGACTTGTTTGTATTGAAGTCGTTGCCTTTGCTCGTCCTCTCTTAGGCCAGTTGGAAGTGATTATGGACCGGCGGCTGATGCAGGATGATAATCGGGGACTTGGCCAGGGCCTGAAGGACAACAAGAAGACAGCCAACCGCTTCCGACTGCTGCTGGAGCGGCGTTCCACGGGCAACAAGGTCAGGCAGGCGACAGTGCAGGGAGTCGTTAGAGCTCAGTGAGGAAGTTCCACACACAGCATCTGCTTCTGCGCTCTCAAATGAATCTGTAAACTCTATGCATGCCCGTTGAACGGAACAGTATTGTCCTCCATTCTGTTCATTAACACCTTTTCTCCATATTTTTTTCTCCATTACCCGTCACCGCCCCATCTGTCTCTGTGTTCTCCTGCTATCCTCTTGTTTCTTTCACACTTTCTCCTTCTCTCTCTCTCTCTCTCTCTCTCTCTCCGCTTCATTACACTCAGCATGACGGTTTCTTTGCCAAACTCTCCGCCATGTTCCGTTCTCTCCTCTCCCAAATCTTGAGTCACGGAGTTCAAGAGGTAACGTTGCCTTGGCAACAGTAAAGATGCTTGTTAGCCCCGCTTCATAGACGACACACCGGCTCTGTTATGTCTTTATTTTCCCTCCATTCCTTCCATCCCTTCGCCCAGACACTCCATCTTTTTTGACAGCACCATTGCAAATAACTAATGAAATCATTTGTCAGGTAAATGGATGCAGATTGACAGAGAGAGGAAGGACCTAGTCGCAGTTTTATTATCTAACTCTCTCTTATATAACTGCCGACCGTACTTCAAATGAAGTTGCTTTGGCCTGCAGCACTCCTCCATCCAATATGATGTCACACGTCATATCAGATGAGAAATTGCATCGCGCTGTTAATATAAAAGATTGCCATTGCACCTCATCACCGGGCTGCAGCTGCAACACAATCCCAATATCAATCGATTTAGTATTCAGTGTTCGGTGTAGATTGTGTGTGTTTGTAGGTAGAAGCGTGTGTGTGTGTGTGGCATAATACAATCGTAGCAAAGGAGTCGTTGGGTCCAGAGTGGAGTCACTGGTGTGTAGATTAGATTGTGTTTCTTGCTGTGGCTTCAATCTGTCTTCTGTTGTTCCTCCCCCCACCTCCCTCCTCCCCCCCTACAGATGATGGACAGCGGATCGACGAGCTTCCCGTCCATACTCAGTCACATGACCAACGCCTTTTTGAACCACGAGGTCTTGGCTCTGCCCGTCCTCCCTAAAAAGCGAGGCATCCCTCCCCTGCAGACCTTTGCCCCCCTCAAGTCCCTGCTGCCCTGCGACCTCCACCTGCTCAACCTGCGCAGCATCCAGAGTCAGGTGACCAGACAGAGGAACACACACACACACACACACACACACACACACACACACACACACACACACACACACACACACACACACACACACACACACACACACACACACACACACACACACACACACACACACACACACACACACACGCTCATGCAGAATACTAGAGGCCGTGTTTGTTTTGACTTTGAAATATTCAGTGTTTTGCTGCTGGCTCGTATTTTGATTCTGTGCTTTTGTGTGTGTGCGTGTCTGTGTATGTGTGTGTGTGTGAGCAGCAGGACCCCCACTCTCCTTCTCCCTACACAGCCATGATCCTCCACCGTCTTGGGCTAGACTGTGGCCTTGAGGCTCAGAACCTGGGATTCAACTGTACGACCACACAAGGACAGGTCAGTGTAGACACACACACACCCACACACACACACACACACACACACACACACACACACACACACACAGAGTGCTCTGGGATCGGCTGGCAGTAGGAGTGAAAACATGTCTGCTTTGAGCTGTGTGTACGCAATAAGATGAAATCTCCTCCTCTCAGGTCTCTTGTCGATCATCACACGTGTGTGTGTGTGTTAGTCTCTAACATCCTCCCTCCTCTTCTCCCCATGCAGCTGAATGTGTCGGGACTCTTCAGGAACCTGGACCTGCACCTGCTCCAGCCCATGTCTCTGACTCTGATGCACTCCGGCGCCCCTCTGGCTAACGACTCGGCGGTGAGCCTGGATCCCATGGAGCTCTCCTCCTTCAAGCTCAAACTGCGCTAGAAGCAGCCCCGGACCTTAACAGGCAATAAAGCCCCAGCCAGGCTCAGACTCGGACCAAGGACCAGGCCCCGTGCCGGCCCCGTACAGGCTCAGCACAAAGAGGGTCTGGCTCTTCTGTTTTGTTCTGGCGCACATGCAGAACCACACACACACGACCACTCGGGAGAACAAGGATCCACTGTAAAGGGACTAACTGCACAGCAGGGGGCAGGCGATAGCCGTTACTGTGGATGTCTGCGAGCGAGATATCTGGGTGGATTCTTTTTGTAGCCGTTCCTACTTCCTAAACAAGAGAGAGAGCGTCCAGCTTCCTCATGATGCAGCTGCGTATCTGCTTTTCCACCGCAGTCATTATTGGAAAAGGAATCTCATTCACTTTTTGCAAGAACTTAATTAAATGTGTCTTTTTTCTATCTCTGCTCCATTCTGGACTTACTACTGAATGTAAATATCTCAATGATGGGTGGGGGTGGGTGTGGGGTTGGGGGGAAACTCGTGCTGCATCAGAGTGCAATTGATTTGTCTTTAAGCTTTATTTGGTGTAGGGTTTGTTTTGGATTCTGTACGTAGGCAGCGAAGGACTTCCTTAATAGAATTTGTTTTTGTACCTATAAATCAAATGTGGACTGAAGCATTTGTTTGACGGAGCCAAATGCAGCAGCGGACATTTTCAAAGCGAATGTGTGTCCATCTTCCTCACCGTCGGGGTCCCAAGTTATGGCTCTATAAGCTGTCCTACGTCTGAGCCCAAGAGTCTCACTTCGGTCACTGTGCTACATCAATCTGATCATCTTCATCATCGTCTGCTCATATCACCCTCTGCCCCTCTGTTCTTTGGTTCTTCCTTCCTCTCGCTGTGTGTGTGGATGAGTAAACTGTGGAGGGTTTGTGACGGCGTTTCATCTTCATCATTCTGTGCTTCTATGATCACCGGTGCGGGGGTTTGTGGACCTCACTGTATGCAGTAGAAGAGTAGACAAAGACTATACCTCATATGTAAACAAATGGTAGATGTATCAGTGTGTGTGCGTCTGTCTGTCTGTCTGTCTGTGTGTGTGTGTGTGTGAGAGAGGCCTGTGTGGATGTAATTACAGGAGGGTGTGTGTGGGTGTAGCGAGGTCACAGAGGACACTATCAGGGACCATTTGTTGTACTAGGCGTCATTGATCGATCGGTGAGCGTGGAGGAGAGAGTCGTATCATTCAGGCGTCCCTGAAGATCAGAGTGGGATTCAAGCAGAGGCAAGGATCCCCCAATGAGTTCCAGCCCCACAGCTCGCTCTCTTTCACTCTCTCTCTTTTTTACTCTCTCTCTCTTTTACTCTCACGCTCTCTTTCTCTCTGACTCCTCTTACTCTCTCTTTATCTGACTCCTTACTTTCTTTCTCTTTTTTACTCTGTTTGACTCTCACTCTCTCTTTATCTCTGACTCCTTACTTTCTTTCTCTTTTTTACTCTGTTTTACTCTCACTCTCTCTTTATCTCTGACTCCTTACTTTCTTTCTCTTTTGTACTCTTTTACTCTCTCTTTCTCTCTGACTCCTTACTCTCTCTTTCTCTCTGACTCCTCTTACTCTCTCTTTATCTCTGACTCCTTACTCTCTTTCTCTCTGACTCCTCTTACTCTCTTATCTCTGACTCTCCTTACTTTCGTTCTCTTTTTTACTCTCACTCTTACTCTCACTCACCATTTTACTCACTATCCCTCTCACTCACCATTTTACTCGCTATCCCTCTCTTTTACTCTCACTCTCTCTCTTTTATTCTCTTCCTTTCTCTTTTACTCTCTCTCCCTCCTGTATCTCCTTTCCCCTTGGCATGCAGGATGTTGTCATCTGCAGGTCAAGTCACCCTGATCTGCGCCGCGCAACCTCTCCCTCTGCTCTGCTGCCTCCTATCTTCCTCCCAGTTGTCTCATTCAGTTTCCCCCCCCCCCCCCTTTCCTTCCTTCCACTCCTTTTTTTTTGTTGCAATGCTCCTCTGGCCTCTCGTCTCGTCCGCCACAGTTCAATAAATTCCACTCAACCTCCCAGCTGCAAACTCTGCAGATTCCCTCTCTTCTCTCTGGCTGAGGTTAACATTTCTGTAAGACCAGAATCCGCTGCACATCGATTTGCACTTATTTTCCCCCGTCGTCTTTTATGCATCATATCTTCTGTCCTGCTGTTCCACCCCGTCCGAGTCTCTGTACAAATGTCTTGTTTCTTTTCTTTTCTCTTTTTTTGAATGTGATATTTGTTGTAGCATTGTTTTCTTGTTTGTCCAGATGGAATATACGGACGCAGGTGAAGTCTAACCTGTATTTGCTTTATTATCTGTGGACAAAAGTCACAGTTGTAGAATGACAGAGGAGACGACAGTGAATAAAGATCAGATCAGATACACTCATTCTGACCTCGGTGTGATTTCGCACATTTTACACATTAATAAGGGGGGGAGGATTCTGCGGTTCGTCAGTAGGGGGCAACATTGAGCAGCATATTCTCCCCCCTCAGCCCACTGAATACTGAATGTGTCTGGGTTGCTCCCCAACATGAAGAGACGGTGGAGCTAAATCTTGATTTTAAAATTCACAGGGCGGCGTGCAAGAGGAGGAGACGATGGTTCAAACTGGCAGTGAGGAGGAGGAGGTGGAGGAGGAGCGACTGTCCACGGTAAAGGCGGCGGCGAACTAAAGCAGGTGGGAGACGTGAAAAAGGAGGAAGAAGCAGCTTTTTTTGCTTGAGGGGCTCGTAGTTAAGAATGCAAGTGTGACAGCAGGGACGCCCGAGGCCCGTGACACACACATGCACACGCACACACACACTCTTTCTGGTGCCACAGGTGACTTGCTCCACATCGTGTCTGAGTCTCCGCCAACCTGAAGTGACAGCGGATCGGATGAACACATTCACATGACAGAATGTGACATCAGATGATGAGCGGCTGCTTATTAGTGTGTGCGCACGCACACGCGCCTTATCAGAAGCAATGAGCACATCAGTAATGACCGTCATTAATCCGGAATGATCAGATAATTTTTTTTGTACTCATTTATAATTTTAATTAATTCTTTAAAAAAACGACTGAGCTTGAATGCAACACAGACCTATTTGTTATTTTAATTAATAGGTGAAGGTCAAGACTATTTCCATGATCATTTGCATAAGTTACACAATTTAAATGCTTAAGCCTCATGATTTAAAACAAAATTTAAATGAAATCTAATGAGTAAATTTATCCTCCCTTTAAATTAGTGTTAAGATATCTCAGAAATTAGAGGAGCAACTTTACTTTGACACCATATTTCTATTACATAAAATAATAAATGAAAGAATGATGTATTTGCTGGTAGTCCATAGCAAAGAGGTAGAGCTTCAGTATTGCATTATCATTATTGATCACTCAGGTATTGATACACAGCTACATCCTTGTTCTGGACACCATACTGCATGCAGACAGTGTTTGAGTGTTGATGGAAGGCTGATGGGAGAAGTTTTGCATTGATCTGATGGTGGATCCAAGAAATGTTTGATATTTTGTCAGAGAAAGAAGAAATCCACCACAGCTACAAAGAAACAATGGGGCATATTGATCCCTTGGTAGGTGATCGATACGTGCGATTTGGTCAAGATCTTACGCAGCCAAATAACCAGTCTTCTTTGACAGTACTAGTTCGTTGCCAGGACTGCACAATATCTTTATTAATACACAAACATCACCAAAAATGAGGGTGAGAATAAATGCATCATTCATTTTCAGTACATTGACACGTTGGCTCACACTTTTACTTACATATTCAGTGTTTAAATGCCAAAGATGACGTGTCCCAGGGGCGCTGAATTGTTCAGCGAGTTCTCCAGGCAGAGCACAGAACAGATGTACTGTCCCTTCACCCGCCTGAACCCAGCTGCCCATACACAGGCGGCTAATGAGCAAACTTGTGCTCACCCTATATTCCTGCAGAAACATACAATTTTATTTTAATTCCAGTGGCCAATATTTTGCTGCTGGATGGAGTGAATAGAAACGTCCTGCAGGCTTATTTCTTGCAGTTCTCTTTGTTGAGCCGGACAAAAGGGTGAAGAGAGAATCAGCACGGTGGTAAAACTCAACGCCCTGAGTGAAGGAAAGTGTCAAGAAGAAGATGTATTCTCCTCGTGTTAGTGAGTGTGTGTATGCCTGTGTGTGTGTGTGTGTGTTATGGGATGTCTGGAATATGTGTTAGAACTGTAACTCTGGACAGTGAAGACAGAACAACTCTCTGCAACAACATCATTTTATTCCAGCATAAAACTTTACCACAACAACATCCACTGTCAGTGAAATAAAAAAGGATATAAAAGCAACGTACAAATTGCAAAACAACATCATCTTCATTCACTTTCACTCCTATTCATCCCCCCCCTCTCTTCTTCTTCTCGTTAATAGAGTTCCCAGCTTTGGGTCTAAAAGGCTTTAATTCAACCTGTATAGCCAAAAGTACATTTGTCATTCAAAATGTATGGCGCTCCCAACAGAAAGGGAAAAGTGCTTTACCCTGATGAAAACATTCAGGGAGAGAAGCCCCCGAAATCAATACGGGCTCTGTTGGAAAATGAAGAGAAAATGATCTTATTTCTTGCCGGTAGCGAAACCGAGAAGAGAAATGTAGTAAAGGTCAGCCTAGCAGCTCTGAGCTAAGTGCTTTTTTGTATATCATTCAAAACACTGTGCGCCGCTTGGCAGGCAGTAACTCCTCTGCACGTCAATAAGATGTGTGACGGAGAGATCTGATATGTTTATGCTGTGGTTGCTATTCCCACCGGGTCCAGATTGAACACAAAGCGTCCTCCGCTGCCTCCTTATCTATCCGTGGATCTTTATTCCCCTCCCAGCGCTCCTCGCTCAACAAACTGCCAATGCTCACTTTAAAGTTTTCAAACTCTGTAGTGAAACGCACGTCAACTTTTCTGACCCTTGGGTCAAAAACCCGAGCATGTAAATGTGCTACTGTCGAAAATAAAAAAAGGGTGAAATTAAAGATTGTGTGTGTGTAGGAGATGAGTTTAGCTGAGAGGATGTGATGATGAAGTCACGCAGGGCAGAAAGATAGAAAATTAAGTTGCATAACATTGGAACATAAAGGAACTACATTGATATAAATAACTGGGAGAATAAATGCTTCT